>NC_132930.1:10216676-10900426 GCF_047675955.1 Chlorocebus sabaeus | reverse complement strand
TTCCTGGTCCTGGCTCATTTCACTTAACATAATGTCCTCCAATGCCATCCATATTGCTGCGAATGACAGCATTTCATTCTTTTTTTATGGCCGAATAGTATTCCATTTATCTATGTACCATATTTTCTTTACCCATTCACTCCTTGGTGGACACAGGGTGATTCCAAATCTTGGCTATTGTCAATAATGCTGCAATAATAATGGGTGTACGGATATCCCTTTGATAAACTTATTTTATTTATTTTGGATGTATACCTAGTAGTGGGATTGCTGGACCATATGGTAGTTGTATTTCTTAGTTTTTTTGAGGATCCTCCACTGTTCTCCATAATGGCTGTTGAAACTAAGTTTAGCACATCCTTTCCTTTCTCCTCTTACATCACAACAATTATTTTAAAATTCATTATCTTCAGTTAATCTGATAACATTAAAAAAAACTAAACTGGTGTATATGTGTATAAACATTAAGTATAATATACCACACAATTCACTGAATTAAAATGTGCAACTCAATGGTTTTTACTATATTCACAGGGATGTACTACCTAATTATAGAACATCTCATCACTATCCTAAGTCAAACCCCTTACCTGTTAGCAGGAACTCATTCACCATTAGTCCCTCCAGCCCTAGGCATTTACCAATCTATTTTCTCCCCTATACACTTGCCTATTCTGAAAATTTCATATAAATGAAATCATACAATTTGATAGGGTTTGGCTGTGTCCCCACTCAAATCTCACTTTTAACTGTAATAAGCCCCACATGTCAAGGGCAGGGCCAGATAATTGAACATAGGGGCAGTTTCCTCTATATTGTTCTTGTGGTACTGAATAAATCTCATGAGATCTGATGGTTTTATAAAGGGGAGTTCCTCTGCACATACTCTCTTGCCTGTCACCGTGTAAGACATCCCTTTGCTCTTGCTTCGTCTTCTGTCATGATTGTGAGGCCTCTCCAACCATGTGGAACTGCAAGTTCATTAAAACCTCTTTCCTTTATAAATTACCCAGTCTTGGGTATGGCTTTATCAGCAGCATGAGAATAGACTAACAAACAACTGTTATCCTTTGTGACTGACTCCTCTCAATTAGCATAATGTTCTCGACATTCATCCACACTGTAGCATGAATCAAGTGTAGCATCATTTAAATAAATTTCCAAATAATATTCCAGTATATGGAATTAAGATTCTTTTTTTTTTTCCCCCTTGAGACAGAGTCTTGCTCTGTCGCCCAGGCTAAAGTGCAGTGGCATGATCTCGGCTCACTGCAACCTCTGCCTCCCGGGTTCAAGTGATTCTCCCACCTCAGCCTCCCGAGTAGCTGGGATTACAGGTGCCCACCACCATACCCAGTTAATTTTTGTATCTTTAGTAGAGACGCGGTTTTGCCAAGTTGGCCAGCCTGGTCTCGAACTCCTGACCTCAGGTGACTCGCCTGCTTTGGCCTCCCAAAGTTCTGGGATTACAGGCATGAGCCCCTGCGCCCGGCCAAAATTTATTTATCCATTCATCAGCTGATGGACATTTAGGTTAATTCCATTTTTGGGTGATATTATGAATAACATTGCTACAAACATTTCTGTACAGGTTTTGCATAAACATGTTTTTATTTTTCTTGAGTCTACACTTGAGTGGAACAACTAGGTCATATGGTTAACTCCATGTTTAACTTTTTGAGGAACTACCAAACTGTCTTCCAATGCAGTGTCACCATTTCATATTCCCACCAGGATTATGACAGGTTCCAATTCTTCCACATCCTCACCAACAAGTCTGTCTTTTTACTTATAGCCAATTTAGTGGATGTGAAGTGGTATCTCTTTGTGGAGAGAGACAGAGAGAGAGAGATATAAAATACATTCTCACCTCCACAAAACATTGCTCTAAACCTCTTCTGTGGTCAATTCCCTACCCTCACCCTGGCAACCACTGGTTTGGTTTCTGTCGCTATAGTTTTGACTTTTCTAGAACTTCATGTATGTAGTGTCTGACATCTTCCATGTGACATAATGCTAATACTTTAGAGATTTATCCAACTTGTTGCATATAATCAGTAGTTTACTCCTTACTATTGCTGAGTATTCCATCATAATGAATATCCAATTACCCACTGATGAACTTCTGGGTATTTCTGATTTATAGGTATTACGAACACAGCTGCTAAAAGCAGTTAAACACAAGGGAATGTATGTTTTCTTTCCTCTTAGACAAATATCTAGTATTAGGATTCCTGGGTTGGATGGTAATGTATGTACATTTAATGTAACAAGAAACTATTTTCCAATTCACCAACAATTAGTATGGTTAAAATCTTTAATTCTAAATATTCTAGTGAGTGTGTAAGTGGCATTTCTCATTATAATTTGAATTCTGACTGGGCGCAGTGGCTCACACCTATAATCCTAGCATTTTGGGAGGCTGAGTAGGGTAGGTCACTTGAGCCCAGACCAGCCTGGGCAACATGGCAAAACCCATCTCTACAAAAAATAAAAAAATGAGCCAGGTGTGGTGGTACACCCCTGTAGTCCCAGCTACTCAGCAGGCTGAGGTGGGAGGATTGCTTGAGCCCAGAAGGTCAAGACTGCAGTGAGCCATGATTGCATCACTGCACTCCAACCTGGGAGACAGAGCAAGACCCTGTGTCAAAATAAATACATAAAAATAGGCCAGGCACGTTGGCTCATGCCAATAGTAATAGCACTTTGAAAAGGCTGAGGAGGGAGGATCGCTTGAGACCAGCCTGGGCAATGTAACAAAACCCCATCTCTACCAAAAAAATAAACAACAAAAATAAAAATAAGTTAGCCAGGCGTGGTGGTGTGTGTCTGTAGTCTCAGCTACTTGAGGTAGGAGGATGGTTTGAGCTCAGAAGGAGGAGGGTGCAGCGGGCTGAGATCATGCCACAGCACTCCAGTCTGGGTGACAGAGCCAGACTCCATCTCAAAAAAAAAAAAAAAAAAAAAGTAAAAATCTGAATTTGCATTTCCCAAATGAGTACTAATACTAACTGTCCTTTCTTGTGCTTATTTACCATCTTATCTAGTATCTGTTCAAATTTGGCCATTTTAAAACAAAGTTGCCGGGCACGGTGGCTCAAGCCTGTAATCCCAGCACTTTGGGAGGCCGAGACGGGCGGATCACGAGGTCAGAAGATCGAGACTATCCTGGCTAATACGGTGAAACCCCATCTCTACTAAAAAACACAAAAAAACTAGCCGGGTGAGGTGGCGGGCGCCTGTAGTCCCAGCTACTCGGGAGGCTGAGGCAGGAGAATGGCATAAACCCGGGAGGTGGAGCTTGCAGTGAGCTGAGAGCTGGCCACTGCACTCCAGCCTGGGCGACAGAGCGAGACTCCGTCTCAAAACAAACAAACAAAACAAAACAAACAAAAAAAACACAAAGTCATTTGTCTTATTGAGTAGTCAGAGTTCCTTACATAGCCTGGATATAATACTTGACCAAATACACACTTTTCAAGTATTTTCTCCTAGTCTGGGGCTATTATGTGCCCTCTAAGAAATCTTTGTCTACCCTATATGTTTTCTGGAAATTCTAGCTCTGATATTGTATTTTAAAGATTTATTCAATTTGAGAAAATTATTCCAGATTGAGCTTTTTATTATGAAATCCTAGTAAACATTGCTTGAATTTAACAAAATTACAAGTGTGTTTCAAAAAAATTCATAAATATGTGAATACCTATGATAGGTTCCATGCATATGATTATTTAATGAGTATTTATTAACTACCTGTCATCTGTCAAGTCTTAAGGTCTCCCTGAGAAATACAGTGTGAATGAAATGAGAGACATAATCTCTGCTATCATTGTAATGTTGGTAATCACCAGTATAAGTCAAGGAGCTATAAGTGAAAGACCAAAGTCTTCAAACCGGGTTCACCGTCCTTCCTCTTATAAAGTATTTTTTCTCTTTTGTAAATTAGATAAATAATATATACTTCACAGGGCTATCAAGATGCAAAAGATAATCACCAATCCAACTGCCTCTTCAAAACTGCTAGGGAAGTCTACGCTATACAACCACTGTTACAAATCTTCACCATTCTAACCGAAGTCTAAATACTCCCACTGAGCAACTTCATCTTGAACAGAAGGGAGACTAGTAATGGAAGCCTTGAGTGAAAACTCTTCTAATTTTCCATACCTAATTTTCTAACCTCCTCTAACTTGTGTGTATTATTTTGTCCTGTCATAGGCTAAGATGTCGTTCTTTCCACTCTGCTTCCTTAGGAATGCTGCTCCCTCATACCTATATTCCCTTTCCCTTATCTGAAATCTGTCTTCAAATAGCACCTTAAAAAAAAAAAAAAAAAAAAAAAAAGATGGAGTTTCACTCTTTTTGCCCAGGCTGGAGTGCAATGGTGCGATCTCGGCTCACTGCAACTTCCGCCTCCCAGGTTCAAGTGATTCGCATGCCTCAGCCTCCTGAGTAGCTGGGATTACAGGCACGCACCACCACACCTGGCTAATTTTTGTATCTTTAGTAGAGATGGGGTTTCACTATGTTGGCCAGGCTGGTCTTGAACTCCTGACCGCAGGTGATCCGCCCACTTCAGCCTCCCAAAGTGTTGGGATTACAGGTGTGAGCCACTGCACCCAACCTCAGCTAGCACATTTTCAAGGTATTTAAACATTCAAAATTATTTAGCCAAAAACAACAGAAGATTCTTCTTAAAGCTTACTCCCTCCCTTTCCATCATCTTATTTTTCTCTTGTTACTTTTCTTTTGAGGCTCAAACTCTGATTTTAGCTCAGTTTTTTTGTTTTGTCTTATTTTGAGACACAGTCTCATTCTGTTGCCCAGGACAGAGTGAAGTGCTGTGATCTCAGCGCACTGTAACCTCTGCTTCCTGGGCTCATTCTTCCACTTCAGCCTCCCACGTAGCCGGGACCACAGGCACATGCCCTGGTGTCCTGCTAACTTCTGGATTTTTGTAGAGATGGGGTTTTGCCAATATTGCCTAGGCTCGTTTTGAACTCCTGGACTCAAGTGATCCACCCATCTCTGCCTCCCAAAGTGCTGGGGTTACCACACCCAGTCTTCTCCTTTGTTTTTTATTAAGATGGAGTCTCGCTCTGTCACCCAGGCTGGAGTGCAATAACGTGATCTCGGGTCACTGCAACCTCCACCTCCTAGGTTCAAGTGGGTCCAGCCTCAGCCTCCTGAGTAGCTGGGACTACAGTTGCATGCCACCACATCAGGCTAATTTTTGTATTTTTAGTAGAGACGGGGTTTTCACCATGTTGGTCAGGCTGGTCACAAAGTCCTGACCTTGTGATCTGCCTGCCTCGGCCTCCCAAAGTGCTGGGATTATAGGCATGAGCCACCATGCCTGGCCCTCCTTTGCTTTTTATGTAAGGTTGGTGTTGTCTGCACTGATTGTCCCCACTGGTGCTGTCAATTTATCTCCTAAGCAGGGTTTAGAAGGGTGACAAGGCTATGTATCCCTTTAATATGCTCAAGCCTCAGTGTAGCCAAGTGGTACCTAGTGGCTTTCTGTCGAGCTGGGTCAGTAAAAAACAGACTCAGCAGTCTTCCCTGCCTAAGGAACACTGATCACCTCTGTGTACCATGATGTAGATGTTGGAAAGACTGTCCTATGCCTTCTGAATCCATGGCAATCTGGCTTTGTCCTTGCTACTCCACAGAAACTGCTCTGGTCATTGTGAATTTTTCCCATTTCCTAATCCAGTCGATGATTCTTAGTATTTAATCAACTTCTGGATACCATCTGACTCCTCCTTAGCCCCACTTTGGTTTCTGTGATAAAACTCTTTCCCAATTTTCTGCTTTTGACTATGTCTGCTTAAAACTTAAAAAAAAATTTAAGTCCATTATCTTCTGCCAGCCGCTTAATTGCTAATTTCCCTCAGGATTCAGTCCTCAACCCTTTCTGTTTTAAAATTTTACTTTTACCTGGGTTCCAGCCATCATTACAATGACTACTTCATTTTCATCTACTACCTATAAACCATTAACTAACTGTAGCACACATATGTCAAGGTATATGGACATATGTATGGGGGGGAAAATGGATTATATTTAGAATGATTTTATATCAACCCCAATCCTTTCTTTCAAAATTCTAGGCCAGGCACGGTGATTCATGCCTGAAATTCCAGCAATTTGGGAGGCCGAGGTGGGCAGATTGCTTGAGCACAGGAGCTCGAGACCCGCCTGGCCAACATGGTGAAACCCCGTCTCTACTAAAAATACAAAAAAGTAGCCTAGCATGGTGGCGCACACCTGTAGACTCAGCTACTCGGGAGGCTGAGGCAGGAAAATCGCCTGAACCCAGGAGGCAGAGGTGCTGGTGAGCCAAGATCACGCCACTGCACACTCCAGCTCGGGTGACAGAGCAAGATTCCTTCTCAAAAAAAAAAAAAAAGAGAAAGAGAAAGAAAAAGAAAGAAAAAGGAGAAGAGAAGAGAAGAGATGAGACGAGACTTAGGTATGGTGGCTCATGCCTGAAATACCAGCACTTTAGGAAGCCAAGGTGGGCAGATCGCTTGTGCCCAGGAGCTCGAGACCAGCCTGGGCAACATGGCAAAACTGCTTCTCTACAAAAGAACTTTTAAAAAATTAGCCGAGCATGGTGATGCACATCTATAGTTCCACCTACTCAGGAAGCTGAGGTCTGAGACTGCTTGAGCCTACACAACAGTGAGCCAGGATTGTGCCACTGCACTTCAGCTGGGGTGACAGAGTGAGACCCCATATCCAAAAAAGGAAAGAGAAAAAAAAAAAGAAAATCTTAACAAAAAAGGGCTGGGTTTGGTGGCTCATGCCTATAATCCCAGCACTCTTGGAGGCAAGGTGGGTGGATCGTTTGGGTCCAGGAGTTTGAGACCAGCCTGGATGGCATGGTAAAACCCCGTCTCTACCAAAACCAAACCAAAACAAACAAAAACAAAAAAAGCACGTTCACAAAATTAGCCAGTTGTGGTGGCATGGGCTATGGTCCCATCTACTCTGGAGGCTGAGGGAGGAGCATCACCTGAGCCCAAGAGGTCAAGGCTGCAGTGAACTATGATCATGCCACTCTACCCCAGCCTGGGTGACACAGCAAGACCTTGTCTCAAAAACAAAGAAAGAAAAAAAAGTCAATTTTGATTTTTTTATATGTTGAGAGATGAGAGATAGGGGTCTAGTTTCATTCTTCTGCTAGTCAGTTTTCCAAGCACAATATTGTAGAGACTATCCCTTCCCCCCTTGTATGTTCTTGACACTTCTGTTGGAAATGAGCTAGCCAAAAAAGCACGAACATGTATCTGGGTTCTCAATTCTGTTCCTTTAGATGTGTCTAGTTTTTATGCCAGTATCATGTTGATTTGGTTACTGTAGTTTTGTAGTATATTTTAAAGTCAGGTAGTGTGATCGCTCTAGCTTTTGTTCTTTTTCCTCATATTGCTTGGCTATTTGAGTCTTTTGTGGTTCCATGTAAAAGTTAGGATTGTTTTTTTTTTTTTTTTTTCTTTTTTTTTTTTGAGACGGAGTCTCGCTCTGTCACCCAGGCTGGAGTGCAGTGGCCGGATTTCAACTCACTGCAAGCTCTGCCTCCCGGGTTTACGCCATTCTCCTGCCTCAGCCTCCCGAGTAGCTGGGACCACAGGCGCCCGCCACCTCGCCCGGCTAGTTTTTTGTATTTTTTAGTAGAGACGGGGTTTCACTGTGTTAGCCAGGATGGTCTCGATCTCCTGACCTCGTGATCCGCCTGTCTCGGCCTCCCAAAGTGCTGGGATTACAGGCTTGAGCCACCGCGCCCGGCCTTAGGATTGTTTTTTCTATTTCCGTGAAGAATGTCATTTGTATTTTGATAGAAATTGCATTTAGTCTGTAAGTTACTTTGAGTAGTACTGTCATTTTAAACAAGATTAATTTTGGCCAGGCATGGTGGCTCATGCCTGTAATCCCAGCACTTTGGGAGGCCAAGGCAGGCAGATCACCTGAGGTCAGGAGTTGGAGACCAGCCTGACCAACATGGAGAAACCGTGTCTCTACTAAAAATACAAAATTAGGCAGGTGTGGTGGCACATGCCTGTTAATACCGGCTACTAGGAAGGCTGATGCAGGAGAATTGCTTGAGCACGGAAGGTGGAGGCTGCAGTGAGCCGAGATCACGCCATTGCACTCTAGTCTGAGCAACAAGAGCCAAACGCCGTCTTAAAAAAGAAAAAAAAAAAAGAAAAGTTTTAAAAAAAATCTTCCATTTCATGAGCATGGACTATCTTTCCATTTTTTGTGTGTTGTCTTTAATTTCTTCCATCAGTGTTTTAAAGTATTCCTTGTAATAGATCTTTCACTTATTTGGTTAAGTTGATTATTAGGTATTTAATATTCTTTGTAGCTATTGTAAATAAGACTGCTTTCTTGATTTTTCAGATTGTTTGCTGTTGGCATATGTAAATGCTACTGAGTTGTGTATGTTGATTTTGTATCCTACAACTATACTGAATTCATTTATCTGTTCTAACAGTTTTTCGGTGGAGTCTTTAGCTTCTTCTGCGATAATGTCATCTGCGAACAAGGCTAATTTGACTTCTTTCTTGCTAAATTTGGATGGCCTTTTTTCTCTTGACTAATTGCTCTGGCCAGGACTTCCAGTAATTTGTTGAACAAAGGTGGCAGAACTGGCTTCCATATCTTATTCCAGATATTAGATGAAAGCCTTTCAATTTACCCCATTCAGCACAATGTTCAGTGTGACATATGGCCTTTATTATCTTGAGGTATGTTCCCTCTATACCTATTTTGTTGAGGGTATTTATCATAAAGTAATGTTGAATTTTATTGAATGTTTTTTAAGTACCTATTAAAATGACTATACGGTTTTTATTCTTGGTTCCATTCATATGAATCATAGTTATTGACATATGATTTATGAACTATCCCTGCATCCCTGGGATGAATTCCATTTTATCATGATGAATGATATTTTTAACGTGTTACTGAAATCAGGTTGCTAGTATTTTTGAGGATTTTTGCATTTACGTTCATCAGTGATATGCCCCTATCCCTCACCCTCTAAAAAAATAAACCAAAATGGATTAAGACCTAGTGGATGAAACTACTAGCAGAAAATGCTAGGATAATGCTTAAAGACGTTGATCTGAGCCAAGTTTGTGTTAACATCCCAAAAGTACAGGCAACCAAAGCAAAAATAGAAAAATACCATTACATTAAGCTAAAATGGTTCTGCACAGCTAAGGGAGCAATAAAAAAAGCGAATAGACAACCCACAGAATGAGAAAATATTTGCAAATTATCCATCTGTCAACAGATTAATAACCAGAACATATAAGGAGTTCAAACAACTCAACTGCAAAATAACAAAACAAAACAAAAAAACACAAGACAGACGAAAAAATCAAAACCACACACAAAAATTCCAATTTAAAAGTGGGGAAAGAGGCCAGGTGCGGTGGCTCACGCCTGTAATCCCAGCACTTAGGGAGGCTGAGGCAGGCAGATCATGAGGTCAAGAGATTGAGACCATCCTGGCCAACATGGTGAAACCCGGTCTCTACTAAAAAACAAAAATCAGCTGGGCATGGTGGCGTGCACCTGTAGTCCTAGCTACTTGGGAGCCTGAGGCAGGAGAACTGCTTGATCCTGGGAGGCGAAGATTGCAGTGAGCTGAGATGGCGCCACTGCACTTCAGATGGTGACAAAGCAAGACTCCAGCAAAAAAGAAAAAAAAAAAAAAAAAAAAAGAAAAAAAAAAAGGCTTTTTATCAACAAGACAGGGAATAACGGATGCCGGCGAGGATGTGGAGAAAAGTGAACCCTTGTACACTGTTGTTGGAAATGTAAATTAGCATAGCCACTAAGGAAAACTGTATGGAGGTTCCTCAAAAAACTAAAACTAGATCTACCATATGATCTAGCAATTCCACTACTGGGTACATATTTTTTAAAAAGGAAATTAACATATTGAAGAGATATCTGCACTCCTATGTTTATTGTGCCACTATTCACAACAGCCAATATGGAATCAACCTAAGTGCACATCAACGAATGAAGAAAGAAAATGTGGTATATATGTACAGTGAAAAATTATTCAGCCATAAAAAAAGAATGAAATCCTGCCATTTGTAGCAATGCGTATGGAAATGGAGCTCATTACGTTAAATAAAACAAGCCAAGAACAAAAAAACAAATATTGCATATTCTCAGTCATATGTGGGAGCTAAAAATGTGAATCTCATGATGACACAGTAGACTGGTAGTTAAAAGAAGCTGGGAAGGGTGAGAAAGGGCGAATGAAGAGAGGTTAATTAATATAGAACGACTAGTGTTTTAGAGATTGGGAGAGTGACTGTAGTTTAATAGCTAGAAGATAATTTGAATGTTTCTAGCATAAAGATGAATATTTACGGTGATGTATATCACCATATACTCATCTGATCTTCACAAACTGTATAAATGTATTAAATTATCAGACATAGCCCAAATACATGTACATTTATTATGTTATGGGCTGACATGTGTTTCTCCCAAATTCATATTAATTCTAATCCCTGGTATCTCAGAATGTGACTGTATTTAGAGACAGGGCCTTTGAAAAGATAATCAAGGTAAAATAAAACTGAATGGGTGGGGCCTAATCCAATAGGACTACTGTTCTTATAAAAGATTAGGACATAGACATGCTGGGTGCACAGAGAAAAGACCATGAGAGGACACAGTGCGAAGGAAGCCATCTGCAAATGAAGGTGAGAGGCTTCAGGAAAAAAATTAAAAATTGCTGATACCTTGGATTTCAGCCTTACACCTCCAGAACTGTGAGAAAATAAATTCCTTTTGTTCAGGCTAGGCACTTTGGGGTATTTTGTTATGAAAGCCCTAGCAAATGACAATCAGCATTTCAATACAGCCACGTCAGTGATTCACCTAAGGTGAAACAAACAGTTAAGCTTGGGCACTGGAACTGATCTCTGAATTCTAAGTTGTTTGGAAAAAGAACCAACAAGTGCTGCACAGTAACTCAATATGGAAAGATATATAGCTTATCTACTGGAAAAATGATTGGTGCAAGAGAAAAGCATTACCAGAAGTTTGAAAAGTCTGAAATCATGAGAATATGTAATAAAAAATCAATAGCTCTTAACTAACGTCTATGATGCCAGGCTGCTTACCTTTATATACTATCTCAAATTAACATAATCATCCACCACGATTTTATGCCCACATTAAAGTTGAAAATAAATGAAATTCAAAGACTTTATCCAAAGCCACAAAGTAGACTTATGTTTTGAAACCAAATTTGTCTAAAGATAATCCTGTCCTCTTTCCAATATATCATTCTGTTCTCACATATTAAATGAACAGTGGTATAGTATGTACTACAGAATACTGTAGGGCCATTAAAATGCTTAAGCAAACTGAGAGGTTGGTCAACAGTCACACAGATCTAAAATATTGCTTTTTCTGTCTTTTTCTTTGTTCTAAGTTTTCTTTAATGAGAACGTGTAAGCTAAAAATAAACACAAGAACTCTTTAAAAACAGAAAGCATTAAATAAAGTCAAAGATCATAAAATGAGAAGGCTTTCCCTTCAACTGGAATGATGTACACCCCTGTGATTAAAAAGAGACATATGGAGGTTTTTAGGTATCTTTAGGAGCCCAGAATTTAAATTAACAACAATTGTAGTTTCAGATTATTATCTGTTTTTGAGTGAATATACTTCTTGGCTTACCTTATGGCTTCTGAATCAATGTGCACAGGTGCGATTCTTTCCAACAGAAATTTGACCATCTCTAGAAAAGGATTTGTTGGTTGCTTAGGATTTGCAAGTTTCCGGGCTATTTCTCTCTATAGAAGAAAAAGAGTTTTACCAAAAATGTGATTTGCTTTCATATTTTTGAAAAGAAAAATGACTGTAGGCCAAAAGAAGGAACTGAAATATTCAAAACCAGCATAAGTGGTTAAGAATTGTCTGCTCTAGACTCTGACTAAAAATTTTACACCCACCGAGCAATGACTGCAAAAATCTGGACAGCAGAGAAAAGAAGTATGATGTGGTTTCTGAGTGAACACAGCCTTGCCTCACAATTCTTTGATGAAAATTATTGGCTAATATAGGAACCTTTTTTTTTGAGACGGAGTCTAACTCTGTCACCAGGCTAGAGTGCAGTGGCACGATCTCGGCTCACTGCAACCTCCACCTCCCGGGTTCAAATGATTCTCCTGCCCCAGGCTCCAGAGTAGCTGGAATTACAGGCACAGGCCACCATGCCCAGCTAATTTTTGTATTTTTGTAGAGATGGGGTTTCACCATGTTGGCCAGGATGGTCTCGAACTCCTGACCTCAAATGATCCGCCTGCCTCGGCCTCCCAAAGTGCTGTGAATACAGGTGTGAGCCACCACGCCTGGCCTATTGCAACCATTTTAATACTCTAATTTAGAATAAAAATAATTTGTACTTTTATGGGTATGCTTTATTGGTTTTAATTATTTCATAATTTGACAGAATACTGTGTTTTGTTTCAGTTAATTTCTTTTTTTTTCCTTTTTGGAGCCAGAGTCTCGCTCTGTCAGTCACTCAGGCTGGAATGCAATGGCGCAATCTTGGTTCACTGCAACCTCTGCCTCCCAAATTGAAACAACTCTCCTGCCTCAGCCTCCATAGTAGTTGGGATTAAAGGTGTGCGCCACTACGCCCGGCTAATTTTGTATTTTTAGTAGACACATGGTTTCGTCATGTTGGCCAGGCTGGTCTCGAACTCCCAGCCTCAGGTGATCCACCCACCTCAGCCTCCCCAAGTGCTGGGATTACAGGTGTGAGCCACCTGCGCCTGGCCTGAATATGTATTTTTTAAAAAACAAATTAACTGGCCAGGCACGGGTGGCTCACGCCTGCAATCCCAGCACTTGGGGAGGCCGAGGTGCGTGGATCAACCTGAGGTCGGGAGTTTGAGATCACCCTGACCAACATGGAGAAACTCCGTCTCTATTAAAAATACAAAATCAGCCGGGCTTGGTGGCGCATGCCTGTAATCCTAGCTACCTGGGAGGCTGAGGCAGGAGAATTGCTTGAAACTGGGAGGCAGAGGCTGCGGTGAGCCAAGATCGTGCCATTGCACTACAGCCTGGGCAACAAGAGCAAAACTCCGTCTCAAAAGACACAAAAACAAAAACATATTCATACATATATAAATACTTGCAAAATTTTTCAGTTCTGGAAGAACCTAGATGGAGGATAAATGAGAACCCTGCACACCCCTACAATTTTTTAAATAAGTTAGACATATAATTATGGAAGGCTAATAGATGACCCCAATAATAGAAGTAACTCTCAGCCAGGTGCACTGGCTCACGCATGTAATCAAAACACTTTGGGAGGCCAAGGCAGGTGGATTGCCTGAGCTCAAGAGTTTGAGACCAGTCTGGGAAACACGGCAAAATCCTGTTTCTACCAAAAAATACAAAAAATTAGCCAGGCGTGATGGTGCATGCCTGTGGTCCCAGTTACTCAGGAGGCTGAGGTGGAGGGGGGAATCACTTGAGCCTGGTAGGCGGAAGTTGCAGTGACCACCTGAGATTGCACAGCTGCACAGATCCTCTCTCAAAAAAAGAAAACAAACTAACAAAAAAGTAACTATCCATTTAAGCTCAAAGATTATGGTATTAGGCCAGGCGCAGGGGCTTATGCCTGTAATCCCAACAGTTTGGGAGGCCGAGGTGGACCTCATTTGAGGTCAGGAGTTGAGACCATCCTGACCAAGATGGTGAAACCCCATCTCTACTAAAAATATTAAAAAATCAGTCAGGGGTGGTGATACATGCCTGTAGCCCCAGCTACTCAGGAGACTGAGGCAGCACAATCACTTGAACTCAGGAGGTGGAGGCTGCAGTGAGCTGAGATCACACCACTGCACTCCAGCCCGAGCAACAGAGTGAGACTCTGTGTCAAAAAAAAAAAAAAAAAAGCAAAGATTACGGTATTAGATCAAAAGTTCCTACCAAGAAAGACATTCTTGCTGGAAGTTTCTGAAGATGAGGACTTAGTAATTATAGAGACTGACTCCTCCAAAGACAGAGTTAAATTTATAATGTACTGGACCCTTGGGAAAGATATTTAAGAACAAGGCTTTTAATCATAAAAATGCACAAATAGGTATCTTAGCTGAGGAGATAATGAACATTAAATATGCATTCTAAACTACAAAGCAGTAACAAATTATATCATTCTATTTATAAGATTTTCTCATAAAAATATATTTTAGTGAAATGTTCAGAACAAAGGGAGAAAAGATTTCTATTAAACAGTTATATCTTGATATGAATTACAAAGGTTACATTAAATTCGATATCATAGATACTTGTTAATAGTCTAAGTCCAAAGGACTGAGATTCTGAAGGAAATTTCTTAGTCACTAGCAGATGTCTAACTCATTGTAACAAGCTGTAATTAGCTGAGCAATATTTCAGCATTAGAGAAAAGAAAAATATTCAGTGCTTAATCCCTTACATACTTTCCTTTAAACTACAGGTTCACATTTAAAATCTGAATTTAAATACTATACTGTCTTTAGAAATCTTATGGGAGAAAATATTCCTAAAAGGGGATTATTTTCCCCTCTAGTACAAAGTTAAGTTGCTTTAACCTAAGAAAAATATGTTACAGATTATCTAACAATATGACTACTGGAAAACTGCTAGGCCAGCTGTATTACCAGTGCCTTAGAAAAGGTCACTAATAAGTGAAAAAAGTAGGCATTAAAAAAAAGACAATTATGATATGTAAACATAGAATTTTTAAAGTGCTGAGGGAAAAAGAGGAATGCACAATCATTTAAATACAGTAACAGAAATACACCTACATATATAAACACTAATACTAGAAAAACAGCATTTAAAGTGACATTTTTGTATTCTCACATAACAATCTTACACTAAGGTAATCACTCATAACAATATCTTTTAGGAAAGGACAGTTGGCAGAAAGTTTTAAAACAAAACCAAATAGTTGTCTGTATGCATGACAATGTTTTGGAAATTTCTGATAAAATCTACAGTAGCAATGTATATTACTCCTACTAGTATATATTTATTAATTGCATACATTGTTTAAGTACTCTTAAGAAATATCAAAAAGATTAAGCTCCATTTTCAATATGCTTATAATTTATCAATCCAATTTTTAAAATAAAATATTGAGAGAGCTTAAAAAACACTGTGTCCATATATTACCCCTTTCCTCTTTGTACATCTTTTCCTTTTGACAATTAGAAAAAAAAATTGTTTTAGGTTGGTCACGTGGTTCATGCCTGTAATCCCAGCACTTTGGGAGGCCGAAACAGGCAGATGGCCTGAGGTCAGGAGTTCGAGACAGCCTGGCCAACATGGTGAAGCCCCATCTCTACTAAAAATACAAAAAAATTAGCCGGGCGTGGTGGCGGGTGCCTATAATCCCAGCTACTCAAGATGTTGAGGCAGGAAAATTGCTTGAACCTGGGAGGCAGAGGTTGCAGTGAACTGATATCATACCACTGCACTCCAGCCTGGGCAACATGAGTGAGACTGTCCCCCCCCCCCCCCAAAAAAAGGCAACTTCCAAAGTTTTAACTTTCATATTACAGTGAGATGTGCATTATACTCATTTAATTATAAAAAGATATAACTAAACAGAAACAGGGCTGAGGCAGGAGGATCACCTGAGCTCAGCAGTATGAGACCAACCTGGGCAACATAGTGAGATCTCTTCTCTTAAAAAAAAAAAAAATCAAAAAATTAGTTGGGCATGGTGGCACACATCTGTAGTCCCAACTACTTTGGAGGCTGACGTAGGAGGATCACTTGAGCCCAGGAGGTCAAGGCTGTAATGAGCTATGATCACAACACTGCACTCCACAGACTGGGCAACACAGTGAGATGCTGTCTAAACACACACACAACACACAAACACAAAGAGAGAGAGAGAGATAGAGAGAGAGAGCGGGCATTCTCAGATTTGTCTCCTCTTTCATTTCTTCTCTACTTCCTCCAAGTGATATAACTGTGCTAATATATAGAACCAGGCTTGAATCTGAACACTTCTGAACACAACTGCTAAGACGCTATCTTCTTCCCTAACGCATCTCCTCTGATATCCAGTCAGTCAAACTAGAAATATAGCAGTCATTCTTCACACAATGGTCTACTTCCTACTCACCCTTTAAGACTCAACTTAAAGAGTCACTTATTCTGGAAGAAGCCATTCCTGGACCTATTTCCACCCCTGCCTGGAATGAGTAATGCTCCTTTATTTTACCAAAGCACATAATTCAATGGAAATATTTGTCAGTCTCTGTCACTTACTCTGTAAGCTCCATGAGAAACCATGAATTATGAAATGTATTAAATCATGCAGTGAATTATAACAGTATGTGCTTGACCAAGGAAGAAGATATTTGGACTTCTGAAGATACAATACATATGCAGGTTATTAGGTAGAGGAGAGTTTTTAAAACTGTAGTCCACAAAACACTCATGTTGAGACTTGGTTAAAAGATAGAGAGATTCATGATCCTACATTATACCTATTTTAAAGATCCCTACTCTTTGTAAGGGTAAGACTTACAAGAATGACCATTTATTGAAACCCTGCAGGCAGTGCAAGGGGGCCCTGCATTAGGCCACATATAAAATTTCATTTTACATTATATTTATAGGTGAAAAAAATGAATAAGGAGGCTTGAAAATACTGAGTAACTTACCAAAGGTCATATTGGTAGTAAACTGTATAGCTGATATTCAAACTGAGGGCTGTTTCATTAAATGCTGAATAAACAAGCTTCCTGGAAAATATTAAAATTTGGGGACCATTCTCATAGAGGGGGCAATGGAGCATAAACTAGGATGCACCACTGAAGCTATGGCAAATATGTGGTCCTTCTCTAGGGTCAAGGTGTAGAAACTTAAAACCTGAATTCTAAAGGGAAAGTAAATCTATACATCACATTTCAATTCCACCTCTCATTCTCATTCATTATATCCCCCACCCCACACACAAATACACATGTCTGTTGATAATCTTTGCTCAAAGTATTTTTGCTAAGATTTTTCAGAAATGGAACTTGGACAAAGAGGGAAGAAAATATTAGATGTCTATGCCTACTAACTCTCTTACTAAGTAATATCTACCTCTTGAGAAGTGAGATATGATTGTAATTTATGAAAATAAGGAGGTAGTGATAAATACACATTAGGGTACAGAGAAGGAACTCTCAAGGATGGAATGCAAAGCTACACAGAATGAGAGAAACTAAATTTTATATTCGCATATTTTTCTTTATTCTTCTACATCAGAAGAGGAATGGGGATAATAGAGGAAATATGTAAATAATATTCAGTAGCCCATGGAGGAAAGGAAAAACTCATGGAGGTACTCTAACAGAGGTTGTTTTCATATGTGTCTAAGGGGTATTCTAAGTCCCGCTTTACATATGAGAGCATATAAATAACATACTCAAGTCACACAATGCTAATATATGAGTTAGAAAAGAAGGTATCATGAACCCATGCTCTTACCGCTGCAAGTGCAGTATTCATTTCTACCTCACTGGCTCCTAATGTCAAGAGCACTGATTGGCTATGCTGTGTGGCTGTTGCATTCACAGTGTTGGGATTACAAGAAGGAGCCACCGCAACCAGCCTTTTCAAGTTATTTCATTGTCTGATCTAATTATAATAGTAGATTCTCTGCAGGACACAGTACTCTGAAACTAGACTTCTAAATGCCAAAGAAGTCAATGAAACTTTTAAGCGTTTTCAGCAAGTTATTCAGCTCAGAAGTACAAAACTTGTTGGGCATGGTGGATCATGCCTATAATCCCAATACGTTGGGAGGCCAAGGTGGGTAGGATCACTTGAGTCCAGGAGTTCAAGACCAGCCTGGGCAACATGGTGAAATCTCGTCTCTACTAAAAATACAAAAATTAGTCAGGCATGATGGTGCATGCCTGTAGTCCCAGCTACTTGGGAGGCTGAGGCAGGAAGATCATTTGAGCCCTAGATGTAGAGGTTACAGCGAGCTGAGATTGTGTCATTGCACTCCAGCCTGGGTGACAGAGCAAGACCCTATCTCAAAAAAATAAAAAAGTAAATAGAATTTTAAAAAGAAGTGCAAATGCAAAGGTTGAGGCAGTCTGGGAATTTGGTACATCCACATTCCTAGCCCTGAGAGACAAGCCCACTCTTTTCTCTTCCCTAAATTGGTTTTCCTCCCCATGTCCTCCTAATTATTGGTATTTGTAATGGTATTCAGATCTCTATGCTGAATAAAAGATACATGTTCTAGGCAGCTAGACCTCTTTGCATATACATCTAATACAGTCTGTATCCTTTATAAGTTATTTTAAAACTATCAACTCTAATCCTTTCTAGAACAAAGTTAGACCTATGTAATTGAAATTAGGTTTCTCTTATTTGTCTCTATAAGCCTGGTCCCAAGCATAGTACTTGACGTTTATGCGTAATATTGTAAGAAGGATTATTTATTTAAATCCAATAGGGCAGGGCGGGACCCTTATACGGAGAAATATATACCCTCCCCCTGCCTACAAACACAAAGAATTATCCATCACTCAACGGTGGAGACAGATTTTGAGAAATGTGTTGTTAAGGCAATTTCATCATGTGAGCATCAGAGTACATGCACACAAACCTAAACAGTATAATGTACTACTTCTATACTACAAAATGGTACAGCATGTTACTATGCTAAACACCACAGGGAACTGTAACACAGTGGTATTTGTGTAAACATTATGTAAACATAGGGTAAAAATATGAAAGATAAAAACATAATATAAACCATATAATAAAAATGCCACATAAAAGATAAAAAACAGTACACCTACATAAAGAGCACTTAACATAAATGAAGCTTACAGTACTGGAAGTTGATCTGAGTAAGTCAGTGAGTAAGTGGTGAGTGAATATGAAGAAATAGGACATTATTGTACACTACGGTAGAGTTTATAAACACTGTACACTTAGGCAGCACTAAATTTATTTAAACTTGTTTTCTTTCTTCAATGATGAATTATTCCAGTTTTTTTGTAATATTTTTACTAAACCTCAAGGGCTTTTTTTTTTTTGGAGACGGAGTCTTGCTCTGTCGCCCAGGCTGGAGCGCAGTGTCACTATCTCAGCTCACCGCAAGCTCCACCTCCTGAGTTAACGCGATTCTCCTGCCTCAGCCTCCAGAGTAGCCGGGACTACAGGCACCCGCTACCATGCCCGGCTAATTTTTTTTTTTTTTGTATTTTTAGTAGAGACAGGGTCTCACTGTGTTAGCCAAGATGGTTTCGATCTCCTGACCTCATGATCCGCCAACCTTGGCCTCCCAAAGTGCTGGGATTACAGGTGTGAGCCACTGCGCCTGGCCGGGCTTTTTTTTAACTTTTAAAAAACTTTCTGGAGACAGGATCTTGTTCTGTCACCTAGGCTGGAATGCAGCGATGTATTCCATTTAAGCTCACTGTAGGCTTAAACTCCTGGGCTCAAGTGACCCTCCCGTCTCAGCCTCTGGAGTAGTCAGGACTATAGGTGTGCACCACCACATGCAGCTATTTTTTTTAATGTTTTGTAGAGGCTGGGGTCTTGATATATTGCCCAGGTTGGTCTCAAACTCCTGGCTTCAAGTGATCCTCCTGCCTAGGCCTCCCAAAGTGCTGGGATTACAGGTGTGAGGCAATGTACTGGTCTTTTTTTTCTTTTTCAGCTTTTTGACTCTTTTGTAGTAACACTTAGCTTAAAACACACATTGTACAGCTGTACACAAAATGTTTTCTTTCCTTATATCCTTATCCTACTAGCTTCTATTAAAAATTTTTTTGGCTGCATGTGGTGGCTCACACCTGTAATCCCAATACTTTGTGCGGCTGAGGCAGGTAGGTTTCTTGAGCTCAGGAGTTCCAGACTAGCCTGGACAACAAGGAGAAACCTGTCTCTAAAAAAAATAAAAAATTAGCTGGGCATGGTGGCATGTGCCTATAGTCCCAGCTACTTAGGAGACTGAAGTGGGAGGATCACATGAACCCAGGAGGCTGAGGATGCAGTGGGCCTTATTACATCACTGCACTCCAGTCTGGGTGACAGAGCAAAACCCTGTTTCAAAAAAAAAAAAAAAAAAAAAGTTTTAAAACTTTTTTTGGTGCAAAACTAAGATACAACCACACACAGTAGCCTAGGCCTACACTTGGTCAGGATCACCAAGATGTCACTAGGTGATAGGAATCCTTCAGTTCTGTTATAATCTTTTGTTTGTTTGTTTGTTTTTTAAACTTTAAGTTATGGGATACATGTGCAGAATGTGCAGGTTTGTTACATAGGTATACATGTGCCATAGTGGTTTGCTACACCCATCAATCCGAGCTCTGTTATAATCTTATGGGATTCCCAAAATATATGTGCTCTTATCTTTGGCCAAAACGTTGCTATGCAGTATATGATTTTAGATACATCAAGAATCTTTTGCCTGGGTGTGTGGCTCATGCCTGTAATCCCAGCACTTTGGGAGGCTGAGGTGGGTGGATCACCTGAGGTCAGGAGTTCAAGATCAGTCTGGCCAACATGGTGAAAACCCGTCTCTACTAACAATACAAAAATTAGCCAGATGTGATGGCACATGCCTGTAATCTCAGCTACTCGGAAGGCTGAGGCACGAGAATTGTCTGAACCCAGGAGGTGGAGGTTGCAGTGAGGTGATAAGATCACTTGAAGGAGTTTGAGACCACCCTGGGCAACATATATTTTTTCCTTTTCTTGAGACAGTCTCATTCTGTCACCCAGGCTGGTGTGCAATGGCATGATCTCAGCTCACTGCAACCTCCACCTCCCGAGTTCAAGCGATTCTCCTGTCTCAGTCTCATGAGTAGCTCACATTATAGGCATGTACCACCACAACTGGCAAATTTCTATATTTTTAGTAGAGATAGGGTTTTACCATGTTATCCAGGCTGGTCTCAAACTCCCAACCTCAGGTGATCCACCCACCTCAGCCTCCCAAAGTGCTGGGATTACAGGTGTGAGCCAACGTGCACGGCCTACAAAAAATTTAGAAACTTAGCTGTGTGTGGATGCGTGTGCCAATAGTTCTAGCTATTCAGAAGGCTGGGGTACAGGATCACATGAGCACAGGAGTTTAAGGCTGCAGTGAACTATGACTGTGCCACTGTACTCCAGCCTGGGTGACAAAGCAAGACTATCTTAGGGGGAAAAAAAAAGGCTGAATAGATGAATGGATACATTTTCCCTCCTGATAGCTTTAAGAATATTGGTTTTATATGAAATGAGTTCAAGAGTAGAATGAAGACAAAAGTCTAGATAGGAATTTACTTTATCTATAAATGAAATCAGATATATGGCAATGTTACTACTACTAATTTATTGACGATTATTTCCATTCTAATACATGAAAGAAGAAAATGCACATGCACGCAAGTATTCAGAAAATACTTATCAACTACTCAATGAATGTCTACTAAACACAAAATACGTTATCTTGTAAAATTCCTAAGACCAATCTCCCTGGCTTAGTTCTTTAGTTATTTTCCTGGAATGTGGCTGGAGAGTGAATGGTAAATAGAGAATTAACTTGACAACAGATATACTTCAAAGTAATTCAGAGCTCACGATATTCTTAAATTTATACAAATCACTGTATGTAAAACAGGCTTTAATGACATACATATTTCTGAAAGTAAAGCTAGAGAAAAAGCGTAAAGTATGATTTACTAACCACACAAATATCTGCTTGTTTGCAAGAACAAGTTGGGCTAATTAATAACTCCAATTGAGACCGAAGTTTCTCATCATCGCCGAGAACCTGGTTAAACTTCTTCACAAAATCTTGTGCTTTCCCAGGGTCAGGCAAATTCTCTATAAAATTAAAGAGAATCAATATTAAAGAAGGAAAAAAAAAACTATTCTACTAAGCTAAAGAACAGGTGCCATAAAAATATTGTGGGGCTACTAAAAGAAAATCAGCCTAACTAGTTCTTAGAAATAAAATTAAGGTTTTTTTTTACTTTACATTAAATCAATAGTCCCACTGGGTAAATAATTTGTTTGTCTGTATTGACATTTATTACACGTTTAGTGAGTAAATAAACATACTCACTTGCTATGGTCATCAGTTTCCCAAACATGGCAGAACAGTTAGCTTCTGACTGAAATTTAAAACAGAAACAAAAGAACAACTAGTCATATGTGTTAAGAAATTTCTGTAACAAAAATCAATACTCATTACTGTACATTTTTCATGAAGTTAAAAAAAAAAGTTCATCACAGTCTGCTCACTGTAAAATGGTTTTACCACATATATACACTAAATTAACAACAAAGAATTACACAGTAGCAACTATTAAGACAAATAAAAGGAAAGGAGATGTTAGGAGGAAGGTACCAAAAAAAACACAAGTATACAACTTTCACATGAAAGTTACATTGCCAGAAGATTGGAAAAAGATCAATGAAGTAATCAACATATAAAATTATCATATCAGAATTACTATGAAACTACATGCCACAAAAAATTAAAAATATAAAGAGGAGAAACTCTTTTTTCTGGAATAGAGTTCTGTTAGCTACTTTGTGGCCCATTACTTAAATAACTTCAGGAAAACCTCCTTTCTAAAATGTACTTCCCTTTCCTCTATCCCATAAAGCATTACTTTATATTTCAAAGTTTGCCAGGCTAGGTGCAGTGTCTCACACCTGTAATCCTAGCAATTTGGGAGTCCTAGGCAAGTGGACTGCATGAGCCCAGGATTTTGAGACCAGCCTGGGCAACATGGTGAAAACTCACTTCTACAAAAAACATACAAAACTTATCTGGGTAAGCATACCTGTAGTCCCAGCTACTCAGAAGGCTGAGGTGGGAGGATCAGCCCATTGACATGGAGGCTGCAGTGAGCTGTGACTGTGCCACTATGTGACAGCCTGGGCAACAGACTAAGATCCTGCGTATTTAAGAGAAAAAAAAAAAAAAAAAAAAGTTTCCCGCCCCTGTTCCAGCATCCATGTGTCCTTGAGGGGTCTGTATATATGGTCCCCTGGTTAAGAACACCTATTCTAGTAAATATACTAAAAAATGTAAAGTTTTTTTCCCCACCTTGCAAAAATTTAATGGCATTATTTCTTTTAGTTTGCCACTGGCATATTTACAGGATTGATATCTGAATATTCACTCTACACTGAGAGACCATGAATCAGGCAGTGAAAAAGAAATATGATGTCCAATGTAATTTTATCTTGAAATTTAATTCTAATTATTTGAAAACTGATTAACTATATATAAACTCTTAGTGTCTGAAAACTTTATATAAACTAGAAACCACCATTTCTTTGCTTACACTGGAAAATAAGAGTTTGTTATATTTATTTTAAATGGAAATTTAGCCTGGACAACTACAGAAATTATATTTAACTGACATTTGGAAAATAAAACACCTGAGATACTTTTTCCTTGCTTCATTATGTAGATCTACAGAAAATCTGAACAGTGATATAATAAACTATGAATTTAAACAAATCATGAACCTACTGTAGGCTGCTTGTGCAAATCCAATAGTTCGCGTACATGACTCCGAAGCATGTTCTGACACTTCCACATTTCGTTGAGAGCTCTGTAAAGTTATGTATATGAAAAAACGCATTACATAACAATACTGGAAATTATTCAGCATTACAACCTTTCTTCTTGCATGCTGTATATACACCACTCTTCCACATCTAACTAAAAGTTTAAACACTGGGAAATATATTTATTAGGATTTAAAACAATTTAGTACAAATGGTAAATATAAGCCTTCTTATGAGAGAAAATATTTGACGGGTTTAGAAAGATTAATAGGTAATAAAGAGATTGAAAGATGTACTAAATACAGGTAGCTAGAAAGTTCTGGTACAAGGAAAGAAAATGTCAAAGCATAAGGGACATACAACAAACTGAAAACCATGTATATACTTGGAGCACAGGGCATGTGTGTGGAGCATAAGGAAGCTGGAGCATTCCACAGACACAGATCAAATCATGAAGGCCTTATTATACAAGCTAAGGCGTATACATGAAGCACTATAGACTATTTTGAAAAATGAAATATCAAAAATGATGCAGATTCAAGATGCCAAATTTGCATTATTGTGTTCATTCTAAACTTTCTCTCTCCAGGAACACAGATTTTCTTCTCTCAGAAATACCATCCATATTTCCAGGTGCCCAGGTGACAGAGCTCTGAGAAATCACTAATCTCTAAGCACTCTTTGTCAGATATTTTGAAATGTAAACAAACATCGAAACCTTGAGCAAGGAAAGGCATTAGTAACCACGATACAACGCTATCTTAATAGAACTTCTGCCAAAATGGCAGTCTTTTTTATTTTTATTTTTGAGACAAGTCTTACTCTGTCGCCTAGGCTGGAGTACAATGGGATGATCTCGGCTCACTGCAACATCTGCCTCCTGGGTTCAAGCAATTCTGCTGCCTCAGCCTCCCTAGTAGCTGGGATTACAGGTGTGTACCACCACGCCAGCTAACTTTTTTGTATTTTTAGTAGAGATGGGGTTTCACCATGTTGGCCAGGCTGGTCTCGAACTCCTGACCTCAAATGATCTGCCCGCCTCAGCCTCCCAAAGTGCTGGGATTACAGGGGTTAGCCAACACGCCTGGCCTAAAAATGCAGTCTTAATCTAATAATGCAGGAACACCTGAAGAAGCCACAAGGGCAAACAGACAAATTCCTAACTCAGAATTTTCTCTTTTTAAAGACAGAGTCTCACTACATTGCCCAGGACAGTCAAACTTCTAGGCTGAAAAGACCCTTCCATCTTGAGATCAGAATTCTAATGACATCACTCATTTACTTTGTGTATTTTTGACAAAAATTACATATACTATGATGTACAACATAATATATGTATATATTGAAGTGAAATGACCACACATCCTGGTTGGCCTGGGACAGTTTGATTATGCTGGTTATCTGAACAAAAATACCAATAGTGATCCCTTTCACTCTGAAAATAATCCAGCTGGACCATCAATCATATGGCCATCCTACATAGAGAAGATCTGAATATGTTCACCCAACAAAGAATCACTATTCAGTTACTAGGTTTAATATTTAGTCTGGAAGGATAAAGCACCAGCAGTTTCAAACACTAGCCACAGGTATTTTGACATGGTCATTTATTTGAACACCTGAAACCATCTTACTACTGACCCAGATGCCAAACACGCCTTCACATATACGAATAAGAAACTTTTGGTGTTAACTGACCTGAACATAAATCATAATATTTTGTTGATAAAGATTTACCTGAGGTTCTTGATTCAACTATAGAAGCAGCAACAACCCAATCAGTAACAATTAATTAGATAAGATGAAGTAGTTTTATGAAATCCTTAGGAAATACAGCAGTTATTTGAAAAGTAACTTACTTTACAGCATTTGGATCCAAACTAGCATATAAGTAATATAAGCATTTCATTCTCTCTTCTGTTTCCAGGTTGTGGGGGACAAGATACTGAGCAAAGATTTTCTCTACCAACAGTCTAGGAAATAACAACAACAAAAACCTAAGTGACACAATTATTCTATTTTTAAGAAGCAATTTTTTTTTTTTTTTGAGACAGGGTTCTTGCCGTGTCACCCAGGCTGGAGTACAGTGGTGTGACCTCGGCTCACTGTAACCTCTGCCTCGCAGGTTCAAGCAATTCTCCCACCTCGCCTCTCCAGTAGCTAGGACTACAGGCGTGTGCCACCATGCCCGGCTAATTTTTACATTTTTTGTAGAGACAAGGTGTCCCTATGTTGCTAAGGCTAATCTGGAACTCCTGAGCTCAGGCAATCCACCTGCCTTAGCGTCCCAAAGTGCTGGGATTACGGACATGAGGCACCGCACCCAGCCAACATTTTAAGTTTTAACCATCTTGTGCCAAGATACCATACCAAGATAATAGCTATGTGTGCACATACAACGGAAGGTATCAGTTTATAATGACTTCCTTCCTTGGAAAACATTCAGTACAGTTTAACTTCAGAGACATGGTTACTATCTGTGGCTTTATAATTTGTCAGTACGAAACATTTGTTCTAGAAGGTTTAAATGTTATTCCTAAATACAGGGTGCTAGGCTGTTCCACCTACTCTTCAGCAGTCTAGAACAACAGCGAATGCATTAATGCAACATATAAAGCTATGATCCACAGTAGAGCTAATTCTCAAGAAACTCCTTAAATTTCCTCTGATTACAGTTCAGCTCATTTCCCATGTTGTCACATAGTTAAAAACAGGGTCCCCCCTGCTTCATATTACTTCCAGAAAATGTAGTTATTCCTGTGTATATCTGATCATTCTTCTCTCCATAATCTAAATTCCTTACCAATACTGGAATATCCTTCTTGCTAGTGCATATTGCTTGTATCTTCTTGCTTTTATTATTTAACATCACTGGATTAAAAATATACAAGGACTCTTAATTAACAAACGAAATACATATCCAGTGATGCCAAAGAAGTTAGCTTAATTAAACAAAACAAAAGAAACTATTCTGCACAAACCAAGTATCATCTGTATGATCCAATACAGAATTACAAGTAATATTCAGAAAATGAAAACAACTTAGTAATTCCTCTATTGGTAGTGGTGTAAAAAGGAAAGTAACTAGTAGTTAATTGAATAGTACTCTCTTGCCACACATTGGGCTAGGATGCTTTATATTCTTTATTTTATTTAATCTACATGATAATCCTATAGGAAAGGCATTATTATTTTTCCTTTTTATATAAAATTGAAGTGCACAAGAAGTTAACGAACCTCTGTAAGAATACACATCTAATAAAGGGCAGAGTGAACATTTGGTCTCTAACTCCAAAGTCCATGCCTATTTCACTATTAAAAGGCTACCTTATAATCACGGACAGAGTCTTGTTTAAACACAGTATATAAAAATATGTAAAGTTATCTCTAAACTTAGAAATAAATGACTAATCAAGTTGACTGAACTTAATTTTATTTATGAAGTAAATACATAAAAATAAGAAATTACTAAAATATTAGACATTTTTAAAGTAAAAAGTAGTTTTATACTCATTCTACCAACATATTAAACTCACTTGTCATCAATGCTGTTCTGATAATAAATATGCAAAAGTTTGTCCTTTATCCAGCTGACTTTCTCTGCAGCTTCCTTTCCTGCTTCACCATGAAGACAATATTTCTTATAAAGCTGAGCCAGACCCATCATAGCTTCTTTTCTTACTCGCCACTAAAAAGCATAAAATTTATTAGATGAGAAAGATAACAAAACTCTGTACTAATTTCCAGAGATTGCCTGGGTTCATTAGGTTGTACAATCTTATGTGTGCCTTTATAAACTGGCACATTATTTCTCTTCATAAAAGGCTTTACAAACAATTTTGAATCTGTTCCTATTTAGAAATTTTCCAATGCAAATATTGCTAATGATTTACTTTTTCCTTTTTAAAGAATTGGGGTTTCGTTACGTTGCCTAGGTTTGTCTCAAATTCCTGGGCTAAATAATCCTCCTGCCTTAGCATCCCGAGTAGCTAGAACTACAGGCTACTGATTTTTTATTTCCCTTGAAAACCAGTAATAATCTTACGGGAGATTTCATTTGATTCTATTGAAAGAAAATTCACCAAGTTTTAGAGGTGATTATAATTTTCCTTGCAAACAAAACCCCTATTATCTGGAATGTTTTAATTGCCAGTTACATCCCTTTAGATGTTAACTTCGGATAAGAACAAAGTTCACTATCAAGAATTCTGGGCCAGGCACGGTGGCTCACGCCTGTAATCCCAGCACTGTGGAAGGCCAAGGCAGGTGGATCACTTGAGCTCAGGACTTGGGGAACTGACGACCCAGTGAATCTAAAATCCTAGTAAATCTAAAATTGTACTGAATCTAGGAGTTGAGCTGGCTGACTACCCAGTCAATCTAAAAATACGCTCACAAGCTGACAAAACCTGCCCACTCACACAGAGCTTCCAATCAGCTGTGCAGGGATTCAGTTAAAAATCTGACCAAGCGTGGGCATGGTGGCTCACACCTGTAATCCTAGCACTTTGGGAGGCTGAGGCAGGCGGATCACCTGAGGTCAGGAGTTCACGACCAGCCTGGTCAACATAGTGAAACCCAGTCTCTCCTAAAAACACAAAAATTAGCTGGGCACGGTGGCACACACCTGTAATTCCAGCTACTTGGGAGGCTGAGGCAGGAAAATCACTTCAGCCTGAGAGGAAGAGGTTGCAGTGAGCCAATATTACACCACTGCACTCCAGCGTGGGCGACACAACAAAAAAACAAAAAACAAAAAACTGACCAAATATTCAAAGATCATCAGACCTTTGAGGAACGCTTTCAACAGTAAACGAGAGGGACTAAAACAAACAGGCCAGAAGAGGAAAACAGGACTCAGCAGAAACAGAGATAATACAGGCAGTAGAAGACACTTTCAAATATTCTCAGGGAGATAAGATTTTACACCATAAAATAAGACTCAATTCCTCTGAGGAAGAAAGGAAGGAAGGTAGGGAGAGAGGCAGGGAGAAAAGGAGGGAAGAAAGCAAGGAAGAAGAAAAGGAAGGAAAGGAGGGAAGAAAAAAAGGAGAAGAGGCAGGGAGAAAGGAAGTTAGAAAAATTAATAATTCAACCTGAGGAAAATGATTTAAAAAATAAAAAGAAAAGACAAAAAAAAGGAAAAATTAGATAATGAGAGGAGTTTTTGGAAATTAAAAATGGAGATGAAGTAAAACAACAAAGATAAAAAAATCAAACTATCAGTCCAAGAATTTCAACATCAAATTAAAGAGTTCCCAAAAGAGAGAACAGGCTAACGTCTGTAATCCCAACACTTTGGGAGGTGGAGGTGGAAACAGGTACAGATCCCTTGAGCCCAGAAGTTCGAGACCAGCTTGGGCAACATGGTGAAACCCCGTCTCTACAAAAAATACAAAAATTAGCCAAGAGTAGTGGCGCACACCTGTAGTGCCAGCTACTTGGGAGACTGAGGTGGGAGGATCACTTGAGCCTGGGAAGAGGAGGGTGCAGTGAGCTGAGATTACACCACTGCACTCAAGCCAGGGCAACAAAGTGAGACCCTGTCTCAAAAAAAAAAAAAAAAAAAAAAAGACCTTAGTGATCACCGTAAGTGAACACCCTTACCTTGCAAGCCTAAAAGGCAAACGATTTAGCTAGTTAGCAGAAGACTCTTTGGGACTTTTAGAGGTTGGGAAGGTTTAATAGGGTAGGAAAGAAAGGCTGTGAGAGAAGAGATAGGAAAAAGGAGACCATAAAAACTCAGAATGAGGATCATCATAAGATGTAAGAAAAATAGTAGTAAAAAAATATATCTGTGTATTAAAAGAAGAAGAGGAGGAGGAAGAGTAGGAGGAGGAAAAGGAGGAGGATGAGGAAGATGAGGAAGAGGAAGAAGAGGAGGAAGAGGAAAAGGAAGAGGAAGCAGAAGCAGCAGCAGAAGCAGCTGAGTGTGGTGGTGGGTGTCTGTAGTACCAGCTATTCAGGAGAATGAAGCAAGAGGATCACTTGAATCCAAGAGTTCAAGTTCAGCCTGGGTAACATAGCAACACGTCACCTCTAAAAAAGAGAGGTGGGTGGGAGTATGTTATCTTTGGTGTATTTAAGTCAATACTTTCTTATAAATGTTTTGTATCATTTTCTCATTTTTTAGGCCACTTATTAGATGAAATAAAATTTTGTCCCTATATAACAGATTAGCAAAAGCATTTTGACATTTCTTACATGAAATAAAAAAAAAAACGAGCAATAAAATCTTAAGATGAAATCCTGTTCCCAAATTTCCAGAGATAAAATAATTTTTTCCCAGAAAGGCTATAAAGGTCATCTAACTTATTAAACCAAAATCTGGGTCAGAAAATATCCAGTAGGTGTTACTGTTACCACATCATACAGTTTCAGTTAGGAAGATTCATTTATTCAACCTTCTGAAACTATGGAAAAACTGTAATAGTAGTGAAACTTTTTTAAAAGGGGGAAGGGAGGAATGTCAAATAACCACTAGGGGGAGAGTAATTTCATTTAAATTAAAGCCAAGGGAAAAAAAATCTTCAAAGTTAGAATTACTAACACTGTTGAACAAGTTAAAAAGTATCCACCTTTTTTTAAACATCTGGCTCCTATGACAATTTTAAAAGTAAAAACTTAAATAATACCTCCTTCTATATTTTAAAACCAAAATCAATTATTTTTCTACACTGAAACTATAATAGTCATTTGCAGAGGAAAGTAATTTTTAACTACACCTCAAATAAAATAATAGTATGTTGCAAGGCAATCATGAAACATGTTAGAAATGTTAGGCCTAATCAGCCTGCCTTACAGGTATGTCTCTTGTTTATACCTGACCCTATTCGTTAGTTGTATTCTTAGCACTACTTATCCTTTTCCTTATCAATCCATGTTTTCTTTTTTTTTTTTGAGATGGAGTCTCGTTCTGTCGCCCAGGCTGGAGTGCAGTGCCTCAATCTCGGCTCACCGCAAGCTCTGCCTCCCAGGTTCACACCATTCTCCTGCCTCATTCTACTGCCTCAGCTGGGACTACAGGCACCCGCTACCACGCCTGGCTAATTTTTTGTATTTTTAGTAGAGACGGGATTTCACCGTGTTAGCCAGGATGGTCTCGATCTCCTGACCTCATGATCCACCCGCTTTGGCCTCCCAAAGTGCTGGGATTACAGGCGTGAGCCACCGCGCCCAGCAATCCATATTTTCAACTGCATCAAATGGAGAAAATCACAGGAAAAATAACTAAACATGTAACCATCACTATCGTCCTTAGCTTGGTACATCAATATGTAAATGTCACTTTCTTAGGAAAGTGACTTTCCTAAAGTCACTTTCTTTAGTTCAATGAATGACAGACACAGCTAAGTTATACAAGAAAGTCATATGTGAAAATGTTAACTATAAGAATATATGATCAATTGTTATTCTTTCGAAACTCATCATGTAAATAAAAAGGTAAAATTTTGATTAACTTAGTGGTTCTCTTATAAAGGTATGCTAGAAAAGAAACCCATGCTTAAGATCTCAAAAAGTATAGAATCTCATGTATTTACTCATAAGGATAATTAAAAGATATGCAGGAAACATACAAATTAGGAGCCTTTATCATTGTTATTAATTTGATTTTCACACAGAAAGATATTAAATGTAACAGAAAATGATACCCAATTGTATTTAGCAATTTAAACAGTAAATTACAGAAGAATAAAATGCCTCAGATTTTACCCGTTTATCCAGTGTTCTTTCCCTTACAAATCCAAGCAGCTGATCATTTACTAGGGCCAGGTCCCTCTTGGCAGCTGTTATTATAGTAACAATGACATCATGACGAATAGCTTCTTCTGGATCATGTGATCTAACCTTTAAATATTCTGTAATAAGAGAAAAAAACTTAGGCTAAATGTTAGCTGTGTAATTTGTCATGATTTGGAATGGCAAAAAAAGAACAGAAATACGTTAAGTTTTTGTCCATACTAAAGCAAAGTTTGTAAAATATGAAATGAAATTAAATCATGTTATTTTTACAGCAGCAGTACTCTACTGTAATCACAAAACTGCACTTAAAACTCCAAAGTTGGCCAGGTGTAGTGGCCCACAACTGTAATACCAGCACTTAGGGAGGCTGAGGCAGGCAGGTCACACAAGCTCAAGAGTTCATACCAGCTTATGCAACATGGCAAAACCCCATCTATATGAAAATTACCAAATAAAAAAACTCATTAGCCAGAAGTGTAGTGGCCTGGCCCTGCAGTGCCAGCTACTTGGGGGGCTAAGGAGGGAGGATCACTTCAGCCCAGTGATCAAGGCTGCAGTGAGCCAATATCGAGCCACTGCACTCCAGCCTGCGTAACAGAGTGAGGCCCTGTATCAAAAAATAAATAAAATAAAATAAAATACTTCATAGTTACATCTTCTTCTTTTTTTTTTTTTTTTTGAAACAGTCTTACTCTGTCACCCAGGCTGGAGTGCAATAGAGTGATCTCGGTGCACTGCAACCTCTGCTGCCCAGGTTCAAGCAATTTTCGTACCTCAGCCTCCGAGTAGCTTACAGGTATCTGCCACCATGCCTGGCTAATTTTTGTATTTTTAGTAGAGATGGGGTTTCACCATGTTGGCCAGGCTGGTCTTGATCTCCTGGCCTCAAGTGATATACCTGCCTTGGCCTCCCAATGTGCAGGGGATTACACCCGTGAGCCACCACGCCTATAGTTACATTTTAATAATGTATTTTCATCAGTTATCCTGGAAAAGTCAATTCACAATGCAGTATCTGATCTATGTCAGTTTGAATTTCAGTTACAAATTAAAAGGCTTAAAAGAAAAACAGTGAAAATGCTTATGGCAATTTAACTGATAGGTATATACCTACAAATTACACACTATAAAATCCAGACTACTTTATAATCTCTTTAAAAATTCTTAAATAATTTATAATACAAACTAAATCTAAACAAAAAAAATGTTTCCCCTGTTCTTTTTGGTAAATAACAGCCTGTTGATAAAACCACTTATGTGCTGCTACCAAACAGGCAGATTTAAATGCTCTAGATTCAAAAGAATGAAAAATTCTAGTCTAGTGCAGAAGATAATCGTGTTCCCACTTATTATTAAATGCCACTATATTTAATTAAATAGACTTAATGATTTCTACCCAAATCCAATGTCTTAAGAAATACGCTACTTCCTTAAATTATGATTTTCAAAAAATCTCAAAGGATTAAAATATGAAGATTTTAAGCTGGGCATTGTAGCACCTGCCTGTAATACTCGGGATGCCAAAGTGAGAGGTCACTTGAGCCCAGGACTGAAAGCCTTTCTTTTAAACAAACAAATAAATAAAAAGATTTTAAGTGTAATTTTATTACATGAACATGAAATCATTTCTTAGTGTACAACAAATGAAAACCCGAGACCATACTAGAGTTAAAATCTACCTGGAAAGTGAAGTTAGGTCACAAGCCGTATCTACAAAACAGTTTTATGATTATGCTAATATCTCTAATAAACCAGCTAACTTACCTGTGAGATCCTTCGCTAAATCTGGGTGATTCATTAAACAATGACTGGCAAATTTCACACTTTCTAATCTCACAGGAACATGAATGTCATTAAATCTACATAGAAAAAGATTACTAAACATTAATTGTAAGGCAAAAAAATTATTCTCAAATCACAGGTATATCTAACATGAAAATGCTTATACACAACAATAGTTACTGATTAGATAATTTGTTATATGAGCTAAGGTATTCTGGAGGAAGAATATAAAGTACACTACAAGGTGAAACGACACAATTTCACAAAAACATTTTCACAAAGAGAATTTATTTACCATGCTAAAACTAACAAAAAACAGTATAAACAAACACATCCCTCAAACCAAACTATACACTTTATGGAGTTATAATTTGAGAGCTTAATATTATGCTACAAAGTAAAAATATTCAAAACACACAAAATCTTCTTGAAGAATAAGTTTATAGGAGATTCCAGGCACGGTGGCTGACACCTGTAATCACAGCACTTTGGGAGGCGGAGACAGGTAGATTGCTTGTGCCCACGAGTTTAAGACCAGCCTTGCAAACATGGCAAACCCTGTCTCTATAAATATACAAAACTTAGGCAGGCATGGTGGCATGCCCCTGTAGTCCCAGCTACTACTCAGAAAGCTGAGGTGGGTGGACTGCTTGCACTCACGAGTTCAAGATCAGCCTTGAAAACATAGCAAAGCCCTGTCTCTACAAAAAAACACAAAAATTAGCTGGGCGTGGAGGCATTCCCCTGTAGTCTCGGCTACTCGGGAGGGTGAGGTAGAAGGACTGCTTGAGCCTGGGAGGTCGAGGCTGCAGTGAGCCATAATTGTGCCACTGCACTCCAACCTGGGTAATAGACCCTGTCTCAAAACAAAACAAGACAAAAGGTTTATATGAGACAAACACTGGGGAACTTGAGGTAGAGAGCAAACCATATATAAGGGGCAGATCTGGAAGTTCAAAGATGAGTGCAGAAAATGTGTTACTAGCCCAGGCGTGGTGGCGGGTGCCTGTAATCCCAGCTACTTGGGAGGCCGAGGCAGGAGAATTGCTTGAACCCGGGAGGCAGAGGTTACGGTGAACAGAGATCACGTCACTGCACTCCAGCCTGGGTGACAAAGGGAGACTCCGTCTCAAAAAAAAAAAAAAAAATGTGTGTTGCACTGCCTGACGTAAGTTTCTTTTGGCCAGCACCACCTTGTATTACAATGCTCTTTTAAAGGTCTAGTATGTGTACGAATTCAATTAACACGCAACACAATATGTAGACTCAAAAATGCACATGTTAAGGATAAGGTAAGGAACCCTCAAATTTAAAATAGATTATTAGGCAACTTTTAAAATATGCTGATTAATGATAAATAATGTGACCTGAAATAGCTGGAAATATTTTTATTTTTGAAATGATCTCATGAAATAATCAAGTAAAAGAAAGTTGTTTAATAAATGTCTTAATGTCTATGGCCTCCTACTTTCTTACCCAGATATAATTTTCATGTCTTAATAAAATCTTGCATTTAGGATTTATAATTCTCTAGCTGGCAGAGAAAAATTATACATTATTAATGATCAAGTAATTACAAAGTATCAAGACACTTAATTATGGAAAATACATAAGTTATAATTATGGAAAATAATACTGCAGACTATGAATTGTTTCTATGGATCAGAGACACCACTACAGTTAGCAGTGAGTGTAAAATAATGAGTGTCAGAAACCTACTATGGGTGATTTCATTTTCGTAAGTAACCCAAGTAAAAATCAAGCCTTGCATTTTTGCTTAAATTATTTACAAAAAATATTTGATGTCCATCCTGGGATAGGGAATTCCTTCCCCCACAACTTTGAAAGTGCAGTTGCTTCATTCCCACCATTCAAAATTCTCATGGAGTCACATTTAGCTATTCAAATATTTAGTATTTATTCCTATAAGGCCTTCAAAATGGCATGTTCTGGCCTTGTCAGAGATTTCTCAGAACCTAGGATTAGTATGAGAACTATTGTGGTGAATTTACATCAAGAAAAATTCTGGCACCAACTTCTGAATCAGTTGAACTAAATAATGGGGAATCTCAAACATCTCCAGAATATTAATAGTAAATATCTACTTTCCAATCAGCTTTAAAAGCAAAACAGGTAAATGGAACGCAAGGAGGAATGTAATGAATTTCATAAATTTGTCAACACTACTATCAAGCCAAATAGAATTCAGTCATTCTAAGCTCTTGAGAAGAAACATTAAAAACTATCTGAGTTAAGGGCAATAATATTTTCCATTTAAAAATTATACAGTTATACCAAATTACTTAAAAAACACCATACAGTGTGTTCAGATAAGTTACAGACCCAAAAGGCAAGCACTAGTAAATGAAAAAGTTGGTAGGCTGACAAATGGCACAGGTTCTTAAATTTGGATCAGTATGTATTCAGCTTCATGATTTAAAAATCTTAAGACTTAGAATATACTGCTGGAATGCAGTGGCTCGATCTCAACTCACTGCAACCTCCGCCTCCCGGGTTCAAGGATTCTCCCACTTCAGCCTCTTGACTAGTTGTGGTTACAGGTGCCGGTCACCACCCCCGGTTAATTTTTGTATTTTTAGTAGAGACACCGTGTTGGTCAGGCTGGTTTCCTGAACTCCTGACTTCAAGTGATTTGCCCACCTCAGCCTCCCAAAGTGCTGGGATTATAGGTATGAGCCACCAGGCCTGGCCATGACATTATTTTAACAAGAAGTTAAAAAGTGTTACACAGATAAAATACTAAGCTTTCTCCATAAAAAATTTTTCCTACAATTTATTCCATAAGAAGGATGGCAACACAGATGACAATGAAACCAACATCTATCAAAGAAAGTTCTGATATGTATAGTTTTAATCAAGTGGACTGCACCCTACTGACTATTTTCCAAAATATAAACATCAGAATTATATGTTCTCTTACCGTCCAAGAAAACATTGCCAAAGAGGACGATTCTGTGTTGCCAAATCGGAATCTTTGGAGCCAAACAATTTAGCTAGAAGTCGAACAACAGCTAATCGCTCTTCTCCATCATTGCTCTAAGAAGGGAAAACAGAAAGTGAAGCCTGCGCTTTATTCATCAGATTACAGAAAATATCTTGAAACATTCTCAAGAAGATACAATTTCATATTTCTGCTTATAACTGTGAGAAGTTTAAAATATCATATGTCCTCATTTACTATGCAGAAATTGATTTGATTTCATGTTAGATCATCTGGGTTTTTGCTCTTATTTCACACCTTCCCAACTGCTAATTTATGTCTACTTCACTGATTAATTGCATTCTATACACTGGTTATGGACATTGTAAATACAGACATATAATTCACTTCTAACATTACGAACCCTATAAAAACGTCTATGAAGGACAAAGCTACAGTTACCACCCTAATAAACTTACTTTATACGAAATCTGCAATTTACATTCCAACATAAATACACATCAATTCAAGTTTTGATATACAAAGTTTTTTTTTTTTTTGAGGAGTCTTGCTCTGTCTTCCAAGCTAGAGTGCAGTGGCGCGATCTCAGCTCACTGCAACCTCTGCCTCCCAGATTCAAGAGATTCTCCTGCCTCAGCCTCTCGAATAGCTGGGATTACAGGCATCCATCACTGCGCCCGGCTAATTTTCACATTTTAGAGATGGGGTTTCACCATCTTGGCCAGGCTGGTCTCGAACTCCTGAACTCGTGACCCACCCACCTCAGTCTCCCAAAGTGCTGGGATTATGGGAATGAACCACCGCGCCTGGCCGATATACAAAGTTTTAATGAAGAATCCCCTACTGACTGGTGAATACGATACTACAGAATTTCATGATTCGTGGAAACTCATTTTAATAGCAGCCCAAGAATCAAAAAGACGATCTGAAGGTCAACTTAAATACTATAAAAAGGCAAAACTTCATTGTTTTCTAGTAAGAGTCTCTTATTTTCTTATCCTGAAACAGTATATGCGATAAAAATTCTGTTTCAGTTTCAGTGGTGATGCCATGCTTTAATGTAAAATAAGTTATTCTGAAACCATATGTTGTGTGAAACTTTTCAAAAATCATATTCGCTAGGAAAATAAACACAACATCTAAAAGCAACTGCTAATTTTTTTTTTTAGGTGTTCACATACAATATGTGGCTAAAGCAATACCAGATATCCAATAAACAAAATATTTTTGGCAAAAGAGAAGTAAAAATAGAAAAATAAAGACAACAGGATAAAATATTTTCCTTATGAATGTTTTAACGCTCAAGAACAGGGGTTTTGTGTGTAAAACAGGCACACTTAACCAATGTAAAAATGAAAATTACATCAAGTATTAACTATTTTAATTACAAATGACAAAAATGATTTTTTTTAAAAAAAGAAGTAGAGTCTTGTTCTGTTGCCCAGGCTAGAGTACACTGGCATGATCATGGCTCACTGCAGCCTTGAACTCCTGGGCTCAAGTGATTCTCCGACCTTGGCCTCCTGAGTAGCTGGACATACAGGTGTGCATCACCACACCTGGCTAATTTTTTATTTTTCTATAGAGACAGAATCTTACCACGTTGACAAGGTTGGTCTTGAACTCCTGGCCTCAGGCAAGCCTCCCATCTCAGCCTCCCATAATGCTGGGATTATATGGACATGAGGTACCACACCTGGCCTGATTTTCTTTCTCTTTTTTTTGTGAGACAAGGTCTGGGTCTGGCTCTATCACCCAGGCTGGAGTACAGTGGAGCAACCTCAGTCCACTATAACCTCCACCTTCCAGGCTCAAGCCATCCTCCCACCTCAGCCTCCTGAGTAGCTGGGACTATGGGTGTGTGCCATTATCCTTGGCTAATTTCTGTATTTTTTGTAGAGATGGGGTGTCACCATGTTGCTCAAGCTGGTCTCAGACTCCTGGGCTCAAGAGATCTGCCTGCCTCCACCTCCCAAAGTGCTGGGATTACACAGGTATGAGCTACAGCACTTGGCCCAGATTGATTTTCCTTGACAAAATTTTTCTCAAGCAAGGTGACAATAATGCAGAGTAGCACAACCTTCTAATAAGTTCAATTTACTAGCCAATATGATTTATTTCTTAAAGAAAAAGTAATCTGCCCCTTAAATATGAAATAATATATGGTAATTTTATTCTAATAGCAAGTAACTATTTTAGTAGATCGGTGATTATTTCAAACGAGGTGACATTTAACATCTATTAACCACAGAAGTAAAACTAACCGAAAACTCGCCCCTCTGCTATTTGTAAAAGTCAAAATACATTCCTTGACCAGACTCAGTGGCTCATGCCTTCTCAGTAATCTGAGGCCAAGACAGGAGAATCGCATTAGGCCAGGAATTTGAGACCAGCTAGGCAACATATTGAGAACCCCTCTCAACCAAAAAAAAAAAAAAATATATATATATATAACCACGAATGGTGAGGTATACCTATAGTCCCAGCTCCTCAAGAGACTGAGACAAGAGGATCACTTGAGCCCAAGACTTCAAGGCAGTATTAAACTTTTACAAATATCAAATGAGCAAGAATTACAAATTACTTGCTCAGTTGTCTATAAAAAATAGATACACTATTTTTAGGACAGTCAAATTTCTGTCCTTAATCTGTACCATGAAAAGGTCATAAAATTGTAAGCAATACCATATTAGGATTCCATTTAAAATCTTTGGATGTTCTAAAACATATCTATCTAATAATGGATACCATTTAATACCAACGTGTACTATAAATTTCTAAGATAGGCCGGGAGCGGTGGCTCAAGCCTGTAATCCCAGCACTTTGGGAGGCCGAGGAGGACGGATCATGAAGTCAGGAGATCGAGACCATCCTGGCTAATAAGGTGAAACCCCGTTTCTACTAAAAATACAAAAAAAAAGAAATTAGCCGGGCACGGTGGCAGGCACCTATAGTCCCAGCTACTCTGGAGACTGAGGTGGAAGAATGGCGTGAACCTGGGAAGCGGAGCTTGCAGTGAGCTGAGATCGTGCCACTGTACTACAGCCTGGGCGACAGAGCGAGACTCCGTCTCAAAAAAAAAAAAAAAAAAAAATTCTAAGATAATACCATTTTTCCTATCTATTGCTTGTGTCACTGTGATTATCAGGAGATATTTAAAAATTAGAAGTATCATAATTTTGTGGCCAGGCATGGTGACTCATGCCTGTAATCCCAGCACTTTGGGCAGCCGAGGTGGGCAGATAACAAGGTCAAGAGATTGAGACCAGCCTGGCCAACATGACAAATCCCCGTCTCTACTAAAAATATAAAAATTATATGGGTATGGTGGTGTGCGCCTACAGTCCCAGCTACTCGGGAGGCTGAGGCAGAAGAATCGCTTGAATCCAGGAGGCGAAGGTTGCAGTGAGCCAAGATTGCGCCACTGCACTTCAGCCTGAGCAACAACAGCAAAACTCCGTCCAAAAAAAACAAAGAAAAAGATAAATTGAAGTCATACTTTATTCTTCTACAGTTACCGAAAAATTATGCGGTATACATTTTTCCTGGAAAGTTTAAAGGGCAAGAAAATTGGTCAATTTTACATTGTACTTGCTCTAGAAATAAGAAAAACATGAAAAACAAAATAGAAAAGAAAATTGGTCAATCTTACCTTTAGTTTGAATTCAAGCTGTGGCATGACGGATAATAATAAATGAGGATCTATAGCAAAAAGTTCCTGAATCAGATCAAATACATGTTCTGACAAATCACTTACTGATGATCTTCCCAGCACTAGGACTTGATTGAAAAACTGTAAGAGATATTAAAAACAAAAATAAAACATCCAGTTCACTTAAAAACATGGATACATTTTTATAAACATTTTTATAAACTATATAATTAGGTTTTACACATACAATTGAAGGAGGTGATACAAATACATGTGTGATTACTAATATACAATAGGACAATCATCTAAACAGCGGAAGAAATAATTTCCTAATAATATCAAATCATGAATGTTACAAGGAGAAAAGCAAAACACAAAATTGGTTTGTTGGGTATATTTCAAATAAGGACTTTTCTAGGAATCTTTGTTTTCATTAAAACAATTTAGACCGTTTGTGTAGTTCATTACAAAGGATTTTAGAAAAATTTCCTTGTAGCAGAGAAATATTACAAAGTCTCAATCTTTGATTTTTTTTTTTTTCTTTTTTTGAGATGGAGTCTGGCTGTGTCGCCCAGGCTGGAATACAGTGGCGTGATCTCGGCTCACTGCAACTTCCACCTCCGAGATTCAAGCAATTCTCCTGCTTCAGCCCCAGGAACCCGCCACCATGGCCGGCTAATTTTCGTATTTTTAGTAGAGACAAGGATTCCCCATGTCAGCCAGGCTGGTCTCAAACTCCATACCTCAGGTGATCCACAAGCCTTGGCCTCCCAAAGTACTGGGATTACAGGTGTGAGCCACTGAGCCTGGCCTCAACCTTTGATTTTTTAAAAAATCAAAGGTACAGTGGCACACGCCTATAATCCCAGTACTTTTGGGAAGCCAAGGCATGACAATCTTGAGCCCAGGAGTTGGAGACCAGCCTGGGCAACACAGTGAGACCCTTGACTCTACAAAAATTAAAAAATTATCTGGGCGTGATGGTGCATGCCTATAGCCCCAGCTACTCAGGAGGCCATGGCAGGTGGGATCATTTAAGCCCTAGGAAGTCGAGGTTGCAGTGAGTTGTGATCACATCACTGTACTCCTCCTGCATGGGGGACAGAACAAGACCCTGTTTCAAAAAAAAAAAAGAAAAAATCAGAATAATGTTCCCATGAGTTTAGTAATAAAGAGTATTTAAAGGGGAAGGATTTGTTGTTGTTGTTGGGTTGGTTCTTTTAATACTCAGAGAAAGTCAAATATGTTTTGGCTCGCATGACAAAAAGAACAAAAAGTTGGTAATACAAAAGCTAACTGATTTTTTTTTTTAATGCTAGATGGAAATAAAGAGTATACAAGGCCAAGAACACAGATTAAAAGATACCAGCATTGCACACCACGACCGCCACAAATGCAGAAGAATTCAATTTTTAAAATGTCTCAGGGGCAATTGTACGCAACTGAAACAAGCATACATTTCTGGTAGTAACATAATTTGAAAAGCAGCATAAATTAAGAGTTAGAAAATGCTCATTATTGGCCAGGCACAGTGGCTCACACCTGTAATCACAGTACTTTGGGAGGCCGAGGCAGGCAGATTACCTGAGGTCAGGAGTTCAAGACCAGCCTGGCCAACATGGTGAAACACCATCTCTACTAAAAATATAAAAATTAGCAGGGTGTGGTGGCACACGCCTGCAGTCCAGCCACTCAGAAGGCTGAAGCAGGAGAATCACTTGAGCCTGGGAGGCAGAGGTTGCAGTGAGCTGAAACTGCACCACTGCACTCCAGCCTGGTCAACAAGGTGAGATTCCATCTCCAAAAAAAAGGAAAAAAAAATCATTCCCATTGCATAAGAATAATACCAAAAAATTCATATTTACTATGCAGATGTTGAAAATAATGAAGAAGACAGTTTTATCAAAATATATGCATACACACACACAAAAAAGCATAGAATACTACTTCTGAAAGGATATAAGAAAAACTACTGGGGATGGTTATTTCTGAGAATTGAGAAATGTATTCAAGGCTGAAGACAGACACTTCTTTAGTACCATTATTGTTTAATCTGTTTAAATATTAATTTAGCAATCCAAGCAATATTAATAGGATAACATTTAAATTAAAAGCCTCTTTGTATTTTTATCCATGGAAAATAATTCAACAACACACAAATGTTAAGATTCACAAAGATGATTAGGAAAGGAAAGAAACACTGAAAAGACCTAAATCTATGACAATAAGGAAATACATATCAAGAAACATTTCTAGTCATTCTTATATATTTAAAAAGAATGTCAAAATATGTAAATACAAGTAAGTCAATAAAAATTTTACATAAACTAGCCGGGTGCAGTGGCTCATACCTGTAATCTCAGCACTTTGGGAGGCTGAGGAGGGTAGATCACAGGGTCAGGAGATCGAGACCACCCTGGCTAACACGGTGAAACCCTGTCTCTACTAAAAATACAAAAAATTAGCCAAGCATGGTGGCGAGAGCCTGTAGTCCCAGCTACTCGGGAGGCTGAGGCAGGAGAATGGTGTGAACCCGGGAGGCGGAGCTTGCAATGAGCCAAGATTGCACAACTGTACTCCGGCCTCGGGGACAGAGAAAGACTCCGTCTCAAAAAAAAAAAAATTTTTTTTCATAAAGTATGTGGGAAAATAGTTATAAATATGAGCCAATATACAATGGAATTAGTTGTTATAAGGTAGTGAAATTGCAAACTTTTTTCCCAAATTATTAACTTTTTTAGTAAAAACAAAAAAACCCAGCAACAAATTCCTCAGTACAGTTTTTTAAAACTATTACTATATAGCAAATATCACAATCTTTCATTACTCAAAGTATTTAAATGTTTGCCAAAAACAACAGCCAAAACAACCAATTTTCTAAATAAATCTCTGTAATCTTTAAAAAAAAAAAAAAAAAAAAAAGGAAGAAACATTAGAGGACTTCAGAAGAATGACCCAAAAGACACAAAGAAGAAAATATATAGAGACACAGAGACCCAAGGATAAAGATGCAGAGAAAAAATGAAAGAGATCAGCATATCTGGGAGACAATGAAATAAATATAAATACAAATGTAGATAAGGGGATGGGAGTTGCAGACAACTTTTCTTATAGTAACATCCACCCTTTAAAAACGTCATGAAGCTAATGCTGCATTTCTCTAACCTTGGTCACATTTGGACATAAGTTCTTCTACATTTATAAGCTAAATAAACTTCTACGTAAGAGGTTCTAATAAATTAGTACAAAGGATTAAGAATTACAAAATACAGAATGAACACAGAAAGAAATACATACATTAGCAATGCATGCCTCAATAGTCTGGACTGTTCTTTTCAATAGCACTTTTGCAAGGTCAAAGGACTGTTTATTTAAGTTCTGAAAAATAATAAAAACATGGAAAGTTACAAATGAATTTGTTAATTTATGAGATAGCAACACTAGAATACTGTAGTCTTCAAATCTGTAACAAAATACGAATTTTTCTTCACTAAAATACGAAGCAAAAATAAAAATAACTGAATTCTCTTCAAGGTTTTGCAAATATCCTCTAGTCAAGTGGTCTTAAATGCAGACGTTGCAAATCAAACTCATTTATTAATCAAAAACTAAAATGGATTAGTTAGCAAAAGCACAACCCTATACTAAGTTTTACTAAACTCAAAATAGACCTAATGCTTTTTGGTTTTTATGTGTTAACCAATGTAAACTGACAACTACACCCATGTATCTTAAACACATACACTCCCCAATCTAACACAACATGCTCAATTATTTCATTGTTTAATCAATGCTTGCTCTGGAGAAGAGTAGACCTGGTAAGTGTTTCAAATAAACAGAGTTACTGATCAATTATAATTTTGAAATGCTGAATAATATGCTTCTGCTTAAAGAGTCCCAATGTACTCAAATAAATTAAAGGATCTGAGAAGGACCTTAGAAAATATATATTTAATTTTTTTTTAATGCCTGAAAAGGAAATTCTTGTTTTGAATAACACTGAGTAACACCGCTATATCTTGAAGTTCTGGACCAAACAGATTATTCATTCACCACCATCTCATACCTCTTCCAAAATGAGGCTAGGAAACCCTACACTCTAGGCCAGGGGTCGGCAAACTTTTTCTATGAAGGGCCACATGGTAAATATTTCAGGTTTTGTGGGTCATACAAATCACTGCTACAACTACACAACTCTACTGTTGTAGCATGAAAGCAGATATAAACAAAACGAAAATGAATGAACATGGCTGTGTTCCAATAAAATTTTACTTACATAAATAAGCAATGGTCCAAATTTGACTAACAAGCCATAGCTTCTTGACCCCTGCTCTACACTTTTATTTCATTGGCAAAGGACAAGATTTGCTTAAAATTAAGTTAACATTTCTATTTATTAAAAGAAGTCTATTTCCTACTACTAATAAAAATTCTCTCAAGCCCAGTGTAGTTGCTCATGCCTGTTATCTCAGCACTTTGGGAGGCTAAGGCGGGAGATCGCTTGAGCCCAGGAGTTTGAGATAAGCTTGGGAAACATTGCGAAATCCTGTTTCTACAAAGAAAACTTAAAAAAAAAAAAAAAGTCAGGTATGGTGGCACATGCCTGTATTGCCAGCTACTTGGGAGGCTGAGGTAGGAGGATCACTTGAGCCCAGGAGACAGAGGCTGCAATGAGGCAAGATTGTGCCGCTGCACTCCAGCCTAGGTGACAGAGTGACACCCCGTCCCAAAAACATACCACCAACCTACTTACCTAGCATATAAAAACCAAATATACTGTCTTAATCTGCCAAAATATACTCTCCTTTGCCACAGTCTCAGAATTTTATAAACTACATTTGAATAAAATGTAAATAATATTTAGACTCAATAATTTAAAATTAATTATATCTTTCTGTGAATGAGTACATATTTTTCCTCTAATGTCTGATAACAGGTTATTGAACCATTAGAAGAAAAGAGCAGGAGGGCAAATATCAACACTGGGGTAGGCTTGAGTAGAGCCCAGTGGTGGAGCCTGAGGGCAGCCAAGTCCTTCAGATTCTTAGGAGGATCTGGTGGAGATAAACAGAAAAAGTAAATGGGGAAGAATGATACACCTCTGAATCATCCTTTTCTTCTTAACATTAACCATACAGCTTCTGCCCAAATCTTTTTCCGAGAGTACCTAAGAAAAAGGTATGATACGGATTCTGAAAAGAAATCCAAATTCCTATGTGTCACATCTATGTTAATAAGGAGGAAATACATTTCTTTTCCAAACACAATTAACCAAAAAGACAACACCCCTAACCCCTTACAATTCTCAGATTATTTGTGTGAATACGAAACATTTTCAGTTCCGTATTCAATTTCTTGAATGAAACTCTTACATGATATGTTAATCAATATATTTTGTAAAAATAATAGCCACAAGACTAATGTATGTTAACCTATTTTATTTGAGGTGGAGAATGGTCATGGGAACAATTATATGGGATTGCAAATGGCCTGAAAACAACTGTTCATTCTTATGTGTAGCATCACTGTTAAATATTAACCTTTAATATCTTCATACTTTACAGACCTTATGTGCAGGAATGAGGTTAATAAGAATGGAGTCCAATAACTCTTGAGTAACTCCATCACCTTCCATGATGATAGAACTCATCAAATCTAGCATGTGCATTTGTACCTTCTTATTGTGGCTATTGCTATTAAAAAAAAAAAAAAAAAAAAAAAAAGAATAAGTATGAGGAAGAGGAAAAGAATAAGAGAATTCAAGCTTCCAATAGGAAATTAAACTTCCTAGTTTAAAACAACAATCTCACATGTAAAGGATTTTCACTTGAGGGACAGTGCCAATAATGGCAGAGAAATTTGGGGGGCTCTATTTTCTTTCTCCTTTTGTTGACTATTACAACAGTTGTAAGGTATTGTTGTATTTTATAAAAACAAACACAAACCTAATTTCTAATAAACTATGTTTTCCTCAATTCACATTTTTTTAAAAAAGAAAAAGGCCAGGCACAGTGGCTCACGCCTGTAATCCCAGCACTTTGGGAGGCCAAGGCGAGTGGATCACCTGACATCAGGAGTTTGAGACCAGCCTGACCAACATGGTGAAATCTCGTCTTTACAAAAATACAAAAATTAGTGGGGCGTGGTGGCGGGCGCCTGGAATTCCAGCTACTGGGGAGGCTAAGGTGGAAGAATCACTTGAAACTGGGAGGCAGAGTTTGCAGTGAGCAGAGATCATGCCACTGCACTCCAGCCTGGGCGACAGAGTGAGACTCCGTATCAAAAAAAAAAAGAAAGAAAGAAAAGAAAAGGAAAAGGGAAAAAAAGACCTTTAAAATAAATTAAGTCTCTATACAACTAGGATTCCAAGAGTAAATTAAATTCTGCCTAATAAAAATGTCAATTTTAGCCTGGGCAACGTGGCGAAACCCTGTCTCTACTAAAAAGTTAAAAATTGGCCAGGCGTGGTGGTGTGTCCCTATAGCCCCAGCTACTCAGAAGGCTGATATGGGAGGATCACTTGAGCCCAGGAGGTCGAGACATCAGCAAGCCATGATCATGCCACTGCACTCCAGCCTGGGTGACAGACCAAGACCCTGTCTCAAAACACACACACACACACACGTCCACTTCAAAGAAAGGACACTTCTGCTCACATGCCCCAGATTTTTAAAGGTGATAAAATTTTAAGGAAACAAACAAAAAGTATGATAATAAAGGCAGACACTTTTTTCAACTCCCACACCTTAGGTCTTAATAAATTCCTCAAATTAAGATAAAAACCTATTTAAATACCCCCAAATGCATAAGCCAACATAAGCAATTATTGATGTATCCTTGCCACTAGAAGTTTTAATTCACCAATACTGAAAATCAAAAGTTTCATCTAAAATGCTTTCAATACCTAGAAGGTTTTTCTGAAAATGTCATCCTAGTATCTCTCAAAGAATTTCAGACAGACAAATGAAAAATCAATAAAGTATAAACTATAAGGCCAAGAATCAGTTTCAAGTGCTTCCACAGTGAGGCCTGCCCTTTCTTGCTACTTTTGAACCTAGTCAGCATATGAAGAGGCCTGGGCTGACCTCCTGAATGGGTGAGACATGTGACACAGTTCTATTACTTCAGCCCACCTCAGCCAACAGCCAGGTATCGGCCAGATATCCTGCCAACTGACTACAAACACAGGTGCAATCCAACCCAAATAAAATCAACTGCCAAGCAGAATCACGAGCTAAATAAAATGGTGGCTGTCTTAAACTATCAAGTTTTAGGTTACTTTGTAATGCAGCAAAAGCTAACAAACACAAAGGTAAGGTTTATATGTTCTATCATTTACTTTAAAGGCTTACTGCTAGTCAAATGCCACAGGAAGTTTTTTCTCATGCTGTCTTTCTACAAGCTTCTATCCTATGCCAAGCTGGAGTGATCCTTTCCTGTTTGTTTCAGGATCATGTCTAATCCTACCATTCCATCTAAGGAAAAAGAAAATACGATACAGCATTCATAAAAATCTCCAGAAAACTCTGGAAATGTGCTGTTCAATATGCAAGCCATTTGCCACATATGGCTGGTGAACATGTGAAACATGACGAGGGCCACATGTTGGAATGAAAATACTTTTGGATACAGTGGAATAAATAAAATATATTATCAAAATGAATTTCACTTGTTTTTATTTTCTATTAATGTGACTACTAGAAAACTTACGTGAGATATGTTTATATATAATGTAATGCTCTAGAACACATCTCATAGCAGTGCTTGATTTACTATACAAAAAACAAACCAGGCTGGGCATAGGAGCTCACACCTGTAAACCCAGCACTTTGGGAGGCTGAGGTGGGTGGATCACTTGAGGTCAAAAGTTTGAGACCAGCCTGGCCAACAGGGCTCTCTAAAAATACAAAAATTAGCCGGGTGTGGTGGCACACACCTGTAGTCCCAGCTACTCAGGAGGCTGAGGCAGGAGGACTGCTTGAACCCGGGAGGTGGAAGTTGCAGTGAGCCAAGACGGAACCACTGCACTCCAGCATGGGTGACACAGAGCAAAACACTGTCTCAAAAAAACAAAACAAAACAACCCACACAGAAGAAAACAACAACAACAACAAAAAACCCACACACACAAAAAAAACAAACCAAACAAAAACAAAAAAACCCACAAACCAAAAACCATGGGCTAAAATCAGAATTTGAGCCTCGTGTTCAGCAACTGGTCCTTGGGCAAGCCACTACACTTCCTGGCTCTGGATTAGTTTCCCTATTTCTATAAAGAGAAGGCCAATTTAGGCAATGTTTAAGACTTTTTTTCTAGGTCTAGAATATGAAGTTGTCAAAGTTAGTGAGCTTAAAGACTGAGCTATTATGTCTCCCAGCACTAATGGTATATACAATATGCATAATTTCTACCTCATAACTTAATACTTCATTGTATTAATGTAAGGTTTCAGAGGATTTGCTTTACAACCATATGTGGTTGCCTCTATTAGATAGTAAGTTCCTTCAAAACAAGAGCACCACTTTATACTTCTCTACTGGTCCACAGCCTCCAGGAGAGACTGGGGCACTGAAGGGCCAACCAGTAAACTGATAGCGTAATTTAAAATGGTAGTAGAAGGTCAAAGGCAGTGTTCGGACAACAGAATTTTTACTTTCCCCTTCATGTTAAGTTTTCTAAGGAAAACAATTCCTTATAACTCTGAAATATCTTAGTGTAGATGTAGAGTATACAACATCTGAATATATACATCAAGAAAAAGAGACAAGCAGAAATGCTTGAAAAATAACTTACTTGATCACTGAGAAGAGAGTCCTAAAAAGCTGAATAAAAATTTCATTGCAATCTTCCAATTCAAAGCAGATGTTATATGATTTAACCCAAGCTAAATTCTTAAATAAATAAAAATAATTATTGAATTATACATATATAAACAGAATAGTTATATAATAAAAATTCAGTAAAAATTAATTTTTAGAGTTAGAAACATATTAAAGTCTATAAAGACTCAACATATAAAATTTTAAGTGTTAAATTAATCACATATTCTGACTTGAAAAAGATATATACCTGATGCCATCAATTTTCTCGAACTGAAAAATACTCAATATTTTAAGTTGGTAGATATATTTACACACAAAATTTAAGAAGCAGTTAAAAAATCTGTTTCTAGAATAGAAAATAATAAAATAGAAAGATACAAACAAAAGGCATAGCTTCAAATAATCTACAGTTTTTCCATCAGAATATACTTTATCTCTTCAGGATAGGAAGAAAAATAAAATAATATTTTCCTTATGAAATGTAAAAGACATTATAGGCTTTGAACAAAACAAAAAGACTCATTTTACATTACAAAGTTAACATGAAGAATTTTCTATCATGTGAAATAATATAACAGTTATTAAATAAAGTTTTTGGTTTTTTACCTCTAATAAATAAAAGTATCTATTAAACTGTGGACTCTTTGTATCCTCCAAACCTTTTAATTGTCTGGTAATAAACAAAAATATGTCCTGTTAAAAAAAATAAAACATATTAGACACAAATACTTTTCTTTCACAACACACTAATAGTATGTAAATTTATTATTTGTGTACAAACTACAATAAAAGAAAATTCTCCTTTAGATGAATGTCTTGGGATTGGCCTAGTCTATTATTCAAAATGATTCAAAAGATCCAATCAAATAAAATTATACTCTCTAGAAGCAAAAATAAACCACAAATCTTTAGGCTTTCTCTTTCAGAGAGGACCACGGGCTCTGTATCTCACTATATTTTCTTCTACTATCGTGCTTTCACTTTACTCACTATCTCCACCTTGCATAGTGGCAAAAACTATCTTCATTTTAAAGAGTTGGATATGAGTATTTCCATTACTATTTCCTGCAAGTAAACAGTAATTTTTAGCCATTTGGAACTTGTTTTGAAGTTGATGTATGACTACGAAGTTGAGTGTGAAAAAAGGCAAAAGACTAGTCCAATGGTACTATGTTTCATGATAGTCTTTCATTTCTTAATAAGCTTTCTTTAGAAGTTTTAACTCACAGTAGTATCAATATAATACAAAATAATACAAATAATACAAAATAATTTTAGGACTATTTTTAAAGAAAGCAGCCTACAGGATTAAAATTTGCCAAAAATAAAATTATTCAAAATACAAAATCTCCTCAAGAGATCAATATGAGTTCCACAAACACTTGAACAAAGGCAGAATGACCAAGATGAGCTATAGTTTTGCATGCTGAATAACTTATAGGGGAAAACAGTCATATGAATATGTAAATTCTGGTATGCTATTATTTTAAAAAGTATCATTAATCTGCTATTTATCCCTGGAACATAGCCATCTGGGCTTTTGTGATGTATTAACCCGAAAATTGGATTTGAGCACACAGGGACTAGTTCTGAACTACACCTTTCTGTGCTTCAAATCAAACAACCAACTAACCCAGTTATTTGTGGAAATACTAACTGAATGAATAGTTTTGCAACTTATGATATATTCTTAAGATGAAGAGACTAATACGAAACCTATGTTCATAAAGGTAAAATATAAAAATAAAAGTATACCTTCTGCACAGCGGTGAATGAAAAATACAATAAAATGAAAAAGACTGTATTTACCTTAAGTTTATCATGGGAAGTATATGGAGCTTCCGGGGCATAGATACGAAAGATATCAGCCAAACAACATGCTACAAGGAGACGCACATCTTTATTAGGGTTCCTGAGGAAGAATTCAGATGCAAGATGCAAGGCTAGTGGGAGATACTGCTGTTTTTCATCTTCTGAGTCCTGATCCATATCCATAAAAGTTTTCACTACCATCTGTAAAAATGTGCAAAAACACAAAATATCAACTCCTGGCATTTAGAAATCAGTGGAGGATGTAATTTTTTCTTAAAAAAGTCATTTCCATTAGCAATCAGTGGCCACCAGACAATTCAGTCAACTTTTTATAAATCTTCATTTAAGAATTTCAGAAAAGATCACAAGCATGAAACAGCTAGTCTAAAAAACCCATAAACAAGTATCAACTTCTTAGACACATTATCTGAACTAGCACCTCATTTATGAAGAACTTAAGCCTCTTATTACTCATTTTAAATCTAGCCCAGGTAGTCCCTGGCCCCATGTGGACAATAATATTCATTTGATATTTGGCAACATCATTGACTATGTTTCTTTTATATTTTATGATTAAAGGTGCATTGTTTAGGCTCCTTAAAATTGCTACTTCATTGCATGCTTTAATGACTTTTACATTTCACAATAAAAAGTCATTTTCCAGGCCGGACAACATGGCAAGACCCTGTCTCTACAAAAAATACAAAAATTAGCTGGGTATAGTAGCATGTGTCTGTAGTCCCAGCTGCATGGGAGGCTGAGATGGGAGAATCCCTTGAGCTCAGCAGGCGGAGACTGCAGTGCCCCAAGATCATACCACTGCACTCCAGACTAGGTGACAGAGACACTGTCTTTAAAAAAAAAAAAAAAAAAGGCATTTTAGAATAATTTTAATGCAGTTGTATTTCTAAGTAAAATACTTAGGTATAATTAACCTGTTGTTATTTATGGTTATAAACTTAACCAACACACACCTTGGAATCATTATAAAATGCAAAGAATCATGAAAAAAATAATAAAAGAAAAATCCATAATTTATCAACTCCAGAAACTACTATTCACATTTTTGTGTACTTTATGCTGGCCTGTTTTCTCTGTAATTATGCAAATAACTATAATTCTTTATGTACCAAATCACAATAATTTCCCCAGACCTTAAAAATTATTGTCTAATTATAAATCATAGTTTACTTAATCTGTGTGTCTTAAACTGAGTGTCAACTTGATTGGATTGAAGGATACAAAGTACTAATCCTGGGTGTTCCTGTGTGAGTGTTGCCAAAAGAGATTACATTTGAGTCAGCCGGCTGGGGAAGGCAGGTCCACCTTAAGCTGGTGAGCACAATCTAATCAGCTTCCAGTAAACATAAAGTAGGCAGAAAAACGTGAAAAGGGAAAGCGGGACTAGCTTCCCAGCCTACATATTTCTCCCGTGCTGGATGCTTCCTGCCCTCAAACATCAGACTCCAAGTTCTTCTGTTTTGGGACTTGGACTGGCTCTTCTTGCTCCTCAGTTTGCAGACAACCTATTGTGGGGCCTTGTGAATTAACACTTAATAAACTTGGTCATAACACTTTATGTATTATATTTTATTTGCTATTACATTATTTCTATTTCTTTGTAATTATATGAAAGAAACTGGCTTATAACTTCTAAAGACAACCGTATCAGGTTTTAGTACTAAATTATACTGGCTTGAAACAAAATAAGCAGTAATCCCTCTTTTTTTCTATCGCAGTATATCAAAAGTGTGCTAGTAAGGCTGGTTTTATTTCTTCCTTAAATAGTTAGGAAAGTATGACTGATAAAAGAAGGAATCATAATGGAAATAAGAAAATATTTTGAACTGAATTATAATGTAAATATGAACTACCAAAACTCATAGGATGCACTTACCACTGTACTTAAAGAAAATTTATAATCTTAAATGTATATTTTACAAAGGAAAGAATGAAAAATCCATCATCTATATTTCCATCTGGAGAAATTAGATAAATCCAAATAAACTAGAACCAGGGTTTGTGAAGCAAAAGATAGAGAAGGGCTGGGTGTGGTGGCTCACACCTGTAATCCTAGCACTTTGGGAGGCCAAGTCAGGAGGACTGCTTGAGCCCAGGAGTTCAAGACAAAGGTCTGGCTCTGCCACCCAGGCTGGACAGTAGCACAATCTCAGCTCACTGCAACCTCTACCTCCCAGGTTCAAGAGATCCTTCCACCTCAGCCCCCTGAGCAGCTGGTACTACAGGCACACACCACCGCACCTGGCTAAGTTTTGTACTTCTTTTGTGTGTTTGTAGAGATGGGATTTTGCCATATGTTGCCCAGGCTAAAAAATATTTTTAAATTATTGCTATGTAATAAACTATCCCAAAACTCAGTGCCTTAAAACAATAACATTTATCATATGTAGTTGAAGAATTGGAAAGTGGCTTAGCTAAGTTGTGTGGGCCTGGAATCTCTCAAGAGGCTGTACCTGGTCAAGGCTGCAGTTATCTGAAGGCTTGACTGGGTATGGAGGGTATGTTTTGAAGGTAACTCACTCTTACGGTTCTAAGTTGACACTGGCTGTTGTTGAAAGGCCTCAGTTCCTCACTACATGGGCCTTTCTTGAGAGCTCGAGTGAAAAGGCAGTTAGTTGGTTTTCCCCTGGTGCGAGATCCAAGAGAGCAAATCTGAAGCGGCAGTCTTTTATGATCTAACCTTGAAAAGCATACATTGTCACTTCTACCACAGCCTGTTGGTTACTCAGGTCAGCCCTGTTCAGTGTTGTACGGAGTAAATACAAGGAAATAAGGATCATTCAGGGCTATCTTGGAGCTATATGATACAACGCCTTCTCATATATATACCTTGTATAGTCTTCTCCCACAATGACTCTGGATTTGGCCATGTGACTCTTTTTTTTAAAGAAAGAGTCTTGTTCTGTCGCCCAGGCTAAACTGCACTGGCATGATCTTGGTTCACTGCAATCTCTGCCTCCCAGGTTCAAGAGATTCTCCTGCCTCAGCCTCCTGAGTAGCTGGGAACTACAGGCACTCGCCACCACGTCTGGCTAATTTTTGCGTTTTTAGTAGAGACAGGATTTCACCATGTTGGCCAGGCTGGTCGTCAACCTCCCAACCTCAGGTGATCCACCTGTCTCAGCCTCCCCAAATGCTGGGATTACAGGCATGAGCCTCCGTGCCCAGTCCAGGTGACTTATTTTGACCAAAGAGACATTAGTCAGCCTGATGTAAGAACAGGCCTGATTAGCATTTGTACATTGAGACTGCAATGCCCCTATGGGAATGTACCCACCATGCTATTAGGAATCCCAGACTATTCAAAAAACAGAGGCTGTGTATATCACATAGACTACGTGGAACAGAACTAAGGTGACCTGTTTGAGTTGTCATCTAAATTTAGCCACAAGAGTGGCCCTGTAGAAGCAAAGTAGAGCTTCATAAATACACACAATGAAGGGGAGAAAACCTGTGGTGGCTGTGAAGGTCCTGATGCCATGTATGTCAAACTGGTATCTTCCGATGGTCATGAATTTATTATAAAAAGAGAACATGCAGTGCTAAGCACGGTGGGTCACACCTGTAATCCCAGCACTTTGGGAGGCTGAGGCAGGCGGATCATGAGGTCAGGAGTTCGAGACCAGCCTGGCCAATATGGTGAAACCCCATCTCTACTAAAAATAAAAAAATTAGCCAGGCCTGGTGGTGCGCGCCTGTAATCCTAGCTACTCAGGAGGCTGGGGCAGGAGAATCGCTTGAACCCAGGAGGCGGAGGTTGCAGTAAGCTGAGATCACGCCACTGCACTCCAGCCTGGGCTACAAGAGCAAGACTCCATTTCAAAAAAAAAAGAGAGAGAGAGAGAGAACATGCACTAACATGAGGAACAATCAAAAGCCATGTTGAATCCGAGCACAGTGGCTCATGCCTATAATCCCAGCACTTTGGGAGGCTGAGGTGGGTGGATCACATGAGGTCAGGAGTTCGAGATCATCTTGACCAACATGGTGAAACCCTGTCTCAACCAAAAATACAAAAATTAGCCAGGTATGGTGGTGGGTGCCTATAGTCCCAGCTACTCGGGAGGATGAGGCAAGAGTATCGCTTGAATCTGGCAGGCAGAGATTGCAATAAGCCAAGATCGTGCCATTGCACTCCAGCCTGGGTGACAAAAGCAAAACTCTGTCTCAAAACCAAAACCAAAACATGTTGAGTGACCCATATCAGTTTGCTGAGAATGAAATCATTGAGGGCAATTTTAGAGAGATCTGTTCCTGTGTGCTATCAAAAGTATGTATGTATTATCAAGAATGGTGGCTTGCACTTATAATCTCAGCTACTTGGGAGGCTGACTCTAGATGACTGCTTGAGCCCAGAAGTTCTAGGCTGCAGTGAGCTATGATCATGCCAATGCATTCCAGCCTGGTGACAGAACAAAACGCTATCTCTAGAAAAGTAAGAGTTAAAGTATACATATATTTTACCTACAAGGTTCGCTACACTAACAGTCAACTGAGATTTCTGAATTCCCAATTGCACTTGATATTGCACTGGAACAGCTGATGGAGACTTCCCAGATTGTTATTAAATTCAAATAAACTGTTAAAAAAAAAAAAAAAAAAAGTGAGCCCGGCAGGCACCACATGGAAAAGAAGGACCATAAAGTCTATTGAATAACTGTTTCTTACAATTCTGTGAATAGACTTTGTGGTCCCTTTAAGCCACTAGATTTTGCTTTACCACACAGGAACACAAATGAAATTCCATTCATTCTTCCCTTTTTTAAAATATGTCGGTCTGTGCGCATTTTTAATGTGCTGTACTGAGGCTAAAAACTACATTTCCTAGATTCCCTTGCAATGGAGTTGAAGTTGTAATTCTGGTATAGCCCATCAGAGGCACTTATTCAAGATTTGGAAGGTGAAAGTTCAGAAGAGGTGGTGGTGTAGTTTCTGCTGTTGTCATATGGCAAGTATGGCGTGAGGTGTTGTGTGTGTGTGTGCGTGTGGGCATGCACATACACAGCAGCTTTCTACTGACTGGGTGTTAGTATTGTGAAGACAGAGGGAAGAATCACCCATTTTGTGCTGGTACTAATCTATTAAACTGCGTGAGGCTCTGTAGCAAACTGTACCAATGGTGACTTCCTAATCACTGGATTACGGCTATAAGTGTGTCCCTACTTAAGAGCTCCAGGGTGGCTTCCTGATTTCCCCCCCTTTCTGATTAGAGCGAATGATTCAGGTCTTCTTGTGGGCCAGCTATATGAAGTGTTCTGGGAGTCTAGTCCTGTAAGCCTGAATTAAGGGTGCTCTTCCAGCAACTCCAAATCACTTTTTAAATACCAAGTTCCCTGTCTGCTTAAAATAACATAACTAAAGCTTGACTGGTATTTGAAACATGACTCTGATTTTCTCAGATCCTTAAACACATCAGAATCCCCTGTGCCCTTTGGGCCTTTTTAAATGCTATTGGCTCTTTGTAGACTAATCTCTTCTTACCTCATCTAATTTATCATACACTTATGAGAAACAATTTCTTGGTATGTCTGTGTGAGGTTTTTTCCTGTGGATTGTGTTTTAATACCCTCCGGCTATTTATCTATTGTGGTCTCAGTATTTCTTTCTGTCTTCGAAGAAACGAGCAGGAAAAAATCAAAGTATTTTGCCCAGAGCTAGATTTTTATAATATTGATAAAAAAGAAACACTAACACCAATACTATTAATAATGATTAACATTTACTGAATATTTACATTCCAGCACTCTATAAATATTATTTTTTGAGACAAATTAACTCAAAATTAAGCATCTCTTCACGTATTTGCCATCACTCTACATTTTCTTGGTGATATGCCTCTCCAAATTTCTTTTTTCCTTATGTGTTTTCAGCTGTCATATATTCTGGGTACCAATCCTTTATCAGATATGTGTATTGCAAATATTTTCTCGCAGTCTGAGGCTTGTCTTTAACAGCATAGAAAAATTTAATTGATGAAAGATTAATTAATGTAATCTAACTTTATCAACTATTTTCTTTTATGGTTTGTGCTTTGTGTGTCCTACCTAACAAATCATTACCTAACCAAAAGTTGCAAAGATTTTCTCTGTTGTGGTATGTATGTATGTATGTATGTATGTATGTATACACACACACAGGTTTAAAAATTTGCTAGAATAACTCACAACTCAAGGAAAGCACTATATTTTTATGTATTATTTATTTATTTATTCGAGACGCAGTTTTACTGTCACCCAGGCTGGAGTGCAGTGGCACAATCTCGGCTCATTACAACCTCCGTCTCCTAGGTTCAAGTGATTCTCATGCCTCAGCCTGCCCTAATAGCTGGGTGAATACCACTACGTCTGGCTATTTTTTTTGTATTTTTAGTAGAGATGGGGTTACGTCATGTTGGCCAGGTGGGTCTTGAACTCCTGCCCTCAGGTGATCTGCCCACCTTGGCCTCCCAAAGTGCTGGGATTACAGGTGTGAGCCACTGCACCCAGCCTGAAAGCACTATGTTTACTGTCACAGTTTTATTATAAAGGAAATACTTGGAAGCCTAAACAGGATTGAGCAGGCTTGATCTTGGATGGTAGACCACTGGGGAATACCAGGTGCTGTGAGCTAGAAGGAAAAAGAAACAGAAAATAACAAAGTGGAAGAAAAGTATATAACGTAAGAACAGTCAAACTGAAGAGATACATAAGCCAAAGTCTTGGGGGTGAAGAGGGGTGTGTGGATGGGATGGGGACACAGAGCTTCATTCCCTCTTCTCATGGAATCCGGACGTGTCATCCTCCCAGCATATCACTGTGTTCACCAACCAGTAACCTCCCATGAGCTATAGTGTTCACAGGATTCATTGGGCTTTACGACATAGGCATGAATGATAAAATCAAGACTGAACTCAATCTCCAGCCTCCCTCTCCTCCTGGGAGAAAGTTCCAATCCTCTAATTTAAGTGACCAGCCCCATCCTGAAGTTATCTAGTGGCACTGCCAGAAGCTGCCTCATTAGCGTAACAAAGATACTCTCACTTGGGAAGTTCCAAGGGTTTTTGAGGCTCTGTGCCAAGAATCAGAACAAAGATCAGATAGACTATTATATGTCATATAATTTAAATATGTCCAAATTATTGTACAGTAATTCAATTATACCTCAATATAGTTATTAAAATTTTTTTTCTAATTTTATTTTTTGAGAAAGGTTCTCACTCTGTTGCCCAGGCTGGACTGCAGTGGTGTGATCAGTGCTTACAGCAGCCTCAACCTCCCTGGCTCAAGGGATCCTCCTGCCTCAGTCTCCTGAGTAGCTGGGACCACAGACGAATGTCACTATGCGCAGCTGATTTTTATTTATTACTATTTGCAGAAATAGGGTCTTGTTATGTTGCCTAGGCTGGTCTCCAAATTTTGACCTCGGGCGATTCTCCTGCCTTGACTTCCCAAAGTGGTGTGAGTTACTGTGTCAGGCCAAATGAACTTTTTGTAAGTCCAACATAGCAAATGAGAACTCTCACTCACTTTTTAATTGAAATGTAAGTTGGTACAACCACTTTGGTGCTTTCAGTTAATCAGAAGACATGCATGACCAATGATTCAACAATTTCACCTCTAGTGGTGCCCTAAAGCAGCTAGAGTATGCATACAAGGATGATTGGAGTGTTAAGTTTAGCCTAAAGCTGCCTCCTTGCATAAATTCAGCCTAAAGGATTCTCCATACATAGTGAGCTGTACCTAACCAGACTGTAAAAAGACTGTAACCTACTTTCCTACCAATCACACAGAATTGTGGCCAATCATGGGTGGCCAATTGTTCAAACCGTGATCAAATAAGGCAAACGCTGAGTTGTAATCAATTCAGCTATTTCTGTACCTCACTTTCGTTTTCCGTATATCACTTTCCTTTTTCTGTCCATAAATGCTATCCGACCACTTGGTAGCTCTGGAACTGTTCCGAACCCACTCAAGTTTGGAGGGGGCTGCCCAGTTTGTGAATCATTCTTGGCTCAATTAAATTCTGTTAAATTTAATGTGCCTGGGCCGGGCACGGTGGCTCACGCCTGTAATCCCAGCACTTTGGGAGGTCGAGGTGGGTGGATCACCTGAGGTCAGGAGTTTGAGACCAGCCTGGCCAACATGGTGAAAACCTGTCTCTACTAAAAATACAAAACTTAGCCAGGCATGGTGGCAGGTGCCTGTAATCCCAGCTACTCGGGAGGCTGAGGCAGAAGAATTGCTTGAACCTGGGAGGCAGAGGTTGCAGTGAGCCAAGATTGCGCCGTTGTACTCCAGCCTGGGTGACAGAGCAAGACTCCGTCTCAAAAATAATATGTCTAAAGTTTTTATTTTAACAACAGCAATGTGGTTTGTAAAAGCCAAAAATCTACAAGTGAAAAATGTCAACAGAAGAATGATTAAACTGTATAATGAAATACTATATAGTTAGGCCGGGCACAGTAGCTCATGCCTGTAATCCCAGCACTTGGGGAGGCTGAGGCAGATGGATTGCGAGATCAGGAGATCAAGACCATCCTGGTCAACATGGTGAAACCCCATCTCTAGTAAAAATACAAAAATTAGCTGGGCATGGTGGTACATGCCTGTAATCCCAGCTACTCAGGAGGCTGAGGCAGGAGAATTGCTTGAACCAGGGAGTCTGAGGTTGCAGTGAGCCGAGATCGCGCCACTGCACTCCAGCCTGGCGACGGAGCGAGACTCCATCTAAAAAAAAAAAAAAAAAAAAAAATGCAGTAACACGAAACTCAAACATAACACTGAAGACACAGTAATACAAGGAATATAATATGATTCTAGCCATATAAAATTGAAAAAGTAAAACTAGAAAAAAGTCATTCATGTTGGCCAATGCCTATAGCCCCAGCTACTTGGGAGGCTGAGGCAAGAAGATGGCTTGAGCCCAGATCAAGGCTATGGCTGAGCTATGGTTGTACATTGTACAGTGGCTCATGCCTGTAATCACACTTTGGGAGGTCAAGGCAGGAAAACTGCTTGAGTCCAAGTGTTGGAGACCAACCTGGGCAACATAACAAGACCTCATCTCTACTACTAATAATAAATAAAAGCTAGGTGTGCATGGTGACATGCACCTGTAGTACCAGCTACTCGGGAGAATGAGGCAGGAGGATCGCTTGAACCTGGGAGGGTGAGGCTGTAATGTGCTCTGATCACACCACTGCAGTCCAGCCTGGGCGACACAGTGAGACCCTTTCTCAAAAAATAAAATTAAAAAAAATTTTTTTAATAGCTTTATTGGGGCTGGGTGAGGTGGCTCATGCCTTAATTCCAGCACTATGGGAAGCCAAGGCAGGTAGATCACTTGAGGTCAGGAGTTGGACAGTAGCCTGGCCAACATGCTGAAACCCTTCTCTACTAAAAATACAACAATTAGTCAGGCATGGTAGCACACGCCTGCAGAAATCCCAGGTACTCGGGTCACTGAAGCAGGAGAATCGCTTGAACCCAGGAGGCGGAGGTTGCAGTGAGCTGAAATTGCACCACTGCATTCCAGCCTGGACAACGAAACAAGACTTCATTTCCAAAAAAAAAAAAAAACAAAAATAAACAAACAAAAAATAGCTTTATTAAGGTATAGCTCAACTACTGTACAATAATTTGGATATATTTAAATTGAGCTATGGTTGTACCAGTGTACTCTGGCCTGGGCAGGAGAGACTCTGTCTAAATAGAGTGAAAAATAAATAAAACTAGAAAACAATGAAACTGGCCAGGAGCAGTGTCTCATTCCTGCAATCCCAGCACTTTGGGAGGCCAGGGCAGGAGAATCACTTGAAGTCAGGAGTTTGAGATGAGCCTGGCTAACATGGCGAAACCCCATCTGTACTAAAAATACAAAATTTAGGCCGGGCGCAGTGGCTCACGCCTGTAATCCCAGCAGTTTGGGAGGCCGAGGCGGGCGGATCACAAGGTCAGGAGATCGAGACCATCCTGGTGAACACGGTGAAACTCCGTTTCTACTAAAAATACAAAAAATTAGCCGGGCGTGATGGCGGGCGCCTGTAGTTACAGCTACTCGGGAGGCTGAGGCAGGAGAATGGTGTGAACCCGGGAGGCGGAGGTTGCAGTGAGTCGAGATCGCGCCACTGCACTCCAGCCTGGGAGACAGAGCCAGACTTTGTCTCAAAAAAAAAAAAAAAAAAAAAAAAATACAAAATTTAGCTGGGCATGGTGGTGGGCGCCTGTAATCTCAGCTACTTGAAAGGCTGAAGTGAGAGAATCACTTGTGCCCGGGAGGTGGAGGTTGCAGTGAGCCAAGATCATGCCACTGCACTCCAGCCTGGGTGACAGAACGAGACCCTGTCTGGAAGAAAAAAGAAAAGAAAAAAAGAACCTATTATTTGTAGAGATATATAGTGAAAATATCAGAAAACCAAGGAGATTGCATTAATATGGTAATGGAGGAATTACGTATGAAGGAAGAAACTTACAACTGAAGGGAACACACAACTTCTGGGGGTGCTGATGATATTCTATTTATTCATATATTCACTTTGTGGTTATTTACCAAACTGCATTTGTTTTATGCACCTTTTATGTTACATTTCAGATATATAGGAATCTAAAGATACGTAAGAATTTTAGATACATAAGAATCTCAGGTTCTCTTTAAAGCGGTTAATCTAATCACCATTTAGATAATGTAGGGGCTTCAGAAATGTGAACTCCTTCACATAAAAATAGAGAGGAGGAGGAACAGGAGAGAAAGAGAGGAAGAAACAGACCTACAGATTTTTATTTTACTTTAATTTTTTGGAGACAAGGTCTTGCTTTGTCACCCAAGCTGGAGTGCAGAGGTGTGAACAGGACTCACTGCAGCCTCCACCTCCAGGGCTCAAGCAATCCTCCCACTTCAGCCTCCCGAGTAGCTGAGGCTACAGGCATGCGCCACTATGCCTGGCTAATTTTTAGTGTCTTTTTGTTTGTTTTTATTTTTGTAGAGACAGGATTTCATCATGTTGCCCAGGCTGACTCAAACTCCTGGGGCTCAAGCAATCCGCCCATCTTGGCCTCCCAAAGTCCTGAAATTACAGGTGTGAGCCACTATGCTCAGCCTAGAGATATTAACTGAAGAAACATGAGTTAATGGTAGGTCTAGAACTGAAAACTAAAACCCAGGTTTCAGTATTGCCAATCTAATACTTGCAAGGACACCATTTTAACTCATATGCTGTAAAAGCACTGTTTCTTAGTTTTACTTTTCTTCACTTTTCTTACATTTTACTTGCTTACTCTGTCTTTCCTGTACTAGACTTTTAAGTTCTGTGAAGGCAATAGATTTAAAATTTGTTTGTGTAGTCCTAGAGTCTATAAAAAATGTGCCTCATACAGAGTAAGTACTCAGTATTTCTTGAATTAATGAAACTATTATCCCAGAAAACTTTACATGTACACCAATCTTTCAACAACAAAAATTCACCTGTCAGGTGTAAAGACAATGTGAGTTCTGAATTAAACAGGCCATCTAATTTTTATATTAAAATGGCAGTTTACTCACTAAGCATATACATGGACTGCCAGCTCAGACTGAGAATGAACAACCTATTTGCCAACATGTGCCTCTTTGCAGCTTCCTTTTCTATTTTGTACCATTATTTCTAACATAGCCCTTTTATTTATTTAATACACATTCAAGGTGAACACTTAAGGCAGGTGGTGCAGGAGCACAGTTAATGCATAAAGCCATTAGAATTGAATACACACAAACTCCCTATATTGGAATTTAGCACATTAGAGCAACTTTTGGGCCCAAGGCTCAAAGTTCAAGTGGCTTACTGACCAAGTTTATCACATCATTATTATGCCTTTTCATTGCACCTAGATTGTAAATTCCTTTTAAGAAAACCTCACAGGCAGGAGTGGTGGCTCATGTCTGTAATCCCAAAACTTTGGGAGGCTGAGGAGGGAGGAGCTCTTGAGGCCAGGAGTTCAAGGCTACAGTGAACTATAATTGCACCACTGCTGCTCCAGCCTGAACCACAGAGCAAGACCCCATCTCAGCAACAACAAAAACAGCGAGCTAGTTTCATACTGAATAAAGTTGGTAACATTTAGATTCCACTGCCAAAATGCCTAGTTTAGGCCCTTACTGCATTATACCCAACTTGAGTCTCTTTAGATTTTAAAACCAAACACAGTGCTCCTAAATTAATGTTATCCCAACTCAAACAGTGATTTCCTATTGCCGAATTCCTTACGACATTTTAAATATCATAATCGATTTTATAATTTTGTTTGCCTTTTCCACGTGTATACTTACACATATGTATATGTTTATATATAATTATAAAACATTATGTAATGTCAACTCTCCACTCTAGTCAAACTGGGTTAATTCATTATATTCCAAAAATATCTTGAGCCTCTTTACAGCTTTACACAGAAAAAAGAAAGCTCATAGAGTTTGACACTTTTTAAAATATGTGAATATGTCCTAGAATTGCTTCTGCTCCTCAATACAAGCCACCCTACCCAAACATATACTTTTACTAAATTCTTACCCATCCTTAATGTTTTTGCCCAAATTCCATTTTTTCTTGAGACAGGGTCTCACTCAGTCACGTAGGCTAGAGTGCAGTGGCATAATCACAGGTCACTACAGCCTTAAGCTCTCAGCCTCCGGAGTAGCTCGGACTAAAGTCATGCACCACCACACTCACCTAATTTTTGTATCTTTTGTAGAGAAGGGTTTTGCCATGTTGCCCAGACTAGTCTTGGACTCCTGGGCTCAAGCGATCCACCTGCCAAGGTCTCCCAATGTGCTAGGACTACAGGTTTGAGTCACTACGCCCAGTCAACTTCCTCTTCTGAAGGGATCACTGACTCCTTTGTACTGGAAACACTGTACCAATTATGAAGCAATTGTTTTACAGCATCTAATGCTGTGATCATTAGTATAAAAATTATATCTTCTCAAGACACTAATCCCAGCACTTTGGGAGGCTTAAGTGGGAGGATCATTTGAGGCCAGAAGTTCAAGGCTGCAGTGAACTCCTAAAGGATCTCCTAAAGGATGGGGGCTGTGTTTTACATATTCCACATCTGCCTTACATACTAAGATATATGTACAAGATGTTTTCTGAAGGAATGAAATTTATTAGTATATTTTTTACACGTTCTAGATTTCAGTGATTGACCAAGTCTGAGAACAGAAATGCCTCCAAAACTCGCATTTGGCATTTTTCTAATAAACCAGCATAAATTACTTGAATATATAATTTATTACGAATATATTTAGTCAAGGTTAGCATTACTTAATAAGACAAGGTTATTATTTCATACCTAAATTGTGTGGTGCAGAAAAATCAGATGCCACACATTTTACTAGCTTCTTCCTGAACTCCAAACCCAATTCTACTTTAAAGATACATTCTGGCCAGGTGCAGTGACTCACGCCTGTAATCTCAGCACTATGGGAGGCCGGGGCGGGCAGATCACTTGAGGTCAGGAGTTTGAGACCGGCCTGGCCAACATGGTGAAATCCCATCTCTACAAAAAATACAAAAAAAAAAAAAAAAAAAAAATTAGCCAGGTGTAGTGGTGTGCACTTGTAATCCCAGTAACTTGGGAGGCTGAGGCACAAGAATCACTTGAACCAGTGAGCCGAGATCATATCATTGCACTCCAGCCTAGGGGACAGTGAGACTCCGTATCAAAAAAAAAAAAAAAAAAGATCCATTCTATCGGACCTAAACCATTTAACAAGCACATACTACAAAATATACTATTAATCATTATGGAAGGTTTCTAATGTAGGTAAAAAGGGTTTACTCCATTTATTTCTGCCTTCCAGATAACCCACAAATAAGATTCTTAAAAATTACCAGGATACTGACTATAACAGAGCATCATAGAAGTTATTTTTAGCCTCAAGGGGAATTCATAAGGTCCTAAAACATTGAGTAGCCTTAAAGGCTGAGAGTTTGGCCTGGCACGGTGGCTCACGCCTGTAATCCTAGCACTCTGGGAGGCCGAGGTGGGTGGATCACCTGAGGTCAGGAGTTTGAGACCAGCCTAACCAACATGGAAAAACCCCGTCTCTACTAAAAATACAAAAACTTGGCCAGGCTTGGTGGCACATGCCTGTAATCCCAGCTACTCGGAGGTTGAGGAAGGAGAATCGCTTGAACTCAGGAGGCGGAGGTTGTGGTGAGCCAAGATCGCGCCATTACACTCCAGCCCAGGCAACAAGGGTGAAACTCCATCTCAAAAAAACAAAATTTTAAAAAGGCTGAGAGTTTGACACGTGCATGGCGGGTTCAAAGGCTTTGAGACTTGGTTTTAACATAACCTCAGATGCTCTCTAATCTTCAGGTATTTGTGAGATGGAAGAATAAAGTGAGTGAAGACAATATGACACAAACCAATCATTCTATACTTTGACCCTCATATAATAAATTCTCTATTCTTTTTTTCTTTACAACACAAACTATTTCCATTTTCTTTTCTTTACGAATTCTCAATTCTTAAAGCCTATTTTTTAGTAAGAACTACTTGCAATAGTACTAATAGCTAACATGTATTGTGTTCCTGCTATGTGTGAGGCACATTTCAAATAATTTAAATACACTATTAACTTATGTAATACAACGATACCTATGAGAAGCATTATTACTAATACCCCCGTTTAACAGATAAGGAAACAGGCCAAGTAAGTTGTGCAAGGGCATAAAAATTTAAATGCAGGCAATGTAGCTAGTCAATCACTACTTAGTACTCTTACCTATATGTTTTTTTTTTTTTTTTTTGAGACGGAGTCTCGCTGTATCACCCAGGCTGGAGTGCAGTGGCGCGATCTCGGCTCATTGCAAGCTCCGCCTCCTGGGTTCACGCCATTCTCCCGCCTCAGCCTCCGAGTAGCTGGGACTACAGGCGCCCGCCACCACGCCCGGCTAGTTTTTTGGGGGTTTTTTTGTATTTTTTTAGTAGAGACGGGGTTTCACCATGTTAGCCAGGATGGTCTCGATCTCCTGATCTCGTGATCCACCCGCCTCGGCCTCCCAAAGTGCTGGGATTACAGGCTTAAGCCACCGTGCCCGGCCATCCTATATGTTATATATAGGAGGAATGCTTACTCAAATGACTACTGAAATACACACATTATACTATAAAAACTGTACTGTATTAGTTATAACTACTAAGTGATTATGTTCCCAGGCAAACTCAAAAAGCCCACTTTGTCACAATTTAGTTAGCTGAAGACTATAGTAGAAAATTTAGATGGGAGCATCTAGCAACTTAATAGATCTCTTAATCCATTAACTGAATGTCAAGTACCCTGGCTTTCCTTTTCCTTCATAAAGGTAAATCGTTTGCCTTATACTTAAAATGATCAAACATTATGTAAGGTATTTTTGCTCAAAAATAAAACACAGCAGTTTTTCTAAGGTTAAATGGATTAAGAGTTGAAAGAAAAAAAGGAGGACAGGCACAGTGGCTCACCCCTGTAATCCTAGCACTTTGGGAGGCTGTGGAAGGTGGATCACTTGAGGTCAGGAGTTTGAGACCAGCCTGGTCAATAAGGCGAAACCTTGTCTCTACTAAAAACACAAAAATTAGCTGGGTATGGTGGCAGGTGCCTGTAATCCCATATACTCGGGAGGTTGAGGCAGGAGAATCGCTTGAACCCAGAAGGCGGAGGTTACAGTGAGCTGAGATTGCATCACTGCACTCCAGCCTGGGTGATGGAGTGAGACTCCAAAAAAAAAAAAAAAAAAAAAAGAAAGAAAAAAAGGAAACGAAAAGAGATTCAAGCCGACAAGTGTACATATGTGGGAAAAAGACAGATGGAATTAATTACGGCACTGAAGCAGTGAGAGTTAGAGGAAAAATCAACAGTAAGTATAGGGAAATTCCCCTACAAGCACGATGAAAAGGGGGTGGTGGGAAAAAGTAGACAGTGGCAGAGAAGCAGAAATGGGCACCACCTTCCTATATCAGTTGCCAAAAATATTACCACCCAGAAGAACTTGATGGCAGCTAGAGAAAGGGCAACAAAAAGCTGGTTCTTTGAAAACATCAACAAAATTGATGACTTTTCAGCTAGACTGACCAAGAAAAAAAAGACTAAATTACTAGATTCAGAAAGAAAATAGAAAAGTTACTAATTACCTTACAGAAATAAAACCCATTGGCCAGGCGTGGTGGCTCATGCCTGTAATCCCAGCACTTTGGGAGGCCAAGACAGGCGGATCACTTGAGGTCAGGAGTTAGAGACCAGCCTGGGCAATATGGTGAAACCCCGTCTCTACTAAAAATACAAAAAATTAGTCAGGCGTGGTGGCGGGCACCTGTAATCCCAGCTACTTGGGAAGCTGAGGCAGGAGAATCACTTCAACCCACGAGGTGGGGGTTGCAGTGAGCCAAGACTACACTATTGCACTCCAGCCTGGGCGTTGCAGCGAGACTGTGTCTCGGAAAAAAAAAAGAAATAAATAAAACTCATCGGCGAGGTGGCGGGCGCCTGTAGTCCCAGCTACTCCGGAGGCTGAGGCAGGAGAATGGCGTAAACCCGGGAGGCGGAGCTTGCAGTGAGCTGAGATCCGGCCACTGCAGTCCAGCCCGGGCTACAGAGCAAGACTCCGTCTCAAAAAAAAAAAAACAAAACAAAACAAAACAAAAAAACTCATCATAAAGGATTACTATAGGCTGGAAGTGGTGGCTCACACCTGTAAAACCAGCACTGTGAGGGGATGAGGTGAGGGGAATTACTTCAGGCCCACGAGTCTGAGATCAGCCTGGGCAACACAGGAAGACCCTATCTCTATTGGGAAAAAAAAATTAATAAAATATATATTTTAAAAATCCTATTTCTATATACTTGGAATGAAAAATCTGACAAAGAAATTAAACAAACATAACTAGGCATGGTGGTTCACGCCTGTAATCCCAGCAACTTGGGAGGGTGATGCTGGCGCACCACTTGAGGTCAAGAGCTCAAGACCAGCCTAGCCAACATTGCAAAACCCTATCTCTTCTAAAAATACGAAAAATTAGCCTGGCATGGTGCCTGTACTCCCAGCTACTCGGGAGGCTGAGGCAGATCATATGAACCAGGAGGCGGAGGCTGCAATGAGCCAAGATCATGCCACTGCACTCCAGTCTGGGTAACAGAAAGAGACTCTGTCTGAAAGGGGGAAAAAAAGAGAGTGAGAGAGGAAACATGAAACAAACATGAGGGAGTAAACTTGCTTTATAACAGGAGTGTCCAATCCTTTGTCTTCCCTGGACCACATTGGAAGAAGAATTGTCTTGGACCACACATAAAACACACTAACACTAATGACAGCTAATAACCTTAAAACAAACAAAAAAAATTGCACAACAGGTTCATAATGTTTTAAGAAAGTTTATGAATGTGTGTTGTGCCACATTCAAAGCTGTCCTGGGTCACATGTGACCCACGGGCTGTGAGTTGGACGAAGCTTGCTTTAGAAGAACCCACTCTTTGGGTAACTAATCCAGTCCCAGAAGAATGAGAACTCACTCTCACAAGATGGCATTATCTATTCATGAGGGACTGGCCCCATGATGGAACACCTCCCAGTAGGCCCCAATTCCCAACACTGCTACAATGAGAACGAAACTTCAACATGAGTTTTGATGAGGACAAACCATATCCAAATAAAGGCAATGTCCACACAAAAATTTGCACATAAGCCAGGAATGGTGGCTCACTCCCATGACCCTAGCACTTTGGAAAGACAAGGAGGGAGGATGCCTTCAGACCAGGAATGCGAGACTAGCCTGGGCAACACTGCAAGACCCCATCTCTCCTAAAGATTAAAAAATTAGCTGGGTATGGTGGCACGTACCAGTAGTATCAGCTACTTGAAAGAGTGAGGCAGGAGGATTCCTTAAGCTCAGGAGGTGGGCAACAGAGCAAGACACTCTCTCTCAAAAAAAAAAAAAAAAGAAAAGAAAAGAAACAGAGAAATTTGCACAAGAATGTTTATTCACAATAGCCAAAAGGTGAATCAACCTTTTTTTTTGAGATGGAGTCTCGTTCTGTTGCCCAGGCTGGAGTGCAATGGTGCGAACTTGGCTCACTGCGTTACTGCAACCTCCGCCTCCCAGGTTCAAGCAATTCTCTGCCTCAGCCTCCCGAGTAGTTGGGATTATAGGTGCCTACCACCAGACCCGGCTAATTGTTGTATTTTTAGTAGAGACGGGGTTTCACCATCTTGGCCAGGCTAGTCTTGAACTCCTGACCTCGTGATCTACCTGCCTTAGCCTCTCAGAGTGCTGGATTACAGGTGTGAGCCACCATGCACGCTCAACCTTTTTTTCTTTTAGACCAAGTCTCACTCTGTTACCCAGGCTGGAGTGCAGTGGCGCCATCTCCACCCCCGGCCTCCCGGCTTCAAGCAATTCTCCTGCCTCAACCTCCTTAGTAGCTGGGATTACAGGCATGTGCCACCATGCCTGGATAGTTTTTTTATTTTTAGTGGAGACGGGGTTTCACCATGCTGGCCAGGCTGGTCTTGAATTATTGACCTCAGGTTATTTGCCCACCTTGGCCTCCCAAAGTGCTGGAATTAGAGGTGTGAGCCACTGCACCCAGCCCAACCCCATTTATTATCAACTAAACAAATAGATAAACAAAATTTGCTACACCTATATACCACAGTATTATCTGGCCATAAAAAGTATAATAAAGGCCAGGTGTGGTGGCTCACACCTATAATCACAGTACTTTGGGAGGCCAAGGCCAGAGGATCACCTGAGCCCAGGATTTTGAGACTGGACAACAGGGTAAAACCCTGTCTCTACAAAAAACACCAAAAAAAGAACATAGCCAGGTGTGGTGGCACATGTCCGTAGTCCTAGCTACTCAGGAAGCTGAGGCAGGAAGATTGCTTGAACGTGGGAGGTCAAGGCTTCGGTGAACCCAGATGGGGCCACTACATTTTAGCATTGATGAAAGAGCAAGAACCTATCTCAAAAAAAAAAAAAAAAAGAAGTACTGACGGTATGACTGGGCGAAATGTTATGCTAACTGAAATAAGTCAGCCACAAGAGACCACTTGCTTATGATTCTATTTAAATGAAATGTCCAGATTGGGGAAATGTACATAGACAAAAAGTAGATTAGTGATTCCTTAGGACTGTGGTGAGGAATATGAGGATAATATCTAATGGACACAGGGATTTCATTTTGAGATGATAACTGTTCTAAAACTGACTATGAGCTGGTCAAAGTGACTCACACTTACAATCCCAGCTCTTTGGGGTTCTGGGTAACGGAACTGGGCAACAGGTAAAAATCGCATCTCTAAAAAAAAGAAAATTTTTAACAATTAGCTGGGCATGGTGGTGCACACCCAGCTACCCAGGAGGCTGAGATGGGACAATCACTGAACTTGCAGGGGCCGAGGCTGCAGTGCATTGCACCACTGCACTCCAGCTGGGGCGATAGAACAAGACTGTCTCAAAAAAAAAAAAAAACCCAAAATAAAAGAAAAACACCATAAAAAACCTGACTGTGGCGATCATTGCAAGCATCTGTGATGATACTAAAAAGAACTGTACATTTTAGTTTATTTTTGAGACAGAGTTTTGCTCTTGTTGCCCAGGCTGGAGTGTAATGGTGCGATCTCAGCTCACTACAACCTCTGCCTCCCGAGTTTAAGCGATTCTCCTGCCTCAGACTCCAGAGCAGCTGGGATTACAGGCATATGCCACCACGCTAGGCTTATTTTGTATGCTTTTAGTAGAGACGGGGTTTCTCCACGTTGTTCAGACTGGTCTCGAACTCCTGACCTCAGGCGATCTGCCCACCTCGGCCTCCCAAGTGGTGGGATTATAGGTGTGAGCCACCACCGCACTCAGCCAATTGTACGTTTTAAATGGGTTAACTTTATGGTATGAGAATTGTATCTCAACACAACCGTTTTTAAAGAAGAAAATTTAGGCCGGGCACGGTGGGTCACACCTATAATCCCAGCTACTCAGAAGGCTAAGGTAAGAGAATCACTTGAACCTGGGAGGTGGAGATTGCAGTGAGCCAAGATCACACCACTGTATACTTCAGCCTGCGTGACATGGCAAGACTCTGTCTCAAAAAAACAAAAGTTAGAAATTATTAAGATGGCCAGGTGCGGTAGCCCCTGCCTGTAATCTCAACACTTTGGAGGCCAAGGCACGTGGATGAGGTCAGGAATTCAAGACCAGCCTGGCCAACACTTTTAGTAGAGATGAAACCCCATCTCTACTAAAATAAATAAAAAAGAATTTTGTTTGTTTGTTTTTGAGACAAAGTCTTGCTCTGTCGCCCAGGCTGAAGTGCAATGGCACCATCTCAGCTCACTGCAACCTCTACCAGGTCATGGGTTCAAAAGATTCTCCTACCTCAGTCTCCCAAGTAGCTGGGACTACAGGTCTATGCTGCCCCCCAGGCTAACTTCTGTATTTTTAGTAGAGACAGGGTTTCGCCATGTTGGCCAGGCTGGTCTCCAACTTCTAACTCCAGGTAATTTACCAGCCTCGGCCTCCCAAAATGCTGATATTACTACAGGTGGGAGCCACTACGCCCAGCCTGATTTTTTTTTTTTTTTTAATTTTTAAAGGAGAGAGGGTCTCCCCTCTGTGGATCAGGCTGGAATACAGCAGCACAATCATAGCTCACTGCAGCCTCGACCTACTGAGCTGAAGCAATCCTCACATCAGCCTCCCAAGTAGCTGGGACTACAGGCATGCATCACCATACTCTGCTTTTTTGTGTATAGCCGGGGCTTCACTACGTTGCCCAGGCTGGTCTCAAATTCCTAGCTTCAAACAATCATCTGGCCTTGGTCTTGCAAAGTGATGGAATTACAGGCATGAGCCACAATGCCCAGACAGTTTACCGAATATTTTAGGTCCACTGCTGAGACCTACTACTCAGAAAAAACAATTGCTTTCAAAATACTACTGCTTACTGGCAATGCACCTGGTCACCCAAGAGTGCTGACAGAGATGTACAAGGACATAAATGGTTTCAGACCTGCTGACACAACATCTATTTGGCAATCCACGGATCAAGGAATAATTCTGACTTTCAAGTCTTATTATTTAAGAGATACAATTTGTAAGGCTAAAACTGCTGTAGATTGTGATTCCTCTGATGCATCCGGACATGGCAAATTAAAAATTTTCTAGAAAGGATTTGCCATTCTAGATGCCATTCAGAACATTTATGATTCATGGGAGGAGGTCAAAATATCAACATTAACTGGAGTTTTGGAAGAAGTCAAGCTGTGGAAATGAAAAAAAAAAAAAGTTGATTCCAAGAAAAAAAAATTGATTCCAAGTCTCATGGATGACTTTGAGGGATTTAAGATGTCAATAAAGGAAGTAACTGCAGATGTGGTAGAAGGAGCAAGAGCTAGAATTAGAAGTGGAGGCCGAAAGTGGGACTGAACATCTGCAATCTCACAACAAAATTTAATGCATGAGGAGTTGCCTCTTACAGATGAGCCAAGAAAGTAATTTCTTGAGATGGAATGTACCTTTGGTGAATATACCGTGAAAACTGCTGAAATGACAACAAAAGACTTCTATTACATAAACTTAGTTGATAAAGTAGTAGCAAGGTTTGAGAGGATTAACTATGCTATCAAGGAAATTCTACTGTGGATAAAATACATCACAGGCTAGAAAAATCTTTTGTGAAAGGAAGAGTCAATCCATGTGACAAACTTCATTGCTATCTCATTTTAGGAAACTGGCAGTGTCCCCAACTTCAGCAAATACCACACTGATCAGTCAGCAGTTATCAGTATCAAGGCAAGCTCCCCTTCTCCTCCATCAGCAAAAATATTATAACTTGCTAAAGGCTCAAGTAATCATTGGCATTTTTTAGCAATAAAGTATTTTTTAAGCTAAGGTAAACGCCAGGCACCATGGCTCATGCCTGTAATCCCAACACATTGGGAGGCTGAGGCAGGCGAATTGCTTGAACCTAGGAGTTCAAGACCAACTTGGGCAACATGACAAAATCCTGTCTCTAGAAAAAAATACAAAAATTAGCCAGGCCCAGTGGCACACACCTGTAATTCCAGTTACAAGAGACTCTGAGGTGGGAGGATGGCTTGAGTCCAGGAGTTGGAGGCTATGATAAGCCATGACTAGACCACAGCACTGCAGCCTGGGTGACAGAGTGAGACTTTGTCTCTAAAAATGAAAATAATAGGCCCTGCGCAGTAGCTTACGACCGTAATCCCAGCACTCTGGGAGGCTGAGGCAGCCAGATCATCTGAGGTCAGAAGTTGGAGACCAGCCTGGTCAACATGGTAAAACCCAATCTCTACCAAAATTACAAACATCAGCCAGGCATAGTGGTGCATGCCTGTAATCCCAGCTACTCGGGAGGCTGAGACAGGATAAACGCTTGAACCTGGGAGGCAGAGGTTGCAGTGAGTTGAGATTGCGCCACTGTACGCCAGCCTGGGTGACAGAGCAAGTATCTATCTCAAAAAAAAAAAAAAAAAAAAAAAAAAAAAAATATATATATATATATATATATTATTGCACCTTTAATATACTATGGCATAGCATAAACATAACTTTTTTATGCACTGGGAAACCAAAAAATTCACGTGACACGCTTTATTGGAATGTTTGCTTTATTTCCACATTTGCTTGTCTGTGGTGTTCTAGTACCAAATCTGCAACATCCCCATCAAATGTCCATATACTTAATTATCTACAAAAGATCTGTGTGCGGTGGCTCACCCTTGTAATCCCAGCACTTTGGGAGGCCAGGGCTGTTGGATCACCTGAGGTAAGGATTTCAAGACAAGCCTGGCGAACATGTTGAAACCTCGTCTCTACTAAAAATACAAAATTTAGCCATGCATGGTGCCAGGCGCCTGTAATCCCAGCTATTCGGGATGCTGAAGCAGGAGAATCGCTTAAACCTGGAAGGCAGAGGTTGTGGTGAGCCGACATCATGCCACTGCACTCCAGCCTGGGTGATGGAGTAAGACTCTGTCTTTAAAAAAAAAAAAAAAAAAAAAAAAAAAAAAAATTCTACAAAAGAAAGTAAGTGAACTTTAGAGAATAGATTTCACACAGGTCACACTGATTGTTGGTAAGCAGAAGATCCAGGATTCAGACATAAATCTTTACATTCAAATTCACAGTTCCCAGATTAAGAATTAAAATTTATAATCCACTCTAGATCAAAGACCAAATTAATATCCCGGTATTACAGTTCCGTATTCATAAAGTGACCATATGCTCCAATTTACTCATATAGTCCCCATTCATACCTATTATCTCAGCATAATTGTTAAACGCACCTCTCATCAATGTTTTCCATCTTTATGGAGACATGGTCTCACTGTCGCCCTGGAGGCCGCAGTGCAGCAGCTTGATCTCAGCTCACTGCAGTCTCCACCTCCCAGGCTCAAGAAATTCTCCCACTGCTGCCTCCCAAGTAGCTGGGACCACAGGTGCACACCACCATGCCTGGCTAATTTTTTTTTTTTTTTTCCCCACTTTGTAAAGACAGAGTTTTGTTATGTTTCTCAAATTTCTGGGATCATGTGATCCTCCTGCCTCAATCTCCCAAAGTGCTAGGATTACAGAAATAAACCACTCCATCCAGTCTCTGTTCTGCCTCTTAATGGATAGGTAATCTGAATTACTTAGTCTTTCTGTGACTACATAATGAAGACAGCAATATAATCTTGTAAGATTGTGATATTTAGAGATGATAAGTGCCAGATCTACTGTCTGGCATACATGGGGGCTGCGACAAATTAAATAACCATGTTTTATCAATTCTAAGGCTCACATCTCTGAAACTGGGATGTGTCTCAAAAATCAGTGGTTTTCCAATCAGTGACAGCCAGAAGCAATTGTAAGGAAACTACTGTTACTTGCACTTACACAAATTTCACCTTGAAAATCTTGTGCTGATAACAACTGATAACATTTACAAAGCACAAGCATCACAGCTTGCAGCATTAAGTGTTAATGGCTCAGAAGAACATCTCAGTAACAATAGTTGGAGCACTCAAAAGAATTCTATATCATGACGGGAGTGGTGGCTGACACCTGTGATCCTAGCACTTTGGGAGGCCAAGGCGGGCGGATCACGAGGTCAGGAGATCTAGATCATCCTGGGTAACATGGTGAAACCCCATCTCTACTAAAAATACAAAAAATTAGCTGGGCATAGTGGCAGGCACCTGTAGTCCCAGCTACTCAGGAGGCTGAGGCAGGAGAATCGCTTGAACCTGGAAGGCGGAGGTTACAGTGAGCAAGATCACGCCATTGCACTCCAGCCTGGGTGACAGAGCAGAGTCTGTCTCAAAAAAAAAAAATCTGTGTCACTAACACCATTGGTGATGACAACACTGTGGAAAAACACAAGCATCAATTACTAGTTTTAACAAAAAAGATCACAATGGTCAAACTATGAATGTGAACATAGGAATAACAACCAATTGTCTAGGCACGGTAGCTCACACCTGTAATCCCAGCACTTTGGGAGGCAGGGGCGGGCAGATTACCTGAGGTCAGGAGTTCGAGACCAGCATGGCCAATATGGTGAAACCCTGTCTCTACTAAAAATACAAAAATTAGCCGGGTGTGGTGGCACGTGCCTGTAGTCCCAGCTACTCCAGAGGCTGAGGCAGGAGAATTGCTTGAATCCGGGAGGCGGCGGTTGCAGTGAGCTTGTATCATGCCACTGCACTTCAGCCTGGGCAACAGAGTGAGACTCCGTTTCAAAACAAAACAAAACAAAAACCAATTATTTCAATTTTATTTTCCTTTACATATGTAAAAAGGTGATGTGGAAAAAAATTTGTCTACATGAGTTAACTATAGGAGCTCTTTCAACAAGTATAAAATTAAAATTTTCTAAGTGTTAAAAATCACCAGATCATAATTTGTTAATTTTTTTTTCTTTTTAATGATGGGCTCATAGTAATCCTTGGTCTTTCTATCCTATCATTCTGGACAGCCAGCTTAATAGTAAAGTGGAATAGCTAGCTTACTGTGATAATACCAGCTGAAAGATAATGCATTGAGAAGATGAGGTGCTTATTTTATAAGATGTGATACACTGTCTAAATTAGTGACCAATAAATTGTGCTATTTGTCCCATAGTACATAGATCCGGATTTCTTTTTTTTTTTTTTTTTTTGAGACTAAATTTTGCTCTTGTCGCCCATGCTGGAATGCGATGGCATGATCTCAGCTCACTGCAACCTCCGCCTCCCAGGTTCAAACGACTCTCCTGCCTCAGCCTCCCAAGCAGCTGGGATTACAAGCGCCTACCACCATGCCTGGCAAATTTTCTTATTTTTAGTAGAGTCAGGGTTTTGCCATGTCAGGCCAGGCTGGTCTGGAACTCCTGACTTCAGGTGATCCACCCACCTTGACCTCCCAAAGTGCTGGCATTACAGGTGTGAGCTACCACACCAGCCCAGATCTGGAAATTTAAAGGTTGAATCAGAGTGCCCCCTCTCATTATCATACCTAATAACCTACTCAAAAAATTTTTTGCCTCCATCCCTAAAACATTTGGTCAGCTGGTTTAGAGGTCTTGGTTTCCGTAAGAGGAATACTTCTACCTTAGGACACAACCACCGTTCCACTACAGTGAAGCTGAGCTTGTCACCTGACCATTTCGAGCTATTCATGCCAGCTGAAACAACAGTTAAAGAAAAGTTTTACTGTGGCTGGGGTAACTGATCTCAACTATTGTGAGAAACCTAGGTTGTTAGTATGAAATAAAGGCAGGGGGAACTATTTCTGGAGCTCATCAGGTGGTGTAGGGCAGTGTTTTTCAAACTATCAATGGTGAAGAATCAGTTGTGGTTTTTTTATTCCAACACACTGGGAGTAGCGGCTCAAAGTAATTCCAGCACTTTGGGAGACTAAGGTGGGAGGATCACTTGAGCCCAAAAGTTCAAGACCAGCCTGGACAACATAGTGAGACCTTGTCTCTACTAAAAATTTAAAATGTAGCTGGGTATGGTGACACATGCCTGCAATGTCAACCACTCAGGAGGCTGGGGCAGGAGGATCACTTGAACTGGGAAGTCAAGCCTGCAGTGAGCCATGATCGTACCACTGCACTCCAACCTAGGCTGCAGAGCGAGACCCTGTCTCAAAAGAATAAGTAAAGTAAAATTCCAACACATTTGTAAAATATAAAACACTGAGACGCACTTAGATGTTGTTGTAATCAATAGCAAATGACCTATAAATGTTTCTGTTTACTCTCAATTTCTGCATTTGTCCTACTGTGAACTGACACCACACTCTCAATAGCCAAGGCACAATATGCAATATTAAAAGTTCATAGGAAACTTCAGTGTCCTAATGAAGTCAGAATCCCTTGGAATGAAGTTTTCATACAATCTACCAATTTAAAAACAAAACAAAATGCTATAGGCCCCAAGTGAGGTACTAAGTGAAGGAAAAAGAAACAGTGGGATGAGGCAGGGCATGGTGGCCCACGCCTGTAATCTCAGCACTTTGGGAGGCCGATGTGGGAGGACTGCTAGAGCCTAGGAGTTTGACAGCATCCTGGATAACACAGGGAGGCTCTGTCTCTACAAAAAAAAAAAAGAAAGAAAGAAAAAGAAAATTAGCTGGGCAGGGGGCATGTGCCCGTAGTCCCAGTTACTTAGGAGGCTGAGGTGAGAGGACTGCTTCAGCCCAGGAGTTTGAGGCTGCAGTGAGCCATGACAGTGCCACTGCACCTCAGCCTTGGTGACAGAGCGAGACCCTGTCTCTTAAAAAAACAAAAGAGGCTGGCGTGGCAGCTCATACTTGTAATCCCAGCACTTTAGGAGGCTGAGGAGGGCAGATCACCTGAGGTCAGGAGTTTGAGACCAGCCTGGCTAACATAGTGAAACACTGTCTCTAACAAAAAAAAATACAAAAATTAGCCTGGCATGGTGGCCCATGCCTGTAGTCCCAGCCACTTGGGAGGCTGAGACAGGAGAATTACTTTTACCCGAGAGGCGGAGGTTGCAGTGAGCCGAGATCACGCCACTGCACTCCAGCCTGGGCGCCAGAGCAAGACTCCGTCTCAAAAATAAATAAATAAATAAAATAACATAAAATAACATAAAGTGAAATAACATTAAATAAAAAATAAAAATAAAAACAAAGGCCAGGCGTGATGGCTCACTCCTGTAATCCTAGCAACTCAGGAGCCTGAGGCATGAGGCTTACTTGAGACCAGAGGTTCAAGACCAGCCTGGGTAACATAGCGAAATCCTGTCTCTACCAAAAAATTATAATAATACAAAAATTATCCCTTGTACTGCTTGCCTGTAGTCCCAGCTACTCGGGACTGAGGTGGGTGGATAATTTGAACCTGGGAGACAGAGGTTGCTGTGAACCAAGATCATGCCACTGCACTCCAGCCTGGGTGACAGAGCAAGACTCTGTCTCAAAAAAAAAAAAAAAAAAAAAAAAAAAAGAAAAGAAAAAGAAAAAACAAACACACAAACACACAAAAAGAGAAGGCAGGAAAGGAGGGAGAACAGCAAAAAGATGAGACAAACAAAAAAATACAAAATGGTAGGCATATATTCAATCTTAATACTATCAAATATAAGCAAACTATACCCTGTAATTTTAAAGGCCGAGATTGTCAAGATAGTTAAAAAATTAAAAACAGGAGAAAAAATAGACCCAACTATATGCTGGATACATTTTAAAGACACACCGAGGTTGAAAGTGTGGAAAAATATGTAATACAGATAGAAACCACTAAAAGGGTACAGTTGAGAGATGAGGAACATTTTATAATGCTAAAAGGGTCAATATATTGGAAAGGTCTAATAATCATAAATGCAAACATACCTAAAAAGTGTTTCAAAATAAATAAAACAAAAAATCCAGAATTAAAGGGAGAAACAGACAATTCCACAATCACAGTTTGAGGCTTTATCACCCCCTTCTCAGCAAGAGAACTAAGCATAAAAATAAAAATGCCGCCAGGCGCAGTGGCTCACGTCTGTAATCCCAGCACTTTAGGAGGCCGAGATGCGTGGATCACCTGAGGTCGGGAGTTTGAGACCAGCCTGACCAACATAGAGAAACCACGTCTCTACTAAAAATACAAAACTAGCCCGGCGTGGGGGCGCATGCCCATAATCCCAGCTACTAGGGAGGCTGAGGCAGGAGAATCGCTTGAACCTGGGAGGCGGAGGTTGCAGTGAGCTGAGATTGCGCCATTTCACTCCAGCCTGGGCAACAAGAGTGAAACTCCACCTCAAAAAAAAAAAAAAAATAAAAAAAAAATAATTAATAAAATTAAATTAAATTAAAATGTCAGTAAAACACTGGGCTGGGCGTGGTGGCTCGTGCCTGTAATCCCAGCACTTTGGGAGGCTGAGGTGGGTGGATCACGAGGTCAGGAGTTTGATGGCCAAGATGGTGAAACCCCATCTCTGTTGAAAATACAAAAATTAGCTGGGCGTGGTGGCGGGCGCCTGTAGTCCCAGCTACCCAGGAAGCTGAGGCAGGAGAATCGGTTGAACCCGGAGGTGGAGGTTGCAGTGAGCCAAGATTGCGCCACTGCACTCCAGCCTGGGCGACAAGAGCAAACCTCTGTCTTAAAAAAATAAAAAAAAAAAAGTCACTAAAACATAGAAAATGAATAAAAATCTCAATTTCCTGGCCTAAAGAACAGTAAATGACCTAATAAAAGAGTCATCCAACAGCAGCAAAATACACACTTTTCAGGTGTACATGGTATACTTGCAAAAACAGAGTATATGCTGGGCCAAAAAGCCAAATCCTAATAAATGTCAAAGACAAATCTTACAAGTATGTTTTCTAGCCACAGTAGACTTAAATCAGAAATCATTAACAAATAAGTATTTATAAATACTTCAAATATTTGGAAATTAAACCACATTTCCCAGTAACTTAAAAGTCAAAGAAGAAATCACAAGGAACATGAAAAGCATTTCTAACTAAATGGTAATGAAAATTTATCAAAACTAGTGGGACACAAGACAGTGTTTCCAAAGAAAGAAATCGCTTTAAAAGTTTATGTCAGCACAGTAGTATTCAATACAAAGACGATTCTGCTCCCCAAGAAACATTTGACAATGTCTGGAAACATTTTTAGTTGCCATTACTGGGAAGTGGAGGGTTGCTACTGTCATCTCATCTAATGGGTACAAGACAGGTAAGCCACTAAACATCCTACAAGGCACAAGACATCTCTCCAAAGAATTATACGGTCTAAAATGTCAACAGTGCTTAGGTTGGGAAACACTGTGTCAGAAAACCCAAACAAAATAGAAGGAAAGCAATAATAAAGAGCAAAATTTAATGAAATAAAATAAAAACAATTAATAGAACAAATTAACAAAGGGAAACGTTAGGTCTGTAGGGAAAGAGAAACAGATTTCTCTCTTTTTTTTTTTTTTGAGATGGAGTTTTGCTCTTGTTGCCCAGCCTGGAGTGCAGTGGCACGATCTTGGCTCACTGTGACCTCTGCCTCCCAAGTTCAAGTGATTCTCCTCCCTCAGCCTTCCGAGTAGCTCGGATTACAGGCATGCACTGCCATGCCCGGCTAATTTTGTATTTTTAGTAGAGATGGAGTTTCTCCATGTCGGTCAGGCTGGTCTCGAACTCCCGAGCTCAGGTGATCCACCTGCCTCGGCCTCCTGAAGTGCTGGGATTACAGGCGTGAGCCACTGTGCCCGGCCAAGAAACAGATTTCATAAGTCTCTTGTAGACAGACTAAAAAAAGAGAGCCAGGCCGGGCGTGGTGGCTTATGCCTGTAATCCCAGCACTTTGAGAGGCCAAGGCAGGTGAATCACTTGAGGTCAGGAGCTTGAGACCAGCCTGGCCAACATGGTGAAACCCCATCTCTACTAAAAATACAAAAAATTAGCCAGGTGTGGTGGCACATGCTTGTAATCTCAGTTTGCTCAGGAGGCTGAGGCAGGTGAATTGCTTGAACCTAGGGGACGAAGGTTGCAGTGAGCCGAGATGATGATACTGTATTCCAGCCTGGGCAACAGACCGGGGCTTCGTCTCAAAAACAAAAACAAAAACAAAAGAGCCAAATGAAGACTACCAGAGGGGAATATTACTTCTGATCTTATAGACGTTAAAAGGATAGTATATTATCAATATCAACTTTATGTGAATAAATTAGAACAACTGAGATGAAATGGACAAATTCCTTGAAAATACAACATTCTGCTGGGCACAGTATCTCAAACCTGTAATCCTAGCACTTTGGGAGGCCGAGGCAGGCGAATCACTTGAGGCCAGGAGTTCGAGACCAGCGTAGCCAACGTAGTGAAACCCTATCTCTACTAAAAATACAAAAAATTACCCGGGCATGGTGGTGCATGCTTGTAGTTCCAGCTACTTGGGAGGCCGAGATGGGAGAATCGCTTGAACCTGGGAGATGGAGGTTCCAGGGAGCCAAGATCGCGCCTCTGCACTCCAGCCTAAGCAAGAGAGCGCGACTGTCTCAAAAACAGAAGAGTGGTTGCCTACATGAGGGTGACAGCGGGGTGGAGGGATGGTGGCGGCGGCGATGGAAAGGGACTGACTGAAAAAGGACAAGGGGTAACTTTCTGGGGTGATGGTAATGTTGTAAATTTGGGCTACACAAAAGTATGCATATGTTAAAACTCATCAAGTGACACAATTCAGATATGTGCATTTTAACTGCACATAAATTTTACACCCCTGTAAAAATACTGTAAATGAATGGTGTACTCTTAATGATATTCATGTTGAAGTGTTTAGGAGTGAAACACATGGATAACTGCAACTTACTTTGAAATATGTCTTCTTTTGGAGACGGTCTCACTCTGTAGTCCAGACTGGCTGCAGTGGCACGATCATAGCTCACTGCAGCCAGACCCTACCTCCGGGGCTCAAGTGATTCTCCCACCTCAGCCTCCCAAGTAGCTGGGACTACAGGTACACACCATGACACCTGGCTATTTGTAGAGATGGGGTTTCATTGTGTTGCCCAGGGTGGTCTCAAACTCCTGGGCTCAAGTGATCTGCCTACCTTGACTTCCCAAAGTGCAAGGATTATAGGCGTGAGCTACCATGCCCAGTCTGAAATAAATTTTTTTTTTCTGAGATGGAATCTTGCTCTCTCGTCCAAGCTGGAGTGCAATGGCGTGATTTCAGCTCATTGCAACCTCCACCTCCCAGGTTCAAGCAAGTCTCCTGGCTTCAGCCTCCTGAGTAGCTGGGATTACAGGCATGTGCCACCACACCTGGCTAATTTTTGTATCTTTAGTAGACGTGGGGTTTCACCATGTTGGCGAGGCTGGTCTCAAACTCCTGACCTCAGGTGATCCACCTGCCTCAGCCTCCCAAAGTGCTGGGATTACAGGTGTGAGCCACCGTGCCCAGTCTGAAACACATCGTCAAGAGATAAATAAGTATCCATGGTCAAGAGATAAGTCAAAAAAACCAGAAACAGAGGTGGACCAAACCCTAAAGCTATCAGACAGAGATGTTAAAATAACTATGAGGCCAGGCACAGTGGCTCATGCCCGTTAATAGGCATAAACACTTTGGGAGGCTGAGGCAGGAGGATCACGTGAGTTCAGGAGTTCGAGACCTGGGCAACATGACAAAGCCAGTGTCCGCAAAAAATACAAAAATTAGCTAGGCGTGGCAGCACACGCCTGTAGTCACAACTACTTGGGAGGCTGAGATGGGAGGATGGCTTGATCCCAGGAGGTGGAGGCGGAAGTGAGCCATGCTCATGAAACTGAACACCAGCCTGGGTGATAGAGTGAGACCCTGTCGCAAACAAAAAATATAAATAAATAAAGCATGCTGATTATCTTCAGGATTTAAAGTAAATCGGCACTTAGAGCTCACCCTGGCCAAACAACAAAAGCCAAAATTTGGAATATTAAAGGACAATATGCTAAATCTAACTTAAGAGTTTAAACCAAGAGCATTATGTGAATAGAACATTTGGGATTTATCATGCTAAAAAATACACAGGGAAACAAAACAGGAATATGGCCTTTGGGTGATAATGTTGTGATGTTGGTTTAGAAATGTAGTATTCTAGGGCTGGGTATGGTGGCTCAAACCTGTAATTTCAGCACTTTGGGAGGCTGAGGCGGGCAGATCACCTGAAATCAGGAGTTCGAGACCAGTCTGGCCAACATGGTGAAACCCTGTCTCTACCAAAAATACAAAAAATTACCCAGGTGTCGTGGTGGATGCTTGTAATCCCAGCTTGGGAGGCTGAGGCAGGAGAATAGCTTGAACCCGGGAGGCGGAGGTTGCAGTTAGCTGAGATTATGCCACTGCACTCCAGCCTGGGTGACAGAGTGAGACTCTGTCATAAAAAAACAAACAACAACAAAACAAACAATTGTAGCACTCTGGAAGGTGACTGAGGGGAGGCATTACTGTGGGAGGGAGGTATGACTGGGGAGGGGGAGTCTTCCTGGGGGACGGGAGTGTTACTGAGGGGTGAGTCCAGGGGGTTTGTTGGGAATACTCTGTACATCCCAGCAATTTTGCTGTGAACCTAAAACTGCCCTAAAAAAAAAAAGTCTGTTTAAAAATTTGAACAATTAAGGCCAGTGTGGTTGTTCATACCTGAAATCACAGCACTTTGGGAGGCCAAGGCAGGTGGATTACCTGAGGTCAGGAGTTCGAGACCAGCCTGGCCAACATGGCGAAACTCAATCTCTACTAAAAACACAAAAATTAGCCAGACACGGTGGTGGTGCACACCTGTAGTCCCAGCTGCTCGGGAGACTGACGTGGGAGGATTGCTTGAACCTGGGAGGCAGAGGTTGCAGTGACCCGCAATCTCTTCACTGTACTCCAGCCTAGGTAACAGCCTGAGACTGCCTCTCAAACAAACAAACAAAAAATTTATAAGAAAAATGTATAGAACAACTGACATAGCAGCAGTGGATTACAGTATTAAACATCTAGCAGGGTGCGATGGCTCACACTGGCAATCCCAGCACTTTTGGGAGGCTATGGCATGCAAATCACTTGAGATCAAGAGTTGGAGACTAGCCTGGCCAACAAGCCAAAACCCTATCTTTACCAAAAAATACAAAAATTAGCCAGGCATGGTGGCACAAGCCTGTAGTCCCAGCTACTTGGGAGGCTGAGGTGGAAGGATCGCTTGAAACCAGGAGGCGAAGCTGCAGTAAGCCAAGATTGTGCCACTGCACTCTAGCCTGGGTAACAGAGCGAGACACTGTCTCAAAAAAAAAAAAAAAAAAAAAAAAGTCTGATAAAATAGCAAGGAAATACGAGAACTGAACACAGCAAACAAATTTTTTTTTTTTTTTTTTGAGATAGAGTCTCGCTCTGTTGCCCAGGCTGGAGTGCAGTGGCGCATCTTGGCTCACTGCACGCTCCGCCTCCCGGGTTCATGCCATTCTCCTGCCTCAGCCTCCCGAGTACCTGGGACTACAGGCACCCGCCACTACACCTGGCTAATTTTTTGTATTTTTAGTAGAGATGGGATTTCACGGTGTCCAGGATGGTCTCAATCTCCTGACCTCATGATCCGCCCACCTCAGCCTCCCAAAGTGCTAGGATTACAGGCATGAACCACTGCGCCTGGCAACAAACAAAATTATACAACATTTCAAAAAACAACTAAAGACAATTTTATTACTATCTGGTTTTTACCCTTTCTTCAAAGCTGTACAGGTATATGCTTCAAGAAGAAAGACAGATTTTCTTACTTCTTTTTCGAGACAGGGTCTCACTCTGTCACCCAGGCTGGAGTGCTGCAACACAATCATGGTTCATTGTACACTTGACTGTCTCGGCTTAAGCGAGCCTCCTGCCTCAGCCTCCTGAGTAGCTGGGACTATAGGCACCTGCCACCACACCCAGCTAATTTTTGTATTTTTTGTAGAGATGAGGTTTTGCCATGTTGCCCAGGCTGGTCTCAAACTCCTGGGCTCAAGTGATCTGCCTGCCTCAGCCTCCCGAAGTGCTGGGATTACAGGCATGAGCCACCTCACCCAGCCAAAAGACATTTTCTAAATAACTTCTGCCAGAAACAAAGTATTCTCTCTATCCACACTGACTCAATCTTCATGAATCTTAGGAAAAAATTTTTATTCAATAATTTTCTTTTCACACACAAGGAAGTCACGTCTACTTATTCTATAGTGGCTACATGAAGGATATTCAATGAGCATTTGAAGTTACAGGATAATTATACATGGCCACTGAACTTAACCCAATTTTCAAGTATTAAACTTAACAAAATAAAAAAATGGCATCAATTTACTATTAAGGTTTACTTAGGGCCAGCGTGGGGGTTCACACCACTGCACTCCAGCCTGGGGGACAGGGCGAGGCTCCATCACAAGAAAAAAAAGAAAAAGAAAAAGCATTCACTAAGTTATTTTTTAAATTAGTATTATAATTAAGTAATCTAAGTACATAAAATGTTGCTAGCCACTCTTTAAATTTTACTCATCCACGGCTTTCACACTTATTGTCAGATGACTATAATCTCAGCAACTAACAAATTTACTCAGACAGCATCAATTAGAAATGGATTCCTGGGCCAGACGCAGTGGCTCACACCTGTAATCCCAGCACTTTAGGAGGCCGAAGAGGGTGGACCACGAGGTCAGGAAATCGAGACCATCCTGGTTAACACAGTGAAACCCCATCTCTACTAAAAACACAAAAAAATTAGCTGGGCATAGTGGCGGGCGCCTGTAGTCCCAGCTACTCGGGAGGCTGAGGCAGGAGAATGACATGAACCCGGGAGGCAGAGCTTGCGGTGAGCTGAGACTGCACCACTGCACTCCAGCCTGGGTGACACAGTGAGACTCCGTCTCAAAAAAAAAAAAAAGAAATGATTCCTGTTCAAACAAAGATGCTATGTCATCTGGACATGAGGCTAAAAAACACTCCACAGTCCAGGCATAGTGGCTCACGCCTGCAATCCCAGCACTTTGGGAGGCTGAGGTGTGTGGATCCCCTGAGGTCAGGAATTTGAGACCAGCCTGACCAACATGGAGAAACCAAGGGTCAGGTGATCCTCCCAACTCGGCCTCCTGAGTAGCTGGGACTACAGATGCACACCACCACACTCAGCTAATTTTTGTATTTTCAGTAGAGACAGGGTTTTGCCATGCTGCCCAAGCTGATAGCAAACTCCTGAGCTCAAGCGATCCGTCTGCCTTTGCCTCCCAAAGTGCTGGGATCATAGGCATGAGGCACCATGCCCAAGCAGGTGTTAATTTTATAACAAAAACAACACATAAGGCCAGGCATGGTGATTCACACCTGTAATCCCAGCACATTGGGAGGCCAAAGCAAGCGGATCTCCTGAGGTCAGGAGTTTGAGACCAGCCTGACCAACATGGTGAAACCCCATCTCTACTAAAAATACAAAAATCTGGCTGGGTGCAGTGGCTCACGCCTGTAAGCCCAGCACTTTTGGAAGGCAAGGCAGGCAGATCATGAGGTCAGGAGTTCAAGACCAGCCTGGCCAACACAGTGAAACCCTGTCGCTACCAAAAATACAAAAATTAGCCAGGCAAGGTGGTGTGCGCCTGTAGTACCAGATACTCAGGAGGCTGAGTCAGGAGAATCGCTTGAAACCGGAAGGGGGAGGCTGCAGTGAGCTGAGATCGCGCCACTGCATTCCAGCCCAAGAGCGAAACTGCTTTCTCAAAAAAAAAAAAAAAAAAAAAAAAGTACGGTTAGGGAATTACCTAAGCCTTACCTAGCCTTAACTTGCCTCAGCACTAGCAAAATAGTAGTACTCATTTTTCGTCTTTTTCTTTCTTTTTTTTTTTTTTGAGACAGAGTCTCACTCTATCACCTGGGGTGGAGTGTAGTGGCGCAATCTCTGCTCACTGCAACCTCTGCATCATGAGTTCAAACTATTCTTGTGCCTCCTGAGAAGTTGGGATTACAGGTGCACATCACCATCGCCAACTAATTTTTGTATTTTTGGTAGAGATGGGGTTTCACCATGTTGGCCAGGCTGGTCTCAAGCTCCTGGCTTCAAGTGATCCGCCTGCCTTGGCCTCCTAAAGAGCAGGCATTAGGCATGAGCCACTGCGCCCTGCTGTACTTATTTATTTTCCCTAAACACACCAAACATGCTTCTGCCTTTCTGCCATTCATCTGCTTGGAATGTTTTACCACTCATTTGCCTACCCAAGTCTGAGACTTCAAATCCCAGCTCAATTGTCACCTCTATGAATTTCTTGACAATCAAAATTCTTAGTGATCTTTTCACTTTATCTAAAGAAACAAATGCAATCCAACCACATAATTGGCACTTACATTGTAGATTACAATAATCTCAAAATATGATAATCTCACATGGAAATCCATTCTACTGTTATTCCCAGTATCACTTTCCCTTACTGAACTAATGCTGTTATTTAAGGGCTGGCTTTACCAACACAAATAACAATGCCCCCACTTTAGTAGGAAATGTTAAATGTTTATCTTTTTTTAAAGTTTTTTATTTTATACCCTACTAGCAAGCTAAAAATGTTGAATCTAAATTTTGTTGTTGTTGTTGGAGACAAGTATCTCACTGTCATCTAGGCTGGAGCAGAGGGGCACGATCATGACCACTGCAGCCTCTACCTCCCCAGGCTCAGGTGATCCTCCCAACTTGGCCTCCTGAGTAGCTGGGACTACAGATGCACACCACCACACCCAGCTAATTTTTTGTATTTTTAGTACCATGCTGCCCAAGCTGGTAGCAAACTCCCGAGCTCAAGTGATCCGTCTGCCTTGGCCTCCCAGTGTGCTGGGATCACAGGCATGAGCCACCACACCCAGCCAGGCATTAATTTTATAACAGAAAAACAACACATAAGGCCAGGCATGGTGGTTCACACCTGTAATCCCAGCACACTGGGAGGCCGAAGCAGGTGGATCTCCTGAGGTCAGGAGTTCGGCACCAGCCTGGTAAATATGGTGAAACCCTGTCTACAGTAAAAATACAAAAATTAGGCCAGGCGTGGTGGTTCACGCCTATAAACCCAGCACTTTGGGAGGGCAAGGCAAGCTGATTATGAGGTCAGGAGTTCACGACCAGCCTGCCCAACATAGTGAAACCCCGCCATCTCTACTAAAAATACAAAAATTAGCTGGCATGGTGGTGCGTACCAGTAGTCGCAACTACTTGGAAGGCTGAGGCAGGAGAATCACTTGAACCTGAGAGGTGGAGGTAGCAATGAGGTGAGATCGCGCCACTGTACTCCAGCCTGGGAAACAGAGTGAGACTTTGTTTCAAAAAAATAAACAAAAAAACCACAAAGAGTAGCTGGGCGTGGTGGCACGCAGCTGTAATCCCAGTTATTCAGGAGGCTAAGACAGGAGAATCGCTTGAACCCAGGAGGCGAAGGTTGCAGTGAGCCGAAGTTGTACCAATGCACTCCAGCCTGGGTGACAGAGGGAGACTCTATCTCAAAAAAAAAAAAAAAAAAAAAAAACCAACTACAAAAAAAAAAACCAAAAACCACATATAGTATAGAGGTTGCCAACTTTTAAAATATCACATAATACACAAAAACAATGATATGTGTATAAGTTCCAAAGGGTGAGGGACTCTGGGTCTAGGCACAATTGTAACTGTGTGGAAGCAAACTAGTTAGGAAGCCATGAATTAATGTCAAAGACCAAATGCCAACAGCAAGGGAAAGAAATGTAGAAAATTTCTTCATTATGCTTACGTTCAACTTTCTATTGCAACAGTTATCTTGAACTTTTTTTTTTTTTTTTTTTTTTAAGAGACAGGGTCTTGCTCTGTCACACAGGTTGGAGTGCAGTGGTGCAATCCTGGCTCACTGCTCAGGTGATACTCCCACCTCAGCCTTCCAAGTAGCTGGGACGACAGGCACCTGCCGCCACCACACAACGTTAATTTTTGTATTTTTAGCAGAAACCTGGTTTCACCATCATGGCCAGGATGGTCTCAATCTCTTGACCTCGTGATCCACCTGCCTCGGCCTCCCAAAGTGCTGGCAGTACAGGCATGAGCCACCACACCTGGCCTAATTTTTTATTTTTTGTAGATGTGGGGGTCTCGCTGGTCTTGAACTCCTGGCCTCAAGCAATCCTCCCACCTCACTCTCCCAAAGTGCTGTGATTACAGGCATGAGCCACACCTAGGTAGAACTTTCTTGATCTGTTGTCTTCAGCAAATAAAAACTATTAGGATTTCATAGATTGTAACGAACTATAGAATTGATCCCTGAAAAGTATAATTTTGGATTTTACACATTGTAAAAACTCCACTAGCTCCATGAATTTTATCTTTCTGCACCAGGGAATTCAAGAAATCTTTTCTTTCCTTTTATTTTTTATTATTTATTTATTTATTTATTTTGCGATGGAGTCTTGCTACATCGCCCAGGCTGAAGTGTAGTGGCGCCATCTCAGCTCACTGCACCACCTCTCGGGTTCAAGTCATTCTCCTGTCTCAGCCTCCCCAGTAGCTGGGAGGTGCCCGCCACCATGCCTGGCTAATTTTCTTTGTATTTTTGGTAGAGACGGGGTTTTGTCACGTTGGCCATGCTGGTCTCGAACAGATGACCTCTTGTGGTCAGCCCACCTCGACCTCCCAAGGTGCTGGGATTACAGGTATGAGCCACCGTGCCTGGTCATCTTTCCTTTTATATTTAATAGAGTCTGGGTCTCACTATTTTGCCCAAGCTGGTCTGGAACTACACAGCTCGATTGATCCTCTTGCCTTGGCCTTCCTAAGTGCTGGAATTACAGGCATGTGGCGCCGCACCCAGCCATGTGGACATATTTTAATGTGCCAATAACCTCAGTCAAATTGTTTAACAATTAACTGTGAAAATAAAAGCCAACAGAAATAAAATTCATTAATATCCTTAAACCTGTTCTCTTACTGTGAGCATTATACAGATTTCTGATACAAGAGATATAAATCATGGTATTGGCCTTCATACATGTCAATATTACTTACTTCATATATGGGGTTTTTAATAAGCCTTAACCTAATTTCTATTTAATTCAAGATCTTCAATTAAGACCTAAGTGAGGCTTGAAGCTTTCAACATTATTTGTTATTAAAATTCTGTCCCCATCCCTTCCTACCCTAATTTCTCCAAACTAAAAACGTATCGCTCAATTCTTTCTGAGTTTTTAAGGAAATCTAAATAGAGTTCTTACCCCTCTGAACCTCAATGTGACACTTACGTTTAATTATTCTCACACAGAACTACTCTTGTTGCCAGGAAGCAGTAAGTTGGCTTCATTGGAAAACATTAATTAGTTTATTTGACTGCAAATTAAAAGTAGGGAGGTTGGGCACAGTGGATCATGCCTGTAAACCTAGCACTTTGGGAGGCCAAGGCGAGCAGATCACAAGGTCATGAGGTCAAGACCATCCCGGCCAACATAGTGAAACTCCGTTTCTACTAAAAACACAAAAATTAGCTGGGTGTGGTGACGCGAGCCTGTAATCCCAGCTACTCAAGAGGCTGAGGCACGAGAATCGCTTGAACTCAGGAGGCAGAGGTTACAGTGAACACACCACTGCACTCCAGTATGGCAACAGAGCGAGACTGTCTGACGGGGAGCAGGGGAATTAACCAGAGATCGTGGCACATGCCTGTAGTCCCAGCTACTATGGAGGCAGAGGCAGGAGAATCGCTTGAACCTAGGAAGTGGAGGTTGCAGTGAGCCAAGACTGCACCACTGCGTTACAGCCTGGGTGACAGAGCAAAACTCCATCTCAAAAAAACAAAAAATAAAAATAAAAATGGTTAAGAGAGTAAATTTTATCTGTTTATGGCAATAAAAAAAAAAAAAAAATCAGGCCGAGAGTGGTGGCTCACGCCTGTAATCCCAGCACTCTGGGAGGCTGAAGCAGGTGGATCACTTGAAGTCAGGAGTTCAAAACCAGCATGGACCAACATGGTAAAACCCCATCTCTTTTAAAAATACAAAAATTAGGACAGGCACAATGGCTCACACCTGTAATTCCAGCACTTTGAGAGGCCGAGGCAGTCGGATCACCTGAGGTCAGGAGTTCGAGACTAGCCTGGCTAACACAGTGACACTCCATCTGTACTAAAATAAAAAAATTAGCTGCATGGTGGCAGGCGCATGTAATCCCAGCTACTCAGGAGGCTGAGGCAGGAGAATCGCTTGAACCTGGAAGGCAGAGGTTGCAGTAAGCTGAGATTGCGCCACTGTGCTTCAGCCTGGACAACAACAGCCAGACTCTGTCTCAAAAAAAAAAAAAAAAAAAAAAAAGGCTGTGCATGGTGGCCTGTAACCCGAGTCACTCTCAAAATAACAATAATAATAAAGCAAGGATTACATTTAACAGCGGAAATAAAAGGTCGGCTGGGCACAGTGGCTCATGCCTGTAATCTCAACACTTTGGGAGGCTGAGGTAGGTAGAATGTTTGAGCCCAGGAGTTCAAGACCAGACCGGGAAACATGGCAAAACTCTGTCTCTTCAAAACCTACAGAAATTAGCCCAGCCTAGTGGTGCATGCTTGTGGTCTCAACTACTGGGGAGGCTGAGGTAGGAGGATCACCTGAGCCTATGGAGAACCAGGCTGCAGCAGTGAGCCACGATCACATCACTGCACTCCAGCCTAGGTACCAGAGTGGGATTCTGTCTCAAAAAGCCGGGGGTGGGACGGAGTGTCAAGAAATATATATATAAATTGATAAACAGAACACAAAGAAATTAGCTTTTTTTCTTTTCCCCTGGACCGACTCTTGCTCTGTTGCCAGGCTGGAGTGCAGTGGTGCAATCCTGGCTCACTGTAACCTCTGCCTGCCAAGTTCAAGCCATTCTCCTACCTCAGCCTGAAATGAGCTATAATTAAAAATTGATTAACATAAAGAATTCAAATTTAAGTAACTAACAAACATGGTACTTCATATACTTTTCATGGGACAAAAAGAACTGCAAAGAAATTCTGTAAAGGATACTGGTAAAGCAGATCTGAATTTAGATTGTGTTTACAGTAGGGTAGGTAGTACAAACAACCTTATGAATGTTAGAGAAAATCCAGGTTTTGACTGTAGAAGACAGAAATATGGAATGGAAGAAGCTCAGAAGTACTCTGTGCTGGAGGTTCAACTGGAGTAACATGGTTGACAGGCTGATTAAATTAAGTTATATAAATAAAGGGGGTGTATTTCCCAACCGTATACACTGAAAGGGCCTGAAGAAATTATATCCTAATAGCAATGCAAGCCAGACTCAGTGGCTTATGCCTATAATCCCATCACTTTCAGAGGCTGAGGTGGGAAAATCGCTTGAGGCCAGAAGTTCAAGACCAGCCTGATCAACATAGAGCGACTCCCGAAGCTACAAAAAATTTAAAAATTACAAGGTGGGGTTTTGCAGCTGTAGTCCCATCTACTCCAGAGGCTGAGACAAGAGGATCACTTGAACCCGGGAGGTGTAGTGAGCCGAGATCGTGCCACTGCACTCCAGCCTGGGCTACAGAGCAAGACTCCATCTCAAAAAATAAAATATGGCCTGGTGTGGTGGCTCACGCCTATAATCTCAGCACTTTGGGAAGCCGAGGTGGGCAGATTACCTGAGGTCAGGAGTTCGAGACCAGGCTGGCCAACATGGTGAAACATAAAAAATTAGCTGGGCATGGTGGCACATCCCTGTAATCTCAGCTACTCGGGAGGCTGAGGGAAGAGAATCACTTGAACCTGGGAGACAGAGGCTGCAGTGAGCTGAGATCGCGCCACTGCACTCCAGCCTGGGCGACAGCAAAACTGTCTCAAAATAATAATAACAATAAAATAAAAATTTTAAAGTACACATGGTTAGTATACTTTGACTTGTCACAAGAGCTCCTGTGGTAGACTAATGATGGCTACAAATTTTCTTTCCTGCTTCCATTGAGAGGTAAGGCCCATCTTTTTTTCTCCCCTTGAACGTGGGCTAGGCTATGACAACGGTACTTTCTCTTAACCAACAGAGTAAGGTAGAGGTGACAATGCCATTTCTGGACCAATTTCTGGCAACCTCCTCCATGGTGTCTTGGAACCCCTGGCCCAACTACTCTACTAGAAAGACTATGTGGAAAACCCTAAGACTACATCTTAGAGAAAAGAACCCAGCTGAGTCCAGCCTTTCAGTTGTTCCCACTAAGGTATCAAGTGTTTAATTTAAGTAAAGCCACTGTGGATCCTCTAGACCAATGTAGTCACTAGTTGAATACCAATGAGTAAGCCCAGCAGCCATGTGTAGCAGACGCAAGACAAACCCTGCCTGAATTCCTGATCCACAAAACTGTGAGATAATAAGAAAAGTTGCTCACAATAGCTAAAAAGTGGAAACAATTCAAGTGTTCATTGACAGAGAAACAAAATGTGATACACACATACAATGGATTATTATTCAGCTTTAAAAGGGAAGGAAGTAATAACATATGCTAAAATACGGATGAACCTTAAAGGTACATGCTAAGTGAAATAAGCCAATCACGAAACGACAGATGTTGTGTGATTTCAATTATTTGAGAGTAAGGCAATCGCTTCTGAGCCTTTTGGCTAAGATCAAGTGGACAGTAAGTCAAAGTCATCTAGACAAAAAGCAGAAAAGTTGTTGCCAGGAGCTGGGGAAGGGAAAAATGAGGAGTTAGGGTTTAGTGGGTAGAGTTCCAGTTAGGGAAGATGAAAAATTCTGGCGATGAATGGTGGTGATGGTTTCACAACAATGTAAATGTACCTAATGCCAAAGAACTGTACACTTAAAAATGATTAAAATGATAAATTTTATGTTACGTATATTTTATCATGAAATTTTTAAAATATCTTTTAAAAAGCTTGTTACACAGCAACAGATATCCAGAACAGTTATACACAAACAGAAGTCTGAAATAAGAACTATACTGCACTAAGTCTCCTTTCACAAATGTATATTGGCTATTATTTTAGGACATGATTTTAAGAAGTCTTGCCTCTCCATTTAATTTTTAATGTTCTGAGCAGAATCTTCTACATTAATAGAAATATTAAAACATATGAACAGAATTTAGAGTTAAAATTATATACTTAATCACATACAAAATTATCACACTGTGTGGCAATGAGGGATAAATAAAAATCATTTATGGAAGTAAAAACAATTACGACCAAACCAGTACTTCTGGGGTCCTTCTGGAGAAAAGCAAAGGGAAAGAATTATGGCCTTCCTGCCCTTAATCTATTCATTACCTCTAACAAGGTTTGTGAGGAAAAGGGGATGCCCTACATTAAAATCAATTCCACTATATCCTAATTTCTACTAAACCATCAAATAGGCCAGATGAGAATGGTTGATACAGGAAGAAACATTAGAGATAAGATTAGAGATTAGAGATAAGGAAAATAAACCTGGTGGGAAAAAAATGGGGATACTTTCACAAAACCCTATTTAATTGTTCTAATTCTTAGATCAAGATAGTAGGTACTTTTATTTGTTTCTGTGACAAAATAATATAGCAGACCAGAGTAGCTGTATTAATGTCTGGAGCACTGCTCTCTGAGATCAGATAGTTAAGAGATGAATATAAGAAACAAATTTCAGGCCAGGCATGGTGGCTCATGCCTGTAATCTCAGTGCTCTGGGAGGCCAAGCTGGACGGATCACTTGAGGTCAGGAGTTCGAGACCAGCCTGGTCAACATGGTGAAACTCCGTCTCTACTAAAAATACAAAAAATTAGCCAGGCATGGTGCGGACACCTGTAATCCCAGCTACTCGGGAAGCTGACGCAAGAGAATTGCTCGAACTTGGGAGGTGGAGGTTGCAGTGAGCTGAGATTGCGCCACTGCACTCCAGCCTGGGAAACAAGAGTGAAATTCCGTTTCAAAAAATAAAGAAAAAAAAAAACAACACAATTTCAGGCTGGGTGCGGTGGCTCACACCTATAATCCCAGCACTTTGGGAGGCCGAGGCAGGTGAATCACTCGAGGTCAGGAGCTCGAGACCAGCCTGGCCAACATGATGAAACTCTGTCTCTACCAAAATATAAAAAATTAGCTGGATGTGGTGGCACGCACCTGTAATCCCAGCTACTCAGAAGGCTGAGGCAGGAGAATTGCTTGAACCTGGGAGGCACAGGTTGCAGCGAGCCAAGATCTTGCCACTGTACTCCACCCTGGGCGACAGAGCGAGATTCTGTCTCAAAAAAAAAAAAAAAGAAAGAAAGAAAGAAAGAAAAGAAAAGAAAAGAAAAGAAAAGAAAAGAAAAGAAAAGAAACAAATTTCACTCTATCCATCCCTCCATTTAAAAACCAAGAAATGCCAGGCACGGTGGCTTATGAGCAAGACACCATCTCAAAAAAATAAGTAAATAAAATAAAAATAAAAAGGCCAGGCATGGTGGCTCTCTCCTGTAATCCCAGAACTTTGGGAGGCCAAGGCAGGCGGATCATGAGGTCAGGAGTTCGAGACCAGCCTGGCCAACATGATGAAATCCCACCTCTACTAAAAATACAAAAGTAAGGTGGGTGTGATGGCAGGCGCCTGTAGTCCCAGCTACTCAGGAGGCTGAGCTGAGATCGCACCACTGCACTCCAGCCTGGCAAAAGACTGAGAGACTCTGTTTCAAAAAAAAAAAAGATCAATAATTATCAAGGCCCTCCCACCTCCAAAGTAGCAAGCAAGAAAGAAACAACAAAGTATGTGTGTAGCAAATAGCTCTGTAGCAATCCATGACATAGGATATACTACATAACTAACTTAATTCCATTAAGCCATTTATGGAATTTGCACAGCTATTTATAAGCGTATTTTATTTTTAAAATTTTTATTGTAAATGAGGTTTTGCCATATTGCCCAGGCTGGTCTCAAACTCCTGAGCTCAAGTGATCTGCCCATTTCAGCCTCCCAAAGTGCTGGAAATACAGGTATAAGCCAGGACACCAGACCTATAAGTGTATTTTAAATGTCACTTATCAGATGTGAACCCTGCATTAGTTTCAGAACCCACAACTATATGGAAGGATGGCTATTTGTGATTATCATTTTTATTTTTTTAATTTTTTTACTATTTATTTATTTATTTTTCAGATGGAGTTTCACTCTTGTTGCCCAGGCTGGAGTGCAATCGTGCTTAGATTACTTAATTACAGTATGAATTTTTTTAAAAAATCACTTGTTCAGTATATGCTTTTTCTTCTTTTCCTTGTGACAGTGTTCCCCAGGCTGGAGCACAGTGGCATGATCTCGGCTCACTGCAACCTCTGCCTCCTGGGTTCAAGCAATTCTCCTGCCTCAGCCTCCTGAGTAGCTGCAATTACAGGCATGCGCCACCACACTGGCTAATTTTGTATTTTTAGTAGAGACAGGGTTTCTCCATGTTGGTCAGGCTGGTCTCAAACTCCTGACCTCAGGTATCCACCTGCCTCAGCATCCCAAAGTGCTGGGATTACAGGCGTAAGCCACAGTGCCCAGCTATTTGTGATTCTTAATGTAACAATGATACTAAACTATTGGCCGTCCTTCCACACAGCTAACTTTAGTATGGTTTTAAAATTTGTCAATTAATATATAATTGTAACTTATCTAAGTAGCAGAAGTTAATGACACTTTTCAGCTTTATGTGACCAGAGTTGTTCACAACCTCTCAAATAGTTTCTTCAGCTGAAAAATTAGAAGAGAAATATATAACCTCTAAACTACCTGTTGACTCCAAAATTCTAAGTACTGTACCTATGTTACCATCTCTAAGACACAAACTCCTTAGTTTGAAAAGTCCTGGCCGGGCGCGGTGGCTCACGCCTGTAATCCAAGCACTTTGGGAGGTCAAGGAGGGCAGATCACCTGAGGTCACGAGTTCGAGACCAGCCTGACCAGTGTGGTAAAACCCTGTCACTACTAAAAATACAGTTAGCCGGCGTGGTGGTGGGCGCCAATAATCCCAGCTACTCAGGAGGCTGAGGCAGGAGAATCACTTTAACCCAGGAAGCAGAGGTTGCAGTGAGCCAAGATCACACCATTGCACTCCAGCCTGGGCAACAAGAGCAAAACTTGGTCTCCAAAAAAAAAAAAAAGTTCTTAGTTGCAATTTGAAATTTTTTCAAATTACCCTTTACTTTAAAAAATAAAAACATTTCTCTGATCCAATATTAATACAAAATGTTCACTCATTCACTTAACAAATATTTGTTCAGCACCCAACTATGTGCCAGGCATTAAGCTTGGCACTGAGAGGAATCAAAAACAGACATGGTATCTGTATTAATAAGGTTTACAGAGAAGCTGGAGAGATAAACCAAATAAATATATGAATAAATGTAATATGAAGAAGTTAAAGAGTAGAATCTTTTTTTTCTTTTCTTTTTCTTTTCTTTTTTTTTTTGAGACGGAGTCTCACCCTGTCGCCCAGGCTGGAATGCAGTAGTGTGATCTCAGCTCACTGCAACCTCTGCCTCCCAGGTTCAAGCGATTCTCCTGCCCCAGCCTCCCAAGTAGATGGGAGGCACATACAGGTACGTGCCACTACGCCCAGCTAATTTTTGTATTTTTAGTAGAGATGGGGTTTCACTATGTTGGTCAGGCTGTTCTTGAACTCTTGACCTCATGATCCGCCCACCTTGGCCTCCCAAAGTGCTAGGATTACAGGCGCGAGACACCGCGCCCAGCCCATGATGTAGAATCTTAAAGGCTTCCCTTAAGAAGTAACAAATGAGTGACAAATTATCTTATGGGCTATTTAATGTGAGGAATCTGTCTAGACAGAAATAAGTAAAGCATGTTCGGGGAACTGACCGAAGACCAGTGTGGCCTCACATAACAAAAATAGGTAAAGTAGTGCCCTGGAAACAGGAATGAAAAGTTCTAGTATACAAAAGCATATCTTAGCTATTTCAAAGACATACTCTAAAATTGATTGTCAACGAAGCTTCAAAGCTTCACAATAGTTTCTCTCAAATGTTTTATTAAAAAAAAAAAGCTGTCCTTTTTCTCCCTACAAAAGACCAAACTAACTCTCATTGATTCTCTTCACATTTCACTGCAATGTCTTCAACTACATGATAAAAATCACAACTTTTTAGTTCTACTTAGTTTAGATTCCTTAAAAGACAGCAACTATATAAGAACCAAAGTAAATATGGCGTTATTGCCCCATCTCTGTCACCAAACTGACCTGTGACTGATTTTGGTAAAAGTTACTTGGATACTTTGGCCTAACTTTTATTATCTGTGAAGTAAGGGGAGGTCCCAGAATTTCCTTTAAGATCCTTCTAATTCTAAAATTATGGTTCCACTGTAAAACTGCTTGTTCCTTTTTTTTTGAGACAGGGTCTCACTCGGTCATCCAGGCTGGAGTGCAGTGGTAGGATCGTGGTTCACCGCAGCCCCGACCTTCCTGGGCTCAAGTGATCCTCCTACCTCACCCTCCTGAGTAGCTATGACCACATTTGCATGCCACCATGTCTAGCTAATTTTTGTATTTTTTGTAGAGACAGGGTTTTATCATGTTGCCCAGGCCTATCTCAAATTCCTGGGCTCAAGCGTACCTCCCACCTTGACCTCCTAAAGTGCTGGGATTACAGGCATGAGCCACCACACCCAGCCTTGCTCCATTCTTGAAAACTGATGAGAACAGGACCAAACACCGCTGAATTCCTTTGACCGAGATTGTACTTGCCTTTAAGATGTTTTATTTTTTCTTTTGCGGGGGGGAGCAGGGTTTTGAGACGGAGTCTCGCTCTGTCGCCCAGGCTGGAATGCAGTGGCGCCATGGTGGCTTACTGCAAACTCCGCCTCCTGGGTTCATGCCATTCTCCTGCCTCAACCTCCCGAGTAGCTGGGACTACAGGCCCCACCACCACACCTGGATAGTTTTTTTGTATTTTTAGTAGAGATGGGGTTTCACCTGTGTTAGCCAGGATGGTCTTGATCTCCTGACCTCGTGATCCGCCCGCCTCGGCCTCCCAAAGTGCTGGGATTACAGGCGTGAGCCACTGTGCCGGGCCTGTCTTTAAGATCTTTTTTTTTTTTTTTTTTTTTTTTTTTTTTTTTTTTTTTTGAGACGGAGTCTCGGTCTGCCGCCCAGGCTGGAGTACAGTGGCCGGATCTCAGCTCACTGCAAGCTCCGCCTCCCGGGTTCCCGCCATTCTCCTGTCTCAGCCTCCCGAGTAGCTGGGACTACAGGCGCCCGCCGCCTCGCCCGGCTAGTTTTTTGTATTTTTAGTAGAGACGGGGTTTCACCGTGTTAGCCAGGATGGCCTCGATCTCCTGACCTCGTGATCCGCCCGTCTCGGCCTCCCAAAGTGCTGGGATTACAGGCTTGAGCCACCGCGCCCGGCCTCTTTAAGATCTTTTTTAAAGAGACAGAGTCTCACTCTGTCACCCAGGCTAAAGTGCAGTGGCACGATAATGGCTCACCGCAACCTCTGCCTCCTGTGTTTAAGTGATTCTCATGTCTCAGCCACAGGAGTAGCTGAGATTACAGAGGTATGCCACCACACCCGGCTAATTTTTCTATTTTTAGTAGAGATGGGGTTTCACCATGTTGGCCAGGCTGGTCTCGATCTCCTGAGCTAAAGCGATCCACCTGCCTTGGCCTCCCGAAGGGCTAGGATTACAAGCAAGAGCCCCTGTGTCCGGGCTTAAGCTCTCTTTGTATTTGTATAGCATTTCAACACTATTGCTATGCTATAATAATAAAAAACTCCCAAATTTATAAAATTACCAATAACTAAGGTTCTAATAAAAAATTAACAAAATTTCAAAAATACTTTAAGTATTGTTAAAAATCTGCATTTCCAATGAGACATAACACTTTAAACAGGGATCCGTAATAAGCACAAAGTCAAAATAGAAAGGCAGGCAGAAGAAATACAAAATCAAAAGAATTTTTCAGAAAATCAAAATTTTGGCAGTAGGACATTGAAGTTGGTTGATAGGAATGTTGATTTTAACTTCCAAAAGAATAACAAATGGATAATCTAACTCGATACTCATTCTCCACTGATATATGTACATTTATAGTTAACAGCACTTCTGATAATCTATTTTCAAACAGAAAATGTATGTAAGTAGTCATAAACTTCCTCACTATACCTTTAAAAAAATTGAGACAGGGTCTCACTATGTTGCCCAGGTCTGAACCTCCTGTGCTCAAATGATCCTCCCGCCTTGGCCCTCAAAGTGCTGGGATTACAGGCATGAGTCCCTGCACCCAGCCACAACTGTCCTTTTTTTTTTTTTCACTGTTTAAGGAATTTTTATTAAAGCAGGAATTTTATAATCCAAATTACATTTCCTTGCTCAGTTATCAATTCTGTTACTTAAAACAGAACTGACATTTTGAGCTATTCCACAGTAAAGAATTACAAAATTAAAGAAAGGAATACTTTAAATTGTTGTACTTTGCTGAAAATTATTTTTCTCAGGATCTATAAAACATTAATTTGTTTTTATATTTTATTTTTTTTTGTGGGTTTTTTTTTTTAAAAATCAGTAAGTAATCTAGGACTAATATTATGTTTGCTAGACCTGGCATTTAATTTATTTTATATTTCGCAATTTTTTTCCCTATTTAAGTTTTCCTATGTTTAGATATTTTTCTTCAGTGAAGCACAAGTTCTTTTGTGGTCTCTGATCAATTTTAAACAGTAGGAACACCGATGGCACTGTTAACTGCTTTCTGGGTAGCCTCTTTAGCTTGGTGGGCTTGTAATACAGCTAGCTTCAACAACCTTAGAACCGAGTGACTCTGGAGACTCAGACGGAGTCTTGCTCTGTCGCCCAGGCTCAAGTGCTGTGGCGTGATCACAGCTCACCACAAGCTCCGCCTCCTGAGTTCACGCCATTCTCCTGCCTCAGCCTCCCACGTAGCAGGGACTACAGGCACCCACCACCACACCCGGCTAATTTTTTGTTATTTTTAGTAGAGACGGGGTTTCACCGTGTTAGCCAGGATGGTCTCAATCTCCTGACCTTGTGATTCACCTGCCTCAGCCTCCCAAAGTGCTGGGATTACAGATGTGAGCCACTGTGCCCAGCCAAGCATATGAAGAAGTTCTGAGTTATCAATCTCCAACAACATGCCAGTGATTTTACCAGCAAGAGTAGGGTACGTGGCTTGAATAACAGGAAACAGCTGTTCACCCAACATTTGCTTTTGCTCTTGAGGGGCAGATGCCAACATGGAAGCAGTCAAAGGTTCCTGACCTTGTACATAAACAGCAGGCTATTGCATTGTAACTTGTGGCTGTGCATTAAGATGTTGCTGAGGACTGCGAACTCCCGCAGCGTATTTATACTGTGGAACGGTGCAGACAGCAGGAGTAGCTGCAGCAGATACCAGCAGACACCAGGGTGTCAATATGTATGTGAAAAATCTTGATAATGGTATTGATGATGACCGTCTCCAGAAAGAGTTTTCTCCATTTGGTACAATCACTAGTGCAAAGGCTATGATGGAGGGTGGTCGCAGCAAAGGGTTTGGTTTTCTGTGTTTCCCCTTCCCGGAAGAAGCCACTAAAGCAGTTACAGAAATGAACGGTAGAATTGTGGCCACAAAAACCACTGTATGTAGATTTAGCTCAGAGCAAAGAAGAGTGCCAGGCTCATTTCACTAACCAGTATACGCAGAGAATGGCCAAGTGTACAAGCTGTACCCAACCATGTAATCAGCCCCTACCAGACAGCACCTGGTTACTTCATGGCAGCTATTCCACACTCAGAACTATGCTGCATACTCTCCTCCTGGCCAAACTGCTCCACTAAGACCAAGTCCTCGCTGGACTGCTCAGGGTGCCACACCTCATCCATTCCAATATGCCTGGTGCTATCCACCCAGCTGCTCCTAGACCACCACTCAGTACTATGAGACCAGCTTCTTCACAGGTTCCACGAGTCATGTCAACAGAGCGTGTTGCTAACACATCAACTTTCCATTTTTTAACCAAAATTATCCAACATTAGAATTCAAGGTTTTAATATTCTTAATTTGAAAACTTAATGTTAAAGATACATAAATTGTTTAGCAGTTTTATATTTCATAATTTATCATTCTCAAAACAGTATAACTTTTAGAAGCATTAATCAAGCACCTCAATTCATATATAATCTTTAGTATCAAGATTTGTTTTATTTATTTTATTTTACTTTTTTTGAGACAGAGTTTCACTCTTGTTGCCCAGGCTGGAGTGCAATGGCGCAATCTCCGCTCACCAAAACTTCTGCCTCCCGGGTTCAAGCGATTCTCCTGCCTCAGCCTCCCAGTAGCTAGGATTACAGGCATGTGCCACTACACCCGGCTAATTTTGTATTTTTAGTAGAACTTCAGACCTCAGGTGATCCACCTGCCTCAGCCTCCCAAAGCGCTTGGATTACAGGCGTGAGCCACCGCACCGGGCCCAAGATTTGTTTTAATGAAAGGGGCCGGGCGCAGTGGCTCACACCTGTAATCCCAGCATATTGAGAGGCCGATGCGGGCAGATCATTCGAAGTCAGGAGTTCGAGACCAAAGTGACCAACACAGTGAAATCCCATCTCTACTAAAAATACAAAAATTAGCTGGGCGTGGGGTTGGGCGCCTGCAATCCCAGCTACTCGGGAGGCTGAGGCAGGAGAATTGCTTGAACCCAGGAGGTGGAGGTTGCAGTGGACCAAGACGGCACCACTGCACTCCAGCCTGGGTGACAGAGCAAGACTCTGTCTCAAAAAAAAAAAAAATAAGCCAGGTGTGGTGGCGCACGCTGGTAGTCCCAGCTACTTGGGAGGCTGAGGCAGAACAGCTTGAACCTGGGAAGTGGAGGTTGCAGTGAGCTAACACCACTGCACATAGATTTGTTTTAATGAAAGAAACTGTTGTCTTATTCCTTCCAAAAAGGCAACAAATAGCACAACCAAATTAGAGTTTGAAAACTAAGCCACATGAATATTTTAAACACTGTACTAATTAAAATGCAACATTAGGTACATTTACTGGGCTCCAAGAGCAAGAGGCCAAGCTCATTCCCTAAAATACATTTTGCCAAGTCGCCCAAGATGGAAACATTGTCAACAATGTTGCTTCCCTCACCTCCCACCAATTCTGATTGATTCTAACTCTGAAAAGTTGTTAAATCATTTCCTAGTCACTATTACCAATGCCATAGCCCTATCTGAAGATTTCAACATCTTTCACCTAGACTACTGTTCATAGTTTCCTAGCTGGACTCACTGCCTCTGGTGTTTCCCTACTCCAATCTAGCACCAATTGTGACAATCAAAATGTCTCCAGCATTGCCAAACATCTCCTGGAGGTCAAAGTTGCCCTGACTCAGAACCACTGCTTCAAGCTGATCCTACAAGAAGAGTATCACTTATCTGGTAAGATTCTGGCCACAATCTATGTCAGTGGAACAGAAACCAAAAAAACTTACAAACGTGAGGCTGAAATTTAAAACCTTAACCTTAGGACTGCCATGCTTAAACGAAATTAGCTGACACCTCATAAAAAGAGCCATAATACTCTTAAACTCCTTTGAACTATGTATAGACTTAAATCATCTTACTTTAAGCCTGAATTATGAAAAGTGTACCTTCTGTCAAAGTTTAACCACCATATATACATATTTAAGCTTCTGGACACTAGAAAATTATGCAAATTTTTAAAAAGGACTTTGCGCTTTAATCAGTCCTCCTCAGAAGTTGAAAATAGGAAACTTCTTGGGCAAATTACTGCCTACACGTAAGTGTGCAAGCCACTCTGAACAGTATTCTCATTAAATACCTCCAGAAAAAACTCTAAAAACACACAAATTCTTATGCTTGAAAACCAGGAAGTTTTTGAAAAATCACACTCTTTTTAAATTTCCCACAATGGTTATGTCCTTACAAAGCTTACTCAAAGATAACTTATCTGAGATACAACAGTACCTTTCACAGGGCGTAAGAGATCTAAAACACTTGGAACTCCAAAGGCCAGAACGAGCAGGGTAGCAATATGACAGGAGAAAGCGCCTCCTACCAAAGACATCTGAAGAGCGAACAATCCGTCCAGACGCTTACCTTCAGGCGTTTGATCATCTCGTCAGTGGTGATCTTGTCGGTGATCTCTTTTACCCCCGGAGGGTAAGCGATCTTCCCGTCGGCACTCACGACGCCACAGAGGGCAGTGGCAGGCTTGGGCTGCGCGGTGAAGTCCATCCTGGGGGACAACTTTTGGTTCACAGTCCTCTACCGGCCTCTATCGGTCAGAAAACCAAAGTTCAGCGGGAAAGGGGCGACTTTGTAACCTCTTTTTTCATTTCAAATCTTTCTAATCTGGAAAAGGCCCTTTCTCCCCGGACGCCAGGGACCCGGCAGCGGCCTTGCCACCCGCTCTTTCCCGGGGCTCGAACCCCGCCGCCCCCACCAGCCCCAGCCCAGCCAGCCCCAGGCTCACGGGGCTCCTCGGCACCAGCAGCCGCGGCCGCGGGAGGCGCCGAATAGCGCCAGGAGTTTCCCATTCCGCCTTTCACAATGAAATCCAGCCCCGAGGACCAAGGTCCGAAGTTTGGCGGCCTCAGGAGGCCGGCAAGGACCCCAAGGCCCCCGCTCGGCCGTGGGGAAGCGCCCAGTCCCGCCCGGCCAGTCCCCTCCGGGAAAGCAGACGCGAGGCCTATACGGCTCGGCTTAGGCCGCAAAACTAGGGACCCAGCGGACCCACGCGCAGCGGCGGCTCCCGGGAACAAAACGCCCTTGCCCAGCCGAGCCTCGGACCCGGGGTAGTCCCCGCCGCACTGCCGCCCCTCCCCTGTTCCGCTCCCTCACCCCCGCGGGATGGGAAAACAAGCCGCCCTCCACCCCGAGCCCCACGCCAGGAAGCGGCTGACGCGGCTCCGCACTTCACATTTTGTTCCTTCAACTTCGGCTGAGGGACCCCAGCTGCTTCTCTGGCCCCCGGCCGCTTGGCGCCTCCGGCACCGCCAAGGCCTTTCCGGCACCCCCGGGCGGCCCCACCGGGCCTCGGACCCGCGGCCCCCCCTCCGGTCTCCTCTTCCGTCCCCTCCCTCCAGCAGCCTAGGGCGGGAGCCGAGCCACCGCCGCCTTTACCTCCTCCTCATGCGGGCGGAAGGTGCATCGAGCGCCCGGGCCTCTGTCAGGTGGTTGCGCCGCCGCCCCTCGTCGGGCTGCACACAAAGCGGCTCCGCGGGTCCCGCCGCCGCCGCCGCCCGCCCGCCCGGGAGCGGCGCTGGGGCTGGCGGTGCCGAGGAGGAGCAGCCGCTGCGGGGGGAGACTCGGGGCGAGTGAGCTCTGGGCGGGGAGACAGTGCCGCTCTCCGTCTGGCCGAGGAAGAGCAGCCTCGAAGGCTCCTCCGGGAACGTGTGCGCGTGTGTCCGCCCGGGACCCCCGTAGCCCGCCCGCACGCACCTCGCGCGGGCCCGGACCGCCGACTCGGACCCGGACGCCCCTCGCAGCGGCGCGCGCCCGGCCGTCCGTGCCCCGGGTGCCGGCCCTCGCGCACACACCGGCCGGTCACGCGAGCGGCGCGAGAGCACGCGAGAGCAGCGCGCGCTCCTCGCTCCCTCCCCTTCCTCCGCCGGCCGTGCATCCGCCTCCCTCGGGCCCGAGGCGGCCGCGCGCAGGGCGGACAGCGCCGCCACCCGGTTGGCGCCAATACCTGCCGCGCGGGGCGCCTCCGGGAGGACCCGACCGGAGAGGGCGAGAGGAGGAGGAGCCCGGGTGGCGGGAAGCGAGCCCAGGTTCCCGCGGTCCTGCGAGGGCACGCGGGGCAAACAGCGCTTTATTTTTCGCAGCGGCGATGAGCTGGTGACTTTGGGGGGTCATCCTGAGGGACATAGACGGAACTGGTTGGGAGTAGTTAATTGCTCGGTGAAAATGAACTGATTTCCTCCTCAGGGAGAGATCTGCAAAGTCAAGGAAAGTTGTGCAACGGGGCACAGCGTGAGCTGCTCACTCTCGGGTCTTCTGACAGCCACCCGAGTTGCCCAGCGTCCTTAGATTTCTGAAGTTAATATTTTGAAAGCTGCAAAACATGAAAATAGCATTGGGTCGAGTCGTTCTCAAGGTATGATCTTTGGGCCACCAGGCCTCACAATCGCTTTGGGTACTGGCTGAAAACATAGGTTTCCAACTCCAAACATAAAAAAGCGAGGATCTCTGAGAGTGGAACCCAGAAATAAGCATTTATTAATTAGGTAGGTGATTCTTGTCAAAAAGGAAGAACTCATTTTTTTTAAATGTTTTAAACCTACCAAGCATTAACGTTTTCTGTCATCCAAAGGAAAAAACTATCAGGTAAAAAAAGTGCACGCAGCAGTGTTTGAGCATTTTGATGTTTGTGAAATAAATGAACGCAAGAGCATACACTTACCTATTTAAAAAAAAATCAAGAGCATACACAAAATTTCCGAAGAGGAAGTTGAAAAAAGGATACAATAATATGAAATCGCATTCAGCTCTTGAAACTGACCACTACCATAGTTTAAAATGATATTCGTTTGTTTATTCAAATTATTCTTGATGGATATCCATTGGTCTATTTTTTTCCTACATCCTTTAACGTCAACTTAAAAATAGTAAAGGTACTGCAGCTCACTGACTTGTTTTTGACGTATTACACAAGAGAGCAGTCATTGCGAATCTGACACTCCAGTTGCTGATTTGCTAGAACTGTGCCCAAAAGTCAGTGGTTTGTTCTTGGGCATTTACAGTACCAGGCAGAATCCATTTAAAATTGTCTTCATTCAAACTATTAAGTGGACCAAAAGCTGCTCTCTTTTTAGGCTCTCCCTGTCACTTTTGATATTTCTTTTTTTTTTTTTTTTTGAGACGGAGTCTTGCTCTGTCGCCCAGGCTGGAGTGCAGTGGTGCGATCTTGGCTCACTGCAAGCTCTGCCTTCCGGGTTCACACCATTCTCCTGCCTTAGCCTCCCGAGTAGCTGGGACTACAGGCGCCCACCACCACGCCAAGCTAATTTTATCTTTTTGTATTTTTAGTAGAGACAGGTTTTCACTGTGTTAGCCAGAATGGTCTCGATCTTTTGACCTCATGATCCGCCCACCTCAGCCTCCCAAAGTGCTGGGATTACAGGCATGAGCCACTGCGCCCGGCCAACTTTTGATATTTTTTTCTGTGTTACATTTAATTAAACAGCAATGATTTTATCTTTCATTCTCCTCAGTAGCTTGCCCATTATTCAATGGAGTTTTGTATATGTACATACATTTTATTTTTTTTATTATTTTATTATTTTTTGAGACGAAGTCTCACTCTGTCGCCCAGGCTCCATTACAGTGGCATGGTCTCAGCTCACTACAGCATCTGCCTCCCAGGTTCAAGCGATTCTTGTGACTCAAGCCCACAAGTAGCTGGGACTACGGGTGTGCGCCACCATACCAGGCTAATTTTTATTTTATTTTACTTTATTTTTGAGACAGAGTCTCCCTCTGTCGCCCAGGCTGGAGTGTGGTGGTGTGATCCTGGCTCATTACAACCTCTGCCTTCTGGGTTCAAGCAATTCTCCTGCCTCACCCTCCCAAGTAGCTGAGATTACAGGTGCCCGGCACTATGCCTGGATAATTTTTGTATTTTTAGTAGACACAGGGTTTCACTACGTTGGTCAGGCTGGTCTCAAACTCCTGACCTCAGGTAATCTGCCCGCCTCAGCCTCCCAAAGTGCTGGGATTACAGGCATGAGCCACCGTGCCTGGCCTTACTGGTTGATTTTGTATCTTTTCTTCTTTTTTTGACATGGAGTCTCACTCTATCACCAGATTTGAGTGCAGTAGTGTGATCTTGGTTCACTGCACCTCTCTGCCTCCCAGGTTCGAGAGAATCATCTGCTTCAGCCTCCCAAGTAGCTGGGACTACAGGCACACACCACCACGCCCAGCTTATTTTTATATTTTTAGTAGAGATGGGGTTTCACCATACTGGCCAGGCTGATCTTGAACTCCTGACCTCATGATCCAGCCGCCTCGGCCTCTCAAAGTGCTGGGATTACAGGTGTGAGCCCCTGTGCCTGGCCTATTTTATTTTTTTGAGACGAAGTCTTGCTCTGTTACCCAGGCTGTAGTGCAGTGGTGCAGTCTGGGCGCACTGCAACCTATGCCTCCTGGGTTCAAGCAAATCTCCTGCCCCAGCCTCCCAAGTATCTGGGACTACAGGCATGCGCCACCACGCCCAGCTAATTTTTGTATTTTTAGTAGAGATGGGGTTTTACCATGTTGGCCAGACTGGTCTCCAACTCTTGACCCTAGGTGATCCACCCGCCTTGGGCTCCCAAAGTGCTGGAATTACAGGCATGAGCCACTGCACCCAACCTCCACCAAGCTTTTCTTCCCCACTCAGTGCCCAAAACAATGCCTTATATTGTAGGCCTCTTTAAATAATTGTTTCACAAATGAAGGCCTGCCCTCCTGGTGGACCTTAATTTGTTTGGGGAGAAATAGACCAAAATAACAATAATACATGTATATGAAAATGAAGTAGGGAAGAGCTGGGCACGGTGACTTGCACCTGTGATCCCAGCACTTTGGGAGGGGGAGGCAGGCAGACTATTTGAGGTCATGAGTTTCAGACCAGCCTGGCCAACATGGTGAAACCCCATCTCTATTAAAAACACAAAAAAATTAGACTCAGTGGCTCAGATGCAGTGGCTCAGGACTGTAATCCCAGCACTTTGGGAAGCCGAGGCGGGTGGATCACCTGAGGTCAGGAGTTCTAGACCAGCCTGACCAACATGGTGAAACCCTGTCTCTACTAAAAATACAAAAATTAGCCAGGCACGCTGGCACATATCTGTAATCCCAGCTACTAGGGAGGCTGAGGCAGGAGAATCGCTTGAACCGGGGAGATGGAGGTTGCAGTGAGCTGAGAAAGCACCACTGCACTCCAGCCTGGGTGACAGAGTGAGACTCCCGGGAGTGAGAGAGAGTACAGATCACACATAGCCTTTTAGACCTCTGGTAGAACTGTGGCTATCCTCTGATTGAGATGGGAAGCTAATGGACTGTTTTAAGCAAAGAGGTGATCTGATGTGTGTCCTGAGTTAGGCAATGTTGGACAAACCACTTAATCCTTCTGTCCCTCATTTTCTTCATCTGTAAAACAAGGATAATAATAGTATCTTCCTCAGATGATTATCTTGAGGAATAAATATGTTAATTTATTTTTTTTCTGTCGCCCAGGCTGGAGTGCAGTGCTGTAATCTTGGCTCATCACAACCTCTGCCTCCCAGGTTCAAGAGATTCTCTTGCCTTAGCTTCCCTAGTAGCTGGGATTACAGGCGCGCACCACTATGCCCAGCTATTTTTTGTATTTTTAGTGGAGATGGGATTTCACCAGGTTGGCCAGGCTGCTCTCGAACTCCTGATGTCAGGTGATCTGCCCACCTTGGCCTCCCAAAGTGCTACGATTACAGGTGTGAGCCACTGCGCCTGGCCATAAGTTAATGTTTGCAAAGTGCCTAGAATAGTAACTCGCATATGCTAAGCTCTACATAATTTTTTTTCATAAAATGAAAAAAAAATCATTATAGCTGCTGGGTTGAAAATAGCAGTAGATATGCAAATGCGGAAGAAGGGTAGCCCGGTAGGTGTAAGACAACTATAAAAATCCCAAGGAAAAATGGTAACAACAACCATTTCTTAGAATGATAGCTAATAGAGGTAATGGCAGTAGAGGTGGTGAAAAGGGGCAGAAGAAGAAAAGAAGAGACAAGAAATCAGGGATGACAGCAGGTGCCATGTCCAGCCGCGAAGGTGGCAAGAAGAAGCCCCTGAAACAGCCCAAGAAGCAGGCCAAGGAGATGCACAAGGAAGAGAAGGCTTTCAAGCAGAAACAAAAAGAGGAGCAAAAGAAACTCGAGGAGCTAAAAGCGAAGGTGGCAGGGAAGGGGCCCCTGGCCACAGGTGGAATTAAGAAATCTGGCAAAAAGTAAGCTGTTCCTTGTGCCTGAGGAAATGATGACCCTTTATTTCATCAGTATTTAAACATCAGTATTCCCTGCCATAACATCTTTTGCCACCGATAGCTGGAATTAAGTGTTGTTTTGGAGCTGTTGTACATTTAAGAATAAAATTTTGTTAAAAAAAAAAAAAAAGAAGAAGAAAAGAAAGAAATCAAAGATGACTCTTGAAAGTTTTCAGCCTGAGTAACTAGAACCACTATCAAGATAATGAGGACTGTGCTTGGATCAGATCAGATTTAGGGCCTAAAAGATATCCATGCTATCATAAAAGTTAATTAAACAGTCACTGAGCTCCTATACTGGGTAAGGCATTTAACTAGGCACTGAGAGAATATGTTAAAAACAAAATCCGGCTGGGCATGCTGGCTCACACCTGTAATTCCAGCACTTTGGGAGGCTGAGAATGGATCACAAGGTCAGGAGTTCAAGACCAGCCTGCCCGACATGGTGAAATCCTGTCTCTACTAAAAATACAAAAAATTAGCTGGTCATGGTGGTGGGCACCTGTAATCCCAGCTACTCGGGAGGCTGAGGCAGGAGAATTTCTTGAACCCAGGAGGCAGAGGTTGCAGTAAGCCAAGATCACACCACTGCACTCCAGCCTGGGGGACAGAGTGAGACTCCATCTCAAAAAAAAAAAAAAAAAAAAAAAAAAAAAGGCCGGGCTGGGTGCCTTATACCTGTAATCCTAGCACTTTGGGAGGCGGAGGCGGGTGGATCACGAGGTCAGGAGCTCGAGACCAACCTGACCAACATGTGAAAACCTCATCTTTATTAAAAATACAAAAATTAGTTGGGCATGGTGGCACGTGCCTGTAATCCCAGCTACTCAGGAGGCTGAGATAGGAGAATCACTCGAACCCAGGAGATGGAGGTTGCGGTGAGCCAAAATTGCACCACTGCACTCCAGCCTGGGTGACAGAGTGAGACTCCATCTCAGAAAAAAAAACCATGACAAAGTCCCTATGCTTTACAGGATCACAGTCTATTGGAGGAACTGGAGACATACATCTAATCCCAATTTGAGACAAGCCTGCGATATGTTTTTGTTTTTGGTTTTGTTTTTGATTTTGTTTTCTGTTTGAGAGGGAGTCTCACTCTGTTGCCCAGACTGGAGTACAGTGGTGCAATCTTGGCTCACTGAAACTTCCACCTTGCAGGTTCAAGCCATTCTCCTGCCTCAGCCTCCTGAGTAGCTGGGATCACAGGCATGCACCACCAAAACCAGCTGATTTTTGTATTTTTAATAGGGATGACAGGATTTCATTATTTTGGCCAGGCTAGTCTCAAACTCCTGACCTCAAGTGATCTGCCTGCTTCAACCTCTCAAAGTGCTGGGATTACAGGCACGAGCCACCGCGCCTGGCCACTGTGATGTGTTTTATATTGGAGATGTGAACCACATGGTCTGGGAGCCTGGAAAAGCGATGCTAGGGAGCTTCACAAAGGAGGCATTTGAGGCTAGTCCTTGAAGAATGAGTTGCAGCGAATAGTTGTTGTGGAGAGAATAGCTAATAAACGTAACCACAGGGTAAAACACAAAAAACAACAGCCGGGCCACGGTGGCTCACCCCTGTAATCCCAGCAGTTTAGGAAGCAGAGGCAGGCAGATCACTAGGTCAGGAGTTTGAGACTATCCTGGCCAACATGGTGAAACCCCCATCTCTACTAAAAATACTAAAATTAGCAGGGCCTGGTGGCGTGTGCCTGTAATCCCAGCTACTCAGGAGGCTGAGGCAGGAGAATCGCTTGAACCTGGGAGGCGGAGATTGCAGTGGGCTGAGATCGCACCACTGCACTCCAGCCTGGTAACAGAGTGAGACTCTGTCTCAAAAACAACCAACCAACCAACAAACAAAAAAAACACACAAAAAAACCACACAAGGCTTAGAAGTGATTTAATCCAATTTGTTTTGGAGGAAAAAGTTTTAATAATCCCAGCACATTGGAGGGGCCAGGGCAGGAGGATGCCTTGAGCCCAGGAGTTCAAGAACAGCCTGGCCAACATGACAAAACCCTGTCTCTACCAAAAAAATACAAAAATTAGTCTACAGGCACATATCCATAGTCCCAGCTACTTGGGAGGCTGAGGTGGGAGAATCCCTTAAGCCTGGGAGGCGCAGGTTGTAGTGAGCCAAGACCATGCCACTGTACTCCCAACTCCAGCCTGGACCCCAGAGCAAGACATGGTCTCAATTAAAAACAAAAAAAAGAGTTTTCTGTGGTTAATAATTGCACAAAGGGGTGGCTTTGTGAGTCTTTATTCTACCCCCCACATAATTTCAATCAGTGTCCCCCTCACACACACATTCAATTATATAATCAATGTACAAAATTGCGTCCAGTGCAATTTGAGGACAAACTCCGACCCCCAATTTCACTACAACTCCTTCTATATATAAATTCTAGAGCTCCTGACCAACTTGGCAAAACCTCATCTCTACTAAAAAAAAAATATATGTATATATATATATATATATATGCAAAAATTAGCCTCGTGGGGTGGTGCACACCTGTAGTCCCAGCTACCTGGGAGGCTGAGGCATCAGAATTGTATGACTCTGGGAAGCAGGGGTTGCAGTGAGCTGAGATTGCACCACTGCACTCCAGCCTGGGCAACGGAGAAAGACTCTGTCTTAAAAAAAAAAAAAAAAAGAAAAAGAAAAAAGACCTGAGTATGGCGGCTCACGCCTGTACGCCCAACACTTTGGGAGGCCGAGGCAGGTGGATCACCTCAGGTCAAGAGTTTGAGACCAGCCTGGCCAACCTGGTGAAACCTCGTCTCTACTAAAAATACAAAAATTAGCTAAGCAGGGTAAAGGGCACTTGTAATCCCAGCTATTCGGGAGGCTGAGACATGAGAATCACTTGAACCTGGAAGGCAGAGGTTGCAGTGAGCTGAGATCGTGCCATTGCACTCCAGCCTTGGCGACAGAGTGAGACTCTGTCTCAAAAAAAAAAAGAAAAATAGCGCGGTGGCTCAAGCCTGTAATCCCAGCACTTTGGGAGGCCGAGACGGGTGGATCATGAGGTCAGAAGATCGAGACCATCCTGGCTAACGCGGTGAAACCCCGTCTCTACTAAAAAAATACAAAAAACTAACCAGGCGAGGTGGCGGGCGCCTGTAGTCCCAGCTACTTGGAGGCTGAGGCAGGAGAATGGCATGAACCCGGGAGGCGGAGCTTGCAGTGAGCTGAGATCCCGCCACTGCACTCCAGCCTGGGCGACAGAGCCAGACTCCGTCTCAAAAAAAAAAAATAATAAAAATAAAAAAAAAAAAAGAAGGAGGAGGAAGAAATTCTAGAGCAAAAATCTAGGGCAGTTCTGTCCAACATAAATTTCTGCAGCAATAGAAATGTTCCACACATACATTGTCCAAAATAGTAGCCACCAGCCATACGTGACTGTACAGCACTTGGAAAGTGGCTAGTGCCACAAGAGAAGTGAATTTTTAATTTAATTTGATTTTGATTATTTTCTTTTGTTGTTGTTATGAGACAGTCTCACTCTGTCACCCAGGCTGGAGTTCAGTGGCACAATCTTGGCTCACTACAACCTCCGCCTCCCAGGTTCAAGTGATTCTCCTGCCTCAGCCTCCTGAGTAACTAGGATTACAGGTGCCCGCCACTACCTAGCATATTTTTGTATTTTTAGTAGAGATGGGGTTTCCCATGTTGGCTAGGCTGGTCTTGAACTCCTGACCTCAAATGATCCACCCACCTGGGCCTCCCAAAGTGCTGGGATTACAGGCGTGAGCCACTGAGCCTAATCCTAAATATTTTCAAGTATGAAAAAAACTGCAGGTATAAGTGACATGGATAAATCTTAGTGACATAAAGTTCAAAAGCAAGGTTCAGGATAGTGGTTACCCTTAGAGTACGAGGAGAAGCAGGGAACACAGTGGGACAACATGGGAAAATGAATATATTGGTAGATGTATTCTGTTAAAGTTTTATTCTTGGGCAAGATGGTGATTTCACATATGCTAACTATGCTAAAGAATGAATGGGTGAATGACTAAAGGCAGCCAATGGACTAATGAGGGATGTGTTCGTAACCCAAGAATTATAATTAATCTAGTTGGGGCACATGAGGTCCAGAAGAGAAAAAAATAAAACCAAACTCAACAAATTTCCAAACATTTTAATATTGTAATTTAATATTTTTTCAATTATATCCCTGAAGTCAAAGAAATTATACCCTCATGATAATTACAATTTTTGTCTAGTAATGGTAGTACCATAAGAAATTATTTAGAGTTATATTTTGTACAAATGCCACCTTTTAACCCTTTCTCAAGTTGCTAGTATTAGGATGACAGATGATTATAAAACTGAAAGAGTTTTCAAGGTAAATAAAATTTCAACAATCACATTACAGTGTATTTTTGTTATGAAGCTTGGGATATCAGCCTCCTGTTGTTCTATATAACTAAAGTAAGCCAGGCGTGGTGGCTCACACCTATAATTCCAGCACTTTGGGAAGCCAAGGTGGGCAAATCACTTGAGGCCAAAAGTTTGAGACCAGGCTGGCCAACATCTCGAAACCCCATCACTACTGAAAGTACAAAAATTAGCTGGGTGTGGTAGCACACACCTGTAATCCCAGCTACTCGGGAGGCTGAGGCAGTAGAATGGCATGAACCTGGGAGGCAGAGGTTGCAGTGAGCCAAGATCACGTCACTGCACTCCAGCCTGGACAACAACAATGAAGCTCCATCTCAAAAAAATAAAAATTTTTTTTAAAAAACTTAAAATAATTGGCCAAGTGAGGTGGCTAATGCCCATAATCCCAGCATTTTTGAAGGCCAAGGCAAGAGGATCACTTGAGCCCAGGAGTTCAAAATCAGCCTGAGCAACATAGTGATACTTTGTCTCTACTAAGAATAAAAAATTAGGCTGGGCGCAATGACTCACACCTGTAATCCAAGCACTTTGGGAGGCTGAGGTGGGTGGATCACCTGAGGTCAGGAGTTTGAGACCAGCCTGCCCAACATGGTGAAACCCCGTCTCTACTAAAAATATAAAAAATTAGGCCGGGTGCAGTGGCTCACGCCTATAATTCCAGCACTTTGGGAGGCCGAGGCGGGCGGATCATGAGGTCAGGAGATCGAGACCACCCTGGCCAACGTGGTGAAACCCCGTCTCCCCTAAAAATACAAAAATTAGCTGGGCGTGGTGGGGCGCACCTGTCGTCCCAGCTACTTGGCAGGCTGAGGCAGGAGAATCGCTTGAACCCAGGAGGCGGAGGTTGCAGAGCTGAGATCATGCCACTGCATTGCAGCCTGGGTGACAGAGTGAGACTCCTTCTCAAAAAAAAAAAAAAGGCCAGGCGCAGTGGCTCACACCTGTAATCTCAACACTTTGGGAGGCCAAGGCTGGTGGATCACGAGGTCAGGAATTCAAGACCAGCCTGGCCAACATGGTAAAACCCCGTCTCTAATAAAAAATTAGCTGGGCGTGGCCAGACACAGAGGCTCATGCCTGTAATCCCAACACTTCGGGAGCCAAGGCGGGCAGATCATCTGACTTCAGGAGTTTGAGACCAGCCTGGCCAACATGGTGAAACCCTGTCTCTACTTAAAATACAAAAATTAGCCAGGTGTGGTGGTATGCACCTGTAATCCCAGCTACTCGGGAGGCTGAGGTGGGAGATTTGCTTGAACCTGGGAGGTGGAGGTTGCAGTGGGCTGAGATCGCATCATTGCACTCCAGCCTGAGCGACAGGGTGAGACTCCTCCTCAAAAATAAATAAATAAATAGGGCCAGGTGCAGTGGCTCACACCTGTAATCCCAGCGCTTTGGGAGGCCACGGCAGGCAGATCACCTGAAGTCAGGAGTTCGAGACCAGCCTGGCCAACATGGTGAAAACCCCTTCTCTACTAAAAATACAAAAATTAGCCTGGTGTGATTCAAGAGAACTATTTGAACTTGGGAGGTGGAGGTTGCAGTGAGCCAAGACGTGCCATTGCACTCCAGCACTCCAGCCCGGGCAACAGGGCAAGACTCAGTCTAAAAAAGGACAAAAAAAAATTAGCCAGGCATCATGGCATGTACCTGTATTTCTAGCTACTCAAGAGGCTGAGGTGGGAGGATCACTTGAGCCCAGGTGATCGAGGCTTCAGTGAGCTGTGATTACACCACTGAACTCCAGCCTGGGTGACAGAGTAAGACCCTGTCTCAAAAAAATAAAAATAAAATAAGAAAGTAAACTTATGACATGTACTTCTTTACTACAGTTACGGGCAGAATAGATTCATTTATCAAAGGTATTAGAGAAGATAATCATGCCCAGGTGCGGTGGCTCACGCCTGCAATCCCAGCACTTTGGGAGGCCGAGGCAGGTGGATCACGAGGTCAGGAGATCCAGACCATCCTGGCTAACATGGTGAAACCCCGTCTCTACTGAAAAATACAAAAAATTATCCGCGCATGGTGGTGGGCACGCTGTAGCTGTAGTCCCAGCTACTCAGGAGGCTGAGATGAGAAACTGGCATCAACCCAGGAGGTGGAGCTTGCAGTGAGCCGAGATCGCACCATTGCACTCCAGCCTGGGCGACAGAGCAAGACTGTCAACACAAAAAAATTGTTTTCTTCATGTAAAATATCTTTTATCTGAGCTAATTTGAGTACATTTCTGATGTTAACCACCAAATATGACCTAACTTAGAATGAACAATTGGACTTTATGAAATCTTAACCAAGATTCATGAACCCATCTGTAGTGGGTTGAATAGTGCCCCACCACACACACACACACACACACACACACACACACACACACACACACACAATTCATGTCCACCTGGAACCTCCTAATATGGTCTTATTTGGAAGCAGCATCTTTGCGGATGTAATTATTTAAAACAAATTCATACTGTATTAGGGTAGGCCCTAAATCCACTGACCAGTGTCTTAATAAGAAGATATGAAGACACACAGGGATGAAGTCCCATGTGGGGATGGAGGCAATGAACGGAGTGATGACTGCAAGCCAAGGAATGACAAGGATCACCAGCAAGCACCAGAAACAGAGAAAGAGACAGGGAAGGATTCTTTCCTCAAGTCTTCAAAGCGAACATAGCCTTGTTCACACCTAGATTTCGGACTTCTAGACTCTGAAACTGTAAAAGTGTAAGTTTCTGTTGTTTTAAGCCACCATATTTGTGGCACTTCAATACAACAGTCCTATGAAACCAATACACCAGCCATATGTAAAAATTGTCTTGGCTGGGTACAATGGCTCACCCCTGTAATCCCAGTACTTTGGGAGGCCGAAGTGGTCGGATCATGAGGTGAGGAGTTTGAGACCAGCCTGGCCAACATGGTAAAACACCATCTGTACTAAAACTGCAAAAATTATACAGGCGAGGTGGCAGGTGCCTGTAATACCAGCTACTCAGGAGGCTGAAGCAGGAGAATTGCTTGAACCCAGGAGGCAGAGGTTGCAGTGAGCTGAGATCACGCCATTGCACTCCAGCTTGGGTGACAGAACGAGACTCTTTGTCTCAAAAAAAAAAAAAGAAGAAGAAGAAGAAAAAAAACCTGTCTTAAAGTGGAGTAGTTAGTAGCCATAAGAAAGCAAAAACATTTACCGTCTGAGAGAAAAATGTCGTCATTCTCATGTTGACCTAAACATTTGCTTTTAAAGAACTGTGAAACATCTATATAGCTGTAAACAACAGCTTACCTGATTTCTACATTTTTTTCAGTTGTGTTAACTTTGTGAGCATAAATCAATTTCTTTATTTGCTCTTTTTAAAATTTCGGATTCAGGGGTACATGTGCAGGTTTATTATAAGACTAAATTGTGGCTGGGCACAGTGGCTCACACCTGTAATCCCAGCGCTTTGGGAGGCCAAGACGAGTGGATCACAAGGTCAGGAGATTGAGACCACCCTGGCTAACATGGTGAAACCCCATCTCTACTAAAAATACAAAAAAAATTAGCCAGGCATGGTAGTGGGCGCCTGTAGTTCCAGCTACTTGGGAGGCTGAGGCAGGAGAATGGCGTGAACCTGGGAGGCGGAGCTTGCAGTGAGCCGAGATCGTGCCACCGCACTCCAGCCTGGGTGGCAGAGTGAGACTCCATCTCAAAAAAAAAAAAAAAAAAAGAGTAAATTGTGTAATGCTAAGGTTTGGGCTTCTATTGATCACATCACCCAGACAGTGAACATAGTACCCGGTAGGAAGTTTTTCAGCCCTTTCCCCTCTCCCTCTCTCCTTTTGGAGTCCCTAGTGGCTAGTGTTCCCAGCTTTATGTCCATGTATATTTTCTCATTTTCTTTCTTTTCTTTTTCTTTTGAGGCAGAGTTTCACTCTTGTTGCCCAGTCTGGAGTGCAATGACGCGATCTTGGCTCACTGCAACCTCTGCCTTCCAGGTTCAAGTGATTCTTCTGCCTCAGCCTCCCAAGTAGCTGGGATTACAGGAGCCCCCCACCACACCTGGCTAATTTGTTTTTTTTCTTCAGACGGATTCTCACTCTGTCGTCCAGGCTGGAGTGCAGTGGGGCCATCTTGGCTCACCGCAACCTCCGCCTCCTAGGTTCAAGCAGCTCTGCTGCCTCAGCCTCCTGAGTAGCTGGGATTACAGAAGCATGCCACCATGCCCAGGTAATTTTTGCATTTTTAGTAGAGATGGGGTTTCACCATGTTGGTCAGACTGGTCTCAAACTCCTGACCTCATGATCCACCCACCTCAGCCTCCCAAAGTGCTGGGATTACAGGTGTGAGCCACCACGCCCAGCCCCCTAATGTTTATATTTTTAGTAGAGACAGTTTCACCATGTTAGTCAGGCTGATCTTGAACTCCTGACTTCAGGTGATCCGCAGGCATGAGCCACCGTGCCAGGCCCATTTACACACATTCTTATGCAATAGAACAATATGCAAGCAAATATTTAAATAATTATACAACTAATGTGGAAAAACTGCAAAAATGGAACTGTTGTATGGCAGACAGCTTTACCAAACCCTAGCTACAAGTATTGATTTGTCATTTTTCAGCTGTGCAAAAGTTCAAACTAAAATTTTAAAAGCAGTTTAAGAATGGAAGTATAGGCTGCACGTGATGGCTCACGCCTGTAATCCCAGCACTTTGGGAGACTCAGGCGGGCAGATCACGAGGTCAGGAGTTCGAGACCGGCCTGGCCAACACGATGCAACCCCGTCTCTACTAAAAATACAAAAAATTAGCCAGATGTGGTGGTGGGTGCCTGTAATTACAGCTACTCGGGAGGCTGAGGCAGGAGAATTGCTTGAACCCAGGAGGCAGAGTTTGCAGTGAGCCAAGATCACACCACTGCACTCCAGCCTGGGTGACAGAGCAAAACTACGTCTCCAGGGGGGGAAAAAAAGAAGAAGAATGGAAGTATAGGCTGGGCCCAGTCTCTCATGCCTGTAATCCCAGCACTTTGGGAAGCCGAGGCAGGTGGATTACCCGAGGTCAGGAGTTCAAGACCAGCCTGGCCAACATGATGAAACCCCATCTCTACTAAAAATACAAAAATCAGCCAGGCATGGTGGTGTGTGCCTGTAGTCCCAGTTACTCGGGAGGCTGAGTCAGGAGAATTGCTTGAACCCTCCAGGCGGACGTTACAGTGAGCTGAGATGGCATCACTGTACTCCAGTCTGGATGACAGGGCCAGACTTTGTCTCAAAAAAAAAAAAAAAAAAAAAAAAAGGCCGGGCACAGTGGCTCATCCTATAACCCTAGCACTTTGAGAGGCTTAGGCAAGCGGATCAGGAGGTCAAGAGATTGAGACCATCCTGGCCAACATGGTGAAACCCTGCCTCTACTAAAAATACAAAAATTAGCTGGGTGTGGTGGTGCGCGCCTTCAGTCCCAGCTACTCGTGAGGCTGACGCAGGAGAATTGCTTGAACCCAGCAGGCAGAGGTTGTAGTGAGCTAAGATTGCGCCACTGCACTCCAGCCTGGCGACAGAGCGAGACTCCACTTCAAAAAAAAAAAAAAAAAAAAGAATGGAAGAATATAATGAATAACTGAGGTTGTGCAAAATTGAAAGGACAAAAGTCAAGGAAGTTACTTTATTTTGTTTTGTTTTATTTTGTTATTTTGAGACGGTGCTTCACTGACACCCAGGTTGGAATGCAGTGGCATTATCTCGGTTCACTGCAGCTTGGACCTCCAGGACTCAAGCAATCCTCCTACATCAGCCTTTGAAGTAGTAGCTGGGACTACAGGCACTCACTAGGATACCTGGCTTATTTTTGTATTTTTTGTAGAGACAGGGTCTTACTAGGTAGCCCAGGCTGGTCTCAAACTCCTGAGCTCAGGTGATCGACCTGCCTTGTCCTCCCAAAGTGCTGGGATTACAGACGTGAACCATTGCTCTCTCCCCGCCTGTTTTTCTTTTTTTGAGGAAGAGTCTCACTCTGCCCAAGCTGGAGTGCAGTGGCGCAATCACAGTTTACTGCAGCCTTGATCTTGTTTCTGAGCTCCAGCAATCCTCCTGTCTCAGCTTCCCAAAGTGCTGGCATTACAGGTGTGAGCCACAGAGTCCAGCCAAGAAAAGCATTTTCTATTATTTCTAACCAATCAAATGTCATTATAGGCTGGGCACAGTGGCTCACGCCTGTGTTCTCAGCTACTTGGGAGGCTGAGGCAGAAGAATTGCTTGAACCTGGGAGGCAGAGGTTGCAGTGAGCCAAGATCATGCCACTGCACTCTAGCCTGGGGGACAGAGTGAGACTCTGTCTCAAAAAAAAAAAAAAAAAAAAAAAGTCGTTATATAATAACCAGCAGATTGTTAAGTACTTGAACTTCAAATTTCTAGTTTAACTGGAAATGTAACCAAATTAGAACTGGTAGCCAACACTATTTGACTTGTCTGAGAGATGTGCCAAGGATTTGCGCAACTTTTGCCTTATAAATTTTTCCAAGTAATTATAGAAACTGCTCAGTTCTTGGAATGTGGACTACCTAGATAAATACTGTTTTGGGAAAACTCTACAGGGTTCAGTTATGCAGAGGCTTGTCTAGAGACTAAAGAAAATTAAGCAGAGTCTGCAGGAAATTTAAGGACTAATTTCACCTTCTAATCATAACTGAGATATATCATAATTTTCAGGATACAGCAAGTTTCTTGTTAATTGAATTATTTGATAAATTGCATCTTAACTAGAAAACTCCTTTTCTTTCCACTCTTGGAAATATTTCTAGAATATATCAGTTCTTTTTTCAGTCCTTAGAAAGCACAGGATAGGCTGGGCATTGTGGCTCACCCCTATAATCTCAATGAGATAAAGTACCTGAAGTGCTTAGCACAGTGCCTGGAGCATAATATGTGCTTAATAGCTGTTGTCTACTATTTTCTTTTCTTTTCTTTTTTTTTTTTTTTGAGACAGAGTCTCACACTGTTGCCTGGGCTGGAGAGTAATGGTGCGATCTCGGCTCACTGCAACCTCCGCCTCCGCCTCCCAGGTTCAAGTGATTCTCCTGCCTCAGCCTCCCGAGTAGCTGGGATTATAGTTGCCTGCCACCACACCCAACTAATTTTTTGTGTTTTTAGTAGAGATAGGGTTTTACTATGTTGGCCAGGCTGGTCTCGAACTCCTGACCTCGTTATCTGCCTACCTTGGCCTGCCAAACTGCTGGGATTACAGGCGTGAGCCACCATGCACAGCCTACTATTGTTAATATTGTTCATATTATTGCCACTATTGCTGTTAGTTCTCTTTGGTTTCCGGGAGCAAAGGAAATGAACTTAAGCTAGCTTAAGCAAGGAAAAAAATGTATATATATATAAAATCATCATCATATGTATGATAATGATAACAGGGGTGCTTCATGGAACCCAAGTAAAATTATAGCTAGACTTCAAGAAAAGAGTCAGGTAAGAACTGAAAGATGATATCAGGAATACATTCTACTCCTAATTTTCCTCTCAACATCTCCTTCATTCCCTTTTTTTTTTTTTTTTTTTTTTTTTCCCGAGACAGAGTTTCGCTCTTGTTGCCCAGGCTGGAGTGCAATGGTGTGATCTCCACTCACTGCAATGTCTGTCTCCTGGCTTCAAGTGATTCTCCTGCCTCAGGCTCCCAAGTAGCTGGGATTATAGGCATGCACCACTATGCCAGGCTAATTTTTGTATTTTTAGTAGAGATGGGGTTTCACCATGCTAGTCAGGCTGGTCTCGAACTCCTGAACTCAGGTGACCCACCTGCCTTGACCTTCTAAAATGTTGGGAGTACACGTGTGAGCCACTGCAGTTGGCCCTTCATACTTTGCTTTTAAAAAAGAGCTCCTTCTTTGCTTTTCAGTCCGCATGACATGCAGTAGAGAATCACCTCTCATTGTTTGTTTGTTTTGAGACGGAGTCTCTCACTGTTGCCTGGGTTAGAGTGCAAAGGTGCGATCTCGGCTCACTGCAACCTCTGCCTCCCAGGTTCAAGCAATTCTCCTGCCTCAGGCTCCCGAGTAGCTGGGATTACAGGTGCCAGCCACCAAGCTCCTGCTAATTTTTTGTATTTTTAATAGTGACAGAGTTTCACTATGTTGGCCAGGCTGGTCTCGAACTCCTGACCTTGTGATCCGCCTGCCTCAGCCTCCCAAAATGCTGGGATTACAGGCATGAGCCACTGTGCCCAGCCTTGTTTGTATTTTTAGTAGAGACAGTGTTTCGCCATGTTGGCCAGGCCAACTCCTGGACTCAATTGATCTGCCCACCTCTGCCTCCCAAAATGCTGGGATTACAGGTGTGAGCCTCCACACCCAGCCACCTCTCATCTTCTGAGTTTACATCTCCTACATCTTAGACTAGCCCAGACTAAACTAGAATCTCTTAGTCCAAATACGAAATGCCAAGGATAATAAATGGAATTCTTTTTTCTTTTTCCCATAGAACTTACCATCTAGAATACAAAATAATTTACTTATTTATTTTTTTGATTATTTATGGTTTGCTTCTCCAGATGCACATGCCTTGTTTAATCAACTGGGGCCAAGTGTGCAGGGTCATGTCTAAAACATGAAGTGAACCACCATTAATGAATTGGGAAACCAGTAGCAATTTTCAGAGAAAGGAAGAATCATGTACCAGCTATATCCTCCAAAAGATCTCCACCAAAGTTTTATTTCTGTTAAAGTAGCACCAACTTGGTGTTCTTTATATTACACACACCCAACATTCACAATGTACCCACCAATCTGTTAAAAATAAAATCTCTCTCAGCATCACATTTAATTATTTAAATGAAATTTTCAGAGTTTGACTTTTTAAATTCTTTTTTTTTTTTTTTTTTTTGAGATGGATTTTCGCTGTTGTTGTCTAAGCCGGAGCGCAATGGCGAGATCTTGGCCTTCCAGGTTCAAGCGATTCTCCTGCCTCATCCTCCTGAGTAGCTGGGATTACAGGTGCAAACCACCAAGCCTGGCTATTTTGTATTTTTAGTAGAGACGGAGTTTCACCATGTTGGCCAGGCTGGTCTCAAACTCCTGACTTCAAAAGAGTCACCCGCCTTGGCCTCCCAAAGTGCTGGGATTATAGGTCTGAGCCACCGACCCTGGCCCACTATTCACATTTTAACAAGTAATCCTTAATATATTTTATAGATTCAAAATTAATAATACAGCTGGACGCGGTGGCTCAGACCTCTAATCTCAGCACTTTGGGAGGCCAAGGCAGACGAATCACTTGAGGTAAGGAGTTGGAGACCAGCCTGGCCAACATGGTGAAACCCTTTCTCTACTAAAAATAGAAAAATTGGCTGGGCGTGGTGGTGCATGCCTGTAATCCCAGCTACTTGGGAGGCTGAGGCACCAGAATCACTTGAACCTGAGAGGCAGAGGTTGCAGTGAGCCCAGATTGCACCACTGCACTCCAGCCTGAGTGTCACAGCGAGACTCCATCTCAAACAACAACCAAAAAAAAAAAAAAAAAAAAAAAGAAGAAGAAGAAGAAAGAAAACTATTACTCATAAGAAACTCCATGGCTGGCCCATGATCTGCATCCCTGAGTCTGTCACAGTTGGTGTCGCAAGACAGACTTTTATTCCTCCTTGTGTGCCATTTCCTTTCTGGGGTATTTAGCAAATGCCATGGGGAACAGAAGGGATATTTGGCAATGTGACTAAATGCAGGGAGAGAGACAGACAGAGATTCTTTTTTAATATTATTGGAGAAGGGCAGTGTTTTCAATGTGAACAGTCTGATTGTATATACACCACGGATAGGATTGATACACTCCTGATCTCATCTAAAGTGGAGCAGAGCTGAATGGCTCAAGCCTGTGCCAAACGTAGAGAAGAGATAGGATCCTAGGGAAAGGGTGCAAGTCTCTGTCATGGAGGGAGGAGAAAAGAAAGAGAAGATCCCAAAGGGAGAGTGTGTATTTGTGGGCAAAAAGAGGCGTGGCCATGTAGGGCAGCTCAATGGACCTAAAAGAAGGTGTCCTAAATGGACCACTGCCCATTAAGGATAAATGGGAAAGCTGATATGAAAAGAATGGAGGAACTCTTTCCAAACTCTTACTCCCTTGGGGCTTGGAGTTGGGAGCTCTGACACTAACTTGAAGCAAGGGACTATTATGTACATTCTGTAAGAATAAAGCTCTGTGAGGGCAAGGATCTTTGTTTATTTTGTTCACTGATATATCCTGAGCGCCTGGCACCTATAGTTACTCAACAAATATTTGTTCAATTAAATAAGTTCTAGATTGTATATATATGCTTGACTGGCTAACAGAGGGATTGTTTTGTATTGGATTGTACCACCTCTGCATTTCCTATTCAGGCCATAATTCTGACGTTTCATTAGAAATCAGCCGGACACGGTGGCTCACGCCTGTAATTCCAGCACTTTAGGAGGCAGAGGAGGACATATCACTTGAGGTCACAAGTTCAGGATCAGCCTGGTCAACATGGTGAAACCCCACCTCTTCTAAAAATACAAAAATTAAAATAAAAAACAAAAATTAACCGGGCATGGTGGTGCTTGCCTGTAGTCCCAGCTACTGCAGAGGCTGAGGCAGGAGAATCACTTGAACCTAAGAGATGGAGGTTGTGGTGAGCCAAGATTGCGCAGCTGCGCTCCAGCAGGTCTGGGCATGGTGGCTCGAGTCTGTAATTCCAGCATTTTGGGAGGCAGAGCCAGGCAGATCGCTTGAGGTCAGGAGTTCCACACTGGCCTGGCCAATATCGTGAAACCCCTTCTCTACTAAAAATACAAAAATTAGCCAGACATGGGGGCACACAACTGTAATCCCAGCTATTCACTTCTTAGGAGGCTGAGGTTGAGATGGGAGGATCGCTTGAGGTCGGGAGGCAGAGGTTGTAGTGAATGGAAATCACACTACTGGATTCCAGCCTGTCGACAGAGTGAGACTCCATCTCAAAAAAAAAAAGAAAAAGAAAAAGAAAAAAAGAAATCAACCAGTAGATGAGGTGCAATGGCTCACACCTGTCATCCCAGCACTGTGGGATGCCAAGGTGGGCAGATCACTCGAGCTCAAGAGTTTGTATATATATGATAATCATCACAATGATAATGATGCAGCCTAGGGAACATGGTGAAATGTCATCTCTACAAAAAATACAAATATTAGCCAGGCGTGGTGGCGCAAGTCTGTGGTTATAGCTACTCTGCAGGCTGAGCAGGGAGGATCACTTGAGCCCAGGAAGTTGAGGCTGCAGTGAGCTGACATAATGCCACTGCACTCCAGCCTGGGCAACAGAGCAAGACCCTGTTAAAAAATAACAATAAAATGAAATTTAGATGTAAACTCTGCTTGTGATGGTTTATTTTATGTGTCAAGTTGACCAGACTAAGGGATACTCAGATAGCTGGTAAAACATTATTTCTGGGTGTGTCTGTGAGGATATTTCTAGAAGAGATGAGCATTTGATTCCATAGATTGAGTAAAGAAGATCTACTCTAATCAGTGCAGGTAGGCATCATGCAATTCCTTGAGGGCTCTAATAGAACAAAAGAGTGAAGGAGAAATGAATTATTCCTTTCTCTTTTGTTTATTTTTCAATTTTTTTGAGATAGCGTCTTGCTCTGTCACTCAGACTGGAGTGCAGTGGTGCAATCTTGGCTTACTGTAGCTTTTGCCTCCTGGGTTCAAGCAATTCTTGTGCCTCAGCCTCCTGAGTAGCTGGAATTACAGAGGTGTGCCACCATGCCTGGTTAATTTTTGTATTTGTAGTTGAGATGAGGTTTCACCATGTTGGCCAGGCTGGTCTCGAACTAGTGACCTCAAGTGATCCACCCTCTTCGACCACCCAAAGTGTTGGGATTACAGGCGTAAGCCGCCACCACGCTAGACTCTCTCTCTTTTGAACTCAGACACTCATCTTCTCTTGTCGTCAGAGCTCCTGGTTCTCAGGCCTTCAGACTCTGGGACTTACCCCAGCAGTTCCTATGGTTCTCAGGCTTTTGGTTTTGGAGTGACAGTTACACTACTGGCTCCTCTGGTTCCCAGTCCTTCAGACTCAAACTGAATGACCACTGGCTTTCTTAGGTTCTCTAGCTGGCAGAAGGCAGATTGTGAGATTTCTAGGCCTCCATAAGTATATAAGCTAAGCTAATTCCCATAAGAAATATTCTCTCTCTCCTTTTTTTTCTTTTTTTTTTGAGACCAGGTTTTACTCTTGTTGCCCAGGCTGGAGTGCAATGGGACGATCTCAGCTCACTGGAACTTCCCCTTCTCGGGTTCAAGTGCTTCTCTGGCCTCAGCCTCCCAAGTAGCTGAGATTACAAACCATGCCCAGCTAATTTTTGTATTTTTAGTAGAGACGGAGTTTCACCATGTTCACCAGGTTGGTCTCTAACTCCTGACCTCAGGTAATCTGCCAGCTGAAGCCTCCCGAAGTACTGGGATTACAGGAGTGAGCCACCGCACCCGGCCTAAATATTCTCTTATACATATACTTACGTGTATCTTATTTGTTCTGTTTCTCTGGAGAATTCTGCTGATATATATTTTGTTACCGGGAGTGGTCCTAGAGAAACATAATTTTGTTTGTTTTTGTGAGATAGAGTCTTGCTCTGTCACCCAAGCACCATTATGGCTCACTGCAGCCTCGACCTTCTGGGCACAAGTAATCCTCCCACTTCAGCTTCCAGAGTAGCTGAGACCATAAGTGAGCACCATCATGCTCAGGTAACTCTTTTTCTTCTTTTGGTAGAGATAAGGTCTCACTATGGTGCCTGAGCTGATCTAGAATCCCTGGACTCAAGCAATCTACCCACCTCGGCCTCCCAAAGTGCTGGGGTTACAGGTGCCAGGCCTATGAGCGACCACTCCCAGCCAAGGAACATAAATTTTCTTTTTTTTTTTTTTGAGCGAGTCTCCCACTGTCACCCACGCTGGAGTGCAGAGGCGCGATCTCGGCTCACTGCAACCTCCGCCTCCCTTGTTCAAGCGATTCTTCTGCCTCAGTCTCCCCGGTACCTGGGGTTACAGCCGCCACCACGCCTGGCTAATTTTTGTATTTTTAGTAGACATGGGGGTTCACCATCTTGCACAGGCAGGTCAAACTCCTGACCTCGTGATCCGCCCGCCTCAGCCTCCTAAAGTGCTGGGATTACAGGCGTGAGCCACCGCACCTAGCCAGGAGCAGAATTTTAAGGATGAGTTTTCTGAATTGGCTTTGGGGTCTCTGGAATTGGATCTTTAATCTGATTAGATTTAGAGATGCTAATGACTCTGTTTTCAGGAGGAAAGAGAGCACTGATAGTCTATGGAGTGAACTATTTACAGAGATATCAGCATTGGATACTCCTTGTCAACCACGTATGAGCAGCAAGGAGCTAAGTAACTCTGTATATGATACTTCCAAATATTTTTGGAAAACTAAGGGATATAATGATGTTGGTTGGTTGCTCTTAGTGTTGCTGGATAAAGTGCTAAAGGAAAAGAATAAGTTCAGGAATTCAAATTCCCAACTCAAGCACAATATACATAACCTAGGAGCTTGTAGGTGCGCCCTAAAGAGCCTTATCACTTGTAGCCTCAGGACTGAAATTGCTGAAAATCATCTGCAATTGGCTGAATGATGACGCAGATTGAAATCCCAGCTTTTCAAGGGTATCCAGTATTAAAGCTAGAGCATGAATTGGGAAAGAATGGAATCCCATTGTATATATTGAGATAGGAATGTGTGGAAAGACCCTGATGAAACTGTGGATTCTGAGCCCCTAAATTCTGATGAGTCTTTGTCAGTGGAAGAGGTCTCCGCACCCCCAGTGAAAGTGGCCTCCCCCATCTCCCTGGAAGTAGCCTCAGTGGCAGTGATACTAGGCTTTGCATTAACCCTGCTTTGGTAATGGCTGAGGAATGGGAATGGCCTTCAGTGAGGCAGTTGCCATGTCAATCAATGCTGATTCTCCTCAAGACCCACCTCCACCACCCACTTTGCTTCTAGATGTATAACTAGACTCAAGTCCGAGCAGGCCCCTAAAGATGAGTTACAAGGTGTGACCTGTGAGGACTAAACTGTTTTTTGTTTTTGTTTTTTATCTTGCCCAAATTCCTATCCAAAGGGTCTGGGGAGTTATGTCCTACAAATCATACATTCTCATTAGATGGGTTTTTGTTTTTGTTTTTATTTTGAGATGGAGGTTTGCTCTTGTCTTCCAGGCTGGAGTGCAATGGCACAATCTCGGCTCACTACAACCTCCACCTCCTGGGTTCAAGTGATTCTTCTGCCTCAGCCTCCTGAGTTGCTGGGACTAGAGGTGCCTTTCACCACACCCAGCTAGTTTTTGTATTTTTACTAGAGATGGTGTTTCACCACGTTGGCCAGGCTAGTCTCCAGCTCCTGACCTGAGGTGATCCACCTGCCTCGGCCTCCCGAGGTGCTGGGATTACAGGAGTGAGCCACCCTACCTGGCCAGATGGGTTTTATTTATCCCTATGTATCTTGACTTATTTCCCAACCTGACTCTTGCATAACATTAACAGATGAGGAATCAAAGTGTTTTTATTTTATTTTTATTTTTTATTATTATTATTATTTTGAGACAGAGTTTCCCTCTGTTGCCCAGGCTGGAGTGCAGTGTTGCGATCCTGGCTCGCTGCAAGTTTTCTGCCTCCCAGGTTCAACCAATTCTCCTGCCTCGGCCTCCCGAGTAGCTGGGATTAAAGGTGCCCACCACCATGCCAAGCAAACTTTTGTTTTTTTTTTTTTGTTTGAGATGGAGTCTCGCTCTGCCTCCCAGGCTGGAGTGCAGTGGCGCGATCTCGGCTCACTGCAAGCTCCGCCTCCCAGATTCACACCATTCTTCTGCCTCAGCCTCCCGAGTAGCTGGTGTTTGGGTGAGGGAGAAGGGACAAGATGAAGGAAGGTGAAGAAAATGGAGCAGTCCCTGTTGTTTCCAGGTTCTTCATCACAGATTTTCCCACGCCCGGGAAAAATTCCCATGCCCGGGAAAAGAACCAAATCAACTGAGCATGCGCAGAGTGATGTCAAGCTGGGGACACTGAAATTCAAGAAGCTTCTCCTACACACACACCCCAAACTCCTCCCCGTCCAGCTCCCAGGCATAAAAGTCCGCTGCCAGTAAGCGCCGGTGTGACTTCTTCAGCCCCCGCATTCCTGGACTGGAGAACCTCACCCAAGAGTGCCAGCGCGACTTCCCTGGCCCTTTCCTGTGGGAAAGTGAACCTCACCCGAGAGTGTGTGCATATTTGCAAATAAAAGGGCTACCACTTTCTTCGCTCGTTTTGGCCTTTATTGATATTTAGTCTTTGCGTCTATTAATAATAGTAATAGAGAAACAAAACAGTTGGTGCCGAAACCCGGGAGGAGACCCTTCCTCAACATCCCCTAGGGGTCTAAGGAACCTCCTCCCCAGCGAACCGGCTCCCAACCCAACCAGCCACCAACACCAAACAAGTGTTCCAGCTTTCCACTGGTGCCGCTCTGAGAATTTCTTCTTCGGTGAGTACTCCCCTTTGTTAACCATCTCCGTCCGTTTCCGTGTCCTTGGCCTAGAGTCGTACGTACACCCAAGGATGTAGCCACCCTGTGGCGCAGTGAGGTCTTCAACCCAGAGACATTCGTCTTGAAGATCCTCAATTCTCCGTTAGTGGCTCCAGGAGCCCCCGGTCTCCAGCAGCGGCAAAGGACGCTTTGCCACTGCATGAGGTCAGTTTCCATTTCTGGTGGTTAAACAATGGGAAGCTCACAATCGAAAATCCCTAGGAACACCCCCTTAGGGTGTCTCCTCCAAAACTTGGAAGTCTTACATTTAGCTCAAGATTTAAAATGAAAGCGGCTAATTTTCCTCTCCACTGTGGCATGGCCGCAGTATAAATTAGACAACCAATCTCAATGGCCACCAGACGGCACACTTGACTATAACATTCTATTATATCTCTCTAATTTCTGCCAAAGGCTTGGAAAGTGGTCAGAGATTATCTATGTCCAAGGCTTTTGGGACTTGCGCTCTCACCCAGACCTGTGCGCCCAGTGTTCAATGGCCCAGGTCTTGTTAGTTAAAACCCAGCCCTTGGCCCCCACACCACAAGCAGAGGAAGATTCTACTTCCATCTCAGATGAGGCCGACGGTGGGGCACCTCCCTCCCGACCTACCAACACCCTCCCTATGCTCCTCCTACCGCCCCTCCCTCAGCCACTCCTCTTACCTCTCCCATTTCCCCCACACTCGCTCCAAGACCGTGGTAGCGGCCCCCACTAGTCAGCTCTCTACCAGTCAGCCTGCCCCAACCCCCTCTACCAGTCAGCCTGCCTCAACCCCCTCTACCGGTCAGCCGCTCTCAACCTACCCAACTGGTCAGTCTGTTTCAACCTCCCCTGTTAGTTTGTTGGCCCCCCTCCGAGAGGTCGCCGGAGCCGAAGGACTAGTTAGAGTCCCTGTCCCTTTTTCCTTGGCAGACCTTTCCAAGATTGAAAAATGGCTCGGCGATTTCTCTGCCAACCCCACCCTATATTCCAAGGAGTTTCGATACCTATGTCAGGCATATGATCTAACCTGGCATGACTTACAGGTCATTTTGTCCTCCTCCCTTAACCCAGAGGAAAGAGAGCGTATTCTTGCAGCCGCCAGGCAACATGCAGATCAATGGCATTTAACTGACACCACCGTCCCGTTAGGAGAGATGGCTGTCCCGTCCATAGAACCAGATTGGGATTACCAACCACAGCAGTCCGGCCGCCATAGGAGAGACATTATGGTTCAATGTCTCTTGGCCGGTATGCAGGCAGCCTCTAACAAAGTGGTCAATTTTGATAAACTAAAGGAAATCATCCAGCACCCAGATGAGAACCCGGCTTCCTTCCTAAATTGCCTTACAGAGGCACTAGCCCAATTTACTCGGCTAGACCCCACCTCCCCAGCCGGAACAGCTGTCTTAGCCTCCTATTTTATCTCCTAGTCAGCCTCAGATATTCGAAAAAAGCTAAAAAAGGTTGAAGATGGGCCTCAAACCCCCATACAGGACTTAGTAAAATTGGCCTTTAAAGTTTTTAACTCCAGAGAAGAAGCAGTTGAGGCTGCAGAGCTAGACAAGGAGAAAAGAAGGGCTGTGCTTCAGGCGCAAGCTCTAGTGGCTGCCCTCCAACCAGTGTTGCCACTCTGCCGGCAGGGAAGACACAGGGAAAGTCTCCTAAGGGCACTTGCTTCAAATGCAGAGACCCCAAGCATTGGGCTGATAAGTGCCCTCAGGCAAAGAGGAGTCTACCGTCCAATCCTTGTTTCAAGTGTGGCACAACTGGGCATTGGGCCAGGAAGTGCCCAAATCCTTGCTTGCCTACCGCGCCATGTCCAGTATGCCATCAGGAAGGGCATTGGAAGTCTGATTGCCCCGCTGTCAGGACAGGCCCCGCGCCTCAACGTGGTGCCTCTCCTCAAAGGTCGGAAGGCTCCTTCCAGCTCCTACACCTTGACGACGATTGACGGTGCCCTCACTTGGAGACCCCAGTCACCCTCGCTGAGCCCAGGGTAACGCTACAGGTAGCGGGTAAGCCAATTTCTTTTCTCATCGATACGGGGGCTACCTACTCAGTTTTGCCATCCTATAGTGGACCTAGTCAACCCTCCACTATTTCATTAGTGGGGGTAGACGGTAAGCCATCTAACCCTCGCCAGACCCTAATGTTAAACTGCTGCCTGGACTATGCATATTTTGCCCACTCTTTCCTCATCATGCCCTCCTGTCCCACCCCCCTCTTAGGACGAGACATCTTAACCAAGCTCAAGGCTTCCATTAACCTGCCCTCTCATCCCCTCCCCAGCTCCAACATTACCCTAGTAATGCCTTTGTGTACCCATAATCAGGGCCCCAATTCACCTTCCCTGGTGTTCCTGGTGCCAGTTGACCCTCAGGTGTGGGATACATCTACCCCAGTTGTTGCTCGACATCACTTACCAGTCCTTACCCACCTGAAGGACTCTACCCACTTCCCGTCTCGTCCTCAGTTCTCTCTCCCACTGTGTCACCGGCAAGGAATCAAACCCATCATCGACTGTCTGCTTCAACAGCAGATTTTAATCCCTACCTATTCTCCATGCAACACCCCCATCCTCCCTGTTAAGAAACCCTCAGGAGCTTACAGACTAGTTCAAGACTTACGTATCATTAATGAGGCAGTAATCCCAACACACCCAGTAGTTCCTAACCCCTATACCCTTCTTTCACGCATACCTCCTGAGACCTCCCACTTCACCGTCCTTGATCTAAAAGATGCATTCTTTTCTATTCCTTTACATCCTGATTGCTACTTTATCTTTGCCTTCACTTGAGAAGATCCCGAAACCCATGTCTCTACTCAACTCACTTAGATGGTTCTTCTCCAAGGTTTCCGAGACAGCCCCCACTTCTTTGGGCAGGCATTGGCCAAAGACCTAGCCCAGTGCCCATTCCGCTCCAGCACCATTATCCAGTATGTTGATGATTTACTTTTATGTAGCCCCTCACATGACATTTCCTTATAGGATACTGCCACCCTACTTAACTTCTTAGGTAGGCTGGGCTATAAGATTACCAAACAAAAGGCCCAGCGTTGCCTTCCCAAGGTTATATACCTAGGCATAGAACTTACCCCAGTGTCCAAATTGCTGACTACAGATAGATTAAGTCTCATTCAGAGTCTCACCCCCGCATCTAACGGAGAAGAAATCCTATCTTTCTTAGGTCTTGTAGGATTCTTCTGACATTGGATCCCAAACTTTGGGGTCTTGGCCAAACCCTTCTACCAAGCTGCCAAGGAATCCCCAACAGGACCCCTAACAGACCCAAAATTAATAGCTACACACTTCACATGCCTTAAATCATGTCTCCTGTCCACCCCTACTCTCTCCTTACCCAACCCCCTGTACCTATTCTACCTCTTCACTGATGAATGTCACAAGATAGCTATAGGTCTCCTGGCCCAGCCAATAGGCACAACCTTCAGACTGGTCGCTTATCTCTCCAAACAACTAGACACCACAGTACAGGGATGGCAGCCCTGCCTACGTGCTCTTGCTGCAGCGGCAGAACTAACCAAAGAAGCTTTAAAACTTACCTTAGGAGGCCCCCTTACGGTCCATTCCACACATCATCTTCAAGACTTAATTTCCCACAAATGCATCAGTCATCTCACTCCTTCCCGCATGCAGTTATTCCATGTCCTATTTTTAGAAAATCCTGACATTAAAATAGCCACCTGTTCTTCTCTCAATTCTGCTACTCTCCTGCCTACCCCAAATACCTCACACACCCCAGAACACTCATGCCCAGAGATTATCCAGTTAGCTCTCCCAACCCATCTCCACTTATGGGATCAACCCCTCCCAGACCCACAACTGACATTCTTTGTGGACGGGAGTTCATTCGTTGACCCCCATGGAAACAGACACGCGGGATATGCAGTAGTCACTAACACACAGGTAATAGAAGCCAAGCCTCTACCACTAGGCACAGCCTCACAAAAGGCAGAACTTACTGCCTTAACCCGGACACTCCATCTCTCTGAGGGAAAAACAGTTAATATATATACTGATTCCAAGTATGCATACATGATAGCGCACACACACTCCATCCTCTGGCAAGAACGTGGTTTTTTAACCACCAAAGGAACCCCTATCATAAATGGGAAACATATCCAACGGTTGCTAGAAGCTCTAACCTCCCCTAAAGAGGTAGCTATAGTTCATTGTAGAGGACATCAAAAACCTACCAACCCCATTGCCCAAGGCAACAACTTGGCCGATACCACTGCAAAATCCATAGCACTATCTACAGAAAACCCTCAATCCCTATGTTTCTTAACTCCTCAATACACCCCTTCTTATTCCTCAGAAGAAAAAAACAAGCTTTTACAGAACCCACATGCAACTATTACCCCTGACCAATGTATCTTTATCCATAACCGTGTCGTCCTCCATGAAGCTCAAACACAACACATCTTAAGAGATATTCACAACTCTTTACACATTGGACACCAGGCCCTATACAACTTTTTAAATCCCATCATTGAGTGTCCATCCCTTCTTTCTCACCTCAAGATAATTAGCCAACAGTGTTTAATCTGCCTAAAGGCAAATGCTCAAGGGGGAATACGCAACGCCCATCCAAGTCATCAGCTTAGAGGGCATCAACCCGGAGAGGATTGGCAGATTGATTTCACCCACATGCCTAGGCACAAAAAGCTTCGTTACCTACTCTGCCTGGTAGATACCTTTTCAGGATGGATAGAAGCCTACCCCACCACAGGAGAAAGTGCATCCATTGTAGCCTCCATTCTCATAGAACAAATCATTCCTCGTTTTGGGCTTCCCCGGTCCATCCAATCTGATGACGGCCTGGCTTTTATTTCCAGAGTGATCCAGCTGGTGACAGATTCTCTCAACAGTACTTGGAAGCTACATATTCCATACCATCCCCAGTCATCTGGAAAGGTTGAATGGGCAAATGGACTCATCAAGCAACAACTAACCAAACTTTCCATAGAGACACATCAATCGTGGGTAACCTTGCTTCCCCTTGCACTTACCTGGCTACGAGCTACACCTAGAGGCCCCACAGGCCTCAGTCCTTTTGAATTAGTATACGGGCACCCCCTCACACTACAAGAACTCCCTACCCTCCCCACACCGTTAGCACCCTACCTTCCATACCTTTCTCTCTTAAGACAATTACTTGGAGAACACGCTGAGAGTTCACTTCCCCACCCTACACAAGGAAATTCGGAAGCCCCCTCAGCCCTTTCACCAGGTGACCAGGTTTTACTCAAGGACCTGCACGCAAAAGGCCTTACCCCTAAGTGGAAAGGTCCATACACAGTAATTCTTGCCACTTCCACAGCAGCCAAACTCTTAGGCCACAGTTCTTGGGTCCACCTTACTCAACTGAAAAGAGCCCCGCCCCCTCAGGCTCAGTGGCAGTCCACTGAACTGTCACCCACCCGTCTGAGAATAACCAGACTAAATACAAACTAAATGAGCTACGCTCTTCTGAAATTCTCCTGCTTTCTCACTATTCTCCATCTCAACTTAACTGAATTTCCCCTCATAGACCCTCTAGAAACCTTCCTTCCTGACCCTTCCCCCGACCAGTAGGTTTCCCTACTTTTTACTATCATAGAGGACCTAGCTTGGCAAGGTGCCCTTTATGATTTCAGCAATGTTCAATTTACCCTCTACACCTTTGTTACCACTATTATGGCTCACTCTAATTATTCCTGCCAGCCTTACTAATCCTAAATTTGTATGGAGATTTTCTATAACTGAAACCTGGTCTACTGACAACCAGGCTCACTCACAAACACAAGGTGCTGCAGATTGCTCCCCCCAGGGCTGTCAAGCTGCCCTCCTCCTTAACTTTCACCTGAGTTCTGTCGGCAACTGACCACCCAGTCACATGTTTCTTGTACGACCAAACAGAATATAATTGTAAGAACTACTGGCAAGAAACCAACCTGGGGTGTCCATACAACTATTGCAACATGCATGAGATAGATTTAACGTGTGCAAATGGCATTTGCACCCCCAATGATCTACCTTTTGTAAGAAATAGAATATCAGGAGGATATATTCTTAATATTAAAGATCCCTAGGACCCCTGCTGGGCTCAGGGAGTTAAAGGTGGACTATATGCAACATCTTGGTCCTTGTATCCCACTGCAACCCTCCAAATAAAGAGAGTATACGTGCAACAAGTACCCCTCCCTAAGAGTAAACAAGTACATCTTCCTAAGAGTGTACAGGCCCTAAAAAATTTAACCTCAGTTGTAAAATCTCATGAACAGAAAATACAGAAGCTGTTAAGCCCCCCAAGCCCTTCTAACAATGAGGACCCATTCTCATGGCTATAACTTATTCGCCAGGGACTTGACTTAACCCAGGCTGCTGGAGTAAGGAACCTCTCCCACTGCTTCCTTTGCGCTGCACTCAGAAAACCTCCCTTAGTGGCAGTCCCGCTACCAACCGCTTTCAATATCACCACCGACTCTACCAGCTCCTCTCAAGCAACATCCTTGCCTCAAGTCCCATTATACTGTAATCCACAGAGTCAAACTCTTCCTTTTTGCTACTCTACTCCAAACTCTTCATGGTGTGATTGCACTCAAGCTCCCAGCAGGACCCAGACAGCCCCCGTTGGAGGCTACTTTTGGTGTAACCAAACTCTATCTAAAACTCTTAACCATACCTCCATCACCCAGTCCCTTTGCATTCCGGTATCTTTAGTGCCTAGCTTAACCCTATATAGCGAAGGAGAATTGTCCGTACTAGCTTCCCAGCTCAGCTCCAGCAATAACATCCAAAAGCGGGCCGTTTTTCTTCCCTTAATTGTCGGAGTTTCCCTAGCATCGTCCCTAGTAGCCTCAGGACTTGGAACAGGGGCCCTCACCCACTCAATTCAATCCACACAGACCCTCTCCACTCAGGTCCAGGCAGCTATAGAGGCTTCAGCTGAAAGCTTAGCCACTTTACAACGTCAAATCACCTCAGTGGCCCAGGTAGCAGCACAAAATAGACGGGCATTAGATCTTCTTACAGCTGAAAAAGGAGGAACGTGCCTCTTCCTAGGAGAGGAGTGTTGCTACTACGTAAATGAATCAGGCCTGGTTGACACCAACGTCCAAACATTAAACAAAATCAAAAAGGAGTTTCAACAATTTAACGCCCCCTTCACCCCCGGACCACCGGTATGGCTGCTGCCTGTAGTACAGCAGATGCTTCCATTCCTAATTCCCATACTAATCCTCTGCCTTATGTTATGTCTTGCTCCCATTCTAATAAAATTTCTCCGAGCCAGGGTCCAAGAGATCACCCAAGCCACCTTCAACCAAATGCTCCTGCATCCCTACACCCAACTGCCAACCTCAGACCCTAACTATGCCCCTTAACAGCAGGAAGCAGCCAGACAGACCACGGCGCCCTAAATTCTTTTTTTTTTTTTTTTGAGATGGAGTCTCGCTCTGTCGTGTAGGCTGGAGTGCAGTGGCCGGATCTCAGCTCACTGCAAGCTCCACCTTCTGGGTTTACGCCATTCTCCTGCCTCAGCCTCCCGAGTAGCTGGGACTACAGGCACCCGCCACCTCGCCCGGCTAGTTTTTTTGTACTTTTTAGTAGAGACGGGGTTTCACCGTGTTAGCCAGGATGGTCTCGATCTCCTGACCTCGTGATCCGCCTGTCTCGGCCTCCCAAAGTGCTGGGATTACAAGCTTGAGCCACCGCACCCAGCCCGCCCTAAATTCTTATAATCAATAAGAGGTTGGACTGTTTGGGTGAGGGAGAAGGGACAAGATGGAGGAAGGTGAACAAGATGGAGCAGTCCCTGTTGTTTCCGGGTTCTTCATCACAGATTTTCCCGCACCCAGGAAAAGAACCAAATCAACTGAGCATGCGCAGAGTGACGTCAAGCCAGGGACACTGAAATTCAAGAAGCCACTCCTACACACATGCCCCAAACTCCTCCCCGTCCAGCTCCCAGGCATAAAAGTCCGCCTCTGGTAAGCGCCGATGTGACTTCTTCGGCCCCCGCATTCGTGGACTGGAGAACCTCACCCGAGAGCGCCAGCACGACTTCCCTGGCCCTTTCCGGCGGACCAGTGAACCTCGCCCGAGAGTGCGTGCATATTTGCAAATAAAAGGGCTACCACTTTCTTCGCTCATTTTGGCCTTTATTGATATTTAGTCTTTGCGTCTATTAATAATAGTAATAGAGAAACAAAACAGCTGGGACTACAGGCGCCTGCCACTACGCCCAGCTAATTTTTTTGTATTTTTAGTAGAGACGGGGTTTCACTGTGTCAGCCAGGATGGCCTCGATCTCCTGACCTTGTGATCTGCCCGCCTCGGCCTCCCAAAGTTCTGGGATTACAGGTGTGAGCCACCGTGCCTGGTGCGTATTTTTTTTTTTAAGACAGAGTCTCGCTCTGTTGCCAGGCTGTAGTACAGTGGCATGATCTCAGCTCACTGCAACCTCTGACTCCCTGGTTCAAGAGATTCTCCTGCCTCAGCCTCCCAAGTATCTGGGATTACAGCAATGCACCACCATGCCCAGAGAATTTTTGTATTTTTAGTAGAGATGGGGTTTCACCATGTTGGCCAGGCTGGTCTCAATCTCCTGACCTCATGATCCAACTGCCTCGGCCTCCCAAAGTGCTGGGATTACAGGCGTGAACCACCACGCCTGGCCAGAATCAAAGTATTTTACTCCAAAATGTGTTTCTTTGTCGTATTTTAAAACGGCCCTGCAAAGCTGTTCCTTGTGGGGGAAATTTGCAACTCTAAAAGATCTCTATTAACATAGCTATATCTTTTTCCTCCAGACCCTCCCAATGCAGAAGAGATTAACTAAGATCTGAATAGAAAACATTTGTCATCTATTGTCTTTAAAGGCAGCCACTGTAAGACTTACAAAGAACTTTGGTCTCCACAATCTTTTTTTTTTTTTTGAGAGTGAGTCTCGCTTTGTCACCCAGGTTGGAGTGCAGTGGCGGAATCTCGGCTCACTGCAAGCTCCACCTCCCGGGTTCATGCCATTCTCCTGCCTCAGCCTCCAGGTAGCTGGGACTACAGGCGCCCGTCACCACACCTGGCTAATTTTTTGTATTTTTAGTAAAGATGGGGTATTACCGTGTTAGCCAGGATGGTCTCGATCTCCTGACCTTGTGATCCGCCCACCTTGGCCTCCCAAAGTGCTGGGATTACAGGTGTGAGCCACCGCGCCCAGCAGTCTCCACAATCTTTATCTTACCCTGAACATTTCCTTTCTATCAATCTCAGGTCTTTACTCAAACTCAACCAATTGTCAACCAGAAAATGTTCAAATTTACCTATAGCCTGTAAGTGCCCCCTCCCACCCCTTTGAGTTGTCCCCCCTTTCTGGACCATAGAAATGTATATCTTTTTCTCTCTTTCCTTTTCTTTTTGGACAGGGAGTCTCCTTCTGTTGCCCAGGCTAGAGTGCAGTGGCGCGATCTTGGCTCACTGCAACCTCTGCCTCCTGGTTCAAGGGATTCCCCTGCCTCAGCCTCCCAAGAAGCTGGGACTACAGGTGTGTGCCACCATGCCTGACTAATTGAGACTATCTTTTCATTCTCTATATGGAAAATAATATTACAAATTTTTGCCCTATGAAAAGATGACCAAAGATCACCAAATTTTTGGAAAATGAGAAGATGGAAACATGGATTCATTCGACTGTTTGGCTTAATCCGTAAATATTTATTAGTTGCCCACTATATTTTATTTTTATTTTTATTTTCTTTTTTCTTTCTTTTTTTTTTTTTTTTTTTTTTTGATATGGAGTCTTGCTCTGTCATCCAGGCTGGAGTGCCATGGCAACATCTTGACTCACTGCAACCTCCGCCTCTCAGGCTCAAGAGATTCTCCTGCCTCAGCCTCCCAAGTAGCTGAGATTACAGGTGTCCACCACCATGCCTGGCTAGTTTTTTGTTTTTTTGTTTTGTTTTGTTTTGTTTTTGAGATGGAGTCTTGCTCTGTCATCCAGGCTACAGTGCAGTGGCACCATCTCGGCTCACTGCAACCTCCGCCTCCTGGGTTCAAGCAATTCTCCTGCCTCAGCCTCCTGAGTAGCTGGGATTACAGGCCCCTGCCACTGCCCCTGGCTAATTTTTGTATTTTTAGTAGAGATGGGGTTTCACAGTCTTGATCAGGCTGGTCTCAAACTCCCAACCTCATGATCCCCCTGCCTCAGCCTCCCAAAGAGCTGGGATTACAGGCACTTGCCACCACACTCAGCCTAATTTTTGTAATTTCATTAGAGACAGGGTTTCGCCATGTTGGCCAGGCTGGTCTCGAACTCCTGACATCAGGTGATCCACCTGCGTTGGCCTCCCAAAGTGATGGGATTACAGGTGTGAGCCACTGTGCCCGGCTGCCACAGTATTTTCAAAAATGCTGATAGAGGTTGGGAGTAGAACACTAAATACATGTAAATAGTCCTGCACATCAAGGAATTCACAGTCTAAGGTGGAATAGGCCCCTAACAAGTAAATTTACCAATTATTACTTATTTATAATTAGTATATAATTATGACAGAAAATAAGTGCAAGAGAGCTAACCAGAAAGATTCCTTGAAAAACAGGATGTCTAAATTGGGGTAGTAATCCAGATTAAAAGGGGAAGAAAGAATAACCTATTTTGGGGGAATAGCAGAACAAAAGGCTCTGAGGTAGAAAAGTACTTGTTAACTTAAAAAAAATGCTAGTGTAGCTACTGTGAAAATACATTTAAAATCTAGCATGTTGGAACTGTAAATTATTTTGAGCTTTAAAGGAGTGAGATTATAAGGCCTGAATCATGTGACAGGCAGCTGTTACCTAGGCAACTAGAAACTTTGTTTATCTGATTATAGATTATTCTTTTTTTTTTTTTTTTTTTTTTTGAGACGGAGTCTCGCTGTGTCACCCAGGCTGGAGTGCAGTGGCCGGATCTCGGCTCACTGCAAGCTCTGCCTCCCGGGTTCACGCCATTCTCCTGCCTCAGCCTCCCGAGTAGCTGGAACTACAGGCGCCCGCCACCTCGCCCGGCTAGTTTTTTGTATTTTTTAGTGGAGACGGGGTTTCACCGTGTTAGCCAGGATGGTCTCGATCTCCTGACCTCATGATCCGCCCGTCTCGGCCTCCCAAAGTGCTGGGATTACAGGCTTGAGCCACCGCGCCCGGCCCTATAGATTATTCTTATTCCTTATCTACATTGTTTTTGAAATACTGCAAAAGACTAAAGGGCCAGGGCAGACCTCTTCCCTCTTCACAGTTAATCTTCATCATAGATTAACTTCCCTCTTACTTTTCTCACACACAGAGATTTCATGGCTATCACATCCTCTTAAGATGGAATGTTAAGTACATTCTTTTAAATTGGAAAGGTAATGAAAACTAGCACAAAGAAAAGAAGACAGGCTGGGAGCCGTGGTTCATGCCTGTAATACCATCATTTTGGGAGGCCAAGGTGGGCCTTGAGTTCCATACCAGCCTGGCCAATATGGTGAAACTCCATCTCTACTGAAAATACAAAATACGAAAATTTTCTGGGTGTGGTGGCAGGCACCTGTGGTCCCAGCTACTCGGGAGGCTAAGCCTGGGGAATTGCTTGAACCTGGGAAACAGAGGTTGGAGTGAGCCAAGATTGCACCACTGCATTCCAGCCTGGGCAACAGAGTGAGACTTTGTCTAAAGAAAAAAAAAAAAAGAAAAGCAAAGCGAGAAAAAAGAAAACAAGCCATATGGGGAAAAAAGTAAACTATAATTAATTAAATTGTTGTAATTCATAAACCAGGCTAGTATAGAAAATGTTATAATCCTACTAAACTTGCTTTCTTCTGTCTTTGTAAGAAGGAATTCAAGGGCAGGGTGCAGTGGCTCACGCTTATACTCTCAGCACTTGGTGGTCAAGGCAGGAGGATCTTGTGAGCCTGGGAGTTTGACACCAGTCTGGGCAATATGGTAAGATCCCATCTCTTAAAAAAACTAAACTAAAAATTGACCAGGCACGGTGGTTCATGCCTGTAATCGCAGCACTTTGGGAGGCTGAGGCAGGAGGATCACGTGAGATCAGGAGTTTGAGACCAGCCTGGCCAACATGGGAAAACCCGTCTCTACCAAAAATACAAAAAATTAGTGGGGCATGGCGGTGGGCGCCTGTAATCCCAGCTACTTGGGAGGCTGAAGCAGGAGAATCACTTGAACCTGGGGATGGAGGTTTCCATGAGCTGAGATCATGCCATTGCACTCCAGCTTGCGCAACAGAGCGAGACTCTGTCTCAAGAAATAAAATAAGGCCGTGCGTAGTGGCTCAGGCCTATAATCCCAGCACTTTGGGAGGCCAAGGCGGGTGGATCATATGAGGTCAGGAGTTCGAGACCAGCCTGGCCAACACGATGAAACCCTGTCTCTACTAAAATTACAAAAAAATTAGCCAGATATGGTGGTGCATGCCTGTAATCCTAGCTGAGGCTGAGGCACGAGAATCGCTTGAACCCGGGAGGCGGCGGTTGCAGTGGGAAGAGATTATACCATTGCACTCCAGCCTCAGCAACAGGGCAAGATGTCGTCTCAAAATAAATAAATAAATAAATAAAATTAAAATTAAAAATAAGGAAAAATAGAAGGAAAGAAACTTAACTTTTAACTTTTTTTTTTTTTTTTTTTTTTTTTGAGACGGAGTCTCGCTCTGTCGCCCGGGCTGGGGTACAGTGGCCGGATCTCAGCTCACTGCAAGCTCCGCCTCCCGGGTTCACGCCATTCTCCTGACTCAGCCTCCCGAGTAGCTGGGACTACAGGCGCCCACCACCTTGCCCGGCTAGTTTTTTTTTGTATTTTTTAGTAGAGACGGGGTTTCACCATGTGAGCCAGGATGGTCTCGATCTCCTGACCTCGTGATCTGCCCGTCTCGGCCTCCCAAAGTGCTGGGATTACAGACTTGAGCCACTGCACCGGGCCCAGAAACCTAACTTTTAACTTTGGAGCACTGACCCCATTTTTCTGTAGGCTTTGTCTCCCAAATGGCTATTTCCAATTTTTTGCTTGAATAAAGTCTTTAAGGTGGATTCTGATCCTTTTGATTATTTCAGGTTGACACTAGTGTGCCATAAGCAATCGGAAAGTGGTGAATGAATCCAACAAATTAATTTGCCTGTTCTGAAACTTCATACTGTCATCCTTCGGTATCTGCTGGGGATTGGTTCTCAGAGCTGTATGGACACCAAATATCCTCGAATGCTCAACTTCCATATAAGGCCTCTTATATAAAAGAGGCCTAGTATTTGCATAGACTAGATGTTCCTCCCATTCCTCCCACATACGTTTTTCTGTGTGTGTGTGGTTTTTTTTTTTTTTTTTTGGTTGCCTAGGCTGGAGTGCGGTAGTGCGATCTCGGCTCACTGCAAGCTCCACCTCCCGGGTTCATGCCATTCTCCTGCCTCAGCCTCCCGGGTAGCTAGGACTACAGGTGCCTGCCACCGCGCCCGGCTAATTTTTTGTAATTTTTTATTAGAGACCGGGTTTCACCATGTTAGCCAGGATGGTCTTGATCTCCTGACCTCGTGATCCGCCCACCTTAGCCTCCCAAAGTGCTGGGATTACAGGCGTGAGCCACCGCGCGCAGCCTACAATTGTTTTTCCAAACAATCTTTTTTTTATTTTTTGGCCTTGGTATTAAGCTGTAATTATTATTATTTTTTCCTTTAAATATAGCATTTAGGCCAGGCGCGGTGGCTCACGCCTGTCATCCCAGCACTTTGGGAGTTCGAGGCACGTAGATCACTTGAGGTCACGAGTTGGAGACCAGCTTGGGCAACATGGCAAAACCCTGTCTCAACTAAGAATACAAAAATGAGCTGGATGTGGTGGTGCATGCCTGTAATCCCAGCTACTCAGGAGACTGAGGCACCAGAATCTCTTGAATCCCAGAGGCAGAGGTTGTGTTGAGCCAAGATGGCACCACTGCACTCCAGTGGACCATCAGAGGGAGACTGGGCGACAGAGGGAGACTCCAAAGAAATAAGTAAATAAAGATTAAACATTTTTTAAAATTTAAATTTACATTTAAACTTTAATTTTTTGAGACAGGGTCTTGCTCTGTGACCCAGGCTCTGTGCAGCCTCAACTTCCCAGGCTCCAGTGATCTTACCACTTCAGCCTCCCCAGAAGCTGGGATCACAGCTCAGGCCACCACGTCTGGCTACTTTTTGTATTTTTTGTAGAGATGGGTTTTCACCATGTTGCCCAGGCTGGTCTCAAAACTCCTGGGCTCAAGCAATCCACATGCTTCAGCCTCCCAAAATGCTGGGATTACAGGCCTGAGCCACCATGCCCAACTGCTTTGTTTTTTTTTTCTTTTTCTTGAGACTGCGTCTCACTCTTGTTGCCCAGGCTGGAGTGCAATGATGTGATTCAGTTCACTGCAACCTCCGCCTCTTGGGTCCAAGCGATTCTCCTCCCTCAGCCTCCCAAGTAGCTGGGATTACAGGCATGCGCCACTACGCCTGGCTAATTTTGTATTTTTAGTACAGACAGGGTTTCTCCACGTTGGTCAGGCTGGTTTGAAACTCCTGACCTCAGGTGATCTGCATGCCTAGGCCTCCCAAAGTTCTGGGATTACAGGCATGAGCCACCTCACCTGGCCTGAATATTTTGTATTTGTGGTTGGTTGAATCTATAGATAAGGAACCTATGGATAAGGAGAGCCGACTGGATAAGTGAAATTTAAAGAATATGCAACATATATGCTTTTGTATAAGGCTTTTAAAACTTAGCATAATGTGGAATGTGGGCCCGACGCGGTGACTCAGGCCTATAATCCTAGCACTTTGGGAGGCCGATGCTTGGGCCTCTCTACTAAAAATTACAAAAAAATTAGCTGAGTGTGGTGGCATACGTCCATAATCCCAGTTACTCGGGAGGCTGAGGCAGGAGAATTGCTTGAACCTGGGAGATGGAGGTTGCAGTGAGCTGAGATCATACAATTGCACTCCAGCCTGGGTGACAGGGCAAGACTCTGTCTCAAAAAAAACTTAGCATAATGTTTTCAGTTTCATCCATGCTGTTGTATTTGTAGGTATTTGTTCCTGAACATTATTTTATTGTAAGGATATACCATGATCTATCTATCTATTCATAGGTTGATAGACATTTGGGTTATTTCCAGATTTTGGCCATTGTGAATAGAGCTGCTATGAACATTCTTGTATAAGAGATGTGAGATTTTTAGTCCACTGTTTTTCCCACCTCACTGCAGTGTAAAAGCAAGAATATACTCTTCGTTGTACAGCAGTTTTAATAAAAGAGCTAGGAATAGTTTAATACCTATCTGATCCTTTCTTTCTTTTTTCTTTTTTTTTTTTGAGACAGAGTCTCGCTCTGTCCCCCAGGCTGGAGTGCAGTGGCCGGATCTCAGTTCACTACAAGCTCCACCTCCCGGGTTCACGCTATTCTCCTGCCTCAGCCTCCTGAGTAGCTGGGACTACAGGTGCCTGCTACCTCGCCCGGCTAGTTTTTTGTATTTTTTTTTTCTTTGGTGGAGACGGGGTTTCACCGTGTTAGCCAGGATGGTCTCGATCTCCTGACCTCGTGATCCGCCCGTCTCGGCCTCCCAAGGTGCTGGGATTACAGGCTTGAGCCACCGCACCCGGCCCTATCTGATCCTTTCATTGACCTCATGAAAGCACTTGGGTTCTAGCAACTGCAGGTAAGAAGAGCTAGGTCAAGTAATTCAACACAGCCATAGCATCTCCCTGGCCTGAGTCCGTATCACCAAAATTTGATATATGAACCATACTTTGAGATGGAAGGTGTCCAGATATGAAAGGGTCCTTGCTGATGCTTGGAGGTGGAGAACCGATCTTGTCTATACCCTCACGTTTAATAAAGAATTCCTAAGTATAGAAGAGATTATTTATCTGCTGCCAAATAGTCTTAATCCTACTTCCTCTTTCCTACTTCCCCTACAGGACTGACCTGAAAGCAAAGATCTGTAACTCTAGCCTTACTGTGCAAGCCCGTGGCACTTTTAGTATATCTGCATGTTCAGCAGAAGCTAGATATGTCCCTGTGTTGCAACAACTAGTAATGGTGAGTTGGCTGTGTAAGGTCAAGTGCTACTCCCATATGCATGGAATGCTTTCTGATTATCACAATTGTAGTCACTATAAATTAATTACAACACTATACAAATATGATAGTATTAAGAATATCAGTCATCAGTGAATTTTTCATATTTCTCTCTATATATAAACAAACACAGTATTTTTAAACTTTTTCTTTTTTTTGAGATGGAGGTCTCGCTCTGTTGCCCAGGCTAGAGTGCAGTGGTGCGATCTCGGCTCACTGCAAGCTCCGCCTCCCGGGTTCACGCCATTCTCCTGCCTCAGCCTCCCGAGTAGCTGGGACTACAGGCGCGCGCCACCTCGCCCGGCTAGTTTTTTGTATTTTTTAGTAGAGACGGGGTTTCACCGTGTTCGCCAGGATGGTCTCAATCTCCTGACCTCGTGATCCGCCCGTCTCGGCCTCCCAAAGTGCTGGGATTACAGGCTTAAGCCACCGCGCCCGGCCTTTTTTCTTTTTTCTTTTTCTTTTTTTTTTTTTTGAGACTGAGTCTCGCTCTGTCAGCAGGCTGGAGTGCAACCTCTGCCTCACAGATTCAAGTGATTCTCCTGCCTCAGCCTCTTGAGTAGCTGGAACTACAAGCATGTGCCACCATGCCCAGCTAATTTTTGTATTTTTAGTAGAGATGAGGTTTCACCATGTTGACCAGGATGGTCTCGATCTTTTGACCTCATGATCCACCCAGCCCACCTTTTTTTTTTTTTTTGAAACAGAATTTCACTCTTGTTGCCCAGGCTGGAGTACAGTGGCATGATCTCAGCTCGCTGCAACCTCCACCTCCTAGGTTCAAATGATTCTCTTGCCTCAGCCTCCCGAGTAGCTGGGATTACAGGCACCCACAACCACACCCGGCTAATTTTTTTATTTTTAATAGAGACCGGGTTTCCCCATGTTGGGCAGGCTAGTCTAGAACTCCTGACCTCAGGTGATCTGCACACCTCGGCCTCCCAAAGCACCCACCTGGCCAAGTCCAGTTAATTTTTCCATTGTTTTTGTGGAAACAGAAACTCTCCATGTTGCCCAGGCTGAAAACATTTTTTTTTTCCTTTGAAAAGAAACACATCTTGCAGGAATTTTCTTTCAAGGGAGGACTCCTAAGGCCTTTTTGTAAGCTAATTTCTTTTTGTTTTGCTGTATTTCTTCTTCTCTCTTTTTTTTTTCGAGACAGCGTCTCCCTCTGTCACTCAGGCTGGAGTACAATGGCCACAATCTTGGCTCACTGCAACCTCAGCCTCCTGGGTTCAAGCAATTCTCCTTTCTTAGCCTCCCTAGTACCTGGGATTACGGGTGTGTGCCACCACCACCAGCTAATTTTTGTATTTTTAGTAGAGATGGGATTTTGCCATGTTGTTCAGGCTAGTCTCAAACTCCTGGCCTCAAGTGATCCACCCACCTCGGCCTCCCAAAGTGCTGGAATTACAGGCCTGAGCCACCATATCCGGCCTTAACATTCTTTTAAATGCAGAGCTGAATCAACAAGATAATAGATCGTGGTATATCCATGATGCCAGCCTTCCCTGAGAGGTATGTAAACATCATACCTGATTGAACCAATCTGTGAGCCCTATGTAAATCAGACACCACCAAAAAATCGCCAAAAAATCTCATAATGTTTTCAGAAAGTTCACGAATTTGTGTTGGGTTGCATTCAAAGCCATCTGGGGCTGCAGGTTGAACAAGCTTGCCCTAGTTAATGAGTGACATATAAAGTTGAGGGAATGATGGCAGGAAAAAATTAAAAAGTGTAAGAGGGGCTATCAATTGAGGTCTTATAGGCTATGTAAAAATATCATTATTCATTGTCATCCACTGACTAGAATATTCTGAGACATCTCTTTGAATATTCCATTTCATGTTATTCTCTGCTGCTAAACCACTGTTGGAAATATCTTAGCACCAGGCGTAGTGGCTCTCGCCTGTAATCCCAGCACTTTGAGAGACACAGGTGGACAGATCACTTAGGCCCAGTAGTGTAAGACCAACCTGGGCAACGTGGCAAAACTCCGTCTCTACTAACGATCTGTAACACCTACTTTCTTGTTTCACCAGTTGGCCAGGCTGGTCTTGGGGGCTACTTTTCGTTAAAAGGAAAACCTTGACTGGGCACGGTGGCTCACTCCTGTCATCCTGTAATCCCAGCTACTTGGGAGGCCGAGACAGAAGAATAGCTTGAACCTGGGAGGCAGAGGTTGCAGTGAGCCGACATTGCACCACCTAACTCCAGCTTTGGTAATAGAGGGAGACTGCATCTCAAAAAAGAAAATAAATGAATAAAAGAAAACCTTATCCAGGACTTCTGTACCCTTACTATTTGCCTAAGTAATTTCTTCTTTTGTTTTTTTGAGACAAAGTCCTGCTTTGTTACCCAGGCTGGAATGCAGTGGCTCAATCTCTGCTCACTGATACCTCCGCCTCCGGGGTCACATGATTCTCCTGCCTCAGTCTCCTGAGTAGCTGGGGCTGCAGGCAAGTGCCATGATGCATGGCTATTTTTTTTTTTTGTACTTTTAGTAGAGACGGGGTTTTACCATGTTGGCCAGGCTGGTTTTGAAATCCTGACCTCAGGTGATCCACCCTCCTCGGCCTCCCAAAGTGCTGGGATTACAAGCATGAGCCACCGCGCCTGGCCGTTTTTAAGGTATTTAAATCATTGGTCCCCAGGGACTGGTTTCACAGAAAACAATTTTTCCACAGACATATGCTGGGTTGGGGCATAGTTTTGGGATGATTCAAGCACATTACATTTATCGTGTACTTTATATTATTATTACATTGAAATATATAATGAAATAATTATGCAACTCACCATAATGTAGAATCAGTGGGAGCCCTGAGCTTGTTTTTCTGCAACTAGACAGTCCCATCTGGGGGTGATGGGAGACAGTGACAGATCATCAGGCATTAGATTCTCATGCGGAGTGAACGACCTTGATCCCTCACAATAGGGTTCACACTTCTATGAGAATCTAATGCCACCACTGATCTGACAGGGAGTGAGCTCAGGCATTAATGCCAGTGACGGGTAACGGCTGTATACACAGGTGAAGCTTTGCTGGTTCACCCTCCGCTCACCTCCTGCTGTGCAGCCCAGTTCCTAATAGGCCGAGGACAGAACTGGTACCTGTTGGGGATCTCTGATTTAAATGAAATAGCTAGAACTTCCATTTTGCAGTTAATGGATGGTTTATTTTCTCCAAAGAGTTTCTATATGCACGATAAATCCAGTAACCCCAGTGGTTTACTCTGGCCTGAGAACAATTGCCTCCAAATAACCAGTGGGCTTATTCCCTTTGCTTTGTTTATGGAGATGGGGTTTTGCTATGTTGCTGAGACTGATCTTGAACTCTTGGGCTCAAGTAATCTGCCCATCTTGGCCTCCCAAAGTGCTGGGATTACAGGCATGAGCCACCGCGCCTGGCCTTCATTTGCTTTTTACTGACTGCTGCGTCAGCCACGGAGGGACCCTGTCCACTGAGTTTCCCAAGGAAACTTAGGGGCTAAAGCTCAAATGCTCCCCCGTGAAGTTGAGAGTCGGCTACCAGTGCCATAGTTACTTTCTCAGCACCACCATGGGTAGCCAGAAAGACAGTGGGGGCTCAGTGTACTATTTGTGTGGGCCTGTTACCCCCACTACTCCTGCAATCTCAATAACTGTTCCCCCCAAGCTCCCTGTGCATTTCCTGTATATCTTGTAAGTATGAAGATCAACAATAAAATGATAAGTCCCCTTTGCTTCTCTCTGTAGTTGGCCTAAATCACCACAGCCGCTGACCCCCAACACTTGTTACACACACAGAGCATGGGGCAAGCCAGCCTCTCCATGGCATGCCTCATGGGCCAGGATTTAAGTCACTCAGTCCTGATCGTTCTGTTACCTTCCCCTGCCGCTCCATTTGTGTTCTATTTTTCATCCTTCCTGCCACCCTCCTGGCTTAGGTCTGAACATTTACTCTGATCACTATAGAATAAGGAGACAGTAGTCTTCTTATTCGTGTCTTACCTTCTCCCATCATTCATTCATTCATACCACTCTGCTTACCTGCTTGCCACTGCCACACCCTTACTCTTCCTTTTTTTTTTTTTTTTTCTTTTTGAGAGAAGTCTCGCTCTTGTCACACAGGTATGAGTGCAATGGCTTGATCTCGTCTCACTCCAACCTCTGCCTCCGGGGTTCAAAGATTCTCCTGCCTCTGCCTCCCAAGTAGCTAAGATTAAGGTGCCTGCCACCACACCTGTCTAATTTTTGTATTTTTTAGTTGAGATGGGATTTCACCATGTTGGCCAGGCTGGTCTTGAACTCCTGATCTCAGGTGATCCACCTGCCTCAGCCTCCCAAAGTGCTGGGATTACAGGTATGAGTCACCATGTCCGGCCCAAATTCTTTTATGCTTTTACCAGAGTAATTTTTATTTTATTTTATTTTATGAGACAGAGTTTCACTCTTGTTGCCCAGGCTGGAGTATAGTGGTGCAATCTTGGCTCACTGCAATCTCTGCCTCCTGGGTTCAAGCGATTCTCCTGCCTCAACCTCCCGAGTAGCTGGGATTACAGGCACCTGCCACCACGCCCGGCTAATTTTTCGTAGTTTTAGTAGAGATGGGGTTTCTCCATGTTGGCCAGGCTTGTCTCGAACTCCTGACTTCAGGTGATCCGCCTGCCTCAGCCTCCCAAAGTGGTGGGATTACAGGTGTGAGACACCTCTCCCGGCCTCATATGTATAAATTTTGAAAGGGAATATATTTTTTCCCTGATTAAAGTCATATCATAGTGAGTTAGAAAGAGCCTGAATTTTAGAGCCAGCAAGCCTGGTTCTATAGCTGCTTAGCATTTCTGTCTTTTAGTTTCTTTTCCTATGATATAGAGATGAATAGTAGTAACTATCTTATAAGGTTTATTATTAATTAATTAATTTATTTATTTATTTATTTTGAGACAGAGTTTTGCTCTTGTTGCCCAGGCTGGAGTGCAATGGCATGATCTTAGCTCACCACAACCTCCACCTCCCGAGTTCAAGTGATTCTCCTGCCTCAGCCTCCCAAGTAGCTGGGATTACAGGCATGCGCCACCATGCCCGGCTAATTTTTTATATTTTTAGTAGAGACTGGGTTTCACCATGTTGGCCAGGCTGGTCTCGAACGCCTGACCTCAGGTGATTTGCCCGCCTTGGCCTCCCAAAGTGCTGGGATTACAGGCGTGAGCCACCGCGCTCGGCCTATTTATGTTTTTGAGACAGAGTCTCACTCTGTTGCCCAGGCTGGAGTGCAGTGATGCAATTAGGGGTCACTACAGCCTCTACCTCCCAGGCTCAGATGATGCTGCAGCCTCAGCCTCCCCAGTAGCTGGGACCACAGGCATGCACCACCATGCCCAGCTAATTTTTGTATTTTTTGTAGAGGCAGAGTTTCACCATGTTGCCCAGGTTGGTGTCAAATGCCTGGGCTCAAGTGATGCTTTTGCCTTGGCCTCCCAAAGTGCTGCAATTACATGTGTGAGCCACCATGTCCAGCTGGAGAGATGCCATTTGAAGAGGGTTTTCAATAGTGAAGTGAGAACATGGCAGGTAGGATGCAGACCAGTAACCAGGACACTATGCAGAAATGCACCAAGGGAATGGCTACAATAGGAGGCTATCCCAGAAAGAACGTTGATCCAGCTTAGGTTGAATTTGATCCCTCTGTTAGCATCACTGAGGAGGTACTTTTCCTTAAACTCTTGGGAGGTAGGCACATGGTCTTTATTTATTTTATTTTATTTATTTATTTTTTTGAGACGGAGTCTTGCTCTGTCACCCAGGCTAGAGTCAGTGGCACGATATTGGCTCACTGCAACCTCCGTCTCCCAGGTTCAATTGATTGTCCTGCCTCAGCCTCCTGAGTAGCTGGGACTACAGGCACACGCCACCAGTCCCAGCCCTTTGGGAGGCTGAGGCAGGAGGATCACGAGGTCAGGCAGGAGATCTACACCATCTTGGTCAACATAGTAAAACCCTGTCTCTACCAAAGATACAAAAATTAGCTGGGCATTGTGGTGGGCACCTGTAATCACAGCTACTTGGGAAGCTGAGGCAGGAGAATCACTTGAACCCAGGATATGGAGGTTGCAGTGAGCTGAGATCACACCACTGTACTCCAGCCTGGGCAACAGAGTGAGACTCCCTCTCAAAAAAATAAATAAATAAATAAATAATAAATAAATGCACATGCTGGTATCCTTCATAGAGCTACTGAATCAGAATTCGTGAGATTAGAGGGTTTTCTGCTTGTTGGTTTATTATTTGCTCTTCAATTTTTTTTTTTTTGAGACGGAGTTTTGCTCTTGGTGTCTAGGCTAGAGTGCAGTGGTGTGATCTTGGCTCACCGCAACTTCTGCCTCCCGAGTTCAAGCGATTCTCTTGCCTCAGCCTTCCAGAGTAGATGAAATTACAGGCATGAGCCACCAAGCCTGGCTAATTTTGTATTTTTAGTAGAATTGGGGTTTCTCTGTGTTGGTCAGGCTGGTCTTGAACTCCCGACCTCAGGTGATCTGCCCACCTCGGCCTCCCAAAGTGCTGGGATTACAGGCATAAGCCACCGTGCCCGGCCTTTAATTCTTTTTTTTTTTTTGAGATGGAGTCTCACTCTGTTGCCCAGGCTGGAGTGCAATGGCGCGATCTCGGCTCACTGCAACCTCTGCCTCCTGGGTTCAAGTGATTCTCCTGCCTCAGCCTCCTGAGTAGCTGGGATTGCAGGCGAGCACCACCATGCCCGGCTAATTTTTGTAGTTTTAGTAGAGACAGGGCTTCCCCATTTTGGTCAGGGCAGTCTCGAACTCCTGACCTCATGATCTGCCCACCTCGGCTTCCCAAAGTGCTGGGATTACAGGTTCTTTAATTCTTTATTGAGTGCAGAGGCTCAATCTCAGCTCACTGCAACCTCTGCCTCTGTGTTCAAGTGATTTTCCTGTCTCAGCCTTCCATTTAGCTGGGATTTCAGGCCCGCACCACCATGCCTGGCTGATTTTTGTATTTTTAGTAGAGATGGGTTTCACCATGTTGGCCAGGGTGGTCTCAAACCCCTGACCTCAGGTGTTCTGCCAGCCTCAGCCTCCCAAAGTGCTGGGATTACAGGCATGAGCCACCACGCCCCGCCAGTTCAACGCATTTTGACAATAGTGTACATACAAGTAACTGCTACCTAAAAGAACATAAAGAACATTTTCATTATTCTCAGAGAATTCCCTTAGGTGCACTCCAGTCAATTCTGTGCCTACCACAGGCAAACACTGTTCTTTTTTCTTTTTTCAAGACAGGGTTTTAATTTGTCACCCAGGCTGGAGTACAGTGGTGTGATCATAGCTCACTGCAGCCTCAAATTCTTGAGCAATCCTCACGCCTCAGCCCCTGGAGTAGCTGGGACTATGGATGCATGCCATCATGTCCAGCTAATTTTTTTTTTTTTTTTTTGAGATGGAGTCTCGCTCTGTCACCCAGGCTGGAGTGCAGTGATGCGATCTCGGCTCACTGCAAGCTCCGCCTCCTGGGTTCACGCCATTCTCCTGCCTCAGCCTCCCAAGTAGCTGGGACTACAGGTGCCCGCCACCATGCCCGGCTAATTTTTTTGTATTTTTAGTAGAGATGGGGTTTCACTGTGTTAGCCAGGATGGTCTCAATCTTCTGACCTTGTGATCCGCCCACCTTGGCTTCCCAAAGTGCTGGGATTACAGGCGTGAGCCACCGCGCCTTAACACCTAATTTTTTTTTTAAGTCTTTTTTTTTTTTTTTTTACTAGAGACGGGATCTTGAACTCCTCCTGGATTCAAGCAATCCTCCTATCTCAGCTAGCCAAAGTGCTGAGATTACAGGTGTGAGTCACTGCAGCTAACTGCACTATTTTGATTTATATCACCATAACTTAGTTTAGGTATGCTAGGATTTTAAAAAAATACAGGTAAATAGCTGGTGCAGTGGCCCATGCCTGTAACCCCAGCACTTTGGGAGGCTGAGGTGGGCAGATCACCTGAGGTCAGGAGTTCAAGACCAGCCTGGCCAACATGAAACCCCCATCTCTACTAAAAATACAAAAGTTATGGCCAGGTGCGGTGGCTGATGCCTGTAATCCTAGCACTTTGGAGGCCGAGGTGGGTGGATCACCCGAGGTCGGAAGTTGGAGACCAGCATGACCAACATGGAGAAACCCCGTCTCTACTAAAAATACAAAAATTAGCCGGGCATCATGGTACACACCTGTAATCCCAGCTACTTGAGAGGCTGAGGCAGGAGAATTGCTTGAACCTGGGAGGCAGAGGTTGCAGTGAGCCAAGATCGCACCACTGCCCTCCAGCCTGGACGACAGAGCAAGACTGTCTGGAGGAAAAAAAAAAAAAAGTTAGCCTGGCTTGGTGGCAGGCACCTGTAATCCCAGCTACTCAGGAGGCTGAGGCAAGAGAATTTCTTGAACCTAGGGGGCGAAGGTTGCAGCGAGCCGAGACTGTGCCATTGCACTCAAGGCTGGGTTACAAAGGGAGACTCTGTCTCAAAAAAAAAAAAAAAAAAAAAAGCGAAACTCTATCTCAAACAAACAAACAAAAACAGATAAGTGTATTATGAAAGAAGTAGAGTTGCCTGTAATCCCAGTGGCCCAGGAGTTGGAGACCAGCCTGGGTAACATGGCAAAACCTGTCTCTACTAAAAACATAAAAAATTAGATGAGCGTTGTGGTGTGAACCTGTAGTCCCAGCTACTTGGGAAGCCAAGGTGGGAGGATTGCTTGAGCCCAGGAGGTCCAGGCTGCAGTGAGCCAAGATTGTGTCACTGCACTCCAGCATGGGTGACAAAGTGTGACCCTGTCTCAAAAAAAAAAAAAAAAAAAAAAAGGTCTGGATGCAGGTATTCTAGGGCTGCTAAGACAAAAGGGTTTCACTAATTCTTATTTTGCTACTTAGCCAGTCTTCAGATGTGGTTTTCACCTCATGACCAGCAAAGCTGCTTGACCTTCAGTCATCATGTCCATATTCCAGTCAACAGGAAAAACAAAGGACAGAAGTGCCTATACCTCCCTTCAAGGACAATTTCTGGATGTTACGCACATTATCTTTGCTTACAATTCACCGTCCAGAATTTAGAGGTGACTGCACCTAGTTACAAGGCAGTGCCGGAAATGTAGTCTTTCTTCTGGACCATCTCACGCCCAAGTGAAAATCAGGAATCTCATAATATTGTGACTTGTGAGTTGCATACCAAAACCAAACAAGTCCATTATTATGGTGACAGAAAGTGATGTCAATGCCTAAGGTTTTGGTCAATCTCTTAAAATTGACAGGCTGACAAAGAGGAGGGAGTTATTAAATGAAAGAAATAAGAGGCTAGTGGCTTGACACTATCTCCATACTTTGAGTTCCTATGTAACAAACTGCAACTGTTATAACTTAGTATATAAACAAACTCAAACCTAATCTAGAAGTATGTTTTTTGTAACAGACTACTGTGTCTCACCCAATCACAGGCAGTTGATTGATCAGACCAAGTTCAAATAAGGCAAACACAGAACTGTAACCAAGCAAGCTATTTCTGTACTCTACTTTCCTATTCAGGTTATAAAAGCTCACTGCTCACACTGCAGAGCGCAGTGCTCTAAACCCATTTCAGTACTGAGTGCTGCCTAGTTCGTGAATCACTTTTTGCTCAAATAAACTCTGTTAAATTAAAAAAAAAAAAAAAAAGGAAGAAAGAAATAAACAAAAAGAAAGAAAAAGAAAGAAAACTAGGGATTTTGCCAGGTGTGGTGGCTCATGCCTGTAATCCCAGCACTTTGGAAGGATGAGGTGGGCGGATCATGAGATCAGGAGTTCCAGACCAGCCTGACTAACATCGTGAAACCTCGTCTCTACTAAAAATACAAAAATTAGCTGGGCGTGGTGGTGTGTGCCTGTAATCCCAGCTACTTGGGAGGCTGAGGCAGGAGAATCACTTGCAGTGAGCCGAGATCGTGCCACTGCATTCCAGCCTGGGCGACTGAGCGAGACTCCATCTCAAAAAACAAAAACAAAACAAAACAAATCAAAGAAAACGAGGGATTTTATTTTATTTTATTTTGCGACAGAGTCTCACTCTGTCGCTCAGGGTGGAGTGCAGTGGCGTGATCTTGATTCATTGCAACCTCAGCCTCCCTGGTTCTAGCGATTCTTCTGCCTTAGTCTCTCAGTAGCTGGGATTATAGGCACCCACCACCATGCCCAGCTAATTTTTGTATTTTAGTACAGACAGGGTTTCACCATGTTGGCCAGGCTAGTTTTGAACTGATGAGTTCAGGTGATTCTCCTGCCTTGGCCTCCCAAAGTGCTGGGATTACAGGTGTGAGCCATTGCACCTGGCCTTTTTTTTTTTTTTAATTTATTTTTTCTTTTTTAGTTTCTCTTTTTTGGTCCTTTTTTCTTTTTTCTATTTATTTATTTATTTATTTATTTATTTATTTATTTTTTGAGATGGAGTCTCGCTCTGTCGCCCAGGCTGGAGTGCAGTGGTGCAATCTCAGCTCACTGCAAGCTCTGCCTCCCAGATTCACGCCATTCTCCTGCCTCAGCCTCCCAAGTAGCTGGGACTACAGGTGCCCGCCACCACACCCGGTCAATTTTTTCTATTTTTAGTAGAGACGGGGTTTTGCCATGTTAGCCAGGATGGTCTTGATCTTCTGACCTTGTGATCCACCCACCTTGGCCTCCCAAAGTGTTGGGATTACAGGCGTGAGCCACCGCGCCTGGCCTTTTTAATTTTTTTTAATTAAAAAAATTTTTTTGAGATGGAGTTTCACTTTTGTTGCCCAGGCTGGAGTGCGATGGTGCTCTCTTGGCTCACTGCAACCTCCTCCTCCCAGGTTCAAGTGATTCTCCTGCCTCAGCCTCCCTAGTAGCTGGGATTACAGGCACGTGCCACCACACCCAGTTAATTTCGTGTTTTTAGTAGAGACAGGGTTTCACCACGCTGGCCAGTCTGGTCCCGAACTTCTGACCTCAGGTGATCCGCCTGCCTTGGCCTCCCAATGTGCTGAGATTACAGGTGTGAGCCACTGCGCCCAGCCTATTGTATTTTTTTTTGAGAGGAGTCTTGCTCTGTCACCCAGGCTCGAGTGCAGTGATGCAATCTTGGCTCAGTGCAACATATACCTCCTGGACTTAAGCAATTCTCCTGCTTCAGCCTCCCAAGTAGCAGGGACTACAGGAGCCCAATACCATGCCAACATAATATTTTTATTTTGGAGATGGAGTTTTGCCCTTATTGTCCAGGCTGGAGTGCAATGGTGCATTCTCGGCTCACTGCAACCTCCACCTCTTGAGTCAAGCAATTCTCCTGCCTCAGCTTCCCAAGTAGCTGGGATTACAAGCATGCATCACCACGGCCAGCTAATTTTGTATTTTCAGTAAAGATGGGGTTTCTCCAGGTTGGTCAGGCTGGTCTTGAACTCCCAACCTCAGGTGATCTGCCTGCTCGGCCTCCCAAAGTGCTGGGATTACAGGTGTGAGCCACCACACCTGACTGCTAATTTTTTTTGTTTTTGTTTTTGTTTTTAGATGTAGTCTTGTTCTGTTGCCCAGGCTGAAATAAAATGGAATGATCTTGGCTCACTGCAACCTCTGCCTCCCGGGTTCAGGGGATTCTCCTGCCTCAGCCTCCTGAGTAGCTGGGATTACAGGCATGTGCCACCATGCCCCACTAATTTTTTTTTTTTTTTTTTTTGAGACGGAGTTTTGCTCTTTTGTCCAGGCTGGAGTGCAGTGGTGCGATCTTGGTTCACTGCAACCTCTGCCTTTGTTTCAAGCGATTCCCCCCTGCCTCAGCCTCCCGAGTAGCTGGGATTACAGGTGCCCACAACCACATCCAGCTATTTTTTTTTTTTGTATTTTTAGTAGAGACGGAGTTTCATCATGTTGTCCAGGATGGTCTTGAAGTCCTGACCTCGTGATCTGCCCACCTCAGCCTCCCAAAGTGCTGGGATTACAGACATGAGCCACCGCGCCCGGCCGTGCCCCGCTAATTTCTTTTTTTTTGAGACGGAGTTTCGCTCTTGTTGCCCAGGCTGGAGTGTAATGGCGCAATCTTGGCTCAGTGCAACCTGGGTTTGCACTTGGCCTCCTGGGTTTACGCGATTCTCCTGCGTCAGCCTCCTGAGTAGCTGGGATTACAGATATGCACCACCACACCCAGCTAATTTTGCACTTTTAGTAGAGACAGGTTTCACCATGTTCGTCAGGATGGTCTCAAACTCTTGACCTTGTGATCCGCCTGCCGCGGCTTCCCAAATTACAGGTGTAAGCCACTATGTCTGACAATTTTTGTTTTTTTAGTAGAGGAGGGGTTTCGCCATGTTGGCCAGGCTGGTCTCGAACTCCTTACCTCAAGTGATCTGCCTGCCTCGGCCTTCCACAGTGCTAGGATTATAGGTGTGAGCCACCACACCTGGCCACCAGGCTAAATTTTTTTGTATTTTTAGTAGAGACGGGGTTTCACCATGTTGGCCAGACTCATCTTGAATTCCTGACTTCAATGATCCACCTACCTTGGCCTCCGAAATTGCTGGGATTACAGGCATGAGCCACTGCGCCCCGCCAGGATTTTATTAGTAAGGAAGAAGAAATAAGATTAGTAAATCAAAACTATACATATTTCTATTATATATTACTGTTTATTATACATAGTATTATATCATTGTATGCTTTTAATATTTATTGAATACCAGGAAAATATACAATAAAAATATTTTTCTTTAAAACAAATTAAAGTGGGCTGGGCATGGTGGCTCATGCCTATAATCTTAGCACTTTGGGAGGCCCAGGTAGGAGGATTGCTTGAGCTCAGGAGGTTGAGACCAGCCTGGGCAATGTAGTAAGACCCTTATGTACAGACAAAAACTAGCCAGGCATGGCGGTGCCTGCTTGTAATCTCAGCTACTTGGGAAGTTGAGGTCGGAGGATTGCTTGAGCCCAGGAGGTTGAGGCTGCAGTGGACTGAGACTGTGCGCCTATACTCCAGCCTGGGCAACAGAAGGAGACTCTATCTCAAAAAAAAAAAAAAAAAAAAAAAAAGTTAGCCAGGCATGGTGGGGCATGCCTTTAGTCCCAGCTACTCGAGAGACTGAGGTAAGAGGATAGCTCGCACCTGGGAGGTTGAGGTTGTAGTGACTCACTGCACTCTAGGCTGGGCTACAGAGAAACACCAAAAAACAAAAAACATTAATTATTTTTCCCCTAGTAAAGATCTTTCTTGTTACCTACTGTGAATATAACGAAGTAGTGTTTTTAAAAGAATGAAGACTGTAGCAGAATGGCTATATTTAAGTCATGGCTCCACAGTTTACTTGCAGTTGTACACTTTGGATAAGTCACTTACTTCACCTCTCTAGTTGCAATTTTGTTGTCTGTAATGTGAGGATAATAGTACCTACCTCACAGGGTTGCTACGAAGATGAAATGGACCAGGTGCGGTGGCTCACGCCTATAATCCCAGCACTTTGGGATTCTGAGGAGGGCAGATCACTTGAGGTCAGGAGTTCGAAACTAGCCTTGCTAACATGGTGAAAACCCATCTCTACTAAAAATACAAAAATTAGCTGGATGCAGCGGCTCACACCTGTAATCTCAGCACTTTGGGAGACTGAGGCAGGCACATCACCTGAGGTCAGGAATTTGAGACCAGCCTGGCCAACATGGTAAAACTTCATCTTTACTAAAAATACAAAAATTAGCTGGGTGTGGTGGCGAACGCCTGTAATCCTAGCTTTTTGGGAGGCTGAGGCAGGAGAATCTCCTGAACCCAGAAGGTGGAGGTTGCAGTGAGCCAGCATCGTACCACTGCACTCCAGACTGGGCGACATGTCGAGTGAGACTCTGTCTCCAAAAAAAAAGAAAAAAAAAACCAATAAAAATACAAAAATTAGCTGGGAGTGGTCGTGCATGCATGTAGCCCCAGGTATTCGGGAGGCTTAGGCAGGAGAATCGCTTGAAAGTGGGAGGTGGAAGTTGCAGTGAGCCATCGTGCCACTGCACTTCAGCCTGGGAGACAAAGCAAGACTCCTTCTCAAAAAAAAAAAAAAAAAAAAAGATGAAATGTATTTATACACCCATAAATACATAGAGCAGTAAGTATTCAATAAATGCTATAATTGTGGTTGAAACTTTAGAAAATTCAAAAAATTAGGAAGAGCAAGAAAAGGTAATCAGTAATCCATCTTCCAAAGGCAGCCAATATTAAAATATTGAAGTATTTACTTACAATAAAATTTCCATGGATATTTGTACCCAGTGGAAATACTTATGCATGTGATTTGTATCTTATTTTTTATTTTTATTTTTTAGACCAGGTCTTGCTCTGTCATGCAGGCTGGAGATTCATCCCCCTGCCTCAGTAGCTGGGACTACAGGTATGTACCACCTCACCTGGCTAATTTTTGTATTTTTTGTAGAGAGGAGGTTTCACCATGTTGGCCAGGCTGATCTTAAACTCCTGGGCTCAGGTGATCCACCTGCCTTGGCCTCCCAAAGTGCTGGGATTACAGGTGTGAGCTACCGCGCCCAGTTGATTTGTCTCTTCTTTAGTCCAGAGCCTCTCTTCTCGTCTTCATTCTGCTTTGTGTCTCAGGAGGGACTCATGAGGACTCCATCAATGGATTATACTGAGCTCTTCTATTTGGGTTTACCTAATAGGGACACTGTGATAGGGTATTAATTTCCCTTCTCCTTTGAGGAAGTTCTCCTTTGAGGAAGTGGGGTGGGTTGGCTGTGCCCCTTTACTGAAGGTCTCACCTCTTGTCAGAGGCTCTTTCCATATGGCCATGCTTTCTGGGATCTCCATTTCAGCCTACGTTTGGTAACTGCTGTTGATAGACAGCTGCAACAAGTTCTGCAATAATCTTTATTGGTTTCCCTGAACCTTTTGTAAATGATTCCTTTGCTAAATCTCCTCAAATTACCCAGTTTGAGTGTACCATGTCCTTTCTTCTAGGACTTTGATACATAGGAGAAGAACAAAGTTTTTTTCAGGAAGATTAATTTTAGTAGCTGTATAATATTCTAGAGTGCCAATATACCAACAACAATGGCAATTACTTAATGTGCATGTCAGGTGCTTTATAGACATCATTTTATTCAGTAATTAGCACCTCCAGAGATTAGTATTTTACAGATGAGGAAAATGACTTCATGGAAGGCTGAAAACTTATTTGCCTGAAGTGACAGAGCTTATAAGCAGCAAGGTCAGTCTTACTTCAGAATCTGTATTCTTCCCACTAAACCCAGTGGTTCCAAAGCCTAGCTAACCATGAAAGAGAAAAATCTGGCTGGCACGGTGGCTCATGCCTGCAATCCCAAAACTTTGGGAGGCTGAGGCAGGCAGATCTTTTGAGCTTTTGACTACCTGACCAACCTGGCAAAACCATATCTCTACTACAAATACAAAACTTAGCCGGGCGTGGTGGTGCACACCTGTAATCTCAGCTACTTGGGAGGCTGAGACACAAGAATCACTTGAACCTGGGAGGCAGAGGTTGCAGTGAGCTGAGATCGAGCCACTGCACTCCAGCCTGGGTGAGAGAGTGAGACTCTGTCTCAAAAAAAAAAAAGAGAGAGGGAGAGAAATCTATTTCCACTCCCAGAGATCTTAACTTAGTGGGTCAAGAGTAAGACCCATAAATCTCTATTTTTATAAAAGTTCCTCAGGGGATTGTGATGATAAGCTAGATTTGGGAAAGAAAGCACCGTTTACCTCATCTTAATATACTGATGTTTCATTTTTATTGGATATTTAGATCATCTGTACATTTTGTCCTTATAAATAAGACTGAAATAAAGATGGTTACATATAAAGTCTTGCCCATATTTAATACTGTTCGCATAATACAAGTCTCAAAAGAATGAATGGTGAATCAAAAATAGAAATATTTTTGGCCGGGCGTGGTGGCTCATGCCTGAGGATCACCTGAGGTCAAGAGTTTGAGACCAGCCTGGCCAACATGGTGAAACCTCGTCTCTACTAAAAACAAAAAAATTAGCCAGGTGTGGCGGCACACATCTGTAATCCCAGCTACTTGGGAGGCTGAGGCACAAGAATCGCTTGAATCTAGGAGGCGGAGGTTGCAGTGAGCTGAGATCGCACCACTGCACTCCAGCCTAGGCTACAGAGCAAGACTCCATCTCAATAAATAAATAAATTTTAAAAATAAATAAATGGTCATTGGCAAAGCCTGAGTCCTGTCCTCTCACTCCTCCCCAGTCAGAATGAGCTTCACCATTCGCTCCACCTTCTCCACCAACTACCAGTCCCTGGGCTCTGTCCAGGTGCCCAGCTATGGTGCTCGGCCAGTCAGCAGCTCAGTCAGTATCTATGCAGGTGCCGGGGGCTCCCGGGGGCTCTGGTTCCTGGATCTCCGTGCCCCGCTCCACCAGCTTCCGGCACAGCTTTGTGTTCGTGGGCCTGGCCGCCGGGATGGCTAGGGGTCTGGCAGGAATGGGAGGCATCCAGAACGATACAGAGGCCATGCAAAGCCTGAACGACAGCCTGGCCTCCTACCTGGACAGAGTGAGGAGCTTGGAGACCGAGAACCGGAAGCTGGAGATCAAAATCCGGGAGCACCTGGAGAAGAAGGGACCCCAGGCCATTACTTCAAGACCATCGAGGACCAGAGGGCTCAGATCTTCACAAATACTGTGGACAATGCCCGCATCGTTCTGCAGATTGACGATGCCCATCTTGATGCTGATGACTTTGGAGTCAAGTATGAGACAGAGCTGGTCATGCACCATTCTGTGGAGAACTACATCCATGGGCTTCGCAAGGTCACTGATGACACCAATGTCACTCGCTGCAGCCGGAGACAGAGATGGAGGCTCTCAAGGAGGACCGGGTCTTCATGAAGAAGAACCACGAAGAATAAGTAAAAGGCCTGCAAGCCCAGATTGCCAGCTCTGGGTTGACCATGGAGGTAGATGCCCCAAAATCTCAACACCTTGCCAAGATCATAGCAGATATCCGGGCCCAATATGACGAGCTGGCTTGGAAGAACCGAGAGGAGCTCGACAAGTACTGGTCTCAGCAGACTGAGGAGAACACCACATTGGTCACCACTCAGACCGCTGAGGTTGGAGCTGCTGAGATGCCACTCATGGAACTCAGACATACAGTCCAGTCCTTGGAGATCGACCTGGACTCTATGAGAAATCTGAAGGCCAGCTTGGAGAACAGCCTGAGGGAGGTGGAGGCCCGCTATGCCCTGCAGATGGAGCAGCTCAACGGGATCCTGCTGCACCTGGAGTCAGAGCTGGCACAGACCCGGGCAGAGGGACAGCCCCAGGCCCAGGCCCTGCTGAACATCAAGGTCAAGCTGGAGGCTGAGATTGCCACCTACCGCCGTCTGCTGGAAGATGGCAAGGACTTCAATCTTGGCGATGCCCTGAACAGCAGCAACTCCATGCAAACCATCCAGAAGACCGCCACCCGCAGGACAGTGGATGGCAAAGTGGTGTATGAGAGCAACGACACCAAAGTTCTGAGACATTAAGCCAGCAGAAGCAGGGTACCTTTTGGGGAGCAGGAGGCCAATAATCAGTTCAGAGGTAAAATAAATAAATATTTTTAAGATTTTTGATTTTTTTGAGATGGAGTCTTGCTCTGTTGCCCAGGCTGGAGTGCAGTGGCACCATCTCAGCTCACTGCAACCTCCGCCTCTGGGGTTCAAGCAATTCTCCTGCCTCACATTCTGGAGCAGCTGGGACTGCAGGTGCACTCCACCGCGCCCAGCTAATTTTTGTATTTTTAATAGAGATGGGGGTTTCACCATATTGGCCAGCCTGGTCTCGAACTCGTGATCCACCCGCCTTGGCCCCCCAAAGTGTTGGGATTACAGGCATGAGCCACTGTGCCTGGCCACTTTTTGATGTTTTATTCAAACATTCATTTTTTCGGCTACTTAAATATTCATTTAAAAATTCTGCATGCTTTCCCTGCCTGGCCAACATGGTGAAATCCCATCTCTGCTAAAAATACAAAAATTGCCAGGCATGGTGGCTCACGTCTGCAATCCCAGCACTTTGGGAGGCTGACCACCTGAGGTCGAGAGTTTGAGACCAGCCTGGTCAATGTGGTGAAACCTCATCTCTACTAAAAATACAAAAACTAGCTGGGCGTGGTGGTGGGCACCTGTAGTCCCAGCTACTTGGGAGACTAAGACAAGAGAATCGCTTGAACCTGGGAGGTGGAGGTTGCAGTGAGCCAAGATTGTGCCACGGCACTCCAGCCTGGGCGACACAGCCAGACTCTGTCTCAAACAAAACAAAACAAAAGAAAACATCACAAAAATTAGCTGGGCGCGTGGTGGCACATGCCTGTAATCCCAGCTACTTGGGAAGGTGAGGCAGGAGAATCACTTGAACCTGGGAGTTGGAGGTTGCAGTGAGCCAGGATTGCACCACTGCACTCCAGCCTGGGCAAGAAGAGTAAAACTCCATCTCAGAAAAAAAAAAAAAAAAAAAAAATTTCTGCATTCTTTCTACAAATATTTATTTATTCATTTTTCTACAAATATTTATTAGACATTTATCATGTGCCAAACACTATGCCAGAGTTTTGAAATACAACAGTGAGGCCAGGTACGGTGGCTCATGCCTGTAATCCCAGCACTTTGGGAGGCCAAGGCAGGAGGATCACCTGAGGTCAGGAGTTCAAGACCAGCCTGGCCAACATGGTGAAACCCCATCTCTACTAAAAACAAAAAAATTAGCCAGGGATGGTGGTGCAGGCCTGTAATCCCAGCTACGTGGGAGCCTGAGGCAGAAGAATTGCTCGAACCTGGGAGGAGGTTGCAGTGAGCCAGGATCAAGCCATTGCACTCCAGCCTGGGCAACAAGAGCAAAACTCCATCTCGGAAAAAAAAAAAAAAAACTGCATTCTTTCTACAAATATTTACTAGACCTTTATCGTGTGCCAAGCACTGTGACAGAGTTTTAAAATAGTGAGACTGGTTGTAGTGGCTCATGCCTGTAATCCCAGCACTTTAGGAGGCCAAGGCGGGAGAATCACTTAAGCCCAGGAGTTTGAGACCAGCTTGGGCAAAGTGGTAAAACCCTGGCTCTACTAAAAATACAAAAATTAGCAGGTCATGGTGGCATGCACCTGTGGTCCCATTTACTTGGGAGGCTGAGGTGGGAGGATCTCTTGAACCCGGGAGTGGGAGGTTACAGTGAACTGAGATCATGCCACTGCACTCCAGCCTGGGTAACACAGTGAGACTCCACCTTAAAATAATAATAATAATAATAATAACGTAAATAAAATATTTAATTTACAATTGCAATTGGTCTATGAAGGAAGAGTAAGGGAGAATATAACTTCTGATTTGTATATGATTAGTGAAGATATTATTAAGGAAATGACATTTACACTGAAGCTTGATGAATGGCTAGATGCTGGCTGTGCAAAGAGGGAAGAGACAACATTCCAGGCAGAGGAAGTGGCATATGTAAAGGCCCACACATGATGTGAGGGAATGTGGCAAGTTATCTAAAATAGATGTACGTTGTAAGACATGTGTGTCACATGGCCATGTATATACTGAGGTAAAACAAGAGTGAATATGGAGGAATTAATTAAGTTATTGTAGTGATTTATGAAGAAGATGAAGTAGGAAGGAGAAGACTGACAGCTTGAAGTAGAGAGGTGTCAGTAGAGATAATGAAAAGTGGATATATTACAGATTTATTTAGAAAGTAGGGCTGGGCGCAGTGGCTCACACCCGTAATACCAGTACTTTAGGAGGCCAAGGCAGGAGGATCACTTAAGGTCAGGAGTTTGAGACCAGCCTCAGCAACATGGTGAAACCCCGACTCTACTAAAAATACAAACATTAGCCAGCCGTGATGGCACCTGCCTGTACCAGCTGCTGAGGTGGGAGGATCGCCTGAGCCCAAGAGGCGGAGGTTGCAGTGAGCCGAGATTGCGCCACTGCACTCCAGCCTGGAGGACAGAGCCAGACTCCATCTCACACAAAAAAAACCAAAAAAAAAAAAAAAAAAAAAAGAGGAAAAAATGAATTTAGGGCCAGGTGAGGTGGCTCATGCCCGTAATCTCAACATTTTGGGAGGCTGAGCTGGGAGGAATAGGTTGAACTCAGAGTTCAAGGCAGCCTGGACAACATAGTGAGGCCACGTCTCTACCAGAAAAAAAAAAAAAAAAAAATGCCAGACGTGATGGTGCGTGTCTGTGGTCCCAACCACCAGGAGGCTGAGGTGGGAGGATCCCTTGAGCCCAGGACGCTGCAGTGAGCTGTGTTTGTACCACTGCACTCCAGCCTAGGTAAGAGTGAGATCCTGTCTCAGTAATAATAATAATAATAATAATAATAATAATAATAATAATAATAGGCCGGGCACGGTGGCTCAAGCCTGTAATCCCGGCACTTTGGGAGGCCGAGACGGGTGGATCACGAGGTCAGGAGATCGAGACCATCCTGGCTAACATGGTGAAACCCCGTCTCTACTAAAAAATACAAAAAAAAAAAAAAAAAAAACTAGCCGGGCGAGGTGGCGGGCACCTGTAGTCCCAGCTACTCAGGAGGCTGAGGCAGGAGAATGGCGTGAACCCGGGAGGCGGAGCTTGCAGTGAGCTGAGATCCGGCCACTGCACTCCAGCCTGGGCGACACAGCGAGACTCCATCTCCAGAAAAAAAAAAAAAATAATAATAATAATAATAATGGGCCGGGTGTGGTGGCTCACGCCTGTAATCCCAGCACTTTGGGAGGCCAAGAAGGGTGGATCACCTGAGGTCAGGAGTTTGAGACCAGCCAGACCAACATGGTGAAACCCCGTCTCTACTAAAAATACAAAAATTAGCTGGGCGTCATTACAGGCACCTGTATTTATTTGATAAGTAATATTAAATGAAATGAACAAGGATGATTACTGCAGTAGTGTTTGTGGAAAAAACTGACTATACCCCAGGACAGCAAGGTCAGGAATTTGAGACCAGCCCAGCCAACACAGAAAAACCCCATCACTACTAAAAATACAAAAAATTAGCCAGGTATGGTGGCACATGCCTATAATTCCACTTCTCTGGAGGCTGAGGCAGGAGAATTGTTTGAACCCGGGAGGCAGAGGTTGCAGTGATTCAAGATTGCACCATTGCATTCCAGCCTGTGCCACAGAGGGAGACTCCATCTCAAAAAACAAAACTAAACATAAATGCACTGTAACTTTGTCACACAAGGGATTACAAAAAGTAGTCAAAGGGACTCAAGTTACCTATACAAACATGGAAAAATGTAAAAATTACCTCAAAATGGATTACAGATTTAAATGTAAAATGTAAAACTATAAGCGTTTAGAAGAAAACACAGGAGCAAATCTCCAGGACCTGTGCCTTGTTGAGGAATTCTTAGATGTGACACCAAAAGCACAATCCATTTAAAAAAAGGATAAATTAGACTTCATCAAAATTAAAAACTTTTGTTGTGATTTACCAATCACATATCTGATAAAGAACTCATATCTAGACTATATGAATAATTTTCAACTCAACAGTAAAAAAACAAAAACAAAACCAATTAGAAAATGAGTAAAACCCAGCCAGGCATGGTGGCTCACACCAGTAATCCCAGCACTTTGGGAGGCCAAGGGAGGAAGATTCCTTGATCCCAGGAGTTTGAGACCAGCCTAGACAACATAATGACACCCTCACTTCTACAAAAAATTTTAAAAAATTAGGCAGCTGTAGTGACACACAACTGTAGTCCCAGCTTGGGGAGGTTGAGGTGGGAGGACCACTTTAGCCCAGGAGGTTGAGGCTGCAGTTAACTGTGATCGTGCCACTACACTCCAGCCTGGGTAACAGAGCAAGACTTTGTCTCAAAAAAATTAAAAAATTGGCCAGGCACAGTGGCTCATACCTGTAATCCCTGGCTTTTGGGAGGCTGAGGCGAGCAGATCACTTGAGGTCAGGAGTTCAAGACCAGCCTGTCCAACATGGTGAAAGCCTGTCTCTGCTAAAAATACAAAAATTAGGTGGGCGTGGTGGTGCTCACCTGTAATCCCAGCTACTTGGGAGGCTGAGGCAGGAGAATTGCTTGAACCTGGGAGATGGAGGTTGCAGTGAGCTGAGATTGTGCCACTGCACTCCAGCCTGAGTGACAGAGCGAGACTCCATTTCAAAAAAGAAAGAAGAAAGGAGGACTCCAGGAAAGAATGAAAGTTGTGTTATAGTTATAGGAAACTAAAACTAAATGCCTTGTAGAAATATCAATCATGTAAATCCAGAAACAAGCAACCCAGCCCATTTTGAGGAAATTACATAAGTGGAATCAGGCCATAAATATGCCCTTGAGACTGGCTTTTCCAGGCTGCATAATGCCCTAGAAAGTCACCCAATTTGTTGCATGTATCAATAGGTTGTTCTTTTTTAATGCTGGGTATTCCATGGTATGGATGTACCACAGTCTATGTAACCATTCACCATTTTTTCTAAAAACTATTTATTTATTTATTTATTTATTTATTTTATTTTGAGACGGAGTCTCGCTCTGTCACCCAGGCTGGAGTGCAGTGGCGCGATCTCAGCTCACTGCAACCTCTGCCGCCCAGGCTCAAGCACCTCTCTGCCTCAGCCTCCCAAGTAGCTGGGATTATAGGCGACTGCCACCATGCCTGGCTAATTTTTGTATTTTTAGTAGAGATGGGGGTTCACCATCTTGGCCAGGCTGGTCTTGAACTCCTGACCTTGCAATACACTGCCTTGGCCTCCCAAAGTGCTGTGATTACAGGTGTGAGCCATTGCACCTGTTCTTTTTTTTTTTTTTTTTTTTTTTTTTTGCTATGGAGTCTTGCTCTGTTGCCCAGGCTGGAGTGCAGTGGCATGATCTTGGCTTCTTGGCTTACTGTGACCTCTGCCTCCCGAGTTCAAGTGATTCTTCTGCCTCAGCCTCCTGAGTAGCTGGGACTACAGGCATGTGCCACCACTCCTGTTTAATTTTTGTATTTTTAGTAGAGACGCAGTTTCACCATATTGGCTAGGCTGGTCTTGAACTCCTGACCTTATGATCTGCCTGCCTGGGCCTCCCAAAGTGCTGGGATTACAGGCGTGAACCACTGCACCCAGCCATCATTCATCTTTTAAGGGACATTTTGGTGGTTTCCGGGTTAGGACTATTTCATATAAAGCTTCTGTGACTGTTCATGTACAGTTTATATGTGAACATAAATTTTCTTTTTTCTTTTTCTTTTTTCTTAGATGGAGTCTTGCTCTGTCAACTGAGCTGGAGTGCAGTGGCGCAGTCTCAGCTCACTGCAACCTCCACCTGCCGGGTTCAAGTGACTCTCCTGCCTCAGCCTCCTGAGTAGATGGGACTCCAGGCGTGCGCCTCTATGCCCAGCTAAGTTTTGTGTTTTGAGTAGAGACGGGGTTTCACCATGTTGGTTGGCCAGGATGGTCTTGATCTCTTGACCTTGTGATCCTCCCGCCTTGGCCTCTCAAAGTGCTGGGATTACAGATGTAAGCCACCGTGTCCGGCCTGATAAATTTTCATGTATCTGGGATAAAAGCCCATCAGTGCATGTTGGTTTGTATGGTTAATATATGTTTCGTTTTTTATTAAACTGTCAGACTTTTTCCCAGAGTGTTGTATCATTGTACATTCCCACAAGGTAGGAGCAATTCAGTTTCTCTGCATTCTCACCAGCATTTGCTTTCATCACTATTTGTTTTAGCCGTTCTAACAGGTGTGTAGGAATATCTGTTTATGGTCTTAATTTGTATTTTGATAATGGCTAGTGAAGTTGAACATCTTTAAACATGCTCATTTGTATCTATACAGTGCATTCTTTTTGTTAAAAAGTCTCTTTATGTCTTTACCCATTTTCTTTGTTTAATTCCTTAATTTTTAAACTTTTTTAACTTTTAATTTTTATTTAGACGGAGTCTTACTCTATCGCCCAGGCTGGAGTGCAGTGCAACGATCTCGGCTCACTGCGACTTCCACCTCTCTCAGGTATGAGCAACTCTCCTGCCTCAGCCTTCCGAGTAGCTGGGATTACAGGCATGCACCACCACACCCGGCTAATTTTTGTATTTTTAGTAGAGTCGGGGTTTCACCATGTCGGCCAGGCTGGTCTCAAACTCTTGACCTCAAGTGATCCACCTGCCTTGGCTTCCCAAAGTGCTGGGATTACAGATGTGAACCACCATGCCCGGCCTTGGTCTCTGTCTTTACTGTTGACAGCTTTCCTCAAAGGTCTGATGATCCTTGAATATTCAGTTAAAAATACCAGATTTTTAACTGAACCACTGCATAGCTGACTGGAAGCTCTTTGTGAGTTTGCAGGTCTTGTCAACTTGTGGGCTTATTTTTAGATTCCCTAGGTAGTCAGCCAGCTTTTGTGTGCAGGTATGTGTGTGGTACCCCAAATGACAGTATGTGTAGGTATTTTCTCTGTAGTAATTTACTTTATCTGGAGAAAAACTAATTTTCTGCCTGGCTATTGACTTTGTAGCACTGGACTGAGGAATCTCACAGTTCAATATGTAGACCTTTTTTAGTTTTTTTTTTAAAAAAAGCAAGTACTAAACTAATATTCTGCCTGGCTATTGGCTCTGTAGCACTGGACTGAGGAATCTCACAGTTCCTTTTTTTTTTCTGAGATGGAGTCTCATTTTGTCACCCAGGCTGGAGTGCAGTGGTGTGATCTCAGCTCACTGCAACCTCCACCTCCTGGGTTCAAGCGATTCTCCTGCCTCAGCCTCCTGAGTAGCTAGGATTACAGGCACACACCACCACGCCTGGTTAATTTTTGTATTTTTAGTAGAGACGGGGTTTTACCATATTGGTAAGTCTTGTGTCGAACTCCTGACCTTGTGATCCGTAAACCTCGGCCTCTGCGCCTGGATGCCCTTTTTTTTGTTAAAAAAAAGAAAAAGAAAACAAAGCAAGTACTCTGGAAACTCTGTAGACTTTTTTTTGAGATGGAGTCTCACTCTGTCACCCAGGCTGCAGTACAGTGGCATGATCTCAGCTGACTGCAACCTCTTGCCTCCTGGGTTCAAGCAATTCTCCTGTCTTAGCCTCCTGAGTAGCTGAGATTACAGGCATCTGCCACCATGCCCGCTAAATTTTTTGTATTTTTAGTAGAGACGGGGTTTTGCTATGTTGCCCTGGCTGGTCTCGAGCTCCTGACTCAAGTGATCTGCCTGCTTTGGCCTCCCAAAGTGCTGGGATTACAGCTGTGAGCCACTACTCCCAGCCTGTAGACTTTCGAGGAATTCTCACCCGATCTGTCTTCCTTTCTGCTGCTCCCCAAGCTTCTCAGATTGTTTCTCCCCAGAAAAAGTACTTGTGGGAGTGGGGAAGGGGTGGCTGCCTGACTGATGGGAGTGACGGAGGGCTTGTAGGGCTGCTTTTCAGTCTTCAGACACCCCTCGCTGTCCTCACTGTTCCTACACTGCCTTCCAAAGTACCAGGCTTCAGTCCTCGAGTTGTGTTGCTTTTTGTGGGTCTTCTCCAACAAAGCTTGGCCTTCCTCTGCTCTGCTAATTTAGTCACCATTCCTCCATCTGCTTTTTGTCTTCATGTGCTGTGGGTTTGGGGAGAATAAATGTTTCCTAGTTTTATTGAAGATAGCATTTGTGTTTCTGTTTCTTGTTCTGATTGTGTTTTGGGGAGATTAAAAAAAATAGTCTAGAAAGGTCAATGTTCAGCCATCGAAAACCTGGAAGCTGTGGAGGTGACTTCTAGCAATTGCCTCCATTATTGCTGTCCAAACATATTTAAAAAAAAAAAAATACAAAGAGTGTTCTGAAAGCAGTTCTGTCTGCCCATACTCTTTGCTCAGTGGCAGTGCCAAGTAGTGCTGCGCCTAACCATATTGGAGCCTGAGGCAAAAGAAAAAATTAGTAACACTGATCTAATCTTTATTTAACATTTCAATATTTTGTTCATTATGGAGTTTTGCTGCACCTATTTTGACTTAAAAATACTGCAGGCGTGGTGGCTCACGCCTGTAATCTCAGCACTTTGGGAGGCCGAGGCAGGCCGATCACCTGAGGTCGGGAGTTCGAGACCAGCCTGACCAAAATGGAGAAACCCCATCTCTACTTAAAATACAAAAAATTAGCCAGGCATGGTGGTGCATGCCTGTAATTCCAGTTACTTGGGAGGCTGAAGCAGGAAAATTGCTTGAACCTGGGAGGCGGAGGGTGCGGTGAGCCGAGATCATGCCATTGCATTCCAGCCTGGGCAACAAGAGCAAAATTCCTTCTCGAAAAAAAAAAAAAGAAAGAAAAGCATTAAAATACTATTTTAAGGCTGGGCATGGTGACAAATGCCTGTAATCCCAGCACTTTGGGAGGCCGAGGTGGGCGGATCACCTGAGGTCAGGAGTTGAAGACCAGCCTGGCCAACATGGTGAAACCCTGTCTCTACTAAAAGTACAAAAATGAATTGGGCATGGTGGCATAGGCCTGTAATCCCAGATACTTGGGAGGGTGAGGCAGGAGAATCACTTGAACCCAGGAGACAGACGTTGCAGTGAGCCGAGATCACGCCATTGCACTCTAGCCTGGGTGACAAGAGCAAAATTCCGTTGCAAAAAATTATTTTATTACTAATATTACTTACTATTATTATTTATCACTTAATTACTGAGTGCTTTGGCGCCTTTTACACTTTACATCCCAGTTAGGTGACTTATTTCCTTCATCCTAATCCTGGTCCTGGGATGTATCACTTTTTTTTTTTTTTTCCTGAGACAGAGTTTCACTCTTGTTGCCCAGCCTAGAGTGTGCAATGGCGAGATCCCAGCTCATTGCAGTCTCCGCCTCCTGGGTTCAAGTGATTCTCCTGCCTCAGCCTCCCGAGTAGCTGGGATTACAGGCGCCCACCACAATGCCCAGCTAATTTTTTGTATTTTTAGTAGAGACGAGGTTTCACTGTATTAGTCAGGATGGTCTCAATATCCTGACCTTGTGATCCGCCCGCCTCAGTCTCCCAAAGTGCTGGAATTACAGGTGTGAGCTACTGCGCCCAGCTGGATGTATCACTTTCTTCAGCTAATCATGCCCCACCCTGCAAGCCACTACAAAGAAACATTTCATCTATTTGCTTTTTTTTTTTTTTTCTCAGACCCTTTAGGTCTGAAACAGAGTTTAGGATGAAATATGTCATCTAAGTAAATACAACCTGCTTGCCATGCAAACTTATACCTTCAAGACATATCCCACAGTCATGCTTTCAATCAATGTATGTTCCTGGCTGGGCGCGGTAGCTCATGGGCTGTAATCTCAGCACTTTGGGAGGCGGAGGTGGGAGGATCACTTGTGGGCAGATCAGGAGACCAGTCTGGGTAACATGGTAAAACCCTGTCTATCAAAAATACAAAAAAACTAGCCAGGTGTGGTCCCAGCTACTAGGGAGGCAGAAGTGGAAGAATCGGTTGAGCCCAGGAGGTAGCACAGGTTGCAGTGAGCCAAGATCCTGCCACTGCATTCCAGCCTGGGCAACAGAGTGAGACCCTGTCTCAAAAAAAAAAAAAAAAAAAAAAAAAAAAGAAAGGAAAAAAAAAAAGAAAATTATCTCCTTAATACATGGCTGTTGCTGACTGTTCTCCTCTGTTCATAGAAAGAGTTGGTCTCTTCTAGGAAATAGAAGATTGGGTCAAAGAAAGCCCTATCAGTATAATTAAGATGCCATTTTTTTTTTTTTTTTTTTTTTTTTTTAAGATGGAGTCTCGCTCTGTCACCCAAGCTGGAGTGCAGTGGCGCGATCTCAACTCACTGCAACCTCTGCCTCCGGGTTCAAGCAATTCTCCTGCCTTAGCCTCACGAGTAGCTGGGTCTATAGGTGCCCGCCACTACACCCAGCTAATTTTTTTTTGTATTTTAAGTAGAGACGGGGTTTCACCACATTGGCCGGGCTGGTCTCAAACTCCTGATCTTGTGATCCGCCCGCCTCAGCCGCCCAAAGTGCTGGGATTACAGGCATGAGCCACCACTCCCAGCCAATGCCAGATCTTTATTCATACATGGTACATAATGTAAGGACTGGGGTGGCACTGCTGACTCCAAAGCTTTGTTTTGGTTGGTTGTTTACTAAAATAAAGTAAGATTAACAGAGACAGAAGCATTTCCTCTAAAGTATTCTCGTGTTCATTTTTCTGCTAAAACCTTGACATGAAGTAAAAGCAGTAACACTTCCTCATTTGTCTCTACAATCACTACTATCACATGTGGGCAGCGTCAGAAAAGGATCTTCCCTTTTCTTTTCTTTTTTTGTTTTCGAGACAGAGTCTTGCTCTGTCATCCAGGCTAGAGTGCCGTGGCACAATCTCAGCTCACTGCAACCTCTGCCTCCCGGGTTCAGGCAATTCTCTTGCCTCAGCCTCCCGAGGAGCTGGGATTACAGGCATGAACCACCATGACCAGCTAATTTTTGTATTTCTAGTAGAGACAGGGTTTCACCATGTCCCAGGCTGGTCTCAAACTCCTGACCTCACGATCTGCCTGCCTTGGTCTCCCTAAGTGCTGGGATTACAGGTGTGAGCCACCAAGCCTAGCCTTGTTTTTTTTTTTGTTTTTTTTGTTTTTTTTTTTTTTGAGACTGAGTCTCACTCTGTCACCCAGGCCAGAGTGCAATGGCATGGTCTCAACTCACTGCAACCTCTGCCTCCTGGGTTCAAGCAGTTCTCCTACCTCAGCCTCCCGAGTAGCTGGGAGTACAGGTGTGTGCCACCACACCTGGCTAATTTTTGTAATTTTAGTAGAGACACGGTTTCACTATGTTGGCCAGGCTGGTCTCGAACTCCTAACCTCGTGATCCACCCACCTCGGCCTCCCAAAGTGCTGGGATTACAAGCGTGAGCCACCGCACTTGGTCTTTTGTTTTTGTTTTTTTTTTGAGACGGAGTCTTTGCTCTGTCGCCCAGCCTGGATTACAGTGGCATGATCTCGGCTGACTATGAGCTCCACCTCCCGGGTTCAGGCCGTTCTTCTGCTGCAGTCTCCCAGGTAGCTGGGACTACAGGCGCCCGCCACAATGCTCAGATAGTTTTTTGTATTTTTAGTAGAGACGAGGTTTCACCGTATTAGTCAGGATGGTCTCAATATCCTGACCTTGTGATCCACCCATCTCAGTCTCCCAAAGTGCTGGGATTATAGGCGTGAGCCACTGCTCCAGTTCCTTTTTTTTTTTTTTTTTTTAGAGGGAGTCTAGCTTTGTCACCCAGGCTGGAGTACAGTTACACGGTATCGGCTCACTGAAACCTCTGCCTCCCAGGTTCAAGCAATTCTCCTGCCTCAGCCTGCCAAGTAGCTGGGATTACAGGCGCCCACCACCACGCCCAGCAAATTTTTTGTATTTTTAGTAGAGATGGGGTTTCACCATGTAGGCCAGGCTGGTCTTGAACTTCTGACCTCAGCTGATCCTCCTGCCTCGGCCTTCCAAAGTGCTGGGATTACAGGCACGAGCAACTGCACCCGGCCAGGATCTTCCCTTGCTAATGACAAGATTTTTCATGGTTAAGTAGATGGAGGAGAAAGGCATTTTGGCTGCAAGGGAGTACTAAGACTAATGGTTGAATTTGTTTGTTCTTTTTTATTTTTTTAAGACACAGTCTCGCTCTGTCGCCCAGGCTGGAGTGCAATGGCACCATCTCAGCTCACTGCAATCTCCGCCTACTGGGCTCAAGCAATTCTTCTGCCTCAGCCTCCCGAGTAGCTGGTACTACAGGCACGCCACCATGCCCAGCTAATTTTTTGTATTTTTAGTAGAGACAGGGTTTCACCATGCTGGCCAGGCTGGTCTTGAATCTTGACCTCGTGATCCGCTCTCCTTGCCCTCCCGAAGTGCTGGGATTATAGGCGTGAGCCACCATGCTCGACGGTTTATTCTTTTGAGTTCTTGTTTTAACTGACTATGACGATTTAGGGATGTCTTATAGACCACTGTCCATTGCTACAGTGAAGAACGATCATGTAGAAGGCATTCTCAGTCCTTATGTGTTCATAGGAAATCTTAACATTTTGGGGATGTTATCTCTGTGAGCCACAGAGGCACCATGTCTTAATAAAGACACAGTGATCACCTCATGCCTTACTTGCTGTATCACACCCTTCAGGAAGGTCCAGGACAATGCCTTTCAAAGTCTCAAAGTGTGCACTGTGGACCAGACTTGGTTCTGGAACTGTTGTTACTTGTCTAGGCTCAGATAATCATAGAAATTGAGAACAAGCATTTGGAAAGTTTCACAGCAGGCCAGGTGCAGTGGCTCATGCCTGTAATCCCAGCTCTTTGGGAGGCAGAAGCAGGGAGATCACTGAGGTCAGGAGTTTGAGACCAGCCCGGCCAACACGGGGAAACCCCATCTCTACTAAAAATACAAAAATTAGCCAGGCTAGGCCAGGCATGGTGGCTCACGCCTGTAATCCCAGCAGTTTGGGAGCCTGAGGCAGGTGGACCACGTGGTCAGGAGTTCAAGACCAGCCTGGCCAATATGATGAAACCCCGTCTCTACTAAAAATATAAAAAAATTAGTCAGGCATGGTGGAGGTTGCAGTGAGCCGAGATCCTGCCATTACACTCCAGCCTGGGCGACAGGGCAAGACTCTGTCTCAAAAAAAAGAAAGAAAGAAAGAAACATAGTTGGGTGTGGTGGCACGTGCCTGTAATCCCAGCTACTCGGGAGGCTGAGACAGGAGAATCGCTTAAACCCAATCGCTTAAGCCCCGAGGCGGGTGGATCACGAGGTCAAGAGTTCAAGACCAGTCGGTCAAGAGTTTGAGACCAGCCTGGCCAACAGTGAAACCGCGTCTCTACAAAAATTACAAAAATTAGCCAGGTGTGGTGGCACACACCTGTACTCCCAGCTACTCAGGAGGCAGAGGTTGCAGTGAGCTTACATTGTGCCACTGCACTTTAGCCTGGGTGACAGAGCAAGACTCCGTCTCAAAAAAATAAACAAATAAATAAATAAAAAATAACTGGGCATGGTGCCAGACTCATATAATCCCAGCTACTCGGGAGGCTGAGGCAGGAGAATTGCTTGAACTTGGGAGGCGGAGTTTGTAGTAAGCCAAGATTGTGCCACTTCTCTCCAGCCTGGGCAACAGAGCAACACTCCGTCTCAAAATAAAATAGGTGCGGCGCGATGGCTCATGCCTGTAAACCCAGCACTTTGGGAGGCCAAGGCAGGAGGATCACAAAGTCAGGAGTTCAAGACCAGCCTGGCCAACATAGTGAAACCCTGTCTCTACTAAAAATACAAAAAGTAAGCTGGGCATGGTGGTGGGTGCCTGTAATCCCGCTACTCAGGAGGCTGAGGCAGGAGAATTGCTTGAACCCAGGAGGCAGAGGTTGCAGTGAGTGGAAATCGTGCCACTGCACTCCAGCCTGGGTGACAGAGGGATACTCCATCTCAAAAAAAAAAAAAAAAAAAAAAAGGCCAGGCATGGTGGTGGCTCACACCTGTAATCCCAGCACTTAGGGAGGCCGAGGCAGGCAGATCACGAGGTCAAGAGATCAAGACCATCCTGGCCAACGTAGTGAAACCCTGTCTCTACTAAAAATACAAAAATTAGCTGGGCATGGTGGCCCACGCCTGGAGTCCCAGTTACTCAGGAGGCTGAGGCAAGAGAGTTGCTTGAACCCAGGAGGCAGAGTTTGCAGTGAGCTGAGATCTCGCCATTGCACTCAAGCCTGGGTGACACAGTGAGATTCTGTCTAAAACATAAAAATAGGCTGGGCGCGGTGGCTCACACCTGTAATCCCAGCACTTTGGGAGGCCGAGGCGGGCGGATCACAAGGTCAGGAGATCAAGACCATCCTGGCGAACACAGTGAAACCCCATTTCTACTAAAAATACAAAAAATTAGCTGGGCGAGGTGGCGGGCGCCTGTAGTCTCAGCTACTCGAGAGGCTGAGGCAGGAGAATGGTGTGAACCCAGGAGGTGGAGGTTGCAGTGAGCTGAGATCACATCACTGCACTCCAGCCTGGGCGACAGAGCCAGACTTTGTCTCAAAAAAAAAGAAAAAATAATAAATAAATAAATAAAAAATAAAAAAATATAAATAAATAAATAAAAAATAGGCCTGGCGCGGTGGCTCACACCTGTAATCCTAGCACTTTGGGAGGCCGAGGCAGGTGGATCACTTGAGGTCAGGAGTTCAAAACCATCCTGACCAACATGGTGAAACCCTGTCTTTAGTAAAAATAAAAAAAACTTAACTGGGCTTGGTGGCAGGTGCCTGTAATCCCAGCTACTCAGAAGGCTGAGGCAGGAGAATTGCTTGAACCCAGGAGGTGGAGGTTGCAGTGAGCCAAAGTTGTGCCACTGCACTCCAGCCTGTGCAACAGAGGGAGCCTCCGTCTCAAAAAAAAAAAAAAAAGAAAGAAAGTATATATATGTATATAACAAATTAATTAATTAATTAAAGTAAAAGTTAAAAAACACATATTAAGACTGTCAAGCAAAAAAGAAAAAGAAAAAGCAAACAAACAAACAAAAAAACAAAAAACCCAAAACCACACATTTATTATGTCCCAGTTCTGGCAGGTCAGGAGTCTGGCCTGAGTTAGCCAGGTCTTCTCCTCAGGGTCTCTCTAGGCCAAAAACAAAGTGCTGGCCATAAATCTCATCTGAGGCTCGACGGCCTCTTTCAGCCTCACTGTGGTTGTTGGGTTGTTGGTAGAATTCAGCTCCTTGTGTTGTATTGTTGGCGTTCCCATTTTCTTTCTTTTTTTTTTGAGATGGAGTCTTGCTCAGTCGCCCACGCTAGAGTGCAGTGACGCGATCTCAGCTCACTGCAAGCTCCGCCTCCCAGGTTCTCGCCATTCTCCTGCCTCAGTCTCCCGAGTAGCTGGGACTACAGCCGCCCGCCACCACGCCCGGCTAATTTTTTGTATTTTTAGTAGACATGGGGTTTCATCATGTTAGCCAGGATAGTCTCGTTCTCCTGATCTCGTGATCCCCCCGCTCGGCCTCCCAAAGTGCTGGGATTACAGGCTTGAGCCACCGCGCCCGGCCCCCATTTTCTTGCTAGCTGTTGACTGACGACTGCTCTCAGCTCCTCCAGTTGCCTCAGGTGCTTGCACTCAGCACCTCCATAAGCCCATTCGCAATATGCCGGTTTACTTCAACTTCAAGGCCAGTAGGAAAGTGTCTCTCTGTTGCTTTGCATTCTTTTATTTTTTAAATTTATTATTATTTTTTGAGACGGAGTCTCACTCTCTCGCCCAGGCTGGAGTGCGGTAGCGCCATCTCAGCTCACTGCAAGCTCCACCTCCCGGGTTCACGCTATTCTCTTGCCTCAGTCTCCAGAGGATCCCAGGCGCCAGCCACCACGCCTGGCTAATTTTTTTTTTTTTTTTTTTTTTTTAGTAGAGATGGGGTTTCACCATGTCAGCCAGATTGGTCTTGATTTCCTGACCTCGTGATCCGCCCGCTTCGGCCTCCCAAAATGCTGGGATTACAGGCATGAGCCACCGCGCGCGGACCGCTTTGCATTCTTTTAAAGGGCTTACAGGGCCAGTTGTGGTGGCTTACACCTGTAATCCTAACACTTTGGGAGGTCAGGGCAGGTGGATCACTTGAGGCCAGGAGTTCAAGGCCAGACTCAGCAACATGGCAAAAACCCGTCTCTACAAAAATAATAATAATAATAATAATAATAATAATAATACAAAAATTAGCTGGGCGTTGCTACAGTCCCAGCTCCTCAGGAAGCTGAGGTGGGAAGATGGCTTGAACCCAGGAGGTGGAGGTTGCAGTGAGCTGAGATTGCACCACTGCACTGCAGCCTGGGTGACAGAACCAGACCCTATCTCAAACAAACAAACAAACAAACAATAAGGGCTTACTGAATTAGGACAGGCCAACCAAGAAAATCTACTCTTTGATTAACTCAAAGTCAACTACAGATCAGTGATCTATCTAATTAAGGGAATGATACAGAAAACAGGAATCTCTGGACCATCTTAGAATTCTGCTTAGCAAACATTTTCTCTCCCCTTTGTTGAAAGTCCATTAGATACCCTGTAGGACTTGTGGCATGTGATGGCATGGGGGTACAGGGGAGAAAATCATGTGATTACGTAGCTTAATTTTTTTTTTTTTTTTTTTTTTTGAGACAGGGTCTCGCTCTGTTGCTCAGGTTGCAGTGCAGTGGCATGATCATGGCTCAGTGCAGCCCAGACCTCCCAGGCTCAAGTGATCTTCCCACCTAAGCCTGCAGAGTAGCTGAGAATACAGACGTGTACACCACCCCCAGGTAAATTTTGTATATTTTGTAGAGAAGGAGCTTGGAAAAAAGTGATTTTGAAACTGATAAGGATTATTGAGGGTTAATTAGGTAAACAGCTTGCAATGTTTGGCTTACAGATGAATAACACATTGTATTAGTTACATACATATATATACACACACATATATACACATTTTTTGTTTTTTTTTGAAACACAGTCTCGCTCTGTCGCCCAGGCTGGAGTGTCAGTGGCACGATCTTGGCTCACCCCAACTTCCGCCTCCCAGGTTCAAGCGATTCTCCTCCCTCAGCCTCCTGAGTAGCTGGGCTTACAGGCATGTGCCAACATGCCTGGCTAATTTTTGTACTTTAATAGAGATGGGATTTCACCATGTTGGCCAGGCTGGTCTGGAACTCCTGACCTCGTGATCTGTCCGCCTTGGCCTCCCAAAATGCTGGGTTTACAGGCGTGAGCCATCACACTCGGCCAAAAATAGTGAATTTTTTTTTTTTTTTTTTTTTTTTTTGCGATGGGGTCTCTCTCTGTCGCCCCGACTGGAGTGCAGCCGCGCGATCTCTGCTTACTGCAAGCTCCGCCTCCTGGGTTCACGCCGTTCTCCTGCCTCAGCCTCCTGAGTAGCTGGGACTACAGGTGCCCGCCACCATGCCTGGCTAATTTTTTGTATTTTTAGTAGAGACGGGGTTTCACCGTGTTAGCTAGGATGGTCTCCATCTCCTGACCTTGTGATCTGCCCGCCTCCGCCTCCCAAAGTGCTGGGATTACAGGCGTAAGCCACCGCGCCCGGCCCAAAAAGTAAATTTTAATACAATATAGACATGGGCAGGTCTCACTGTCTTGCCGAGGCTGGTCTCATACTCCTGGGCTCAAGTGATCCTCCCACCTCAGCCTCCCAAAGTGCTGGGATTACAGGTTTGAGCCACTAAGCCCTGCCAAGATTGGCATTTGAATCAGTGGACTGCCACCTTCATCTGATGTGGGCAGGCACCATCCAATCAGCTGAGGGCCTGGATATAACAAAAAGGCAGAGGAAAGGCAAACTGCTGCACTCTCTCTTTTTGCTGGAGCCAGACACCTATGTTATCCTGCCCTTGGACATCACAACTCCAGGTTCTCTGGCCTTTGGACTCCTACAAGAGGCCTCCTAGGTTCTCAAGCCTTTGGCCTTCGACTAAGAGCTAAACCATTAGTTTAGCTCTCCTGGTTATAAGACCTTTGAACTTGAGGCCAGCGCGGTGGCTCACGCCTGTAATCCCAGCACTTTGGGAGGCCAAGGCGGGTGGATCACAAGGTCAGGTGTTCGAGACCATCCTGGCTAACACGGTGAAATCCCGTCTCTACTAAAAATACAAAAAATTAGCCAGGCGTGGTGGTGGGCGCCTGTAGTCCCAGCTACTAGAGAGGCTGAGGCAGGAGAATGGCGTGAACCTGGGAGGCAGAACTTGCAGTGAGCTGAGATGGCAGTACTGTATTCTAGCCCGGGCGACACTCTGTCTCAAAAAAAAAAAAAAAAAAAAAAGACCTTTGAACTTGTACTGAGTCACGCTGTCAGCTTCCTTGGTTCTCTAGCATGCAGACGGCCTAATGTGGGACTTCTCGGCCTCCATAACTCTGTGAAACATTTCTCCTAATAAATGCGCTCTCGTCTCTCTCTCTCTCTCCATCCTATTGGTTCCATTTCTCTGGAAAACACTGACTAATACAAAGAGAGAGCTCAAGAGTGTGAAATATTCTTTTGAGAGGTCAAGCAAAAAATTGTTTGCTGATTATAGTGACATGGAGATTGGTAGTGATCTTAGTAAGAGGAGTTTCAGGGGAGTAGTAAAGATGGAAGTCAGGGTGCAATGAGTTCAAGAGTGAATATTAGAAAAGGATAAACTTTGTGTTGGATTAAAATAAATGGTGACAGAATGAACTTGTGGTTTTTGATATATATATTTTAAAAACATAGAAACAATTATGAACATATGTGTATTTGTGCATTGATGTACATACAATTTCTGGCCGGGCGTGGTGGCTCATGCCTGTAACCCCAGCACTTTGAGAGGCCGAGGCGGGAGGATCACCTGAGATCGGGAGTTCGAGACCAGTCTGACCAACATGGTGTACTAAAAATACAAAAATTAGCTGGGTGTGGTGGTGCATGCCTGTAGTCCCAGTTACTTGGGAGGCTGAGGTACGAGATTTGCTTGAACCCAGGGGCAGATGCCACAGTGAGCCAAGATGGCACCACTGTACTTCAGCCTGGGTGATAGACTGAGACTCTGTCTCAAAAAAACCCCAAAAACATCGAGACCAGCCTGGCCAACATAGTGTAACCCTGTCTCTACTAAAAATAGAAAAAATTAGCTGGGTGTGGTGGTGGGTGCCTGTAATCCCAGGTACTTGGGAGGCTGAGGCAGGAGAATCTCTTGAGCCTGGGAGGCAGAGGTTGCAGTGTGCCGAAAGGGCGCCATTACACTCCAGCCTGGTCAACAAGAGGGAAACTCTGTCTCAAAAACAAACAAATAAAAAACACAAACAAACAAACACACATACAATTTCTTAACTCTATTCACTAAGAGGGCCTGGGGGCTGGGCTCAGTGGCTCACCCCTGTAATCCCAGCACTTTGGGAGGCCCAAGTGGGAGGATTGCTTGTGCCCAGGAGTTCAAGGCCAGCCTGGTCAACATGGCAAACCTTGTTTCTACAAAAAAAAAAAAAAAAAAAACGACAAAAATTAGCCAGGGGTGGTGGTGCACATTTGCAGTCCCAGCTACTTGAGAGGTTGAGGTGGGAGGATTGCTTGAGTCTGGGAGGTCAAGGCTGCAATGAGCTGTGATCATGCCACTGTACTCCAGCCTACGTGACAGAGTGATACCCTGTCTCAACAAAATAAAATAAAATAATAAAAAAGAGGACCTAGGAGCAGTGATACCCCAGTAGCAATGAGTACAACTAGTGCTCAGATCTTGGTCCCTTAGTAGTAGTCTTTGAGCCGGGCGCGGTGGCTCAAGCCTGTAATCCCAGCACTTTGGGAGGCTGAGGCGGGTGGATCACGAGGTCAGGAGATCGAGACCATCCTGGCTAACATGGTGAAACCCCGTCTCTACTAAAAATACAAAAAAAAAACTAGCCGGGCGTGGTGGCGGGCGCCTGTAGTCCCAGCTACTCGGAGGCTGAGGCGGGAGAATGGCGTGAACCCGGGAGGCGGAGCTTGCAGTGAGCTGAGATCGGGCCACTGCACTCCAGCCTGGGTGACAGAGTGAGACTCCGTCTCAAAAAAAAAAAAAAAAAAAAAAAAAAAAAAAAAAAAGTAGTAGTCTTTGATGAAAAGAACCTCCTTCGAGCTCTTTGGAGAAGTGCTTGTTTCCAGGGTTGGGAGAGGATGAGCCTGGAACATCTTGTAGTACCAGAAAATAAAGAACTGCTTAAACAAAGAAGTGGAGGCTGGGCATGGTGGCTCACGCCTGTAATGCCAGCACTTTAGGAAGCTGAGTCAGGTGGAATGCTTGAGTGCAGGAGTTTGAGACCAACCTGGGCAATGTGGGGAGACTCTGTCTCTACAAAAAATAAAAAATTAACTGGGAGTGGTGGCAGGTGCCTGTAGTCCCAACTACTCAGAGGCTGAGGTGAGATGATTGCTTGAGCCTGGGAGGTTAAGGCTGCAGTGAGCTATGATTGCACCACTGCACAGCCTGAGTGACAGAGCTAGACCCTCTCAAAAAAAAAAAAACAAAAACAAATAAATAAAAATGAAAAAGGAAGTGGACATGTCAAAAGGACTCATAAACTAACCTGAAGGAGTGCCCAATTACCAAACCTGGAACAATCTAAGAAACAATATAAATAATGACGGTATTGCATTATAATCCATGGAATAACTATCCAGGAGTCCATACTGACATAAAGATAATTAAATGAATAAATGAGAGAGCAGGAACAATTATTTTTTACAGAAAACTTCCAATTAATAAATGTAGAATGAATGTGGGAAATATACAATCTCCAATATATAAACACAACAGTAATTGTTGCAGGCAAGACCCACTGATGAATGGTAAAATCAGTGGTTGAGGCCAGGTGCAGTGGCTCAGGCCTATAATCCCGGGACTTTGGGAAGCTGAGATGGTAGGATAACTTGAGGCTAGGAGTTCAAGTCTACCCTTGGCAACCCAGAGAGACTCTGTCTCTACAAAAATAATTTAAAAAATTAGCTGGGTGTAGTGGAGTGCACCTTAGTTCCAGCTATTTGGGAGGCTGAGGTGGAGGGATTCCCTGAGCTCAGGCATTTGACTCTGCAGTTATGATTGTGCCACTGTACTCCAGCCTAGGTGATAGAGAGAGACCCTGTCTCTAAAGATAAAAAAGAAAAAGAAAAAAAAATCAGTGGTTTGAGGAGAAACAGGACATTTGCATATCCTCAAAGTAACTCCTCAAAGATATTTATCAATATACAAACGAAAAGACAGTAATTTAATTCCTGATAGATACCAGTTTAACCAAGTGATCAAGATTAATACCAGTAATAAAATTATAACCTCTGATATAATGCATTGAGAGAACATGATATAACTTTTGTGGCATTTTTGTCAAAAATCCACGACTTCAATCTAATTATGAAAAAAATGCCAGATAAACTAAATTGAGAGATATTTTGCAAGATGACTACTAATACTCATCCAAGTGTCAAAGTCGGCTGGTGCAGGGGCTCACGCCTGCAATCTCAGAGCTTTGGGAGGTTGAGGCTGGAAGATCGCTTTAGCTTAAGAGTTTGAGAACAGCCTGGGCATCATAGTGAGACTTTGTCTCTACAAAAAATTTGAAAAGTAGCTGAGTGTGGTGGCCCATGCTCATCTCTCAGCTATTTGGGAGGCTGAGGTGGAAGGATTGCTTGACCCGGGGAAATGGACGTTGCGGTGAGCCAAGATCACACATTGCACTATAGCCTGGGTGACAGAGCGAGACTCTGTCTTACCAAAAAAAAAAAAGTGTCAAAGTTATGAAAGACAAGGAAAGACTGAGGAATTGTCATAGGTTGGAGAAGACTAAGGAAACACAACTAAATGCAGTATGGGATTCTGGATTGGATCATGGAACAGAAAAAGGACATTACCAACATGGTGAAAACTCATCTCTACTAAAAATATAAAAAGTTAGCCAGGCATGGTGGTGCAGGCCTGTAATCCCACTACTCAGAAGGCTGAGGCAGGAGAATTGCTTGAACCTGGGAGGTGGAGGTTGCAGTAAGCCAAGATCACGCCACTGCCCTGCAGTGTGGGCAACAGAGGAATACCCACCCTGTCTCAAAAATAAAATAAAATAAATTAAATTAAAATAAATAAATAAAAAGAAAAAGGACATTAGGGGGAAAACTGGTAAAATCCAAATAAGGTATATAATTTATAGTGATTTAGTAATGTTAACTTCATAGTTTTGATCATTGTACTATGCTTGTGCATGTTTTTAACAATAGAGGAAGCTGGGTGAAGGGTATATGTGAATTCTGTACTATTTTTATAACTTTTTTGTAAGTGCAAAATTATTTTGAAATAATTTTTTTTTTTTAAAGGCAAATAAAGGGCATGGGGGTGGGATCTAAAACACAGGGGAGGCCTGGTGAGGTGGCTCACACCTGTAATCCCAGCACTTTGGGAGGCCAAGGTGGGCAGATCACTTGAGGTCAGGAGTTTGAGACCAGCCTAGCCAACATAGAGAAACGCTATCTCTACCAAAAACACAAAAATTAGCCGGGCATGGTGCTGTGTGCCTGTAATCCCAGCTACTCGGGAAGCTGAAGCACAAGAATCACTTGAACCCAGGAGGTGGAGGTTGTAGTGAGCCAAGGTTGTGCCATTGCACTCCAGCCTGGATGACGAGCGTGAAACTTCATCTCAAAAAAAAAAAAAAAAAAAAAAAAAGAAAGAAAATAATAGTTTGAAAAACAGAAAAATAGTTCAGGTGCTGTGGCTCATGCCTGTAATCCCAGCACTTTGGGAAACCAAGGTGGGAGGATTGCTTGAGCCCAGGTATTTGAGACCAGTCTGGGCAAAATAGTGAGACCCTGTCTCTACAAAAAAAATTAATAAAAATAAAAATAATTAAAAAAAAATTAGCTGGGCATAGTGGCATGAACTAATCGGGAGGCTGAGGTGGGAGAATCCCAGAGGGAGTAGGAGTCCTGGAGGTCTAGGCTGCGATGACCCTGTCTCCAAAAAACAAAACAAAACAAAACAAAACAAAAAAAGAGAGAGGGGGAAAAGAAAGCAAATAAAAAAAATTAAAGGGCCAGGTACGGTGGCTCATGCCTGTAATCCCAGCACTTTGGGAGGCCAAGGAGGGCGGATCACGAGGTCAGGAGTTTGAGACCAACTTGGCCAATATGATGAAACCTCATCTGTACTAAAAATACAAAAATTAGCTGGGCATGGTGGTGCGTGCCTGTAATCCCAGCTACTCAGGAAGCTGAGGCAGAAGAATTGCTTGAACCCGGGAGGCAGAGGTTGCAGTGAGTCGAGATCGTGCCAGACTCTGTCTCAAAAAAAAAAAAAAAAAAAGGAAAACATCAGAAACATTTTGCTGGAGTGTTTCCTACTTTTTTGCTCCCTCGGGCTGCCCCACTCAGCTAATTTGAGGACATAGGATTATAAGAAAGGTGTGAGGACTGGCGGGTGTGTTGTGGTTAGAAAATGGGAAAATTGAATTGCAGCTAATACAAACTTTCTGGCTACTTAGAGTCTTCTAGGGTTATAGTACCTTGGATTAGGTCATTATGGTTTAGATTTTGAACTTCAACATTTTCAGTTCAATAACATGGTCAAGTCAGTTATATGAAAATGAGTTAAATGAATCCATGGATTCTCATGCCAAACAGTCTCTTGTGAGAATGTATAAACCAGAATGTTAATTTACTACCTTACAATGAGAAATGTAACCGGACAGCAGATTGTATATTCATATTGTATATGTTATCAGCTGCTTGAGATTTTTTGTTTTGTTTTTGAGACAGGGTCTCACTCTGTCACCCAGGCTGGAGTGCAGTACGATCTCAGCTCACTGCAACCTCTACCTCCTGGGCTCAAGCCATCCTCCTACCTTGGCCTCCTGAGTAGCTGGGTCTACAGGCTCAAGCCACCATACCAGCTAATGTTTTGTATTTTTGGTAAAGACAGGATTTTGCCATGTTGTCCAGGCTGGTCTTGAACTCTCTCAAGTGAACCACCTGCCTGGGCCTGCCAAAGTGCTGGGATTACAGGCGTGAGTCACCACCCCGGCCTGCTTGAGATATTCTTTCCTTATAGGATAATCTACATGGGAAGCCTAGTTATAATCAGATTTTCTGGTAAACAGGAATCTGGAACAAGAAGAATTAGATCGGTAATCATAAAAGACCAGTGTTATCTAATTACGATAACCAAATGCAATCATTTCAGCCTTAAGAACAGAATTGCTAAGAGAGGGTTGCTTTTTCTCTACTGCTATTTTCTTTCATGTGAGTTGAGCTGGAATGATGCGCTCATTGCTTTCCCTTTATTCATTGTAATCCAAGGCAGAGAGTAACTCATTTGATTGCTAAATCAGGAAGAACAACCTAGGTATGCTTGCCTCATTTCTTCTCATTTCTCTCAAGAGTACACACTTCCTCTGGGATTTAAGCCTTACTTGGGCCAGTGTGTTCAGTGTTGTTCAGGGCCAACTTCTTCCTTAGGCACAGCAGGCAGTGCCTAGGGTCCATGAAAATGTTTTAATTTCCTTAAAAATCAGAAGAAAAAAAATGAGGCTGGGTGCGGTGGCTCAAGCCTGTAATCCCAGCACTTTGGGAGGCTGCTGCTGTAGGATCCCTTGAGCCCAGGAGTTGGAGACTAGCCTAGGCAATATAGTGAGACCCCGTATCCTTATCTACAAAAAATTTAAAAATTGACTGGGTGTGGTGCCATGTGCCTTTGGTCCCAGTTACTTGGAAGGCTGAGGTGGGAGGATCCTTGAGCCCAGGAGGCTTAAACTGGAGTGAGCCGAGATATTGGTGCTACAGTCCAGCCTGGGCAACACCGTGTATGGAAAAAAAAAAAAAAAAAGAAAAAGAAAAAGAAAAAAGCAAAAACAGAAGAAGAAAAAAGTGAATTTGTAGCTCAAAAATGTTTTAATATATGTATATCAGTATAGTCATAATGTACAATTTTTAGTATATATATTTAATGAAGGAAAAAGAACGGGAGCCCAAGAAAAAAGCAGAAGTGCCTATGGCCCCATGAAAGCCATAATGTGTGCCTTTGCTGCCTGTAGAACACGGTAGGTAAGTGTATATCATTCTGGGGTTCAGGTGACAGGTCAGTTTGGTTCTCATGAGCTGCATCCTCCAGTTAATCCTTATCAGTTCAAGGTGATATCTGACCTCACATTTACCTTATGCTTGCCCTTTATTCTCAATTTGGGCAGAGAAGAGCCATGTCCTTTATTGGATGCCCTCGAGACCTCAACATAAACTATAGGAATATATATTTACTGAATCAAACTGAAGGAGACTGGAGAATCTGTGTAGTGAGCAAGGCTACACTGATCGATGCTGGCTAACTTCTGCAGAAATACCGTTATTTAACTTCCCTTTTCTATGGTCCATACAGATCAAATCCTTCTATATATATCTGTGTGTGTGTGTGTGTGTGTGTGTGTGTGTGTGTGTGTGTATATATATATATTTTTTTTAAGACAGAGTCTTGCTCTTTCACCCAGACTGGAGTGCAGTGGTGCCATCTTGGCTCACTTCAAGCGATTCTCCTGCCTCAGCCTCCCAAATAGCTGAGATTGCACGTACACTCCACCATGCCCAGCCAATTTTTGTATTTCTAGTAGAGATGGGGTTTCGCCATGTTGGCCAGGCTGGTCTTAAACTCCTGACCTCAAGTGATCCGCCCACCTTGGACTCCCAAAGTGCTGGGATTACAGGTGTGAGCCACTGCGCCAGGCCCAAATCCTTCTATATTTTGCATTTAGCCAAAAAAAAAAAAAAAAAAAAAGAGAGAGAGAAAACTCATTGACATGATCGTATAAATTATGATTGATTTCTGATTTGGAACAAGTTTTTGTTGTTGTTGTTTTGAGATGGAGTCTTGCTCTGCAGCTGAGGCTGGAGTGCAGTGGCTCAATCTCGGCTCACTGCAACCTCCGCCTCCCGGGTTCAAGGGATTCTCCTGCCTCAGTCTCCTGAGTAGCTGGGACTACAGGCGCACTCTACCATGCATGGCTAATTTTTGTATTTTTAGTAGAGCTGGGTTTTTCACCATGTTGGTCAGACTGGTCTCGAACTCCTGACCTCAGGTGATCCACCCACCTGAGCTTCCTAAAGTGCTGGGATTACAGGGTGAGCCACCGAGCCCGGCCCAAGGCATGGTTTTATATATTAAAAACTTGCTGGCTGGGTGCGGTGGCTCACACCTATAATCCCAGCACTTCAGGAGACCGAGGCAGGTGGAATACCTGAGGTCAGGGGTTTGAGACCAGCCTGACCAACATGGTGAAACCCCATCGCTACTAAAAATACAAAAAATTAGCCAGGCATAGTGACAGACGCCTATAATCCCAGCTACTCGGGAGGTTGAGGCAGGATAATTGCTTGAACTGGAGAGGCAGAGGTGCAGTGAGCTGAGATTGTGCCATTGCACTCCAGCCTGGGCAACAACAGCAAAAGTATGTCTCAAAAAAAAAAAAAAGTCACTGATGTTCAGTGATATTATTACATTCAGAGAGCAAGTTGGGATTACAAATAACATTTTTCCAGGTAAATCAGTATATTCTTAGTTTTTTTTCCCCTTATCTACATTAGTTACCTGATTAAAAATCCTGGATATTTGAGTTCTAGTTTTTTCTTTTTTTTTTTTTTTTGAGACAGAGTTTCGCTCTTGTTGCCCAGGCTGAAGTGCAGTGGCATGATCTCGGCTCAGTGCAACCTCTGCCTCCCAGGTTCAAGAGATTGTCCTGCCTCAGCCTCCCAAGTAGCTGGGATTACAGGCGCCCGCCACCACACCCAGTTAAGTTTTGTATTTTTAGTAGAGATGGGTTTTGCCATGTTGGCTAGGCTGGTGTGGAACTCCTGACGTCAAGTGATCCGCCTGTCTCAGCCTCTCAAAGTGCTGGGATTACAGGCCTGAGCCACCACGCCCAGCAGAATTTTTTTTTTTTTCCAGCCAAGCAGCAGCTTTATTAGTGGTGCTGGGTTCTTCCCATACCTTGCAGTGTGCTCGGAAGCATTCCCCAGGGTTTCCACAGAATGCCTCCCAGCGCTCGGGACAACACTGTGTAGCTTTGACACTGGAATGATATAAATAAAGCTTTGGTGTGTAGGTTTGCAGGAGAGAGTACAGGTTAATACTATGATACGAAAAATTCAGAAAACACCAGTTCTCAATGTGAATTGGGTTTTTGGCCAAAGGGGTAACTTCTATGTGACTGGACACTGGGCCTCTTGCCACGTCTACTCAAGGCCCCAGCGGCAGGAGGAGGGCGTCTAGGGCTGAGGCTCCATGTGGCCCTGCCACTTCGCCTTCATCTGCAGGTACCGCCCTTTGCCTTCCTCTAAGCGCTTCTCTCTCTCTCTCTTTTTTTTTTTTTTCCTGAGACAGAGTTTCACTCCTGTTGCCCAGGCTGGAGTGCTCCCTGTAACTTCCGCCTCCCGGGTTCAAGAGATTCTCCTGACCCAGCCTCCTGAGTAGCTGCGATTACAGGCGTGCACCATCACTATCACGCCCGGCCAAGTTTTTGTATTTTTAGTAGAGACGGGGTTTCACCATGTTGAGCAGGCTGGTCTCCAACCTCAGATGATTCGCCTGCCTCAGCCTCTCAAAGTGCTGGGATTACAGACTTGAGCCACCGAGTCAGGCTTCAAAGCCCTTCTTCTCATCCTGGGTCTCGGGCAAGCGCTGGGGCATGGGCAGCGACCCACCCTCCTGGCTCAGTGACACAGGTGAAGACACTGGCGGCCTGGTAGGCTTCTGGGAGCTGTCCGCAACAGAGTTGGCGTCCACCAAGACCTCTATCTCTACGGATTTATTGCTCGTGAAGGCCATGCGTCCCAAGATGGTCTTGATGCAGTCTTTTCTGATCTTGTGAAAATTAATGGCGTTCACGGAAGCTGTGACGAGGTTGGTCTTGCAGTGGCGTGCAGCCACGATCCCGGCGACCTTGTCCGTGAGCTTCATGGTCATGCCTTCATGCACGAAGCTGTGCAGGGTACAGTCTGAAGGCCCCACCAGGTGGATCAAGCTGGACTGGCTGTAGCTGACAGTGTTCGGCTCTGGGTTGAGGACTGGCTGGACGACGTCCTGGTTCCTCCACTTGGTCTCCATGCGCTCCAGCTTCTGGGTTTTGTACCGCTTCCGGCCCTCCTCCTCCTGCTCCTGCCGGGAATACACAACAGGAGGCACTTCGAGGACCTTGTCCACGTTCTTCAGCGACAGGGGCACATACCAGAGGGTGGCCTTATAGGTCAGCTTTTTGGTACCTGTAAGGATGTTTTCAGACATCACGTTGACCTGCACCTCCACTGAGTGCTTGGAAGTGTAGGTGATCTCCGCGCTGATGTGGGCCACCTCACCGATGCACATGGGCCACAGGAAGTCGGTGTGCTCCACCCGTGCCAGAGTGGCCACACAGTGGTCCCTGTTCTGGCTGTTGCAATGCCAGATGCTGATGATGGCGCCCACCTCCTCGATCATCTTCAGGATGGTCACCCCTAGACATTGCGGGCCACACTGGCGTCATCTGGCCGCACGATCCTGCAGATCTGGTTGGCAGAGGGCCTCTCGATGTCTGGGCCACACATGCTGGCAGCTGCCGCGGTGGCTGCGGGCCGGCGCAGGTGTCTGGCAGGCCTGGTGCGGAACGGAGTTTTAGTATTGAGAAAATTAAAGTTTTGGTTGTTAAAATGATTGCAGTTTTAGCTAACTTCAATTTTAAAATTCACCAATAATAAAACTATTATTTATCAATAAGTAGAAACGAGTTAGAAAATATTCAATCCTTTCAATTCAGTTGGGGAATAAACTAATATTTTTCGAACACCTGACACATATCAAGCATTTACTTAGGTATTTGCATCCATATTGTAATTTAATTCCTGCAACTGTCCTGGATGGGCACAGTGTCTCAGGCCAGCATTTTGGGAGGCTGATGGGGGAGGATCGCTTGGGCCCAGGAGTTCATAGACCATCCTGGACAACATAGTGAGATCCCCATCTCTAAAGAAAACTAAACAAAACAAAACCAGTTCTTTTTTTTCTTTTTTTTAGAGAGGCTCTCACTCTGTCACCCAGGCTGGAGTACAGTGGCACAATCTCGGCTCACTGCAACCTCCGCCTCCCAGGTTCAAGCAATTCTCCTGTCTCAGCCTCCCGAGTAGCTGCGATTACAGGCTCTTGCCACCACGCCTGGCTAAAAACCAGTTCTTTAAATTTAGCATCCTGGTCAGGCACGGTGGCTCATGCCTGTAATCCCAGTATTTTGGGAGGCTGAGGCAGGTGGATCACTTGAGTTCAAGAGTTTGAGACCAGCCTGGGCAACATGGCAAAACCCTGTCTTCACAAAAAATACAAAAATTAGCCGGGCATCGTGGCATGTGCCTGTAGTCCCTGCTACCTGGGAGGCTGAGGTGGGATGATCACTTGAGTTCCAGAGGCAGAGGTTGCAGTGAGCCGATATAGTGCCACTGCACCCCAGCCTGGGCAAAAGAGTGAGACCCTTTCTAAAAAAAAAAAATTAACATCCTTATCCCCACTGTAGAATTAAAGAAATTGAGGCTAGGAGCAGTTAAGTATCTCTGCAGAGATCATACATTAATGGGATGGCAGAACTAAAAATATGGATCTACACCTAAAGTTTAAAAGCCTGTATTATTTTCCACTTCACCATACTACTTCTCTTAGTAAAAATAACGATGATGCTTTGTATCTGTCTTACCTCACATAAATTGTAACAAAGGTCCTTAAGGACAGGGGCTATGTCTTATACTTTTACAGTATCCCTAATGAATTTTCAGGAAATATTGCTTGAATGGTATGGTTGGTTCCTGGTATTTAAATACTGTTATTTAATTTTTCAATGGTATTTCAATGATAGAAATAAATTACGCTTTTTTAACCTTAGTGTTTATAATGTAATTATTCTGACTTATTTCACATCAGAGATAATTTTATCCAGTTTAAATTCATCTTACATAAAAAATGTGTAAACAGCTGAATGCAGTGGTTCACACCTGAATCTCAGCACTTTGGGAGGCTGTGGCAGGCAGATTGCTTGAGCTCAGGAGTTTGAGACCAGCCAAGGGAGCATGGCAAAACCCTGTGTCTACAAAAAATATAATTATTAGCCACGCATGGTGGCACATGCCCGTGGTCCCACCTATTGGGAGGCTGAGGTGGGAAGATCACCTGAGCCCAGGGAATTTGAGGCTGCAATAAGCTGTGATCACGCCACTGCACTCCAGTCTGGGAGACAGAGTGAGACCATGTCTCAAAAAAAAAAAAGCATAAATAAATATGCAGTTATGTTTGCTGCCATTCTGCCATTTTTTGGAGTGTATGATATTTTTGGAGCATTATTATATCACGCTCATATAAAATATATTTAATATATTTAACTTCATTTGTAGGCTATTGAACTCTAGGAGTTGCCTTATGAATACCATTCTGGGACTTCCAGGATTTTCCTAAGTACTTTCTATCTGTTCAGTACCAGGAATAATAATATAAAATAAATAGTAAAAGGATAGTACTATCTATAGAGTTGAAAACACTGACAGAGAAATGGACTTTGCCTTCAGAAAGGTATTAGCCTCAAAGGGTTAAGTAGTCCTAGAACTTGGAAACATGTATTTTTTTTTCCTTTTTCTTTCTTTTCTTTTCTTTTTTTTTTTTTTTTTGAGTCTTGCAGAATTAGCTAGAATGGAAACCCATATTTGAATGTACTAAAATAACTATCAGCCAAGGCCTCTTCACTCTGGGATTGGTGCTCTTGCCCTGGCCCTAATGCCTTTCTTTTCAAAATACAAACCAGATCAAACCAAACAAAAATGTCTCACACTCCTCAAACTCCGTTCTAATTAGCAACATTCAGAATTTATCTTTCAGGCAGGTCATTACCAAACATTGAAAAACCTAACTTCTTAGGCAGGGACTGAGAGGAAAGTCTAGTGGGTGGAATGTGTTGCTTGGCCCCAGGCCCAGCTCACATTTTCCATAAGCAAACACCACCTTAGCTTAGGGTGAATGTCTTTAACAACACCTCTGGAGCTGGCCTCCTTCAATTTAGGAGGTTTTTTTTTTTTTTTTTTTTTTTTTTTTAAGTACAATCAAATTTTGAGAACCTAAATAATTTCATTACAAAGAACTTTACATTTCCCTTTAACAAGCATTTACAGAAAAACTACTATGAGGTCACCCACAGTGGCTCACGCCTGTAATTCTAGCACTTTGGGAGGCCAAGGCACGCAGATCAGTTGAGGCCAGGAGTTCAAGACCAGCCTAGCCAACATGCCGAAAACCCATCTCTACTAAAAATACAAAAATTAGCTGAGCATCATGGTGCATGCCTGTAATCCCAACTACTTGGGAGGCTGAGGCAAGAGAATCGCTTGATCCAGAAGGAGGAGGTTGCAGTGAGCCGAGATCACGCCACTGCATTCCAGCCTGGGTGACAGAGCAAGACCCTGTCACAAACAAACAAACAAAAACAAAAAGGAAAACCTGCTATGATAGTTAGATTTCTCTGGATGCAACTATCAAGAAACAACTCAAGTTAGCTTAGGCCAAAAAAGGAGAGATTTATTGTAAGAATATAGGGATGTTTTGAAGAAACCAAGGAGAGAGATGTAGCTGGCCCAGGAAAGACCAGAAACAAGTTGTTGAGAGCCCAGACATCATTTTCTCTCCATCTCTCCAATATCTCTTTTCTGCTTGTTTCTTCTCCCTAGAGCAGCTTCCTCTGCTACCCTGGACTGATGTAGACTATAGCTGCCTCTGACTCCTGAGTTAATCCTATACAAGCTCAGTAGCACAAAGAAACTGAGAATCGCAAATCTTTCATATTTTTACTTAAACGCTATTTATTTTTACACAGCAAATAGATTTTTTGGGGGGTCTTGCTCTGTTACCCAGGCTGGAGTGCAGTGGAGCAATGATAGCTCAAGCCATCCTTTCACCTCAGCCTCCAAAGTAGCTGGAACTACAGGCACACACCACCGTGCCCAGCTAATTAAAATTTTCTTCTTTTTTTTCTTTTCTTTTTTTTTTTTAAGGCCAGGCACAGTGGCTCATGCTTGTAATCCCAGCACTTTGGGAGGCCGTGGCAGGCAGATCACTTGAGGTCAGGAGTTCGAGACCAGCCTGGTCAATACGGTCAGACCTCATCTCTACTAAAAATACCAAAATTAGCTGGGTGTGGTGGTGCGTGCCTGTAATTCCAGCTACTCGGGAGGCTGAGGCAGGAGAATCACTTGAACCCAGGAGGTGTTGAACATGGGAGGTGGAGGTTGCAGTGAGATTAGATTGCGCTACTACACTCTAGCCTGGGCAACAAAGTGAGACTCTGTCTCAAATTTTAAAAAAGTAAAAAAAAAAAAAAAAAAAAAAAAATTGGGGCCTGGTGTGGTGGCCCATGCCTGTAATCTCAGCACTTTGGGAGGCCAAGGTGGGCAGATCACCTGAGGTCAGGAGTTTAAGACCAGCCTGGGAAACATGGTGAAACTCCATTCTATACTAAAAATACAAAAATTAGGGCTGGGTGCAGTGGCTTACGCCTGTAATCCAAGCACTTTGGGAGGCCAAGACGGGCGGATCACTTGAGGTTAGGAGTTCGAAACCAGCCTGGCCAACATGGAGAAACCCCCATCTCTACTAAAAATACAAATTTAGTCGGGTGTGGTGGCCCATTTCTGTAATCTCAGATACTCGGGAGGCAGGAGAATCGCTTGAGCATGGGAGGTGGAGGTTGCAGTGAGCCGAGATCATGCCATTGCACTCCAGCCTGGGCAACAAGAGCAAAACTCCATCTCAAAAAACAAAACAAAACAAAACAAAAATTAGCCTGGCATGGCGGCAGGCACCTGTAATCCCAGTTACTCGGGAGGCTGAGGCAGAGGAATCGCTTGAACCTGGGAGGCGGAGGTTGCAGTGAGCCACGCCATTGCACTCCAGCCTGGGTGACAGAGAGTGACTCCGTTTAAAAAAAAAAAAAAAATTAGCTCGGCACAGTGGTGTATGACTGTAATCCTAGCTGCTCAGGAGGCTGAGGCAGGAGAATCGCTTGAACCCAGGAGGTGGAGGTTGCAGTGAGCTGAGATTGTGCCACTGCACTCCAGCGTGGGCGACAGCGCGAGACTCCATCTCAAAAAAAAAAAAAAAAAAAAAAAAAAAGGCGGGTTGAGTGACTAATGCCTGTAATCCCAGCATTTTGGGAGGCCGAGGCAGGTGGGTCACCTGAGGTCAGGAGTTTGAGACTAGCCTGGCCAACATATTGAAGCCCTGTCCCTACTAAAAATACAAAAATTAGCTGGGCGTGGTGGTGCACATCTGTAATCCCAGCTACTCAGGAGGCTGAGACAGGAGAATCCCTTGAACTCAGGAGGTGGAGTTTGCAATGAGCTGAGATTGCGCCACTGCTCTCTAGCCTGAGCGACAGTGATACTGTCTCAAAAAAAAAAAAAAAAAAAATTAGCCTGGCATGGTGGTTTGCGTTTGTAGTCCCAGCTACTTGGGAGGCTGAGGCAGGAGTATAGCTTGAGTCCTAGAAGTTAGGCTGCAGGGAGCTGTCATCGTGCCACTGCACTCTAGTCTGGGCAATAGATCAAGATCCTGTCATGAAAAATAAATAAATATATAAAATTGTTTCAGTGAAAAGTCTCTTCATCCTCTTTCCTCTAGCCACCGTTGCTTTCTCAAAGGCAATTAATGGAGCAGTTTGTTCTATCTTCTTCTTGAGATATTCTATGTATATGTGATAAAATCCATCCATCTATCCACCCATCCACCCATCCATCCATCCATCCATCCATCCATCCATCCATCCATCCATCCCATCCGTCCATCATCATATCTATTATCTATCTACCTACCTACCTATCTATATTTATCTGTCTTTTTCTCCTCTCTCCATTTTTTTTACACTAATGGCAGCATACCATACAAACATTTTTCACTGAGCAATATATCTTGGAGATGGTGCAGTACAAACATTTAGAGAGTGCCATCATTCTTTTATATTGTGGCATTCTGCTGTTTTCATGTAACATACTGCATTTAACCAGTTCCCTGTAGGTGGGCATTTAGGTTTTCCCCCATCTTTTGCTATACTACAAACAATGCTGCACATATGTAATTTAAAAATATGCTTAAGAGTAATCTGTATTTCTTTTTCTGTGTGCAGTCTTTTTTATAATGTGTCCATTTTTTACTATTGGGTTGTTAGTCTTTTCCTTATTGATTTCTACATGTTTGTATATTAGAAATCAGCCCTTTGTCTCTGATGTGAATTGCATTTTTTCTTGTTTATTATTTGTATTTTGATTTTACTAATGGTCTTTGTCCCAATTCTAAAATTTCCCAGGAAGAGACTAATTGGATTAAAACACGCACTCTTGGTTAAATGTGGTGAAAGAAGTGGGTGATTTTTCAAAACCCTGGAGTCTGGTCCTATAGAATTGGGGGAAGAGGGTACAACTGACTAGGAAATTGTAAGCTAGGAAGGTACCCTAAAAGGAATTCAGTACATTTCAATGTGTAAGGAATGTTTTCTAGTTACTGTGGATACATATTTTGTCTAGGGGAAGACAGTTCACAGTTTTGGCAAAGATACAGACCAACAAATAATCATCACTGCAATTAAGAGAAGTATATAGACATTGCTGTGGGCATAGAAGAAATCATTCTCTTTGGGAGGCCAAGGTGGGAGGATCACTTGAGCCCAGGAGTTTGAGACCAGCCTGGCCAACATGGTGAAACCCTGTCTCTACGAAAATACAAAAAAATTAGCCAGGTATGGTGGCACATATCTGTAATCCTAGCTACTTGGGAGGCTGAGGCAGAATTGCTTGAACCTAGGAGGCAGAGGTTGCAGTAAGCCAAGATCACGCCACTGCCCTCCAGCCTGGGTGAGTCTCAAAAAAAAAAAAAAAAAAGAAAAAAAAAAAGAAACTGTTCTATTTGGGGCATCCAGAAAAACTTTACAGGATAAAAGGGCATTTGGGTTGGGTTGTAAAACACAAATGAAAGTGAATGACTAGGTTAGCCAACGGTTCAACATCCCTGGAAAGGATGTATTATGAGGTGTGTGATTGTCTCAAATAGAGGAGTAATTAACTGGCAGAAAGATGTTAGCAGGTATGGTCACAGGATGTACAGTTTCCTTATTGGCAAGTGATATGAAAACTTGGCTGGGCACGGTGGCTCATGCCTGTAATCCCAGCACTTTGGGAGGCTGAGGTCGGTGGATCACCTGAGGTCAGGAGTTGGAGATCAGCCTGACTAACATGGTGAAACCCTGTCTCTACTAAAAATACAAAAATTAGCTGGGTGTAGTAGCAGGCGCCTGTAATCCCAATTACTTGGGAGGCCGAGGCAGGAGAATCGCTTGAACCCGGGAGGCAGAGGTTGTAGTGAGCAGAGATCGTGCCACTGCACTCCAGCCTGGACGACAGAGTGAGACTCCATATCAGAAAAAAAAAAAAAAAAAAAGAAAATAAAAGAAAACTTATAGTTACATAAAGCTGGAGCTCCCACAACATGCTTATAGACAATAGGTATGGCTTCCCGTAAAGTCTCTCACGAAGACACAGAATTGTTGCTATCACACTCACAGAAGGAGGATTATCCCGGGAATGAGGAAGCTATCCTTGGCATTATCTAGACTTTTTTTTTTAATGCTGTCTTTGCCAATCCCATCTCCACCCTTTCTTGTCAAGTTTGGAGACTGTGCCTCATGCCTGCCCATTCATGTACAGAGAAACTGTGTAAAACAAAGGTCAGTTTCTCAAGAGCATTTCTCAGGAGACCTACATTTCAGGCTTATTTGAGGTCATTTCTGCAGGAGTGGCAGCATTTGGAAGCAGAGGTGAGGTGGTTTGGATTTTAAATTCGAATATGTAGACAAGTGTTTCCTCCAAAATGTGATACAAAATCACATGTCCTGGGATACTCTTATGAATAAAGGATTTGCGGTCAAGTAAGTTTGGAAATATTTACTATTATATCCTTTTCTTAGAGTTCATAGGCACATTGGCATATTAAAAGCTCTGAGAATTTATTCAAAGAAAAAGCACAGTGTGCAATGAGAAGCCCTTCAGTTTAAAAGCAATGCATAACTATTGATCCCTATTGAGAAAAGCTAGTAGAAATAAGAGGAGCTGTGAAGTTTGTGAGAGGAGACACAATCAGATTAGATTTTTCATAAAGTTTTCACTCAGACTGGAATGCCATTGTTCTTTATTCTTAGGAGTTATCTTTTTTTCTTTTTCTTTTCCTTTTTTTTTTGGAGATAGTGTCTCACTCTGTTGTCCAGGCTGGAGTGCAGTGGTGCAATCTTGGCTCACTGCAGCCTCCACCTCCCAGACCCAGGTGATCCTCCCACCTTAGCCTCCTGAGGAGCAGGGACTATTCCTCCCACCATGCCTAGCTAATTTTTGCATTTGTTGTAGAGATGGAGTTTCACCATGTTGTCCAGGCTGCAAAAGTTATCTTTTGGTAGATTTTCTTAGTACCCTATTCCTTCCTTAAGATATTTGTTTCCTTATTATTAACAGCCTTTATGCTTGCCTTTTTTTTTTCTGTTTTTGAGACAAGGTCTCACTCTGTTGTCCAGGCTGGAGTGCAGTAGCGTGATCTCAGCTTACTGCAGCCTCTGCCTCCTGAGCTCAAGGGATCCTCCCACCTTAGCCTCCCAAGTAGCTGGGACTGTAGGTCCATACCACCACACCGGGCTAATTTTTGTATTTTTTGTAGAGATGGAGTTTCCCTATGTTGTCCAGGATGGCACCTTTTATAGATAAATAATTGCACTAAGAAAATTACATTTTCTTTATGATTAAGTCCACTAATATCTGTAAAAACTACTATTTATTAAGCCTCTACTTTTATGTACATTTATTATTTTAATGAAGCAGAATGTAGCTTTTATGAACGCCATTTGAGAGATGAGAAAACTGAGTATTTGAGAGTTTAAGTAATTTTCCCAAAGTCAGAGCTTGACGCACCCTGGGTTGAGTGTGGTAAAGCAATCTTTTTTTTTTTTTTGAGACGGAGTCTTGTTCTGTTGCCCAGGCTGGAGTGCAGTGGCACGATCTCGGCTCACTGCAAGCTCCGCCTCCCAGGTTCACACCATTCTCCTGCCTCAGCCTCTGAGTAGCTGGGACTACAGGCGCCTACCACCATACCCGGCTAATTTTTTGTATTTTTAGTAGAGACAGGGTTTCACCGTGTTAGCCAGTATGGTCTTGATCTCCTGACCTCGTGATCCGCCTGCCTCGGCCTCCCAAAGTGCTGGGATTACAGGCGTGAGACACTGCGTCCGGCTGGTAAAGCAATCTTACATAAAGATAAAACCCACTGATATTTATTTACTTTAGATAATGGCAATATTATCTACTATTCGGTTTCCACTAAATTTAAAATGGAAAGTACAAGAATTTCAGTGTATGTTGGTTCTACTTTCTTTTAGTAAAGTTCTTGCAACAATACTATTCTTTTTTTTTTTTGAGACGGAGTCTCACTCTGTCACCCAGGCTGGAGTGCAATAGCACAATCTTGGCTCACTGCAACCTCTACCTCCCGGGTTCAAGCCATTCTCCTGCCTCAGGCTCCTGAGTAGCTGGGACTACAGGCAAGAGCCACCACACTTGGCTAATTTTTGTATTTTTGGTAGAAACAGGGTTTCAGCATGTTAGCCAGGCTGGTCTCGATCTCCTGACCTCAGTATTTGCCCGCCTTGGCCTCCCAAAGTGCTGGGATTACAGGTGTGAGCCACTGCACCTGGCCAACAATACTATTCTTAGTTGGGAATGAAAACAGTGTATCAGCCATTATGTAGAAGAGGAAAAAATCCTGACACAGATTTTCTTGATTTGCCGTATGTTTTGTCATAGAGTGATGCTCACTTATTCTTTCACTCAATAAACATTCATGGAGTGTTTATATTGTACAAGGCTGGGAGTTTGACAATGAGGAATACAAGGCTGAATGGGAAACTTCAAGGCATTGATGACCTAGTAAACGAGATTATAAACACATGAATAATTAAGCAGAACGCTTCAAGTCGTAATCCAAGTATAGGAATACAAAGGTGGCATAGATTATTAATATTTTTGGTTGGAAGGAAATCAGACTTATGTTCTAAACATAAACATAGACAATCATATTTAGAATTTAGCTGTTAAATAGACCAAATTTGGACTTAAGTAAATATAAAAGGTTTACTTTTGACGACTTGGCAGTTTTTTTTTTTTTTTTTTTTGAGACGGAGTCTCGCTCTGTCGCCCAGGCTGGAGTGCAGTGGCGTGATCTCGGCTCACTGCAAACTCCGCCTCCCGGGTTCACGCCATTCTCCTGCCTCAGCCTCCCGAGTAGCTGGGATTACAGGCGCCCGCCAACTCACCCGGCTAGTTTTTTGTATTTTTAGTAGAGACGGGGTTTTGCCGTTTTAGCCAGGATGGTCTCGATCTCCTGACCTCGTGATCCACCCGTCTCGGCCTCCCAAAGTGCTGGGATTACAGGCTTGAGCCACCGCGCCCGGCCTTTTTTTTTTTTTTTACAAAAATCCAAGACATTTCCCAAAATATAAACTTTAGTCTTTCCTTAAAGGTAAGTTTTTAATCTAAAACGCCAGGATTCACTTTAACGTATTAAGTAGTAGACATTTTACCATTCCTCAGATTTATCTGGCATTTTAGATAATTCAATATTGTCACATAATTCTAACAAGACCAATTGTAATAAAACCAACTGGAAGACTGAAGAGAGTGTGAGCAGGAGTGGCACCCACAAGATAGTCAATAATTCTTTTTTTTTTTTCGAGATAGAGTCTTGCTCTGTTGCCCAGGCTGGAGTGCAGTGCTGCAATCTCAGCTCACTGCAACCTCCGCCTCCTCGGTTCAAGCGACTCTCTTGCCTCAGCCTCCCGAGTAGCTGAGACCACAGATGTATGCCACCATGCCCAGCTAATTTTTGTATTTTTTAGTAGAGACGGGGTTTCACCATGTTGGCCAGGATGGTCTCGATTTCCTGACCTCGTGATCCGATCTACCTGCCTTGGCCTCCCAAAGTGCTGGGATTACAGGTGTGAGCCACCGTGCCAGGCCCTAATTCTTAAATGTCTTCTTTGAAATTTAAGGAAACACTGCCCGGCGCGGTGGCCGACGCCTGTAATTTCAGCACTTTGGGAGGCCGAGGTGGGAGGATCACCTGAGGTCAGGAGTTAGAGGCCAGCCTGGACAACATAGAGAAACCCTTCCTCCACTAAAAATACAAAAATTAGCCAGGTGTGGTGGCGGGCGCCTGCAATTCCAGCTATTCGTCGGGGGGGGGGGCTGAGGCACGAGAATCGCTTGAACCCGGGAGACGTAGGTTGAAGTGAGCTAAGATTGTGCCACCGCACTCCAGCCTGGGCAACAGAGCAACTCTTGTTACCCCCACCTCCGCAAAAAAAAAAAAAAAAGAAATTTAAAGGGACATGAACTTCAATGAGAATGAGCCTGATAAACATCCCAGGTACTAATCTAATGCTGATTAATGCTTCACCCTTTAAACGACGTGTTGTACTTTTCCCATTGGCTTAGAATTTGAACCAATAAGAAAGGAGGAAATCTTTATAAATATTCACAACCGAAGGCTGGTATTGCGAATGTTGAGTGAAGATTGCTTTGTTCTTCATTCGAGTCTCACTTTCAGAACTTTATGGTATTGATGTTCTTCTTATTGCCATAGTAAGCAACTTTAAAAACATTCAGCTTGGGTGTTTCTTTGTAGCTTGAAATATATTTTCCAATGTTAAGAAGAGTTTATTTCTTATTGTTCTGACTTAAGATGTGATGAATCCTTAACAAATGTTCAAAGGAAAATAATTTAAATGCCAGTTTTTATTATCATGGTGAACATATTTCAAAAACAAAATATTAATTTCCTCGACTTCTTTCAAGTTTATAATTACTAGGGTTCTTTCATTTCTAAAGTGGCATATATTACAGTTTTTAGTCTCTTATAATGGCTGTTTAGAAGCAGAGTTAATGTTAGGTTCTCAGCAACAGCTATTTATCTCTTGAGATTCTGGGTTATTACAATTTTTTGTTTTTGAAATTTAATAAAAGCATTAAGGAGTTTTTCCATAGTGATTTTTTTTTTTAAGGATCAACATGAAGTCTGTGATTTAACACTGGGACTCGAGACCTCTTATAAATACAAAATTCATACAAAAGGAAAAAATTGCCCTATTTTTCTATGTGGATGGTTTCATCAGAAAATTTACCATCTTGAGTTCTCTCCTTATATATTACTGGTTTCTTGAAAAAGCACTAGAATGTTCTCATTGTGAATAAGTGTTCCAGTTAGACCTAAACGACAAAAACCACTTGCACTTGCCCCAAATTTACACTCTGTTTAAAGCAACTCCCATAACAACCAACAATGTCTCTTCGATGCAAAGGGACACTTTGTCATGAGGTTATTTCGTTTCCCTATTCTGGAAAAAACCACTGCAAGTGGAATGAAAAGTAATTGCAAAGGGAGGGGACGGAGGAAGTAAAAAACAGGCAAAACCACAACCACCACCACCACCACCAACCAGAAAGCAAAGGTGAAAAATCTGCGTACCCTGAAAACACTAAACATTTCATATCAGAACCCAGAACAAATAAACCAGGGAAAGCAGAGTTGAGAGAAAAAAAAAAATGGTGCAGGCTTGGAGACGGACTCATACTACAGCGGTTGCAAGAGGGAAGCGTACGTCTTTGCTTTTTCTTGGCACCCGAAAACTCAAGCTCGAACTGGGGGCAAAGGCCAGCGGCTGCGGTTCCACCGGCTAAGGCGCCCACATTCCCCGAGCTCATACCGCACGCTGGCAGGGCTGATGGGGCTGGGCGGCCTCCCTCCACCCCGTGACCGTCGCCGACCCCTTTGTCTCCCCGTGGGGCTCCGAGGCCGCGCGCCCGGAAGCCTCCCGCGGGAGGGCCGCGCGCAAGGAGGCGGGTTCCCGTGCCCGCCGCAGCGGCCATGGCCTGGCCGGACCCTTGGCTTCCACAGCTCCAGTCAGGCAATGCCGAGGCCGGTCGCTCGCCTCGCCGTCCCTCCCAACTTGCAGCCCGGACCCCGCGCGCGTCAGGGCTCGCCCCAGCTCTGCTTTCTTCTCTCCCCTTGCCCCGCGAGGCCGACCTCGTGTTTGTTTTATTTTTTGGGGCTCGGGCGAGTGCCGAGGGCTAGAAACAGCTGTGGTTTACCGCGCCGCTTATTTTGGCAAAAATTCCGGGCCTGTTGCAGTGTTCCCCAGCGCCAAACAGCTCCCGCCTTCCCCCCCGGCAGAACCCGACACTTGAAGAAGGGCTTGCTCCTTCAGTCACCCCCTGACAAGAAAAGTGGGGACCACGGCCGGCTCTTGGGCGAGCCTTGGGTGGGCGGTGGGCGGCCAGAAGCCGCCGAACCGGCCGGGCAGGACTTGCTTGCCAAAGGGAGCGGGAGAGGTGGGAGTGCCCGCGGGCTCAGGTCACCCAGGTCGCCGCGCCGAGGCGGAGCTCGGGGACGAAGCAGAGGTCGTGGCGGACAGCCGGCGGGCTTGGGGGGGCGGTGGGCGGCGATCCACCTGGGCGACGTGGCAGCCATTGCCGGCGCCTCGAGACCCCTCCCCACACGGCCGCCCACCCGCCCTCTCGCGGCGGGCTTCTGCGCGGCTGCTCTTCCCCGGCCGGACGGAGAGCGGCAGTGTCTCCCCGCCAGGCGCGCTTGCCGCGTCTCCCCCGCGGCCGCAGCTGCTCGCTAGCCCTGCGCGGCGCGGGAGAGCGCAGTGGCGCCGGCGGGAAAGGGTTGCGGACCTGCGGCGCCGCGTTGTGCGCTAGACGACGCGGCCCCGGCTTCGACGCCCTCTGCCCGTTCCAGGAGCAGGTAAAGGCGGCGGGTGGGAGGCAGGGAGGCTGGTCCGAGGTGAGGGCCCTGGAGGTTAGGGGTCCCGGGGCGCCGAGCCGAAGCGGAGGGCCTGAAGCAGCGGCGGGAGGCGCGGCGAGTGAACCCCCAAGCCTTGAACGTGAGGCCCGGCGCGGGCCGCCTCCGATCCGACCTGCGGGCCCGGCTGCCCGGACGGAAGGGAAGTGAGGCGTCGGCGAGAGGCGGGCCCTGGCGCTCAGCCCGAGGCCGGGCGAAGGCGGGGGCCGCGGCCGCTTCCTTGGCCTCCCAGTGCCTGGCGGGCCTCCAGGCCCCAGACACACCCCTCTCGACCCCCCGAGGTTTCTTCCCAGATCTGTTCCCGCCAGGACCTGACCTTGCGCCCCTCCAGGCGCCTTCGGTGTTTGCCAGGCGGAGCCTTCTGGGAACTTCAGGCCACCTTCCTGAGCACGTAGTCCTAGCCGAGGCGTTTATTTACTCACTACAAGTCCAGACACAAAACCACTCACACGTTCGGATTTTGGAGACTGCAGGGAGACTTTCCCCTCCCCGGCATTTGTGCGTCTTTGGCCCTCGTCCCGCCTCCCCTGCCCCCTCCTGCAACTTTGACCCTCACTGGAACCCTTCTAGAGCCCCTCTCTCATCGGAGCCCTCTATGAGCCGTTTGTTTGGAAATTCATTCTCAATAGAGTGAGTCATCTTAGCGGGGGCACAGTTTATCCCTCATGCGCTTTTGGTTAAAATAGTTTTTTTTTTTCTTCCCCCACCCCCCGAAAGAGAGCTAGAGTAATATAATGTAGATGACAGGTCAGTGTCAGTGTTGGCTTCAAAAGCTCTTCCTTTCGGCGGCAGTCTTTGTAACTAGGATCTGATATTTGTGGTACGGACAGGTTTGTACACATTCTCGCCATGCAGTGGTTGTAATGTCTCCATGGCACAGTTCTGGCTTGAAGGCAGGATTGGCTGCTTTTTCTACTCGACATCTTTGAGCCAATCAGCAAGGGCTGCTTGCCTGGAGACTGGTTAACTCAGTAAAGGTGGCGATTGGTTGAGCTCCTAGAAGAAAATCCTGGAGATGAACCTAGCCTCTCAGAAAACAATGACTGATTTGCAGCTGTATTAAAAAAATGTTTTCTTTAAATCCCAACATCAGCCTTTTCACTCCGTTTTTATTACTTCCAGTGTTTTTCTTTCAAACACCAGCTGTCTTTTGTAACTCGTTTTAACTCTCATCCTTTAATTTTAACTAAAAGACTTCTTACGCGCTTTAGGAAATGTAAACATCGTGCTTTCTGTGTTTTGATAAACGTGGTTCCATCTGCCTTTCTAACATTGTTTATGGCTAAACGTCAGAAATAAACAGTTTAGAGTTTCGCTGCCAGGACCTTTATTATTTAAGTGCCGTGCTAGGACGGGGGGTTGGAGTGAGGGGCTGTAGTGGTGAACATGGTGGGAAGAATAGGAAATAAATGGCTGCTCTTTTGCAAGGAGGCTACAATTTAGTTAATGAAAAAAGACTAACATGTAAAACAATAAAGACTAAAGCAGTAGAAATCAGCACGCAGTACGTACGAATGCCAGTTTGTATACCTGTTGACTTTAGTTGATTTGGAGAGGAGATAGAAGTACTGTACTTCATAGAAAAAGTGGGCTTAAATTATGGTAGAGGCATGTTTTTTCCTTCATTAAAGTATATTAAAGTAGGCATAGTATCTTGTTTGTACATAGTAGAGGCTAAATATCACTGTAGTTGCATGCTTTTTAAAAATATTTGAATCTAAATACTGTTACATAGTTTAATCTTATTTTATTTTATTTATTGTTTTGAGACACGCTCTGGCCATATCGCCAAGGCTGGAGTGCAGTGGCACTATCTCAGCTCACTGCAAAGTCTGCCTCCCGGGCTCAAGCCATCCTCCCACCTCACGCCCTAGAGTAGCTGGTACTAGAGGCGCAAGCCGCTACGCCCGGCTAATTTTTGTATATTTTGTAGAGGAGGTTTCCCCATGTTGCCCAGGCTGGTCTCAAACCCCTGAGCTCAAGCAATCCGCCTGTCTCGGCCTTCCAAAGTGCTGGGGTTACAGGAGTGACCACCATGACCGCCCGGCGGTTTTAAAACCCTGATTGTTTTCCTTTTAAAACTTCCCTTTTCATCATGATTAGCCATGATTATGCATGTCTTTTGATATGCAAAGCAGCAACCATTTATTAGTCAATGAATTTCAGAAATATAGCTACCTTCCTTCACTTTCCTTTCAGCTTTTTATATGCAAAATCATATTATAAGTCTTGGGAAGAATCAGTTGTCTATTAAATGCCTTTAGAAGTAGTTTATGTTAGGAATTTAAGAAGAGATTGAGCATTTTTTGTGTATGTATGTATGTATTTTGAGACAGACCCTCTGTCGCCCAGGCTGGAGTGCAGTGGCACTATTTTGTCTCAGCCTCCGGAGTAGCTGGGATTACAGGTGCTCAGCACCACACCTGGCTAACTTCCGTATTTTTAGTAGGGATGGGTTTTTGCCATGTTGATGAGGCTGGTCTGTAACTCCTGGCCTCAAGTGATCTGCCTACTTGGCCTCCCAAAGTGCTAGGATTACAGGCATGAGCCACCCCTGCCTGGCCTTAGATTGAATACTTTTTTGATACCTACCTTGCCTGATAATGAGTAAGCATACATCAAGCCATATATCGTTATCAACCTCATTGCCCTCGTCCTCATAGTAATGAAGTGGCATACATATATATATACACACATGCACACCAGGTGCTGTTTTAAGCACTTTACATATGTGATTGTATTTAATTCTTACAACTCTGAGATTTGCACTATTCTTACAGAGGAGGAGACAGAGACTGAGAAATATTAAGAAAGTTGCTGAAAGTTACCTGACTAGTGTGTGGGAGTGTTATGTATGTATCAGGGAGGTTTCAGTCAAACCTAGATCTTTATGACCCAAAACCTTATTATTATTTTTTTTTCTTTTTTTAAAGAGACAGGGTCTCACTATGTTGCTCAGGCTGCTCTCGAACTCCTGGGCTCAAGCAATCCTCCTGCCTCAACCTCTCAAGGTGCTGAGATTACAGGCATGAGCCACTGTGCCTGCGCTTTGGGAGGAGTATTTTACTTTCTTACCTGAGAGCTTGAATCTCTCAGCATTGCCCTCCAGAAATTATTTTATTAGAACTGTACATCTAGATTGTGGTTAATCAATTCTCTCTGAGCTCTCATACTTTATTTTATTTTTTGAGATGGAGTCTCGTTCTATTGCCCAGGCTGGAGTGCGATGGTGCGATCTTGGCTCACTGCAACCTCCACCTCCCAGGTTCAAGCAATTCTCCTGCCTCAGCCTCCCAAGTAGCTGGGATTACAGGTGCACACCACCACGCCCGGCTAATATTTTTATTTTTAGTAGTGACGGGGTTTCACCTTGTTGGTCAGGCTGGTCTCGAACTCCTGACCTCAGGTGATCCACCCGCCTTGCCCTCCCAAAGTGCTGGGATTACAGGTGTGAGCCACTGCATCCAGCCACACATACTTTAAAAATTAAAAGAGCCTTTTATAAATTTATGTGGCTAAGTAGCTAGATTTTTTTTTTTTTTTTTTTTTTTGAGACAGCGTCTCCCTCTGTTGCCCAGGTTGGAGTGCAGTGGCACGATTATAGCTCACTGTAGCCTTGAATTCCTAGGCTCAAGGGATTCTCCTGCAATAGCCTCCCGAGTAGCTGGGAGTATAGGCCCATACCGCCATGCCTGGCTCATTTTTAAAATTTTTTTGTAGAGACAGGGTCTTGCTGTATTGGCTAGGCTGGTCTCAAACTTGTGGGCTCAAGTGGTCTTCTCACTTCAACCTCCCAAGTTGCTGGGAATATGGGCCTGAGCCACCATGCCTGGCCTGTTTTTCTAAATGTGGATTGTGTGACCATATCCTTTGATCATGTATTGGCTGCTTTTCTTTTCTTTTCTCTTCTTCTTCTTTTTTTAAAATTTAAATTGAGATGGGATGTTGCCATATTGCCCAGGCTGGTCTCAGACTTCTGGGCTCAAGTGATCCTCCCACCTCGGCCTCCTAAAACCCTAGAATTACAGGTGTGAGCCACCATGCTCAACTGGGTATTTTTCTTAAAACTTTATGCAAGTCCCAGATATATGGTTATTAGTGTCTTTATTATTATTATTTTTTTTGAGGCGGAGTCTCACTATGTTGCCCAGGCTGGAGTGCAGTGGCACAGTCTCGGCTCACTGCAACCTCTGCCTCCCAGTTTCAAGCAATTCTTCTGCCTCAGCCTCCCGAGTAGCTGAGATTACAGGTGGCCACTGCCATGCTTGGCTAATTTTTGTATTTTTATTTTATTTTATTTTATTTTATTTTATTTATTTATTTTTGAGATGGAGTCTCACTCTTGTTGTCCAGTATGGAGTGCCATGGCATGATCCCAGCTCACTGCAACCTCCGCCTCCTGGATTCAAGTGATTTTTCTGCCTCAGCCTCCCAAGTTACTAGGATTATAGATGCGCGCCACCATGCCCAGCTAAGTTTTGTATTTTTAGTAGAGATGGGGTTTGGCCATGTTGGCCAGGCTGGTCTCGAACTCCTAACCTCAGGTGATCTGCCTGCCTCGGCCTCCCAAAGTGCTGGGATTACAGGCTTGAGCCACTGTGCCTGGTGTATTTTTTTTTGTTTTTTTGAGATGGAGTTTCGCTCTTGTTGCCCAGGTTGGAGTGCAGTGGCATGATCTCGGCTCACTGCAACCTCCGCCTACCGCGTTCAAGTGATTCTCCTGCCTCAGCCTCCCAAGTAGCTGGGATTACAGGCGCCTGCCACCATGCTTGGCTAATTTTTGTATGTTTGGTAGAGACGGGGTTTCGCCATGTTGGCCAGGGTGGTCTGGAACTCCTGACTTTGGGTGATCCACCCACCTCGGCCTCCCCAAGTGCTGGGATTACAGGAGTGAACCACCAGGCCTGGCCATTGGTGTCGTTTTTTTCTTGAAAATATTTTCATTAATTTGCTGCTTTATTTATTTATTTTTTTGTTTTGTTTTTGCTGCTTTATTTTTTGGTTACTTTTTTTTTTTTGAGACGGAGTCTTGCTCTGTCACCCAGGCTGGAGTGCAGTGGTGTGATCTTGGCTTGCTGCAGTCTCTGCCTCCCGGGTTCAAGCGATTCTCCTGCCTCAGCCTCCTGAGTAGCCGGGACTGCAGGTACCCACCACCACGCCCGGCTAATTTTCTGTATTTTTAGTAGAGACGGGATTTCACCGTGTTAGCCAGGATAGTCTAGATCTCCTGACCCTGTGATCCTCCTCTCTTCAATATCTCTTGAATCTGTTCCTTTTCCCTATCCTCACTGCTGCACTCCTACTCCGTGGTTAGTATCATCTCTCACCTGGGTTGTTGCAGGAGCTTCCTAACAACTCATCCCTGCTTTCAGTCTTCCAATTCATTTTTCCCACTGTGGCTAGAGTAATCTGTCTAACACATTTGAGCATGTAACTCCTCTGCTTAAAACTTTTTTTGTGACTTTTCATGGCCTTCAGGGTAACTTCTGAACTTCTTTTTTGTGTGTGTGTGTGTGTGACTTCTGAACTTCTTCACTTGGTTTTCAGGATCCTTATCTCATGATTTGGATCTTTATTGACACTTGGCTGTCAGTGTGCTAGCCCTATTAAGTTCCTTGTATTTCTCCCTGAAGGGATCAGAGTTCTTAAATCTATGCTTGACTACAGAAGCTTCTATCTGTCTGGAATACCTTTCCTAGTTTGCTCCTTACCCTCACTTTTGTTTTGTTAACTCACGCTTGTCTTTCAGGTCTCAGCCTAGGTGGTAGCTATAGGAGAAAGCCCTCGGATACTTCAAGTCTGGGTTACATGGGCATCTTCTTTGTGTCCTTAGCACTCCGTGTTCTTTTATTGTGATTGCTTGCTTATTTGTCATCTCACCACATAGCGATAAATGGACTGTCTTAAAAAAAAATGATGTGATTTGCACGGAGTGTATTGAAAGAGAATGAAATAGTAATTTTGGGGTTTATCTAATAGGGAGAGGAAAGGGACATTATATTTGATAGATGAAAGTTTTCTAAGGCAGAGAAGGCATACCAGGCTCTTTTATAGCCTGAATGAAAAATATCCATTGATGTCTAATTTTTATCAATTCAGATCCTCTATTTTATTAGGACTTTTTGGAGTTCAAGTGACAGAAATACAGCTTGGAGTAGCCTGTAGGGGAACCTTATTGGTTCATATAACCATATAATAGACATTGGATGGATAGAGATGGCCATGAAGAGCTAGGGTGGGAACTTTCCCATAGTTGGGACCTTTCCATACTTACACTCTGTGCATACTGGCTTCATTCCTTTTACTGCAAATATGTTTCTTCATATGGGAAACCTGGTTCCTGGCAGCACAGGGGTATCAACTAGAACCTTGACCAAATCTAGCATTTAAGGGGATGAAGTATTATGCTTAGTTCATTCTAGGTTGTGTGATATGCTCACTTACATGACAAGGAATCTATTAGCAAAAAGCAGAGCAGACCTTGAGTAGAGGAGGGGATGGAGTTCTGGGCAGACATAAAGAATATCCACTTTAATTCTTTTTTTTTTTTTTTTGAGACGGAGTCTCGCTTTGTCACCCAGGCTAGAGTGCAGTGGCCGGATCTCAGCTCACTGCAAGCTCCGTCTCCCAGGTTCACGCCATTCTCCTGCCTCAGCCTCCCACGTAGCTGAGACTACAGGCACCCGCCACCTCGCCTGGCTAGTTTTTTGTATTTTTAGTAGAGACGGCGTTTCACCATGTTAGCCAGGATGGTCTCGATCTCCTGACCTCGTGATCCACCTGTCTCGGCCTCCCAAAGTGCTGGGATTACAGGCTTGAGCCACCGCGCCCGGCCCACTTTAATTCTTTATAATTTTATTGATTTATTTATTTTTAATTTAATTAATTAATTAATTAATTTATTTGAGATGGAGTTTTGTTCTCGTTGTCCAGGCTGGAGTGCAATGACGTGATCTCGACTTACTACAATCTCCGCCTCCCCGGTTCAAGTGATTCTCCTGTCTCAGCCTCCCGAGTAGCTGGGATTACAGGCATGCATCACCACACCCAATTAATTTTTTGTCTTTTTAGTAGAGACAGGGTTTCACCATGTTGGCCAGGTTGGTCTCGAACTCCTGACCTCAGATGATCCTCCCGCATTGGCCTCCCGAAGTGCTGGGATTACAGGTGTGAGCCACCATCCTGGCCGATTTTATTTATTTATTTAGAGAGATGGGGTCTCACTATGTTGCCTAGGCTGGTCTTGAACCCCTGAGCTCAAGTGATCCTCCTGCCTCAGCCTCCCAAGATGCTGGGACCACGCGTGAACCACTGTGCCTGTCCTCATCCACTGTAATTCTTAACCACCTTTCTGATTATGAATTTATTTTCATTGGTACTTTATTTGTGGTAAAGAGATGCCCTGTAACATGCACCTGTGTATTCCAGGTACTAAAATGCTAAGTCCAACATTTTAAAGAAGTTGGCCTTTTGGCTTATGCTAGCTTATAACAAGTATTTATTTATTTATTTTTTTGAGACAGAGTCTCACTGTGTCGCCCAGGCTGGAGTGCAATGGTGTGATCTTGACTCACTACCACCTCTGCCTCTTGGGTTCAAGCGATTCTTCTGCCTCAGCCTCCCGAGTAGCTGGGACTACAAGCACGTGCCACCATGCCCAGCTAATTTTTGTATTTTTAGTAGAGACGGGGTTTTGCCATGTTGGTCAGGCTGGTCTCAAACTCCTGACCTTGTGATCCTCCCGCCTCAGCCTCCCAAAGTGCTAGGGTTACAGGCGTAAGCCACCATGCCTGGCATTAACAGGTATTTATTGAGCTCTTGTTTGCTAAATAAAACACTTATCTGCAAGATACTTGCAGACTAGTAGTCTCAACAAGTAAATACAAAGGTGCTAAGATAGACAGATGTCTAGGGTGCACTGGGAGCTGTGGCTAAATCATACTTTGAGATAGTGGGAAACTTTCCTAAAAGAAAGTAAATTGAACCAAGAAATATGGGTTGGGTGTGATGGGGTAGAGATGGAGTCTCGCTCTGTCGCCCATGCTGGAGTGCAATGGCGTGATCTCGGCTCACTGCAACCTCTGCCTCCCGGGTTCAAGCGATTCTCCTGCCTCAGCCTCCTGAGTAGCCGGGATTATAGGTATGCACCACCACACTGGCTAATTTTTGTATTTTTAGTAGAGATGGGGCTTTACCATGTTGCCCAGACTGGTCTCGAAATCCTGACCTCCTGATCCACCCACCTCAGCCTCCCAAAGTGGATTATAAGGGTGAGCACTGTGCCCAGCTGGGGTTAGAGGGACTTTCAGGCGGAGCATGTATAAGGCACAGAGCTGTGAAATGGGCTACCTTGTGTGGGAAACAAATAACTAGATACAGGTGGATTAAAGAGTACCTGACGAGAAGTAGAAGAGGAGGCCAAAGGTAGATAAGGGATCACGTCATAGAAGTCCTTGAATGCTTTATCACAGAGTTGGAACTTGATCTTGAAAGCTATTCTATAGCTTTCACTGAAGGAAATTTAAGCTGGACCTCTCAGGTTTGAAGTGCCCATGCAATATTCAAGTGGATATGTCTGTCAAGCGGTTAACTATATTGGGGTTTGGGAGAAAATTATTGACTGGAATCACACTTTTAGGTATTGAAACCGTGGATTTGAATGGACCTAGAAGAGGTGAATTGAACAAAAGATTAGGAACAGAACCTTAGCAAGCAATGGCACTGAAAAAAGTGAGCAGAAGGCAGGAAATCCATGACAGAGACCAAGAAGGGCCAGCCAGAAAAAAACCAGTAAATGCTGCTTGGGGTGGATTGTATGGGGTCAAGGAGTCAACAGAAAAAAGTTGAAACAACAAATATAAACTACTTTCATTTTAAGAAACTGAAACTGTATAGGAAATAATAGGAGTTTGGTTAGTCTGATCATTATCAATTGTGTGTGTACAGAGAAAATAAAATTGCTAGACAGTTCTTCCAATGCAGGGATTTGAATTTTTTTAGAATTTTTAAGGACAGGTAGGAGCGGATGGAGGCTCTTTTGGCGGTGTTTGGGAGGTAAGAAGTGGGTGACTCGGGGCATGGATATGATACATACACAGTCACTGGGGAGTACAAGTACCTAGTAGAGTATTTTGCATATGGTTTCTGGACCTATAAATATCTAGTAAAGCATTTTTTTTTTTTTTTTGAGACGGAGTCTCGATCTTTTGCCAGGCTGGAGTGCAGTGGCGTGATCTTGGCTCACTGCAACCTCTGCCTCCTGGGTTCAAGTGATTCTCCTGCCTCAGTCTCCTGAGTAGCTGGGACTATAGGCGCACACCACCACACCCAGCTAATTTTTGTATTTTTAGTAGAGACGGGATTTCACCACGTTGGCCAGGATGGTCTCAATCCCTTGACCTTGTGATCCGCCCACCTTTTTTCTCAGGGGACCCGGAGTTAATTACTGATTATGTCATTGTAATTAAATTTAGTTCATTTCTCAGGATTTCTATTTGTGATTTTCTTTCTGTTTTTTGTTTTGTTTTGTTTTGTTTTTGTTTTTTGAGACAGTGTCTCACTCTGTCGCCCAGGCTGAACTGCAATGGCATGATCTTGGCTCATTGCAGCCTCTACCTCCCAGGTTCAAGCAATTCTCTTGCCTCAGTCTTGCAAATACTTGGGACTACAGGCATGTGCCACCACACCCAGCTAATTTTTGTATTTTTTATTGGAGATGAGGTTTCACCATGTTGGCCAGGCTGGTCTTGAACTCCTGACCTCAAGTGATCCACCTGCCTTGGCCTTCCAAAGTGCTGGGGTTACAGGTGTGAGTCACCGCGCCTGGCCCTGGTCTGTTTTTGAGTCTATCTCTCTTGAGTGAACATTCTGTTTCTCTGCTAAATCACCTCTCAATTTTTTTCTTGCTATGTGTTTTTTTTTTTTTTTTTTTTGAGACGGAGTCTCGCTCTGTCGCCCAGGCTGGAGTGCAATGGCCGGATCTCAGCTCACTGCAAGCTCCGCCTCCCGGGTTCATGCCATTCTCCTGCCTCAGCCTCCCGAGTAGCTGGGACTACAGGCGCCCGCCACCTAGTTTTTTTGTAGTTTTAGTAGAGACGGGGTTTCACCGTGTTAGCCAGGATGGTCTCGATCTTCTGACCTCGTGATCCGCCCGTCTTGGCCTCCCAAAGTGCTGGGATTACAGGCTTGAGCCACCGCGCCCGGCCAATTTTTTTCTTTTTTTTTTTTTTTTTTTTTTTTTTTTTTTTTTTTTTGAGAGGGAGTCTCGCGCTGTCGCCCAGGCTGGAGTGCAGTGGCCGGATCTCAGCTCACTGCAAGCTCCGCCTCCCGGGTTTGCGCCATTCTCCTGCCTCAGCCTCCCGAGTAGCTGGGGCTACAGGCGCCTGCCACCTCGCCCGGCTAGTTTTTTTTGTATTTTTTAGTAGAGACGGGGTTTCACTGTGTTAGCCAGGATGGTCTCGATCTCCTGACCTCGTGATCCGCCCGTCTCGGCCTCCCAAAGTGCTGGGATTACAGGCTTGAGCCACCGCGCCCGGCCAATTTTTTTCTTTATAGTTAAGCTACTCATAGTTTTTTTAGTTGGGGAGAAAAGAACAGCGTGTTTACTATCTTAACCACTTTTAAGAGTACAGAACAGTAGTGTTAACTATGCACATTGTTGTGCAGTTTTTTTCATCTTGCCAAACTGAAACTCTGTACCCAGTGAACCCATTTTCTCCTTTCTAGCCCTTGGCAACCACGATTCTACTTTCTGTGTCTAGAGTTTGACTGCTTGTAGATAACCCATATAAGTAGAAACATGCAGCTTTTTGTCATTGTTATTGCTGTTTTTGGGGTGACTGACATATTTCACTTAGCATAATGTCCTCAAGATTCTTCCATGTTGCAGCATGTGACCTAATTTCCTTTTTTTTTTTTTTTTTTTTTTTTTTTGAGACAGGGTCTTGCTCTGTCACTCAGGTTGGAGTGCGGTGGTGTGATCATGGCTCACTGCAGCCTTGACCTCCCTGGACTCAAGCCATCCTTCCACCTCAGGCTTCTGAGAGTAGCTGGAACCACAGGTGTGCACCACCACACCTGGGTAATTTTTGTAGAGATGAGGTTTTGCCATGTTGCCTAGGCTGGTCTTGAACTCTTGGGCTCAAGTGATCAGCCAGCCTTGGCCTTCCAAAATGCTGGGATTACAGGCATGAGCCACTGTGCCTGGCCTCCTTTTTTTTTTTTTTTTAAAGGCTGAATAATATTCCATTGTATGTATGTACCACATTTAAAAAAAAAATTTTTTTTTTATCCATTCACCTGTTGATGGACATTTAGGTTGCTTCCACCTCTTGACTATTGTGAATAACGCTGTAATAAACATGCATGTGCAGTTATCTATTGGAGATCATGTTATTAATTATTTTGGATATGTACCCTGAAGTGGAATTGCTGGATCATATGATAATTGTTTTTAATTTTTTGAGGAACTGCCATACCCTTGCTTAGTAGCTGAGCCATTTTATGTTCCTACCAGTAGTACACAAGGGTTCCAGTTTCTCTACATCTTCGCCAACATTTTAATTTTTAATTTTTTAATTTTTTGAGACAGATTCTCACTCTGTCACCCAGGGTGGAGTGCAGTGGCATGATCTTGGCTCACTGTAACCTCTGCCTTCTGGGTTCAAGTGATTCTCCTGTCTCAGGCTCCTGAGTAGCTGAGACTACAGGCTAATTCTTGTATTTTTAGTAGAGATGGAGTTTTACCATGTTGGCCAGGCTGGTCTGGCCAGGCTGGTCTTGAACCTCTGACCTCAGGTAATCCACCTGCCTTGACGTCCTAAAGTGCTGGGATTATAGGCGTGAGCCACTGCACCCGGCCTGTTTTTTAATTTATTTGTTGATAGTGGTCATCTCAATAGGTGTAAGGTGATATCTATCTCTTTGTGGTTTTAATTTGTATTTTTCTGATTAGTGATGAGTATCTTTTCATATACCTGTTGGCCATGTGTATATCTTCTTTGGAGAAACGTCTATGGCAAGTCCTTTGCCCATTTTTAACTTGGGTTATTTGGATTTTGTTTGTTGAGTCGTAGTTCTTTATATATTCTAGATATGACCAACTTATCAGATATATGGTTTGCAAATATTTTCTCTTATCCCATAGGTTGCCTTATTATTCTGTTGATTGTTTCCTTTGTGATACAGAATACTTTAAGTTTGATGTCCATTTTGTCGATTTTTGCTTTTGTTGCTTATGCCTCTGGTGTCATCTTCAAGAAATCATTGCCAAATCCAATGTCATGAAGCTTTCTCCCCGTTTTCTTCTACAAGTTTTAAGTTTAAGGTCTTAGATTTAGGTCTTTAGTCCATTTCGAATTACCTTTTGTATTCAGTGTAATGTACATTAAGATTCCAGCTTCATTCTTTTGCATGTGGATACCCAGTTTTTCCTATATCATTTGTTGAAGAGACACTCCTTTTCCCATCGTGTGACCTTGGTACCCTTGTTGAAGATCATTTGATCACATATGTGAGTATTTATTTCTAGGCTTTCTATTCTATTCCATTAGTCTTATGTCTATCTTTAAGCCCTACCATACTGTATTGATTACTGTAGCTTTGTAATGTAAGGTGTTTTGAAATCAGGAAGTATGAGGCCTCCAGCTTTGTTTTTCTTTCTCAAGTTTGTTTTAACTATTTGGGATCCTTTTCATAATTTTTATCCTTTTTTTTTTTTTTTGAGATGGAGTCTCGCTCTGTCGCCCAGGCTGGAGTGCAGTGGCGCGATCTCGGCTCACTGCAAGCTCTGCCTCCCGGGTTCACGCCATTCTTCTGCCTCAGCCTCCCGTGTAGCTGGGACTACAGGCGCCCGCCACCACGCCTGGCTAATTTTTGTATTTTTAGTAGAGATGGGGTTTCACGGTGTTAGCCAGGATGGTCTCAATCTCTTGACCTCGTGATCTACCCGCCTCGGCCTCCCAAAGTGCTGGGATTACAGGCGTGAGCCACCGAGCCCGGCCATAATTTTTATCCTTTTAAAAATTCCCAGGCTGGGCATGGTGGCTCACATCTGTAATCTCAGCACTTTGGGAGACTGAGGCAGGCAGATCACTTGAGGTCAGGGGTTCAAGACCAGCCTGGCCAACATGGTGAAACCCGTCTCTACTAAAAATACAAAAATTAGCTGGGCATGGTGGCGGGTGCCTGTAATCCTAGCTCCTCGGGAGGCTGAGGCAGGAGAATTGCTTGAAACCGGGAGGTGGAGTTTGCAGTGAGCTGAGATCGCAACATGGCACTCCACTGGGCGACAGAGTGTGACTCCATCTCAAAAACAAACAAAAACAAAAAACAACAAAAAAATTCCCAGACAGGTACAGTGACTCATGCCTGTAATTCCAGCCCTTTGGGAGGCTGAGGCGGGCACATCACTTCAGGTCAGGAGTTCAAGACCAGCCTGGCCAACATGGTGAAACTCCGTCTCTACTAAAAATGCAAAAATTAGCTGGACTTGGTGGTGCTTGCCTGTAATCCCAGCAACTCAGGAGGCTGAGGCGGGAGAATCACTTGAACCTGGGAGGTGGAGGTTGCAGTGAGCCAAGGTTGCACCACTGCACTCCAACCTGGGCGAAAGAGCGAGACTATCTAAAAAAAAAAAAAAATTCCCTTTCATTTTTTTCCCTTCCTTTCATTTTAAACTCACAGCATGATTGAATTTTTCTTTTTTCTTCTCAACTTGTAAGGACAAATAACCTGTACATAACCTTTGCAATATGGAGTGTGCCCTGCTTTATAAAAACTTGGCATTTTTGAACCACGTGTTTCAAATTAAGAGTTGATATTTGAATTAAAAAGGATTTTGGCCAGGCACAGTTGCCCATTCCTGTATTCCCAGCACTGTGGGAGGCTGAGGGGAGGAGGATTGCTTGAAGCCAGGAGTTGGAGGCCAGTGTGGACATCAAAGCGAGACCCTGTCTCTACAAAAGAAAATGAAGCAACAACAAAAAATTAGCCGGGCGGAATGGTGCATGCATGTGGTCCCAGCTTTGGGAGGCTGATGCAGGAGTCTTACTTGAGCCCAGGAGTTCAAAGCTGTAGTGTTGTACCACTGCACTCCAGCCTGGGTGACAGAATGAGACCCTGTCTCTCAAAAAAACAAAAAACAAAAACAACCCCCCAAAACTCTTTCTTTGCTTTGTAGAGGTATTCTTTTAGTGGATTAAATATGGTTTTATCTTTTCAAACATCTTAGAAGCAAACTAGTTTGCTTGAAGCATTGGTACATTTTAAAAACTTTTATTAGGAAAATACAGATATAGAAAAGTAGTATGATACATTGAACCCACATGTACCCACCTCCTTGATTCAACAATTGTTATCATTTTGCCATATTTGTTTTATCTACTTATATAAATTTCCTGAACCATTTAAAAGTAAACTAAGAGTGGCAAATAAGTTTTTTTCAGTTTTCCCTTTTAAGTATCATACGATTGTATTATAAATGTATATATTTTGGACTCTGACATTTAAAGATTTAGATTGGTATTTGCTCTTTTAAAAGATTATAAACATCCTGGCTAACACGGTGAAACCCCATCTCTACTAAATATGCAAAAAATTAGCCAGGCGTGTTGGCAGGTGCCTGTAGTCCCAGCTGCTCTGGAGACTGAGGCAGGAGAATGGTGTGAACCTGGGAGGAGGAGCTTTCAGTGAGCCAAGATCGTGCCACTGCATTCCAGCCTGGGCGACAGAGCAAGACTGTGTCTCAAAAAAAAAAAAAAAAAAAAAAAAAAAATTATAAGAAGACATGTATCTTCAGATCTCTCTAAGGAAAAGGAGGACATTCTCCCTATATAGCCATAAAACCATTATCATTCCTAGCAAAATTACCAGTAATTCCCTAACAATATACTACTTTTTAATTTTTTTTTTGAGACGGGGTCTTGCTCTGTCACCCAGATTAGAGTGCAGCTGCACGTTCATGGCTTACTGCAGCCTTAACCTCCTGGGCTCAAGCCATTCTCCTGTCTCAGCCTCCTGGAGTGGCTGGGGACTACAGGCACATACCACCATGCCTGGCTAATTTTTGTATTTTTTGTAGAGATGTGGTCTTGCCACGTTGCCCAGGCTGGTCTTAAACTTGTGGGCTCAAGTGATCCTCCTGCCTTGGTCTCCCAAAGTGCTAGGATTGCAGGCATGTGACCTGATTCCCTGATATATGCTACTTATACTATATTCAGATATCCCGAGTTGTTCCAAAAATGTTTTTTATTGCTGTGTGGGGGTTTTTTTTTTTTTTTTTTTTTTTAAGAGGAAGTCTCTCTCTGTCACCCAGGATGGAGCGCAGTGGCGTCATCTTCGCTCACTGCAACCTCCTCCTCCTGAGTTCAAGCAGTTCTCCTGCCTCAGCCTCGCAAATAGCTGGGATTGCAGGTGTCTGCCACCATGCCCGGCTAATTTTTGTATTTTTAGTGGAGACGGGGTTTCACCATGTTGGTCAGGCTGGTGTTTTTTTTTTTTTTTTTAATGCCTGATTTCAGTCAAGAGCTACCCGTTGCATTTGGTTGTAATCTCTTGAGTCTTTTTAAATATACAGGTAGAACTGTCTCTTCTACCCATCCACCTCCTTCTCTACGCTGCTTCTGCTTCCCTGTGGTATTGACTCGTTAGATCTGTTGAGACGATTACATTTTGTATTGCTGCTTGTTTCCTCATGGCGTAGTATTACTTCTTCCTCTATCATATTTAATTCCTGTAAACTGGGAGTTAGATCTAAAGGTGTGAGTAGACTTAGGGTAAACAGTTTTGGAAGAGTACCTCATTTAGTAATGCTATGTAGTTCCTACTGTTTCTAGTTAAGAGGCATATAATGTCAGGTCCCACTATTTTGATGCTGTATTTGATCACCCAGCTGATGTGGTGAGAACCTGATCATTTCATTATAAAGTTATGGTTTTCTTTTTGCTTTTAGCAAGTGGTAATCTGTAGGGTGGTACTTTGACATCAGGTAAATTTTTTTATTCTTATTTTTAATTTTTTTGAGACGGCGTTTTGCTCTTGTTGCCCAGGCTGGAGTACAATGGTGTGATCTTGGCTAACTGCAACCTCTGCCTCCCGGGTTCAGGTGATTCTCCTGCCTCAGCCTCCCAAGTATCTGGGACTACAGGCTCCCGCCACCACGCCCAGCTAATTTTGTATTTTTAGTAGAGATGAGGTTTCGCCATGTTGGCCAGGCTGGTCTTGAACTCCTGACCTCAGGTGATCCTCCTGTCTTGGCCTCTCAAAGTGCTGGGATTATAGGTGTGAGCCACGGCCCCTGGCCTCAAATTTCTTTTTTAAAAAAAAATTTTTTTTTTTTTTTTTTTAACTTTTTTGGAGATAGACTCACTCTGTTGCCCAGGTTGGAGTGCAGTGGCACAATCTCAGCTCACTGCAACCTCTGCCTCCCGGGTTTAAGTGATTCTCATGCATCAGCCTTCCTGAGTAAGCTGGGACTACAGGCGTGTGCCACTATGGCTGGCTAATTTTTTTTTTTAAATTTTTTGAGATGGAGTCTCCCTCTGTCACCCAGGCTGGAGTGACACAATCTGAGCTCACTGCAACCTCTGTCTCCTGGGTTCAAGCGATTCTCATACGTCAGCCTCCTGAGTAAGCTGGGACTACAGGCGTGTGCCACCATGCCTGGATAATTTTTTTTTTTTTTGAGATGGAGTCTCACTCTGTCGCCAGGCTGGAGTACAGCGGTATGATCTTGGCTCGCTGCAACCTCCGATTCCCTGGTTCAAGCAATTCTCCTGCCTCAGCCTCCCAAGTAGCTGGGATTATAGGCACACGCTACCATGCCCAGCTAATTTTTGTATTTTTAGTAGAGACGGAGTTTCACCATGTTGGCCAGGATGGTCTTGATCTCCTGACCTCGTGATCTGCCCACCTCGGCCTCCCAATGTCCTGGAATTACAGGCGTGAGCCACCGCGCTCAGCCCACCTGGCTAATTTTTGTAATTTTAGTAGAGATGGGGTTTCATCATGTTGCCCTGGTTGGTCTCCAACTCCTGAGCTCAGGCGATCCCTCCCTGCACCCCGCCAGGCCTCCCAAAGTAATACGACTATACTTGTGAGCTACCATACCCGGCCCCAGATAAATTTCTTTCTTTCTTTTTTTTTTTTTTGTGGGACTTTTTTTTTTTTTTTTTTTTTTTGTGACAGAGTCTCTGTTGCCCACGCTGGACGGCAGTGGTGCCATCTCGGCTCACCGCAACCTCCGCCTCCCAAGTGATTCTCCTGTCTCAGCCTCTGTCCCGAGTAGCTGGGATTACAGGTGTGCCCCACCATACCCAGCTAATTTTTATTTTTAGCAGAGATGAGGTCTCATCATGTAGGCCAGGCTGGTTTCAAACTCCTGACCTCAAGCGATCCACCCGCCTTGGCCTCCAAAGTTTTGGGATTACAGGCGTGAGCCACCGCTGCTGGCCAGGTCAATTTCTTTATCAACTTCTCACCTAACGATTTTAGCATTCATTGATGATTCTTGATTAACTATTCAATTATAGGTTAAAAATGGTAGTCAGTTTTGCGTTCTGTTGTTTCTTTTACATTTAATAGCCACCTTCTATAAGGATAAGGTTTCTCTTATCAGCTAAGGCTATTTTGTTATCTGGAATTAGTGTTGTACTTAAAGGCAGAATAATGCTTAGTTACTTTCTTTTATGTAGACATTTTCAGAGTGCAATAGCACCTCCAATGGCAGTAAGTGCAGTCTTTCTTGTCTTTTCTCTTTTGTACTTTCTCTTTGAAATATCATGTATATTATGTATATTATAGACATTTTTGACTTTGATTTATTTTGTGATTATAGTTTGATGTGAATTTGACTTTAGTATATAATTTTCCTTTTATAGTAAGAAGACATGTTGGATAACAAGAAGAGGTGTGGAGTTTGCATATATCAACCGTGGCCTTAATGAGCATGTTGACAGCATCAATGCTAGACAGACAGTAAGTGTTATTAAAGTTGTAGAGTATGAATATTTTACACATAAGATGTTTTTGTTTTTTTCTGAAATTGGGTCTCGCTCTGTCACCTAGGCTGGAGTGCAGTGGCGCGATCTTGACTCACTTCAGCCTCAAACTGCTAGGCTTAAGCAATTCTCTCACCTCAGCCTCCCGAGTAGCTGGGACTATAGGTGCATGCCACCACACCCAGCTAATTTTTGTATTTTTTGGTAAAGATGGTTTTTTTTGTTTTTGTTTTTTTTTGAGACGGAGTCTTGCTCTGTTGCCCAGGCTGGAGCGCAGTGGCCGGATCTCAGCTCACTGCAAGCTCCGCCTGCCGGGTTCACGCCATTCTCCTACCTCAGCCTCCTGAGTAGCTGGGACTACAGGCGCCCGCCACCTCACCCGGCTAGGTTTTTTTGGTATGTTTTAGTAGAGACGGGGTTTCATCGTGTTAGCCAGGATGGTCTCGATCTCCTGACCTTGTGATCCGCCCGTCTTGGCCTCCCAAAGTGCTGGAATTACAGGTTTGAGCCTCCGCACCTGGCCTGTTTTTTGTTTTTTTTTTGAGATGAATTTTCATTCTTGTTGCCCAGGCTGGAGTGCAGTGGCATGATCTCGGCTCGCTGCAACCTCTGCCTCCCGGGTTCAAGCGATTCTCCTGCCTCAGCCTCCTGAGTAGCTGGGATTACAGGCACACGCCACCACGCCCAGCTAATTTTGTATTTTTAGCAGAGACGGGGTTTCTCCATGTTGGTCAGGCTGGTCTCAAACTCCTGACCTCAGGTGATCCGCCTGCCTCAGCCTCCCAAAGTGTTGGGATTACAGGCGTGAGCCACCAAGCCCAGCTTGTTTTTGCTTTTTTTTTTTGAGACGGAGTCTTGCTCTGTTGCTTGGGCTGGAGTGCAGTGGCACGATCTTGGCTCATTGCAACCTCCCCCTCCTGGGTTCATGCAATTCTTTTGCCTCAGCCTCCCAAGTAGCTGGGATTACAGATGTGTGCCACCATGCCCAGCTAATTTTTGTATTTTTAGTAGGGATGGGGTTTCAGCGTATTGGTCAGGCTAGTCTCTAACTTCTGACCTCAAGTGATCCACCCACCTTGACCTCCCAAAGTGCTGGAATTACAGGCTTGAGCCACTGTGTCCGGCCCAGAGATGGCGTTTTGTCATGTTGCCCAGGCTGGTCTCGGACTCCTTGGCTCAAGTGATTCGCCTGCCTCAGCCTCCCAAAGTGCTGGGACAACAGGTGTGAGCCACCATACCTGGCCTACACAGGTTTCTAAGCTTTTACTTATATATTTGAGGGACTAAAATAACACCTCATGAGAAGGGAAATATAATCACAGATTTTGTTACTAGAATTTTCAAAAGAGCTTATGGTGGTGTAAGACATGTTCACTGAGGAAGCATTAAGACCTGAACTGTGGTGTTAGTTTTTCTATTTAATGAGTGTTTTCATTTCTCTGCTTCTTTTTTTTTTTTGAGACGGAGTCTCGCTCTGGTGCCCCGACTGGAGTGCAGTGGCGCGATCTCGCTTACTGCATGCTCCGCCTCCTGGGTTCTGGCCATTCTCCTGCCTCAGCCTCCCATGCAGCTGGGACCACAGGCGCCCGCCTAATTTTTGTTTTTGTATTTTTAGTAGAGACGGGGTTTCACCGTGCTAGCCAGGATGGTCTCGATCTCCTGACCTTGTGATCCACCTGTCTCGGCCCCCCAAAGTGCTGGGATTACAGGCGTGAGCCACCGCGCCCGGCCTTTCTCTGCTTCTTAAAGGCCAATCTTGGCTAGGTACGGTGCCTCACACCTGTAATCCCAGCATTTTTGGAGGATGAGGCACGCAGATCACTTGAGGCCAGGAGTTCGAGACCAGCCTGGCCAACATGGCAAAACCCTGTCTCTACTAAAAATACAAAAATTAGCAGGACATGGTGGCATGCACCTGTAGTCCCAGCTACTTGAGAGGCTGAGACACACGGATTGCTTGAGCCTGGGAGGCAGAGGCTACAGTGAGCTGAGCTCTTGCCACTGTACTCCAGCCTGGGCGACAGAGTGAGACTCTGTCAAAAAAAAAAAAAAAAAAAAAGTTTAAAAAAAAAAAAGCTAATCTTGCTACTTCGTATTTTACATATTGTTAGCTATCCGTAAATATTTGTCTACCTGTTTTATGTGTGTTACTATGCATAGTACCATTTTGGAGTATATATCATGATCCATGTTCTCAAGAAACATTGTTAGTTGTAAATATAAACACATATAGATGGAAATATAATAAGTCAGTAACACCGACTGACTCTAAATTAAGCAAGACTAGTACCGCAATAAGTAGTTGAGGATTATAGAAAGTGCTGATGTATTATACAGAAATACACTTGGAATTAAATATATATATTTTTCAGCAACTGGCTTTAACATTTAACAACATGTCCTAGAGATCTGTCTCGTTTTTGCACAGCTTTTCTTTTATTTATTTATGTTTTTGAGATGGAGTCTTGCTCTGTTGCCTAGGCTGGAGTGCAGTGGGGCTCACTGCAACCTCTGCCTCCTGGTTAAAGCGATTCTTCTGCCTTAGCCTCCCGAGTACCTGGGACTACAGGTGCATGCCACCATGCCTGGCTAATTTTTGTATTTTTAGTAGAGACAAGGTTTCACCATATTGACCAGGCTGGTCTAGAACTCCTGACCTCATGATTCGCCTGCGTTGGCCTCCCAAAGTGCTGGGGTTATTACAGGCATGAGCCACCGTACCAGGCCTACACATCTTGTTTCTATATTCCACCTAATTTTTTTTTTTTTACTGCATAGTGTTCCAAAGGACGATTTCTGTGATAATTTATACTGTTTTCCTAAGTGTTTAGAATGTTATAACAGATAGATAAATATTTCTCTTTTTGTTTGTTTGTGTGAGACAGGGTTTTGCTTTGTTGTCCAGGCTGGAATGCAGTGCTTTGATTACTGCCTACTGCAGCCTTGGCCTCTCAGGCCCAAACAATCCTCCTACCTCAGCCTCCTGAGCAGCTGGGACGACAGGCGTGTGCCACCAGACCCAGCTAATTTTAAATTTTTCGTAGAGATATGTTTTCCCTATGTTGCCCGGGCTTATCTTGAACTCCTGGGCTTAAGCAATCCTCTTCCTTTGGCTTCCCAAAGTGTTCGAATTAGAGGTGTGAGCCATCATGCCTGCCCCTGATAGATATATTTAAAGATGATTGGTTACTTAATTTGGTTACATTTTCTATAAAAAGTGTTTTTTGGCCAGGTACAGTGGCTCCTGCCTGTAATCCCAGTACTTAGGGACACTAAGGCAGGAGGATCACTTGAGGTCAAGAGTTCGAGACCAGCCTGGCCATCATGGTGAAACCCTGTCTCTACTAAAAGTACAAAAATTAGCCAGGTGTGGTGGCCCTCACCTGTGGTGCCAGCTACTTGGGAGGCTGAGGAAGGAAAATCCCTTGAACCTGGGAGGCGGAGGTTGCATTGAGCTCAGATGGTGTCACTGCACTCCAGCTTAGGTGACAGAGGGAGACTTTGTGTCAAAAAAAAGCCAAAAATACCTTTTTTTTTGAGATGGAGTCTTGCTCTGTGGCCCAGACTGAAGTGCAGTGGCGTGATCTTGGCTCACTGCAAACTCCATCTCCCAGGTTCACGCCATTCTCCTGCCTCAGGACTATAGGCGCCTGCCGCCACGCCTGGCTAATTTTTTGTACTCTTAGTAGAGATAGGGTTTCACCGTGTTAGCCAGGATGATCTCAATCTCCTGACCTCGTGATCCACCTGCCTTGGCCTCCCAAAGTGCTGGGATTACAGGAGTGAGCCACCGCGCCCGGCCCAAAAATACCTTTTTTAGTGACGTACTTTTGGTATCTCATGAGATTTTACCATCTACCTTTTTCTTATCACAGTAGTATTTTGAAATCATCTTGTAGGTAACTTAATCCATGGGAAAGACATTGATGATACTGGTTTTTGGTAGCTTCTCTTTCTGAGGAAGTTGTTTGCTGATTGTGTTTGGGAGCATGCTGTGTTTGGGTTCCCTATATATTACATATAAATATATTTTTTTGTTTGTTTCTTTTTTGATGGTCTTAAGGAGCTAAATATTTGATTCTTAGTATCTGTTTTCTTAGGCCTATTATTCCTAGTTGGTTGATATTGAATATTATGTAGAATATACATATGTGGGTCTGTGTGTGTGTGTGTGTGTGTGTGTGTGTGTGTGTGTGTGTGTATTGTTTTTTTTTTTTTTGAGAGTCTTGCTCTGTTGCCCAGGCTGGAGTGCAGTGGTGTAATCTCAGCTCACTGCAACCTCTGCCTCCTGGGTTCAAGCAATTCTCCTGCCTCATTCTCCTGAGTAGTTGGGACTACAGGTGTGTACCACCATGCCTGGCTAATTTTTGTATTTTTAGTGGAGACAGAGTTTTACCATGTTGCCCAGGCTGGTCTTGAACTCCCAACAAGTGATCTGCCCGCCTCAGCCTCCCAGAGTGCTGGGATTACAGGCGTGAGCCACTGTGCCTGGCCAGAATATCTGTTTTGTTTGTTTGTTTGAGACAGAATCTCGCTCTGTCGCCCAGTCTGGAGTGCAGTGGCGCGATCTCGGCTCACCGCAACCTCTGCCTCCTGGATTCAAGTGATTCTCCTGCCTCAGTCATCTGAGTAGCTGGAATTACAGACACCGGCCACCACACCCTTCTAATTTTTGTATTTTTAGTAGAGATGGGGTTTCACTATGTTGACCAGGCTAGTCTCAAACTTCTGTCCTCAAGTGATCCACCCACCTCAGCCTCCCAAAGTGCTAGGATTACAGGCGTGAGCCACCGCACTCGGCCACAATATCTTTTTTGATTGTTATAGAGATCTGTTATTTTCTGGATATTATTCCACCGAGGTAAGTTATTCAAACTTACTTGTCCTTGTCATGTACTACATATAACAGATTTATTTATAATGATATGGAGTATAGCACATTTCCTAAAATTGGAATGATACAGAGAAGATGAGCATGGCCTCTGTGCAAGGATATGACATGCAGATTCATGAAGTGTTCCATATTTTTAGCTTCAGTATAAAAACTGTATAAATATTTGTATAGCTGATAAGGTTCTTTTTAGATAAAATACTTAAAAAAATGCAGGTTGTACCTTTTTGAATTAGATTTTAAAGCTTCTGATGTTGAATATTTCTAAATGTGTGTGTGTGCGCGCGCGTGCGTAGAGAGTGAGAGAGAGAGAGATATATATATATTTTTTGAGACAGTCTTGTTGCCCAGGCTGGAATGCAGTGGCAGAATTTCAGCCTCCTAGATTCAAGAGATTCTCATGCTTCATTGTCTCGAGTAGCTGGGACTACAGTCATGTGCCACTATGACCGGCTACTTCTTGTATCTTTAGTAGAGACAGAGTTTCACCATGTTGGCCAGGCAGGTCTTGAACTCCTGGCCTAGGTGATGCACCTGCCTCGGCCACCCAAAGTGCTGGGATTACAGGCGTGAGCCACCGTGTCCAGCCCAATATTCCTAAATATTTAATGTTTTTTTAAGTTTCTTGACTTGTGTATGGTAGCATAGCAAGCTTGGAATTAATATCTTTTGTTTTAAACTTTTTCTTTGAGTCAGGGTCTCGCTGTGTCACCCAGGCTGGAGTACAGTGGCATGCTCATGTCTCAGTGCAGCCTTGACTTCATTGGCTCAACTGATCCTCTCACCTTAGCTTCCCAAGTAGCAGGGACTACAGGTGTGCACCATTACGCCCAGCTAATTGTTTTGTATTTTTTTGTAGAGACAGGTTTTATAATGTTTCCCTGGCTGATCTTGGACTCCTGGGGTCAGGCAGTTTGCCCACCTTGGCCTCCCAGAGTGCTGGGATTACAGGGATAAGCCACCTGTGTTTGGCCTCAGAATTAGTATCAATAGTAAAGTTTGTGATTTTTAGGATATTGCATTTTGTTTTTTTAAGAAAATCTGTAATAAAATTATGTATCTTGAATAATGATATGGTGCTTTTCAATTTTTATTTTCTCATTTTTTTTAATTGTTTAGAGAGGAGTCTCACTCTGTTGCCCAGGCTTGAGTGCAGTGGCACGATCTCAAGCAATTCTCCAACCTCAGCCTCCTGAGTAGTTGGGATTACAAGTGTACACCACCACACTCGGCTAATTTTTGTATTTTTGGTAGAGACGAGGTGTTACCATGTTGGCCAGGCTGGTCTTGAACTCCTGACCTCAAGTGATCCTCCTGCCTCAGCCTCCCAAAGTTCTGGGATTATAAGCATAAGCCACTGTGCCTGGCCTGATATAGTGCTTTTTTTTTTTTTTAGTATTGATGATGTGGTTTTCAGTGGGAAGGTTTTGTATTTTTTGTTTATTTATTTATTTAGAGATAGGCTCTTGCTGTGTTGCCCAGGATGGTCTTGAATTCCTGAGCTCAAATGATCCTCCTACCTTGGCCTTCCAAGATGCTGACATGTGCCCATAGCCCTCGCTGCTTGGGAGGTTGAGGCAGGAGGATCACTTAAGCATGGGCAATTGAGGCTGCAGTAAGCTGAAATCATGCCACTGCAGTTCAGCCTGGGTGACGGAGGGAGATTGTCTCAAAAACAAAAACAAAAATCTAGAGTTGGTAAGACCTCTGCTTACCATGTTGGAATATTATGATGATAATCAGTGAGCAAGTATTTATTGATTAGATTTTACATCAGGTTAAAATTATATAATAGAGGCAGAATAATTTGAAAAATGCATGTATTCATGGTATTGTTAATAATTATTTGTTTTGAGGACGGGAGCGGGGAGTATATTTGTTTTTACATTGTTCATTTGAGCCAGTCCATTCACATTTCTCCATAATATATCAAATCTTACTTATGCATTCTTATTTTCTATATCCTTTTCAAATACACTCTGTTTAGGTCAGGTATATATATGAAGAAGCTATACAAGTTGTTTAAACTAATGTATTAATGATGAGGCTTTCATTATGAAAAAAGAAATATACGTAAGATTAGATGATAAAATAGTTAAACCCAGTGGAATAGTTAAATACAGTGGAATATGTGGGATTGAGATAAACTGGATTTATAAGTAGAACAGGTGATTGGAAGATAGTGTCAGCTATCTACATATAAATATATGTAAATATATATTTACATATATTTATATTTATGTATTTATATATTTATATTTGTATGTATTTATATAATTTTTTTTTTTTTTGAGTCAGAGTCTTGCTCTGTTGCCAGGCTGGAGTGCAGTGGCACGATCTCGGCTGGCTGCAACCTCTGCCTCCTAGGTTCAAGCAATTCCCCTGCCTTGTCTCTTGAGTAGCTGGTACTAAAGGCGTGCGCCACCACGCCCAGCTAATTTTTTGTAGTTTAGTAAAGACAGGGTTTCACCATGTTGGCCAGGCTGGTCTCGATCTCCTGACCTAGTGACTTGCTTGCTTCGGCCTCCCAAAGTGCTGGGATTACCGGTGTGAGTCACTGTGCCTGGCCTGCATGCCTGGCCTGTATATGTTTTTATACATAAGAATTTTCTTTTTTTTTTTTTTTGAGACGGAGTCTTGCCAGGCTGGAGTGCAGTGGTGCGGTCTTGGCTCACTGCAAGCTCCATCTCACGGGTTCATGCCATTCTCCTGCTTCAGCCTCCTGAGTAGCTGGGACTAGAGGTGCCCGCCACCACTCCCGGCTAATTTTTTTTTTGTGTGTTATTAATAGAGACGGGGTTTCACCAGTTTAGCCAGGATGGTCTCGATCTCCTGATCTCGTGATCTGCCCACCTCGGCCTCCCAAAGTGCTGGGATTACAGGCATGAGCCACCGTGCCCGGCCAGAATTTTCTTTAATACACTAAACATTATTTGGACCCTAAAACTGCCTATATGTTTAGATCTTTTTACATACAAATAGACAAAGTGAAAAAAAGGGAATGGAAGGGATATATAGCTTGCAAACTGGAGGAAGTATAGCGGGAAGTCCATGATTCACCTTTAATTTATAATAATGATTTTTTCCTGATTATGAAAAAAATGCATTTATTATGGTTTATGTGGAAAATGCAAAAGTAGCATATAAAAAAGTATATAAAAAACAAAATCACCTATGATTCTATTATCCAGAGATTTCTTTTCTGGTCTAATCTAATTCAGTCCCTTTTGTGTGTCTGGGTAGATTATATTTAGTTGAGTGTCTTGCTTTCATTTCTAACATTCTCTTTTAAAAAACTACAGTGAAGCCCAGGTGAGGTGGCTCACGCCTGTAATCCCAGCACTTTGGGAGGCTGAGGTGGGTGCATTACGTGAGGTCAGGAGTTCAAGACCAACCTGACCAACATGTTGAAACCCTGTCTCTACTAAATATACAAAAATTAGCAGGGCGTGGTGCTGCATGCATGTAATCCCTGCTACTAGGGAGGCTGAGGCAGGAGGATTGCTTGAACGCGGGAGCTGGACGTTGCAGTGAGCCGAGATTATGCCATTGTACTCCAGCCCAGGTGACAGTGTGAGACTCCGTCTCAAAAAGAAAAAACAAAACCAAAAAACTACAGTTAAATATTATCCAAAACAGGCTGGGCACAGTGGCTCATGCCTTTAATCCCAGCATTTTGGGAGGCTGAGACAGGTGGATTACCTGAGGTCAGGAGTTTAAGACCAGCCTGGCCAATGTGGCGAAACCCCATTGCTCCTAAAAAATACAAAAATAAGGCTGGGTGCAGTGGCTCACACCTGTAATCCCATCACTTTGGGAGGCCGAGGCGGGTGGATCACCTGAGGTTGGAAGTTTGAGACCAGCCTGACCAACATGGAGAAACCCCGTCTCTACTAAAAATACAAAATTAGCTGGATGTGGTGGCTCATGCCTGTAATCCCAGCTATTACATGCCTGTAATCCCTGCTACTAGGGAGGCTGAGGCAGGAGAATCGCTTGAATCCGGGAGGCGGAGGTTGTGGCGAGCTGAGATTGCACCATCTAGCTTGGGCAACAAGAGCGAAACTCCATCTCAAAAAAAATAACAAAATAAGCTGGGCGTGGTAGCGAGTGACTGTAGTCCCAGCAAATTGGGAGGCTGAGGCAGGAGAATGGCATGAGCCTGGGAGGTGGAGCTTGCAGTGAGCTGAGATCACGCCACTGCACTCCAGCGTGGGCAACAGAGCAAGCCTCTGTCTCAAAAAGAAAAAGAATATGTAAAGATGGTCAACAACATTTGTCCTTAGGAAAATGCAAATCAAAACCACAGCTAGATACCACCAGGGTTATGTGGAAGAGTTCCTTGAGCCCAGGACTTCGACACCAGTGTGTGCAACATAGTGAGAATCTGTCTCCAAAAAAACCAACCAAAAAGCCTAACCAAACTAATAACAAACCCAACACCTCCTGGTGCTTAACCACAGGCTGTATTCTTACACTGACTGTATAGAAAGAGGAGATAGAGTAAACCTACCCCATATATACTTCAGCCCACGCTTTGTGCCTGTTCTGTATTATGAAGCGTTTGGGGGGGTGCGTAGAAAAAGAAAAAAAAAAAAAGGAAAAAATGAAAAAAAAAACCCAAAACAAAACAATGGACAGTAACGGTGTTGGTGAGGATTAGAGGAATCAGAGCCCTCACATTGCTGGTGGAAGCTGAAATTGGTGCAGCTGCTTTGGAAAACTATCTGGCAGTTCCTCAAAAGGTTAAACATGGAGTTACCATATGAACTAGCAATTCCACTCTTAGATATATACTTAAGAGATATGAAAACGTGTCCACAGAAAACTCCTATACAAATGTTCATAGCAACATTATTCACTATAGCCAAAAAGTAGAAACAACCCAAATGTCCCTCACTTGATGCATGTATACATAAAATGTGTTATATCTGTACCATGCAATATTTCCTAGCAATATCAGTGAAGTACCAATACAGGCTACAACATGGATGAACCTGGAAAACATGCCAAGCGAAAGGAGCCAGTCACAAAAGGCCATGTTTTATATTATAAAATTCTGTTCATATAAATGCCTAGAATAGGTAAACCTGTAGATACAAAAGTAGATTCGTGGTTGCCAGGGGATAGGAGAGGGAGGAATGGGAATGGTTGCTAATGGGTTGCGGGGTTTCTTCTTGAGATAATAGAAATGTTCTGGAATTCGTGGTGATGGTTTTACAACTCTGAATGTACTGAAAACTACTGAATTGTACACTTTGAAATGGTGAATTTTATGGTTTGCATATTATATTTTAATAAAGCTGGTATAAATAGAAATTTGGGAGCTCCCACACTTAAAACCAATCCATGACATTACCTTTGATACGGATGGGAGTGGTGAAGGTGATGATTTTAAATGTATTTTGAATTCATTATTCATTCATTCATTTAGACAGAGTCTCATTCTGTCACCCAGACTGGAGTGCAGTGGCATGATCTCAGCTCACTGCAGCCTCCCCCTCCTGGGTTCTCCTGCCTCAGCCTCCTGAGTGTAGATGGGATTACAGGCATGTGCCACCACTCCCAACTAATTTTTGTACTTTTAGTAGAGACGGGGTTTCGCCATGTTGCCCAGACTGGTCTCGAACCCCTGACTTCAGGTAATCCATCCACCTTGGCCTCCCAAAGTGCTGGAATTACAGGCGTGAGCCACCATGCCTGGCTTATTTTGAATTTACAACTGGTAGGAATTGCTGAGTGATTAGGTTTGAGGGAAAGAATAGGCAGAAATGACTATTAGTTTTTGGCTTCAACAAGTAGAAATTGCCATCAGCTGAGATTGCAATTACTGTAGATAGGGCAGGGTGGCAGTAGAGAATCAGGTCACTTTTAGACATGCCTAGTTTGAGGTTTTTTAAATTTTTTTTCCTCTGAGATGGAGTCTTGGTCTTTTGTCCAGACTGGAGTGCGGTGGCACAGTCTCAGCTCACTGCAACCTCCGTCTCCTGGGGTCAAGTGATTCTCCTGGCTCAGCCTCGCAAGTAGCTGGGATTACAGGCATGCGCTTCCACGCCCAGCTAATTTTTTTTTTTTTTTTGAGACTGAGTTTTGCTCTTGTTGCCTAGGCTGGAGTGCAATGGCGCAGTCTCGGCTCACTGCAACCTCTGCCTCCCGGGTTCAAGCAATTCTCCTGCCTCAGCCTCCCGAGTACCTGGGATTACAGGCATGCGTCACCACGCCTGGCTAATTTTGTATTTTTAGGAGAGATGGGGTTTCTCCATGTTGGTCAGGCTGGTCTCGAACTCCCAGCCTCAGGTGATCCACCCGCCTCGGCCTCCCAAAGTGGTGGGATTACAGGTGTGAGCCACCACGCCCAGCCTTTTTTTTTTTTTGAGACAGAGTCTCTTTCTGTCGCCAGGCTGGAGTGCAGTGGCATGATTTCAGCTCACTGCAACCTCCGCCTCCCGGGTTCAAGCGATTCTCCTGCCTCAGCCACACAGGTAGCTGGGATTACAGATATGTGCCTCCACGCCCAGCTAATTTTTGTATTTATTTTTATTTTTTAAATTTTTTTGAGACAGAGTCTCTCTCTGTCACCAGGCTGGAGTGCAGTGGCATGATCTTGGCTCACTGCAACTTCCGCCTCCCGGGTTCAAGCGATTCTCCTGCCTCAGCCTCCTGAGTAGCTGGGCCACCATGCCCGGCTAATTTTGTATTTTTTGTAGAGACGGGGTTTCTTCATGTTGGTGAGGCTGATCTCGAACTCCCAACCTCAGGTGATCTGCCTGCCTTGGCCTCGTAAAGTGTCGGGATTAGCCACAGCGCCCGGCCTTTTTTATTTTTATTTTTTGAGATGGAGTCTCGCTGTGTCACCCAGGCTGGAATGCAGTGGTGCAATTTCAACTTACTGCCACCTCTGCCTCTCAGGTTCATTCGATTCTCCTGCCTCAGCCTCCCGAGTAGCTGGGATTACAGGCGCCCACCACCACGCCCAGCTGATTTTTATGTTTTTAGTAGAGACGGGGGTTTCACTGTGTTGGCCAGGCTGGTCTCGAACTTCTGACCTCATGATCCACCTGCCTCGGCCTCCCAAAGTGCTGGGATTACAAGCATGAGCCACTGCACCCAGCTAATTTATATTTTTAATAGAGACAGGGTTTCGCCATGTTGACGAGCTGGTCTTAACCTCAGGCAGTCTGCCCGCCTCAGGCTCCCAAAGTGCTGGGATTACAGGCCTGAGTCACCTCGCCCAGCCTGAGATGTTTTTTAGATACACAGCGTAGAGATGTTCAGTGAATAGTTTGATGTGGGTCTAGAGTCAGAGAAGAGTTGCTGGCTGAAGATGTAAATTTGTTAGCATGTTGATAGGATTTATTTTTTATTGTTTTTCTTAAAAGATGGGGTCTCACTCTGTCACCAAGGCTGGAGTTCAGTGGCACAATCATAGCTCAGTGCAGCCTCCAACTCCTGGAGTCAAGTGATCCTCCTCCCTCAGCTTCCAGAGTCACTGGAATTACAGGCATGGCACCATGCCTGGCTAATTTTTAAGTTTTTTGTAGAGGGAAAAGAATAGACCCTAGGACTGAACTCTGGAACACTCCATTGTTTCCAAGTTGAGAGATGCGAAAATCTTGAGAGTGGCAGTGTCCTCAGGAGAAGAAAGCCGGTTCCTGGGGGAGAGATTCATCAGCTGTGTAGATGCTGCTGATAGGTCTAGCAAGACAAGAACTGAGAACTGATCATTTGATTTAATTTTATTTTCTAATTGTTGTTGGTATAAAGAAGTATAATCTAGCCAAGTATGCTGCTGACACCTGTAATCCCAGCACTTTGGGAGGCTGAGGCAGGAGGAATATTTTAGGCCAGGAGTTTTTTTATTTTTAGATGGAGTTTTGCTCTTGTTACCCAGGCCTGGAGTGCGATGACTCGATCTCAGCTCACTGCAACCTCTGTCTGCTGGATTCAAGCAATCCTCCTGCCTCAGCTCCCGAGTAGCTGGAATTGCAGGCAGCTGCCAACATGCTGAGCTAATGTTTGTATTTTTAGTAGAGACAGGGTTTCACCATGTTAGCCAGGATGGTCTCCATCTCCTGACTTAGTGATCCACCCGCCTTGGCCTCCCAAAGTGCTGGGATTACAGGCATGAGCCACTGCACCCGGCCCTGGTAGGCATTTTCTTAAACTTGTATATCAATTTGGGGAAGATTTGACATATGTGTTGTCTTCCCGTCTTTGAACATTTCTTTCATAGTTTTCAGCATATTAAGTTTTGTACTTGTTTTCTTAGATTTATACCTACGTACTGAAATATAGGAAGTCCTCACATAACATCATCGATAGGTTTTTGGAAACTGATTTTAAGTGAAACTACATATATCAGGTCCTTGAACAGTACTTTCGTTCAACGTCATTCTTTTATGTTGATGAGGAAAAAAATTGGTTATGTATTGTTTTGTTTAAAGTTGTAGTTTATAGCCAAGAGTGGTGACTCACACCTGTAATCTCAGCACTTCAGGAGGCTGAGGCAGGCTGATCACCTGAGGTTAGGGGTTCGAGACCAGCCTGGTCAACATGGTGAAACCCCATCTCTACTAAAAATACAAAAATTAGCTGGGTGTGGTGGCATGTGCCTGTAAACCCAGCTACTCAGGAGGCTGAGGCAGGAGAATCGCTTGAACCCAGGAGGTGGAGGTTGCAGTGAGCCAAGATCACGTCATTGCACTCCAGCCTGGGCAACGGAGTGAGACTCAGTCTCAAAAAAAAAAAGTTGTAGTTTACAAGATCCTATTGATGGCAATAGGTGAGGACCTAGTGTATTTCTGTTTTTTTTGTTTTGTTTTGTTTTGTTTTTTTTTTTAAGCAATTGTGAAGGGTATTGTTTCTTTAATTTCAGTGTCCGTGTGTTTTTTGCTAGTATGTGGTTTTTGCTAATATATATAAATGCAGTTGCTTTTATATATTTATCTTGTATCTTGCACCCTTGTTAAACTCACTTTCTTGTTGGAGATTTTGTAGATTACTTGGGATTTTCTATAATACACAGATAACCATGTTGTCTGCAAATAGGGACACTTTTATTTCTTCTTCCCTAATCTGTATATGTTTTCTTTTCTTTCTTTTTCTTATTTCATGGGCTATAACTTCAGCATTATTTTGAATAAAATTGGTGAGAACAGACATCTTGCCTTTTTCCTGATGCTAGGAAGAAAGCGTTTAGTATTTCATTATGAATACAATGTTAGCTGTAGGTTTTTGTAGGTGCTCTTATCAGGTTGAGAATATTTTTGTTACTGTTTTTCTGGTAGTTACCATGAATAGTATTGAATTTTGTCATTATTTTCTGCTTTGATTAATATGATTCTTTCACCCATTAAGATGGTGGATTATACTGATTTTTGAATATGGAACTAGCCTTGCCTTCCTGTAATAAACCCCATTTCATTATAGTATACAATCCTTTTTTTTTTTTTTTCCAAGACAGGGTGTTGCTGTTGCTCAGGCTGCAGTGTAGTGGTGTGATCATGGCTCACTGAAGCCTCAATCTTCTGGGCCTAAGTGATCCTTTTACCTCACCCTGCCCCCCAGTACCTGGGACCACAGGTACGTACCACTACGCTTGGCTAATTTTAAAATTTTTTGTAGAGTTGAGGTCTCACTCTATTGCCCAGGCTGGTCCTGAACTCCTGGGCTCAAGCAATCCTCCCAACTCAGCCTCCTAAAGTTCTGGGATTGTAGGTGTGAACTACTATGCCCTGCCAAAATTCAGCAATATATAAAAACAATGATATCCACTGTACTGCAGCCTGGGTGATAGAGCAAGACCCTGTGTCAAAAATTAAAAAAAAACACAAATGAAATATATATTGCTGAATTTTATTTGCTAGCGTTTTGCTAAGGATTTTTGTGTCTGTAGTCATGAGGAGTATTGGTTTGTAGTTTTTTTGTACTGGCTTTGTCTGTTTTGGTATCAGGATAATATTAGCATCATAAAATGGATTGGAAGTGTTTTCTTACTTTCTGGAAGAGATTATGTAGGATTAGTATTATTTTTTCCTAAAAATATTTGTTAGAATTTTCCTTTGAAGCTATTTGGCCCTGGAAATTTTTTTTTTTAATTATGAATTAAATTCCTTTATAAATTATAGTGATTTTATCTATGTCTTATTGGATGAGTTGTGATACTTTGTGTTTTTTGAGACATTGGTCCATTTCATATAAATTGTCAAACTTTTGTGTGTTCATAGTTTACTTCATTAGCCTTTTGATATCTGCGAAGTCTATAGTAATATCCCTTTTTCATTCCTGATATTGGTAATTTCTGTCTTCTTTTTTGTCAGTCTTGCTAGTCTTTCAGTTTTATTGATCATTTTGGTAAACCAACAATTTATTTCATTGAATTTTCTCATTGTTTTCTGTTTACAATTTATTTGTTATCTGCTATTTATTATTAATATTTTTATTATTATTATTTTTTAAGACAGAGTCTTGCTCTGTTGCTCAGGCTGGAGTGCAGTGACACAATCTTGGCTCACTGCAACCTCCATCTCCTGGGTTCAAACGATTGCCTTGTCTCAGCCTCCCAAGTAGCTGGGACTACTGGTGTGTACCACCACGCCCAGCTAATTTTTGTGTTTTTAGTAGAGACGGGGTTTCACCATATTGGGCAGGCTGGTCTCGAACCCCTGACCTCAGGTGATCCACCCACGTTGGCCTCTCAAAGTGCTGGGATTACAGGTGTGAGCCACCGTGCTTGGCCTGCTTTTTTTTATTTTTATTTTTCCAAGACGGAGTCTTGCTTTTGTCACCCAGGCTGGAATGCAATGGTGCAATTTCAGTTCACTGCAACCTCTGCCTTCTGGGTTCCAGTGATTCTCCTGCCTCAGTCTCCTGAGTAGCTAGGATTACAGGTGCCTGCCACCATGCCCAGCTAATTTTTGTATTTTTAGTAGAGAAGGGGTTTTACCATGCTGGCTAGGCTGGTTTGAAACTCCTGACCTCAGGTGATCCACCTGCCTCAGCCTCCCAAAGTGCTGGGATTACAGGCATGAGCCACTATGCCTGGCCCCGGCCTACTCTTTATTATTTTCTTCTTTCTGATGGGTTTGAGTTTATATTGCCCTTCATTTTCTAGGTTCTTATGGTGGGGGCTTAGATTATTCATTTGAGACTTCTTTTCTAATGTATGCATTTAGTGCTATAGATTTTCCTGTTACCACTGCTTTAACCATGTTCTACAATTTTTTTTTTTTTTTTTTTGAGACAGAGTCTCACCCTGTTGCCCAGGCTAGAGTGCAGTGGCTTGATTTTAGCTCACTGCAACCTTTGCTTCCCGAGTTGAAGCAATTCTCCTGCCTCAGCCTCCTGAGTAGCTGGGATTATAGTTGCGCGCCACCTTGCCCGGCTAATTTTTGTATTTTTATTATTATTTATTTATTTACTTTTGGAGACAGAGTTTCTCTCTTGTCGCCCAGGCTGGAGTGCAATGGTGCTATCTTGGCTCACTGTAACCTCTGCTTCCTGGGTTCAAACGATTCTCCTGTTTCTGTTTCTTCAGTGTGCTCACCAGCACGCCTGGCTAACTTTTGTATTATTAGAGACAGGATTTCATCACGTTGGCCAGGCTGGTCTTGAACTGACCTCAGGTGATCCACCCACCTCAGCCTCCCAAAGTGCTGCAATTACAGGCGTGAGCCACCGCACCCAGCTAATTTTTGTACTTTTAGTAGAGACGGAGTTTCACCATATTGCCCCGGAAGGTCTCAATCTCCTGAGCTCAGAGTGGTCTACCCACCTCAGTCTCCCATGGTGCTGGGATTGTAGGCGTGAGCCACCACACCTGGCCTATACATTTTGGTATGGTATATTTTCATTGGCATTCAATTTATTATATTTTTAAAATTTTCTTTGAGACTTAATCATGTATTATTTAGATGTATATTGCTTGGAAATTTTTATGTTATTGATTTCTAGTTTGATTCCATTGTGGTTGGAAAACATACCTGTGTGATATCAATTCTTTTAAATTTGTTGTGGTTTGGTTTTAGCTTAGTATATGATCTATCTTGGTATGTCTTCTGTTAATACTTGAAAAGAGTGTGTATTCTGCTGTTGTTGGGTGGAGTGTTCTGTAAGTATAGATTAGATCCTTAATTATTGGTGTTGTTGAGTTCTATATCTTTACTGATTTACTGTCTACTGTTGATAGAGCGATGTTGAAGTCTCCAACTATAATTGTGAATTTGTCTATTTCTCCTTTCAGTTTTAGCTTCACTTATTTTGTAGCTCTGTTTAGTGCATATACATTTAGGGTTGCTATATCTTTTTTATTTATATTTATTTATTTATTTATTTTTGACATGGAGTTTCACTCTTGTTGCCCAGGCTGGAGTGCAATGGTGTGATCTCAGCTCACTGCACCCTCCGCCTCCTGGGTTCAAGTGATTCTCCTGTCTCAGCCTCTCAAGTAGCTGGGATTACAGGCATGCGCCACCACTCCTGGCTAATTTTGTATTTTTAGTAGAGACAGGGTTTCTCCATGTTGGTCAGGCTGGTCTCAAACTCCCGACTTTAGGTGATCCACCCGCCTCGACCTCCCAAAGTGGTGGGATTATAGGCATGAGCCACATGCCTGGCCATTTTTTTTTTTTTTTTTTTTTTAAATTGAGACAGTCTCACTTTGTCTCCCAGGCTGGAGTGCAGTGGCATGATCTTGGCTCGCTGCACCCTCTGTGTCCTGGGTTCAAGCGATTCTCCTGCCTTAGTCTCTCGAATAGCCGGGACTACAGGTTAGTTCTTTTTGTATTTTTAGTAGAGACAGAGTTTTGCCATTTTGGCCAGGTTAGTCTCAAACTCCTCACCTCAAGTGATCCTCCTGCCCATTGTCCACTGTGCTGGGATTATAGGCGCCATCCCCTGAGTCTGGCCAGGGTTACTGTATCTTTTTTTTTTTGAGATGGAGTTTTGCTCTTGTTGCCCAGGCGGGAGTGTAATGGCACTATCTTGGCTCACTGCAACCTCTGCCTCCCTGGTTCAAGCAGTTCTCCTGTTTCAGCCTCCTGAGTAGCTGGGGTTACAGGCACAGGCCTCCACGCCTGGCTAATGTTTGTATTTTAGTAGAGACAGGGTTTCACCATGTTGGCCAGGCCGGTCTCAAACTCCTGACCTCAGGTAATCCACCCACCTTGGCCTCCCAGAGTGCAGGGATTACAGCTGTGAGCCACTGCACCCAGCCTGCTATATCTTTTTGATGGCCTGATCCTTTATCATTACACAGTGCCCTTCTTTGTCTGTGATAATTTTCTTAGCTCTGAATTCTACTTATATCTGATATTAATATATAAGTGTACTTTTATTTAATTGTAATTAATTTAAATTTAAATAGGAACATGTGGCCGGTGGCTGCCATATTGACAGTGCAGTTCCAGAAGGTGGAGAGAGCTATGATACAAATTTAATTAAAAGGTAAATTTTATAATGTAATGGAAGACGATAAGGGCCATGGATAGTTAGCAGGAAAGGAGAGATTAGGGCAGAGGGAGCAGGGTATATGGTTTTCAGTTGGATAATCAAGAGAGAAATCATTGAATGTGACACTTGAACAAAAATTTGCAGGAGTACAGGAGTTAGCTGTGCAGATATCTTGAGGAAGAGTATATCAAAGGCTAGCAGACAGATAGGCCATTGTAAGAACTTTAGCTTTGTCTCTGAGTGATGTGGAGAACATGTAGGGGTTTAGATCAGACCCTTTTTACATTGTATAAAGCTCAGTCTGGCTGGTATATTGAAAATAGACTATAGGGGGACAAGGTACAAACAGGGAGAACAGGTAAGAGGTTGGAATATGGGTTAAAGATGACAGGTGTCAGACCCAATGATTAGAGCAGATTTTGGGAAATATATTAGACATTTAGTTTTGGATATGTTAAGTTTGAAATGTTTATTAGATATATTCAAGCAGAGAAAACAAGTAGACTGCCTGTAGTTCTATTCCAGATATGAGTCCCTGCCCTTGTGGAGCTTACACTTTATTGGAATATGGGTGGTAAATACAATACGTGTATAAAACATATGCTATGTAAGAAAACAATAAGTCCTGTGGAGAAAATTCAAGTAGGAAAGTGGGGTAAATAGTGTTGAGGCACTGAGGTCTTGAGAAGGTAACATTTGAATAATGATAAGAAGGTGATAAGGAGATAATTGGAGAAAAGTGGTTCAGTAGAGGGAACCAAGGTGTAAAGGTTCCCAAGGGAGAACATTGCTGGTGTGTTTGAAGAAGAGTGAGGAGACTTAAGTGTGGCTAAGGGAAAGGACAGTGCAGAGGTGACCAGTGTCCAGGTTATGGGCCATTTTAAGGGCTCTAGCTTTTATCTTGAGTTAGGGAGCTAGTGGATAGTTTAGTAGAAGAAAGGCATGGTCCAACCTATGGTTTAATTGAGTCACTCTGGCTTTGGTGCTAAATAGACTGAAGGGGCAAGGGTGGAAACCAAGAGACAGGAGATTTATAGGAATTTAGGCAAGAGGCTGTGGTAGCTAAGTCTAGGGTGGTGGCAGTGAGGAATAATAGTATTCTGGATACATTTTGGGAGTCACATTGACAAAATTGGCTTACCAGTTGCATGTGGGATGAGAGGAGTCAAGGATTATTCCAAGATTTTGGCCTGAGTCATTGGAATGATACAGTTGCACTAGCTGAGATGGGAAAGACTGGGAAAAGCAGTTTTGAAGGGGGTGATGAGGAGCTGTTTTGGACATGTTAAATGTACGGTGCCTATTGGACATCTGAGTATAGGTGTTCAGTACGCATTCTAATTATATTTATGGAGACTTTCATGTTTTTAAAAATGAAAAAATGTATTGAAACAGTGTATTCATTGTTCTGAAATATATATTGTTAACGTCTTAATTTTTAACATGTTCAATCCTGGCAAAACCTGAATATTTTGGAGAGAGAGAAATTGACTACTTTTTAGCTCTGTTGTTAGAGTTGGTGGTACCTTCTTAGAGCTAAATAAAGATGTCATTCCGATTTCAGAAATGGAAATATATATAGTCTGAGTGTTTTTAATTGCTTTCTATTTTAGGTCTTTTTACTGCTGGATTGTGCAAGATATTTAACCCTATTTTGTTTGAATTATGACTTAAATATCAAACATCTTAACTAAGAAAAGGGAAACATTTTAGTTTTGGAAGTCAGAATGCCAAGGAAAAGGAAAAATCTTGGGGGAAATCCTTTTCGGAAGACTGCAAACCCTAAGGAAGTTATCGTATCCAGTGTTGCTAGTCGTGAGGAGCCAACCACTACTCTTCCTTCCATGGGTGAGACAAAAGTTGATCAGGAAGAACTCTTCACCAGTATCTCAGAGATGTTTTCTGATCTGGATCCTGATGTAGTGTATTTGATGCTTTCTGAATGTGATTTCAAAGGTGAGAAAAAGTTTAGTTTGAACCCTGTCCATCTTATAAGAAGACTTTGTATACTATGCCATGATTAATAGTAATATAGAAAAATGTCTTATTTCTATTTTATTCATCATTTATTAATCATCTGCTGTTGGCAAGTTACTAAGGTTGGTATTTGGGATATGAAGAATAAAACATAGTTTCTACTCTTAAGAAATGTGCAGTTCTAAATGTAAGGTATTTGTATAGATATCATATTCTATCTCTTTCATCTTTACTATAGAACAGACTGGCACTATTGACACTTTAGGCTACATAATCCTTTCTTTTGAGTGGCTCTCCTATGCATCGTAGGTTTAGCAGCATCCCTGGCCTATACACACTAGTTGCCAGTAGCTCCTTACCACCCAGGTGTGACAATAAAAAATGTCTCCATGTCTTGTCATTTGTTCCCTGGGAGGCAAAATTGTACCTGGTTGAGAACCACTCTCCTCGAATGTAAGCTCCATAAAGACAGAGGTTTTAAAAACTTTGTTTTACTCCTGTATCTTCAGCCTATAACATGGCAACTGACTCATAATAGGAACTGAGTAAATATCTATTAAGCAGCTAGGTAAGTATAATTTTGAAAATAAGAGCTGATTAAGAGTTGAGGCTAGCAGAGTAGTATAATTTCAAAACATTGACTTTGGAGTCAAGAAACCTGGGTTGGATTTCCAGCTCTGCCACTTAATCTCTCTGAGTCTCAGTTTTCTAATCTGTTAGGGAGAAAAATAACAGTATGCACCTCATAGGACTTTTTTTTGGTGACAATTGAGTTTTATTTTTTTGTTGTTTGTAAAGTCTTCAGTATGGTAGGTTATTAATAACTTGTCATACAGTGTGTACAAGTATGTAGACAGAAGGGAGTTTATGTAAGTTGGCTAGATGAGTAATTAAATGTTGATGCTTAGTATTACTAGCCATGATTAGTATAAAATAAAATTATTCTGGATTTGGGAAGTTTTGGTAATGTGTTATAAACTTCCAGTTTCAGTCATTGTGTGGTCTGTGATGTGAGCATATCTTATCCAGTTATGTATGCAGAAAACCAGTTGTCAGCAGTACATGATGTTCAGAAATGATAGTATATTGAATTTTGTAAGTTACTTCAACATTTTCCTTCGATGTGTTTCAAATTTAATTGTTGCATATAAACTAATACAGCAATGAAGAATTATTTTTGTTTTCCAGAATCTTCTATAGACCTTGTTCATAAGCATTTGCGATTTGAGTGGTGGAATTTTGTAATATGTATTTTTAACTTAACATAAGCATTTTGTCTGTGTTGCTGTAATCTATATTTTTAATGGGTTTCTAATATTCTACTGAGTTGTGCTATAGTTTAATTATATCTCCATTTTTCACGAATAATTAATATTGCAGAGAACATCTTGGCAAAAAATATATTTTTCTTTCTTTTGGCTTTTTTTTCTTAGTTCCAAAATTTTATTTTCTTGCATCACAGGGTAAGAACTGCTTTGGCTCTTGGAAGCATACTCCTAAATTGCCTACCAGTGAGGTGTTCTGATTTGTAATTCCACCAGCCTTGCATAAGTGTAGTGGTTTCACTTCAGCCTTTTCAACATTGTGTAGTAGTGTTTTAAGATTTTTTTTTTTTTGAGATGGAGTTTCGCTCTTGCTGCCCAGGCTGGAGTGCAGTGGTGCCATCTCAGCTCTCTGCAACGTCGGCCTCCCGGGTTTAGGTGATTCTCCTGCCTCAGGCTCTACAAGTAGCTGGGATTACAGGCGTCTGCCACCATGCCCAGCTAATTTTCTTTTTTTGTATTTTTAGTAGAGATGGGGTTTCATCATGCTGGCCAAGCTGGTCTTGAACTCCTGACCTCAGGTCATCCACCTGCCTCAACCTCCCAAAGTGCTAGGATTACAGGCGTGAACCACCACACCTGGCCTGTGTTTTAAGGTTTTAATAGGAATAAAATTGCATTTTTCTTTATTTGTGTTTTTTTAATAAAGAGGAATGTTGGACATTTTTGTACATGGTTGTTTATTCTTGTAATCTTGTGTAAATTGTTCATTCATTGAAAAAAGTTTTTTTTTATACCATGGTTTTAATTTTTCCCAACAATCTGTATAAGGACTTTTCTTTTTATGTGATAAGTACCTATCCATCTTGGTCTTTAATTTACTTTTACTTAGTGTTAGTGTAATTTTTCATTGTATACACATTAAATTTTTAGTTGATCTTTTCTGGTTTTACTGTCACTTTACTGTCCTGTAGATTTTTTTCATAGAAATATTCCTTATGTTTGCTTTCTTTTTTTTCCTCCCTCCCTGCCCCCCCAACCTTTTTTTCTTTTCTTCCATTTTTAGGTTTTCTGTCCTTTGTAGTATTGCTATGATCTCCTAATTGGTCTCTGCCAGGCTTGCCCCCTCCAATCCCTCTTTGTTTTTCTTCTTAAGGGAACATTAATTGGGTGCTTACTAGGTGCCAGTTCTTTGTGCACAGCACTTTTTCATGGATTATCTCATTTAATCCTCACAACAACCTATGAGGTAGGTGCTTTTATTATCCCCATATTACAAATGAGAAAATCGAGGTTTAGGGAAGTTAACTTGTTGAAAGTGTCATAGCCAGCAGTAGAGATTTAAATGTTGGTGTTCTGACTCCAGACCAGAGCTGTTACCTACTCTGCTGTGCTGTTTCCAGACTTACCTTTCTTAAAACAGCAAGACAAAACACAAAATAAACAACCCCTCGCTCCAAACTTCAAATGCTTAAAAATTCTAATTTTATTTTGTTTTTTTTTGGTTTCCTTTTTTTTTTTGAGATAGGGCCTCACTCAGTTGCCCAGGCTGGAGTGCAGTAATCTAATCACTTTCACTAGAGGCTCACTGTAGCCTTCACCTCCTGGGCTGAAGCGATTCTGCTACCTCAGACACCCTACCACACTGGCTAATTTTTGTAGAGATAGGGTTTTTCCATGTTGCCCAGGCTGGTCTTGAACTCCTGGTCTCAAGCGATCTACCTGCCTCAGCCTCCCAAAATGTTAGGATTATAGGCATGAGCCACCACACCTGGCCTTAAAATTTCTGATGGCTCCCTATTTGTGTTATAACAGAAAGAGCTCAGCATTGGAGTCAGATACACCAGTCCTGGCTCTGTCACTGACTATCTGTGTGACTTGGACCAAGTTAATGTACTTTTTAACTTCATTTCTTCATCTGTTTGCTAGGAATAATATACCTCATGGTAGTATTTGAGGATTCAGTGAGGTGATGTGTATAAAACTTCTAGCTGAAATGCTATGACTGGTAGTTTCCTTCAAGTTCCCTTCAAAAATAAAATTAATATTTCTTAACATGGCATACAGGACTGTTCCCAATTTTACCCAATCAACCTCCCTCTAGGGAGAGCCAAGCCTGGGTTTACCCTTTTTTCTCTTGTGTCTGGCAAGTTACTTTTTAATCTTCAAGTCCCAGTTCACATATCACCTTATGTGAAATCTTTTCTTATTCTCCCTTGTGCTTCTATGGCATTTGTACATTATCAAAAATGTGCATTATTTATTTATTTATTTTTGAGAGGGAGTCTCACTCTGTCACCAAGGCTGGAGTACAGTGGCTCGATCTCTGCTCACTACCACCTCTGCCTTGCTGGTTCAGGAAATTCTCCCACCTCGGGCTCCCGAGTAGCTGGGATTACAGGCATGCGCTGCCACTACACCCAGCTAATTTTTATATTTTTAGTAGAGACAGAGTTTCGCCATGTTGACTAGGCTGGTCTCTTAACTCCTGACCTCAGGTGATTCACCTGCCTCAGCCTCCCAAAGTGCTGGGATTACAGGCACAAGCCACTGCGCTTGGCCAAAAGTGTGCATTATTTAATCTGTATTATATTACAATGTAATTATTTCTAATATAATTGTTTTTAATCTCTATTAGACTGCAAAGTTCTCTATTAGACTGCAAAAAAAATCTATTAAAAATTTTTTTTTTACAAAATATTTCTGATATGTAGTACACACTCATAAATATCTTTGTATTAAGTGCAATTCATAGCATGGATCATGTAAATAAATTAGATTTACTAAGAGAATATATAAAATACTTAATATTTAAAAGTGTACATTCAATAGGTATTTGTTAAATTAATCAACAGGCTTTAGGACTTTTATAAATAAGCCTAATACATCCAATGACAGATATCTATACATTTACTCAATAAATTCAGCAAATAATATTTATTTAATTATAGTTTATTAGCTTGGTTTATTACTGTTTCCTGAAAGAATAGGATTGCATGTCTCCATCATTCAGACTTTTTGCTACTACAGACTTTGGTATGTTAGTAAAATATTAATTTTTTAAAAATAACATGAACATTGTACATTTATATTTTGTTCAATGCAAAATCCAATATAATTTTAGCTGGATTTTAATAAAATTATTAAATCTGTTTTCTCTGTCTATATTTTTGTTGTTGTTATTATTCTTGTTGTTGTACAGTTGAAAATGCTATGGATTGTCTATTAGAATTATCTGCCACTGATACCAAGATAGAAGAATCATCTTCACAAAGTTTTGTTGCTTCTGGGAACCAAGTAGGTGCAGCAGAAAGTGAAATAATGGAAAAACGTCCTGAAGAAGAGAGTGAAGATTCAAAAATAGATTCATTTTTGGACATGCAGCTAACTGAAGACCTGGATTCCTTAATACAAAATGCTTTTGAGAAATTGAACTCTTCTCCTGATGACCAAGTATACTCATTTTTGTCTTCACAAGATGTTAATAGTTTTAATGACCTGAGTGAGTTTGTAAATCCTGATTCAAGTAATATGACTCCCATTTTTTCTACACAAAATATGAATTTGAACAGTGAAAATTTAGACAATTCTGGCTCTACGTTAAGTTTAAACCCATTACCTTCACATTCAGTTTTGAGCGAGTCCAAATGTTTTATAAAGGATAACACATTGGCTTTGGAAAGTAACTACCCAGAAGATTCTCTTCTCAGTAGTTCCTTAAATGTAGCAAGTGACTCCATCGTGGGCTGTAGCAGTCTCAATCAAAAACAGAAAGAACTTTTAGAATCTGAGTGTGCTGAGGCTCAATTCTCTGAAGCTCCTGTAGATTTGGATGCCAGCGAACCTCAGGCTTCTTTAAACCTTCCAGGGCTTGATTTACCGGGTACGGGTGGGGATCAAAAATCTACTCGGGTCTCTGATGTTTTTCTGCCTTCCGAAGGGTTCAACTTCAAGCCACACAAACATCCTGAACTGCCAACTAAGGGGAAAGATGTGAGTTACTGCCCAGTACTTGCTCCTCTCCCCTTACTGTTGCCTCCTCCGCCACCTCCACCGATGTGGAATCCAATGATTCCTGCTTTTGACCTCTTCCAAGGAAACCATGGCTTTGTAGCTCCTGTTGTAACCACAACTGCACACTGGAGATCTGTGAACTACACATTTCCACCCTCAGTTATTTCTCACACTTCCCCAACAAAAGTATGGAGAAATAAAGATGGAACAAGTGCTTATCAAGTACAAGAAACCCCAGTTTCTCAGGTTGTAAGAAAGAAGACATCTTATGTTGGACTAGTTCTTGTTCTTCTCAGAGGTCTTCCAGGATCTGGAAAATCTTTTTTGGCAAGGTATGAGGTTTAATTGGGTTTTAAAAAAATAGTATAATGTCTGAATTTGAACACAAGTGTGAATATATATGCAAAATGCTTTGCTTAGTAGAGATCTTTAGTAAACCCTAAAATGTTTTCTTTTTACTAAGTTTTCCTAACTTTGTGTAGCTAATAATAACACTATTTTCTCTGGAAACTTTTTTTATGGAATCCCTTCATCTTTGACTATCTCTTTGAAAGACAGAAGAAAAAATTAAAGAGGATTCCAAAATTGTGAGTTATTGACATAGTAGAGGAGAGCTAATTTGAGTGGGAGAAAGATGAGTTCAGCTTTGATCACAGAGTTAAAGAGATATAATTGATCTTGATTTCATGGAATGAAAGTCTTAAATATATTAATTTTACTGGTAGTTGGAAATTCAGGATTATAGAATGTTGTTAAATAATGCTTTTAGAAATATGTGATTTGAAGGAAGAGAGTATAGGATGACAACTGGTAGTCAGAGAACTTCAAGTTTTCAGGGACTTTTCTGTTCCAAAATAGAGTACCATCAGTTACTTGATCTCATATATACCCCTTTATCCCTTCTGTAGTTAAGGTAGGCTGTGAGTGAGTGCCTTAATCTGGGAGACAAGAGTCAAGTGTTACAGGCAGCTTGTAATGGTTTCAGTGGCACTCCTTGAAGAGTATTGTTTTCATAATTTCTCTCTATCCCTGCTTAACCTTTAAATTCCAGAAGATTTCACCTAATCTATTTTATTTGCTAGTTTTTTTTTTCTTCTTCCAAATTTTAATCGTTAGCCTTCTAATATTATTAGTTGGGTGTCCTCTATTTGATCCTGGGTGTATCTAGTCTTGTCTTAATGAATATGCATAGATAACCGGAGAATGTCCTTCATAAACTTATTTTTAGTTTTTTTTTTTTTAATATCTTTTCTGTGTCTGGGTTTCTCTGCCAGTAAATTTCCACATATTCTGCTGATACACTTACAGGCATATTTTTCGGTAGACATGTAGGCTTTTCTAACTGACTTAATAGCAACAACAACAATAAAACAATATTATAGATGTTACTGTCAGTCATGGCAGTGTGTTTCATGAAAGAGATTGGACTGAAAGGTGGTACCTTAGAAGGCAGTTGAGCTGTGAGACAATTTTGAAGAACTAGGTTTCAGGGGCCTTTAGAATCAGAGGCAGCTACAGTTTGAGTGTGGGTAAAGAAAAATGTGCTTGTCACAAGGTAGAAACTTAATATTTTTTGAATGAAGAGAGAGAAATAACGGGGATAGTGTTGAGACATAGGACCTGTGTTGTCTTGAAGAGAATGGTCCCGTATTCAAACCAAAGGAAAACGATGGATGCAAAAAGTCTTTTTGAATTTTTTGGAAAGAAGGTCATGAATGGATATCTGAGAAACAATTTTGTTGTCCTGTGAGGGTAGAAAACAAAAGGGTTTAGCAAGCTCTGATGATGGAGTTGAGGGAAAGAGAGAAGTTGGGTAGTAGTTGAAAGGGGTCACAAAGTGTAGTTACAATTTTTTTTTTTTTTTTTTTTTTGACAGAGTCTGACTCTGTCATCCAGGCTGTTGTGCAGTGGTGTGATCTCAGCTTACTGCAACCTCCACCTCCCCAGGTTTATGAGATTCTCCAGCCTCAGTCTACTGAGTAGCTGGGATTACAGGTGCCTGTTGCCACCCCCAGCTAATTTTTATATTTTTAGTAGAGACAGGGTTTCACCATGTTGGCCAGGCTGGTCTCAAACTTTTTTTTTTTTTTTTTTAAGAGACAGGGACTTGCTTTGTCACCCAGGCTGGAGTGCAGTGGCATGATCATAGCTCATTGTTGTCTTGAATTCCTGGGTTCAAGCAATCCTCCTGCCTTGGCCTCCCGAGTAGCTGGGACTACAGGCATGGGCCATCACACCCGGCTCATTTTAAAATTTTTTGTAGAGACAGAATCTAGTCATTTTGCCCAGGCTCATCTCAAACTTCTGGGCTCGAGCAGTCCTCCCAGCTCAGCCTCCCAAAGTGCTGGGACTATAGGCATGAGCTATCATACCCAGCCTAGTTAGAATTTTTAAAGATAGCTGAGATATATGCATGTTTAATGGTAAAAAAGGAAGTGTCAGAGAAGGGAAAGCTACAAAGAGAAGAGGATAAACATAGGAATTGGGATCAAATGAGCATTCCCTAGAATGTAAGCTCCATGAGTGCAAGCATTTTTGTGTTTTTTTGTTCATTGATGTGTGCTCAGTGCTTAAAACAGTGCCTGGCACTTAATAGATGCTACAGAAAGGGATATATATTTTGAGAAAAGGATAGTTAAACATTTGTTAATCTTCAAACCATTATAACGAGTTTATAGTTAAGGATAAAAGGTTTTAATAACATTAAAAACAAGTTTCTGAATAATAATTTACATAAAGCAAAATAGACCTGCCTTAGGTTGGATTTTTTTGGAATTAAACTTCTGCTTAGAGTATTTTCAGTATGATTTGTTTGAATATTACAATATGTTTATTCTTTTATTTATCTATTTGTGTTTAATTTTTTTTTTCTTTCTTTCTTTTTTTTTTTTTTTGGAGAGAGGGTCTTATTGTGTCACCCAGGCTGGAGTGCAGTGGTGCAACCTTGGCTCTCTGTAACCTAAACCTCTTGGGTTCAAGTGATCCTCCCAACTTAGCTTCCCAAGCAACTGGGATTATAGGTGCACACTACCACACCTGCCTAATTTTTGTCTTTTTTGTGTAGTTGGGTTCTTGCTATGTTGCCCAGACTGATTTTTATTCTTTTATTTTATTTATTTATTTATTTATTTATTTATTTTGAGACACAGTCTCGCCTGTTGCCCAGACTGGAATACAGTGGTGCAATCTCAGCTCACTGCAACCTCCACCTCCTGGGTTCTAGCAGTTTTCATGCCTCAGCCTCTAGTAGCTGGGACTGTAGGTGCATGCCACCATACCTGGCTAATTTTTATATTTTTAATAGTGATGGAGCTTCACCACGTTGGCCAGGCTGGCCTTGAACTCCTGGCCTCAAGTGATCTACAAAATGATAGTACTTGAATAATGTATTTGGTTTATGACTTTGAAAAAATTAGGAGAGAAAATTTAGAAGAAAAGGTAATGAAAATTATTTCATTTATCTTTCACAGGACTTTGCAAGAGGATAATCCAAGTGGAGTCATTCTTAGTACTGATGATTATTTTTATATAAATGGACAGTACCAGTTTGATGTAAAGTACTTAGGAGAAGCACATGAATGGAACCAGAATCGTGGTAAGAACAGATAATCAGATTCTGGATAACGTTGTGAGTAATATAAAGAAAAGATTCACTTAGTATTTGTTCGTGTATTTGTTTTCTTTTTTTTTTGAGGCAGCTTCTCGCTATGTTGCACAGGCTAGAGTGCAGTGGTGTGATCTTGGCTCACTGCAGCCTTGACTTCTGGGTTCAGGTGATCCTCCCACATTAGCCTCCCAAGTAGCTGGTACCACAGATGTGCGCCACCATCCCTGGCTAATTTTTGTATTTTTTGTGGAGACAGGATCTCACTTTGTTGTCCAGGCTGGTCTTGAACTCCTGGGCTTAAGCAATCTGCCTCTCTCAGCCTCCCAAAGTGCCGAGTTTGCAGAAGTAAGCCACTGCACCCAGCTAAATTGGCTTAGTATTTTTTTTCGAGATGGAGTCTCGCTCTGTGCCCAGGCTGTAGTGCAGTGGTGCAATCTCGGTTCACTGCAACCTCTGCCTCCTGTGTTCAAGTGATTCTCCTGCCTCAACTTCCTGAGTAGCTGGGATTACAGGTGCATGCCACCACGCCTGGCTAATTTTTGTATTTTTTGTAGCGACAGGATTTCCCCCATGTTGGCCAGGCTGGTCTCGAACTCCTGACCTTAGGTGATCCGCCTGCCTTGGTCTCCCAAAGTGCTGAGATTACAGGTGTGAGCCACCATACCCAAGCTATAACTGTATAGTATATATAAAATTTTAACTATAATTAACATTAATTCTTGTGTTACATAGTAAGAGGTAAGTTTGTCTTATAGGGTTGTTATAAGGATTCAAAGAGTTAATTTTTGTAAGGTACTTAGAATATTGTGTGGCGTATTTAAGTTATCAGTAGGGATCTTTTGAGAAGTAAATCTAATTTTCTGCTTGGATCTCAGAATAGCTGTAAGGAAATTGCACTTGTTTCCTATGCTCTGGTTACTGTTGTCTTTTTTTTTTTTTCTTGACACAGAGTCTTGCTGTGTCGCCTGGCTGCAGTGCAGTGGTGTGATCTCGGCTCACTGCAACGTCAGCCTCCCACGTTCAAGCGATTCTCATGCCTCAGCCTCCCAGCCTGAGTAGTTGGGACTATAGGCGTGTGCCACCATGCCTGGCTAATTTTTGTATTTTTAGTAGAGATGGGGTTTTGCCATATTGGCCAGAGCCAGGCTTGTCTCGGACTCCTGTCCTGAAGTGGTCTGCCTACCTCGGCCTCCCAAAGTGTTGGGATTACAGGTTTGAGCCACCATGTCCAGCCTGGTTACTGCTTTCTAAAATCAAATTTGAACCACTAGAAATGGAGTTTGACTGGTTAACCACTGGTCTTCGTTAGATTGGTTTACTTCTTCTTTTTTTTTTTTTTTTGAGACTAAGTCTCACTCTGTTGCCCAGGCTGGAGTGCAGTGGCTCAATCTCGGCTCACTGCAACCTCTGCCTCCCGGGTTCAAGCGATTCTCCTGCCTCTGCCTCCTCCTGAGTAGCTGTGATTACAGGCGCATGCCACCGTGCCTGTCTAATTTTTGTATTTTTACTAGAGACGGGTTTCACCGTGTTGGCCAGGCTGGTCTTCAATGCCTGACCTTGTGATTTACCTGCCTCAGTCTCCCAAAGTGCTGGGATTACAGGCATGAGCCAGTACGCCTGGCGATTGGTTTACTTTTTATAGAAGATAGTGTGAGAATAAAAACAACTCTCTATAAACTGAATCTGTAGGGACATCATAGGTAAAAATTTAGTTTCCTTGCTAGCATAACTGTCTATTCAGTGAAGGTGGTTTTATCATTAAATGTTTATTTGCATAGTTTGAATTTTCTATGGAGAATCTTATTAAGATATAGGGACTATATTTTCCTCAGGTTTTTTTCTTTTTGAGACAGAGTCCTGGTCTGTCGCTAGGCTGGAATGTAGTAGCTTGATCTCGGCTCACTGTAATGTCTGCCTCCTGGGTTTAAGCAGTTCTCCTGCCTCAGCCTCCTGAGTAACGGGGACTACAGGCATAGGCCACCATGCCCAGCTAAGTTTTGTATTTTTAGTACAGACAGGGTTTCACCATGTTGGCCAGGATGGTCTCGATCTCTTGACTTCGTGATCTGCCTATCTCGGCCTCCCAAAGTGCTGGGATTGCAGGCATGAGCCACCACACCTGGCCCTCAGTCTTTTATGATAAGTGTACTATAAAGGTGATTCTTGGGTTTGCCATCTTCAGACATTGTTAACTTTTTATATATTCATTTTTGAACTAAAGATTAAGAATTCAGGAATCTGAAAATACCAACATAACTAAAACCAAAGGAGGCAGTATGATTTGGTGATGAAGATCACCCTTGGATTCACCAGTTACTAGCTATATGATCTTGTGCAAGTTATTTACACTTTCCAAGGCCCAGTGTCCCCTTTGTGAAAGGGAATAATAATACTTAACTCCTAGGATTGTTGTGAAAGTTAAGTGAAGGTAAAAAGTGTTAGCATTGGCTGGGTGCAGTGGCTTACGCCTGTAATTCCAGCACTTTGGGAGGCTTAGGCAGATGGATCACCTGAGGTCAGGAGTTCGAGACCAGCCTGGCCAACATGGCGTGACCCCATCTCTACTAAAAATACAAAAATTAACCAGGCATGATGGTGCACACCTGTAATCCCAGCTATTTGGGAGACTGAGGCAGGAGAATCGCTTGAACCTGGGAGGTAGAGGTTGCAGTGAGCCAAGATCCCACCACTGCACTCCAGTCTGAGTGACAGAGTGAGACTCTGTCTCAAAAAAAAAAAAAAAAAAAAGTGTTAGCATGGTTCAGCATGCCATTATGACAGCAACAATAATATATGTTAATAGGTGGAATTCATTTTAAAACTGCTTTGTTAAGACAAAATTCATGTACGATACAAATCATCCATTTAAATTGTACAATTCAGTGGTTTTTAGAACTTAATATTCAGGGCTGTGCATTCGTCAATACACTCTATTTAATTTGGCTTTGCTGCAACTTTTAGAACACGCTAAATTTTAGAACATTTTTATCATCTCAGAAAGATTCTGTACCTATTCGCAGTCACTCTTCATTTCTCTCTAGTCTGTGTTTTGTCACTATAGATAATTTGCCTATTCTGGACCTTTCCTACAACATGTGGACTTTTGTGATTGGCTTCTTTCACTTAGCATAATGTTTTCAAGCTTCATCCATGTTGTAGCATGTGTTTCATTCCTTTTTATGGATGAGTAAGATTCCATTGGGTGGATATATCACATTTTGTTAATCTGTTAATCAATTAATAGACATTTGCATTGTTTTCACTTTTTGGCTATTAAGAATACTGCTGCTATAAACAAACACACATGTCTATGTCTGATCTTTCTAGGAACTGCCATGCTGTTTTCCAAAGCAATCACACCTTTTTATGTTTCCTCTAATAATTTCTGAGAGTTTCAACTTTTCCACATCCTCACCAACACTTGTTATTGTCCGTTTTTTTGATTATTCCTATTCTGGTAGGTGTGAAGTGGTATCTCATTGTGCTTTCAATTTACTTTTCTCTGATGGCTGATGATGTGGAACATCTTTTTGTGCGTTTATTGGCCATTTGTATATCTTCTCTGGAGAAATGTCTATTCATATTTGCTCTGTTGCTCAGGCTGGAGTGCAGTGGCACGATCTTGACTCATTGCAGCCTCCACCTCCTGGGTTCAAGTGGTTCTTGTGCCTCGGCCTCCTGAGTAGCTGGGATTACAGGTGCGTGCCACCATCCCTGGCTAATTGTTGTATTTTTAGTACAGACAGGGTTTCACTATGTTGGCCAGGATGGTCTAGAACTCCTGACCTCAGGTGATTCACCTGTCTCAGTCTCCCAGAGTGCGGGGATCATAGGTGTGAGGTACCATGCCCAGCCTCTTTTGCCCATTTTTAAATTGGTTCTTTGTTTCATTAGTGAGTTATTAGAGACTGGGCAGAACTTTGAAAACTTCCAAATAATTACTTGTAAGACTTACTTGTTGTGGTACATCATTAATTTCCTGTATGGTCTAATTCCTTTGGAAGAAAGGTAAGAAAATCCCTTGTGCAACAGTGTATTATAATATTTTCTTTATTTCAGATCATTACATTTTGTGTGTGTGTGTTTGTCCATTTGGGTTTGTTGTTTGTTTTTAAGCTTTAGTTTTGAATAATTTTAGATTTATGGAAAAGTTGCAGAGATACTATGGAAAGCTTCTATATACCCTTCACTCATTTATCCTTCATGTTAACATCTAATATAACTAGGATACATTTGTCAAAACTAAGAAATTGGTTTATTATTATTAACTAAACTCCAAACTATAGTTTGATTTTAATTTTTCTACTCAAGGTATTTCTCTCTTGCTTGACAGTCTTAATATGTGGGTTTTTTTTTTTTTTTTTGGAACGGAGTCTTACTCTGTCACCCAGGCTGGAGTGCAATGGCATGGTCTCAGCTCACTGCAACCTTTGCATACTGGGTTCAAGCTGTTCTCCCGCCTCAGCCTCCCAAGTAGCTGGGACTCACATGCGTGCACCACACCTGGCTAATTTTTGTATTTTTAGTAGAGACGGGGTTTCAGTATGTTGGCCAAGGTTGGTCTTGGACTCCTGACCTCATGATCTGCCTGCCTTGGCCTCCCAAAGTTCTGGGATTACAGGCGTTAGCCACTGCACCCGGCTTTGTTTTGTATTTTTTAGGCAGAGTCTCACTCTGTTGCCCAGGCTGGAGTGCAGTGGCACGATCTTGGCTCACGGCAAACTCCGCCTCCTGGTTTCAAGTGATTCTCTTATCTCAGCCTCCTGAGTAGCTGGGACTACAGGTGGGCACCACCAAGCCTGAATAATTTTTGTTTTTTTAGTAGAGATGGGATTTCACCATGTTGGCCAGGTTGGTTTTGAACTCCTGACCTCAAGTGATCCACCTGCTTTGGCTTCCCAAAGTGCTGAGATTATGGGCATGAGCCACCATGCCCAGTAAACCTGTACTTACTTAATTTTTATGTCCCCAAAGGGATATTTAGAAGTTGAGCAGTGAGTAAAATTAGCGCATCTGTGTTTTTCAAATTATGAAAACATCAGATTTTTTGAAAATCATAATACTTAAATATTGTTATTTAAAAATGATTTTTAATTATCTGTTATGTTTTTCAGCAAAAGAAGCATTTGAGAAGAAGATATCTCCTATAATTATAGATAATACAAACCTACAGGCATGGGAAATGAAACCATATGTTGCTTTGGTTAGTACCGTAAATTGTCATAAGTTTATAACAGATCATATGCAGTTATTGGGGAACATTAATTACGAAAGTGAATCTGAAGCACTTAAGAATCTCAGAATCTTGGATAGTCTGTAACTGAGCTTTCTTTGGTCTTCAGGAAAATGAGGAAATTAGGCCATTTAGCTGAGTTTTTCCATAAAGGTAAATTTTTAAATTCTGAAATTCAATTTTTAAACTCTAAGTTAAAATTTTTTTTTTGAGTCTTTCGTGAAAAGATAGTGGTACTAAATTATAGTTTTTTTTGTATATATGTTATATATATTTATTTCATTTTCCTCATACTTAGCAGAATCAAAATTTGTTGGTCCTTTGTTTTTCCCCAAATTTCTTTTGAAATTTTGCTGTTCTGAGAAATTCAGCAATCTGTAAACTCAGCTATTCTCTCTGAATTTGCCAGATTTCTTCTACTATCTAAACCCTTTCCGTTTACCTGACCTATACCTAATCCTCTTTCCCTCCTTGCTCTTTTTTACCCAGCTTTTTTTTTTTGAAACTGAGCTTCGCTCTTGTTGCCCAGGCTGGAGTGCAATGGTGTGATCTCAGCTCACTGCAACCTCCGCCTCCTGGGTTCAAGCGATTCTCCTGCCTCAGCCTCCTGAGAAACTGGGATTACAGGTGCCTGCCACCACGCCCAGCTAATTTTTTGTATTTTTAGTATAGATGGGGTTTCACCATGGTGGCCAGGCTGGTCTTGAACTCCTGAACTCAGTTAATCCACCCACTTCGGTCTTGCAAAGTGTTGGGATTATAGGTGTGAGCCAACATGTGTGGCTAAAAATTCTTTATCTTCCTTTTTTTTTTTTTTTGAGATGGAATCTCGTTCTCTTGCCCATGCTGGAGTACAGTGGTGTGATCTCGGCTCACTGCGAGCTCCGCCTCCCGGGTTCATGCCATTCTCCTGCCTCAGCCTCCTGAGTAGCTGGGACTACAGGTGCCTGCCACCATGCCCGGCTAATTTTTTGTATTTTTAGTAGAGATGGGGTTTCTCCGTGTTAGCGAGGATGGTCTCGATCTCCTGACCTCGTGATCCACCCACCTCGGCCTCCCAGTGTGCTGGGATTACAGGCGGGAGCCACTGCGCCCGGCCTATCTTCTTTTCTTAACATTTTTTAAGAACAGTCTGTCATTAACACATGTAGAATTTATAAAATTACTGTGTAGTATTTTCATCTTGTGGTTATACCTTCACTTATTTAGTCAGTTCTATATTAATAGCCACATAGTTATTTGTATTCTTTTGCTGTTACAAATACTGGAAAACTGGCTATCCTGGCGTATATCTAATATATGTATTTTTTTTTTTTTTTTGAGACGGAGTTTCGCTCTTGTTGCCCAGGCTGGAGTGCAATGGCACAATCTCGGCTCACTGCAACCTCTGCCTCCCAGATTCAAGCGATTTACCTACCTCAGCCTCCCTAGTAGCTGGGATTACAGGCATGTACCACCATGCCCGGCTAATTTTGTATTTTTAGTGGAGATGGGGTTTGTCCATGTTGGTCAGGCTGGTCTTGAACTCCCGACCTCAGGTGATCCGCCCGCCTTCGCCTCCCAAAGTGCTGGGATTACAGGCATGAGCCACCGCTCCTGGCCTAATATATGTATTATATAAATAAACGCTCTTATATAAGTATTTATCAATAGTATAAATTTCTAATAGTTAATTGCTAGGTTAAAGTGATTGTATATTTTGCCATTTTAACATGCTCATCAAGATGAGATAATCTTTACGTTTAAAATGCTATAAATTTAGAAACAATAATTTTAATTTCTTGGAAGTATCTATTTTAAAATGTTTTTGTCTTTGTTGTATGTAGTCTCAGAAACACAAATACAAAGTCCTTTTTCGGGAACCAGACACATGGTGGAAGTTTAAACCAAAGGAACTTGCAAGGTAAAACTTGGAGGCTACCTAACATGCTTTTTATATAACAGCAGACAGAGAGGGTCCATCTAGATTTTTCCCCTTGTAAATGATGAATGAATTGATTAGACTGTATTTAATTTCTATTGCTTACAACTTTTTGTCCAGTTTTATGAAGAGTTTGTGTTTCTAAAATTGAGTTAATTTACAGTAAAAATTCCCCTTGTATTATATATTCTGTCCCTTATTACCTTTTTTGAGTTCTTCTTATTTATTTATTTATTTGTTTAAATATAGAGACAGGGTCTTGCCATGTTACCCAGGCTGGTCTTGAACTCCTGGCCTCAAGTGATCCTCCTGCCTTTGCCTCCCAAAGTGCTGGGACCACAGGTGTGAGCCACCATGCCCAGCCTGTACTTTATTACTTTGAATCATATGTTAATATCTGAAACTAGAACAGACCCTAGGATTTGGCATACCTGAACCATGTGCTACTGGGAGGGGCAGACTGTTGTAGCTGCTTAGTGACTTAGAGCACTGGAAGGTAGTACGAATGTAGAGATGGAAAAGGTAGCAAATATCCAGCTGTCCAGGTATCTCACTCCATGCCTGCCTCCCCCTATGGCTATACTCTTTTCTTTATTCAGTTGCTTGACTTGAATAAAAATGTCAGTCAAGGCATGGACATACAGTGTGTTTTGCTTTGTGTTCTATATTTCCATAGAGATAGCCCTAACTTCATTTTGGTTAGGTAATTTTTTTTCTTGGCAATTTCAACTAATTTTAGTACTAAAGGACAACCTAATTTTAGTATATTCCCAGTGTTGTGTGATCATCACCCCTATGTAATTTCAGAACTTTTCCATTTTCTCCAAAGAAGCCCTATGCCTACAAGCAGTTACTCTGGTTCCCCCCTCCTCTTGGCAACTACTAATATGTGTTCTGTATTTATGGGTTTTCCTGTTATGTATACTGCATATAAATGGAACGTATAATATGTGGCCATTTGTGTCTGGCATCTTTTCACTTAGCATAATGTTTTTAAGGCTCATCCATGTTGTAGCATGTATCACTACTTCCTTTTCATTTCCTTTTGATAGATTACTGAGTTTGGTTTTCTAATATTTCATTTAGGATTTTTGCATCTTTATAAGTGAATGAGATTGACTACAGTTTTTTATTCCTTGACTTGTCTTACCTGACTTTGCGGATCATAAAATTAATTGGGAAGTATCTCCTCTTTTCTTCTTTTCTAGGTTTATCTAAGTTTGAATGTTAGAATTTACTTAAAAAATTCTCTGGGTCTGATGTTTTCTTCGTGAGAATGTTCATTTGGAATTTTTCCTTTACAGCAACATTTCCGAATTTATTAAGACTTTATTAAAGCAATTATAATCGTCTCTTACTGTTAATACATCTACTGTGTTAGCAGTTAAGTTCCCTCCTGCAATCTTAGTATGTTTATATTATCTTCCCTCCTTTTTTCTTTATTGTTCTCATCAGAGATCAGATTTTGTTTTAATTAGCCTTTTCAGATAAACAAGTCTCAGCTTTATTTGAACTCCATTGTAAGTTTTTTGATGTTTAATTTCTGCTTCTCATTATTCTACCTTTATTGCTTTAAAAATCAATTTTGCTTTTTTATTCTCTTGTGTTTTAAACTTCTCTACTTGGAGGTTTAGGTCATTTTCTAATATGACATTTGATGTTAAAATTTCCCTATGTATGCCAGGTGTGGTGGCTGCCACCTGTGATCCCAGTACTTTGGGAAGCTGAGGCAGGAGGATTTCTTGAGACCAGGAGTTTGAGACTAGCCTGGGCAACAGAATGGGACCCTGACTCTACAAAAAATAAAAAAATTAGCTGGGTATGGTGGCATGGGCCTGTGGTCCCAGATGCTGAGGTGGCAGGATCGCTCTAGCCTGGGAGGTCGAGGCTGTGGTGAGCCGTGATTGCACCATTGCACTCCAGCCTGGGCAACAGCGTGAGACTCTGTCTCCCAATAAAATAAAATTTTCCTATGTATTATTTTAGCTGCTCTCAGAATTTTAATATATAATACTTTATTTTTGTTTTATTTAGTTATTTTCTAGTTTGCATTATGATTAATTTCGTCCTTTAGCTCTTGGGTTATTTAGTACTGTGTTTTTAAATTTCTGAACAGATGGGTGTTTTGTCTTTTATAAAAATTGGTTTTCAACTTAACTACAGTAGGTCAGGTTGTGTAGTTTGTGTGATACTAATTCACTGATATTTTAAAGATTTTTTTGGCCTACTTAAGTGTTGATTTTTTTATACATTTCATATTTGCTTGATAAGAATGTATATGATTACAATGTGTCAATATATCCATTAAATCATGCTTATTGTTACTCATATCTCCTATATTTGAGGGATGAATGTTGAAATCTCCCTTTATTTGTTGAACATGTGATTTCTCCTTATAATTCTGCCTATGTTTGCTTTATATATTTGGAGGGTAGTTTTTGAAATGTATACAAGCTTAAGATTTTTATATTATCCTAATAATTGAACCTTTTATTATTTTCTGGTGATTTTTGTTGTCTTTAGTAGTGATTTTTGTTGTAAAGTGTAATTGGTCTAATACTGATAGACCTATATCAGCTTCCTTTTAGTTAGTATTTATTTCTTTTTTCATACTTTTACTTTGAATGTTTTTGTTAGATGTATCTCTTGTAAGCACGATGGCTGGATTTTTTGAAATCCACTCTGTCCACCTTGACTTGTAACTGATAAACTTAGTCCTTTTATGGTTATTTTGGTTATTCATATAATTGATCTTGTTTCTTACAATTATGCATATAATTGATCTTGTCTCATTCTGTGCTTTTTGTTTATCTCACATTTTCTGTGATTGTTCTTCTAATATAGAAAATGATGTAGTTGGATTTTTTTTCCTATCATGCCTTATTTAAAATTTTAAAAATTGTTTCCAAATTTTTTTATTAAATTTTTTTCTTCTCTACTAATTTGGAAATCATATACACTATTTTTGTTCTTTTAGTGGTTACCTTACAAGTTTTATCATGCAGACTTTAAATCTAAAGTCAAACCATTTTCTTGGCTTTCCTCCTCACACATACGAAGACTTTAAAACATTTTAATTCTGATACTTGCCTCCCTCTCAGTTTACATGCTCTCATTGTCCAGAATATACAGGTAGTGTTTGTTTTCACTTATTCATCTAGTTATTGCTTTCTGCTTCATTTTTTTCTTGCATCATATACCTTTCATCTGGGAATTTCCTTCTGCCTGATGTTCATCTTTGAGAATTTTCTTTACAGTAAGGGTCTGCTTGGTGTCAAATTCTTTTTTTAAAATCTGCAAATCTTTTTATTGCCCTCATTCTTGTAAGATACTTTTGCTGGATATGTATATTCTATACTGACAGTTATTTTCTGTTGTTGAAGATAACACTTAACTCCCTTCTGACTTACATTATTATTGTTGTTAAGTCAGCTGTCATTCTAATAGTTTCTTTGTGGATAACTAGTTTTAAAATGATTTTTTAAAATTTCTGGTTGCTTTTAATATCATCTCTTTGTCTTTGGTGAATGACAATTTCAGTACTATGTTTCTAGTTATAGATTTCTTATTTTTTATCTTGTTTGGCATTTGTTGGCTTCTGAAATTAAGGGATTGGTATTTTTCATCAGTTCTGGAAAATTCTCAGCATTTTTCTTTACATTGCTTCCGTCCCATGCGTTCTCTTCTCTTTCCGGGACTTAGATTAGATGTATACTAGAACTTTTGGCTCTGGCTCCTATGACTCTTAACCTTTCTTTCATATTTTCTATCTCTTTGCTTCTCTGTGATCTGAAACCAGACAAGATCGAGGTAGGTAAATATGAAAGCCAGATTTCCCAACTGGCAAATGCATATATTATCCCTGGGATCCAGACACAAAGCCTTGAATTCAACCCAAGACAGGAGAGTTGCAATTGAGATGTTTTCATAACATCTGGCCTCCTGGCAGAGATAAACCTAGATGCTGTGTGAAAGTACTCCCGAGTTGAAGGCCTCAGAATTCTCATGTATTAGTTCAACCAGATATGAACTTATAATAAAAAACATTTTAAAAAAAGCCACCATGAGTGAAAACACAAACAACAAACTTCATATTTGAACCTCTAGAAACTTCAAATACTAGAATTTTCTTTCTTTCTTTGAACTTAAAGTGTATAATTTAAGAAATCCTTAATAAAATGAAAATTAGGATCGATTCATATATATTGTCACAATAAAGCAGCTTTGATATTCTTATCTATTAGAAATATATTATTGTTTTTCTGGACATATGTTCTGATTTTTAACAATGCTTTCTCCCCTGGAATTTTCAGGCGTAACATTCACGGGGTAAGCAAAGAAAAAATAACAAGAATGTTGGAACATTATCAACGTTTTGTTTCAGTGCCAATAATTATGAGTTCTTCGGTTCCAGAGAAAATTGAACGTATTGAGTTGTGTGCATATTCTTGTGAGGATAGAAGCACCAGGTAGGTTAAAATGCCTTATGTACAAAATTCAATTTGAAATATAATTTTTAAAAAGTATAATTTTGGAGCGTGTGGAATCATTGCTGATAAACTTTAAAAATAAGGTGGAGTTGGCCAGGTGTGGTGGCTCACACCTGTAATCCCGGCAGTTTGGGAGGCTGAGGCAGGTGGATCACCTGAGGTCAGGAGTTTGAGACGAGCCTGACCAATATGGAGAAACCCCATCTCTACCAAAAGTACAAAATTAGCTGGGCTGGTGGTGCATGCCTGTAATCTCAGCTGCTTAGGAGGCTGAGGTAGGAGAATCACTTGAACCTGGGAGGCGGAGGTTGCAGTTAGCCGAGATCGCACCATTGCATTCCACCCTGGGCAACAAGAGCGAAACTCCATCTCAAAAAAATAAAAAAAATAAATAAGGTGGACTTTTGTTATTTGTAAGGGTTTACTTATAGTCTTACCTGGGGTGAGATATATGTAGTTAGCAAGAGAAGTACAAGTTCATATGGGAGATGACATGACAGTTCTTTTGTTGTCCTAGAGTTTTGCGAGTCCATGATTATGCTGTGAATTCTCCTGCCAGTTTTATGTGACGCTTGCTGCTAAACCAGTATTTCCCTTATCTTCTCGCTGTTATTATTTTGTATCCACTTAAATCACTTATTAATTTCCTTAAGTTTTAATGAAAATACTCTTTCAAGCTAGTGTTATAAAAATTATTAACGGTACACTTTTACCAAGTAATACAAGTCGTGGCCTTCTGACAGTTTGCAATCCGAGGTAGCACTGATTCTGTTTAGCAGTGAGGACACATAAACAATTGAATAAATAAAAACAGCATTAATTGACCGAGTAAAGAAGAAACCAGATATATGTAGAGGTCTGAATTATCCATATGTTATGATGGTAAGGGATAAAAAGGAGTTGGGAATGGGGAAGACAAAATTTATAAATGCTTTTTTAAATTGAGAAACAGTGTTGCAAAGTAGTTAAGAACATGAACTCTTGAGCTATGTTTCCTGGGTTCAAAAATCCCAAAGCTTTGTAATCTTTGGCAAGTTACAAAATCTTTCTGTACTTCAGTTCTTCATTTCTAAAATGCCGGTAATACTCTGCTCATAAAAATCTTATAAGGATTATGAATTAGTACATGCAAGGGACTTAGAGTTGTATCATCATCTAACACATAGAAAACTCAGTGTTAGGTATGAGTTCACTTAGGAAGGCATCCTGTGAGAGTTGGGACTTCGAGCACTCCTGAAGTTAAAAAAAAAAAGGAAAATGCGTTGACAAATTTAATCGGGAAAAATTAACTGAAGTTGAGAGTAAAATGATTTGCACAAGTGCTCTGAGTCTGAAATTAACATTAAGTATGGCTTTAAAAAATCTTACCAAATGACATTTCAAATGAAAGCTCTTTTTCTCTCATTTCTCTTAATTGGGCAAATAGCGTTGGTTGGCCCTTTGTGACTTTGTAAATGAAACTTCCTCTGTATCAAATGACAGGTGCACAGTATAGAGGCAGACCTATTTTACATATGCTTAGCTATGTAAAACTAAAGTCAGAAAGAAGCCAGGAAAGTGGTGTCCTCTCCTGGGAACAAATTCAGAGCTTTAACTTTAATGCATAATTAACACCTAAACTGAAAATCTCATATGTACTATTCAATTCAAAAAAAAGTTTGAGTGCTTCATATATGCCAAGCATCATGCTAGGTAATGGGGTTACAACAAAGTAATATCAAAGATCACTACAACAAAGTAAATCAAAGATCACTATGATCAAAATTAGCTTTTATAATTTTAATGTAGTTTATTTATAAAATTTTCAGAATAACTGTTAAGTGCCCTGACAATTAATGCTTCTTTAAATCATAGTATTGATGGCAGCATTAAGAGACTTTCTCATGATACTCTTTAAAATAATCTTACAGCCCAAGAGACAATGAAGATACTACCTCTGAAAAAGAAGAAAATGTTTTATCTTCATCTTTGAAGCATCTAGATTTCATTGAAGAGAAGAATCTTGATGTAACCAAAGAAACAGTGTTACCCGAGAATGTTACATCTCTCTCTAATGCAGATTTAAACAAAAGAAGAAAAGAAATAAGTGATACGAATCCTAGCATTCAAAGTGCTTTAATTCTGGAAACTCCACACATGTATTTTTCTGACTCTGAAAGCAAACTACAAGTAACAGACAAAAGTGAAGAAGAGCAAATAGAAATGGTGGCTGTAAAAGGGTATAGTAAAACTGACACAGATAGTTCTATGGAGAGAGTATCACCTAGTACTTGCTATAGTGAAAATAATCAAGAAGACTGTGATCTTGCAAATACCGAACCACTTCAAAATGAAAAACCCTCACCTGGTGAAATAGTGGAAGAAAGAGCAACAGTAAAGAAAAAAGCCTTTGGGAAACAAAAAAGCAAATCAACTTTGGAAAAGTTCCCAAGACATGAGCTGTCAAATTTTGTTGGTGACTGGCCAGTTGATAAGACTATTGGTCAGAGGACAAAAAGGAATAGAAAAACGGAAAAAACTTCATCTGTACAAAATGACAAAAAGTATAATTACCCTCAGTCACACAAAGTATTAGTTAACAGTTTATCTGTGAATATAGATTGTGTCCAGCAACGAGGATCTCCACATGAAAGTGTAGAGGATGGCAGAAAGTCACAGTGTGATGATGCTTCAGAGCCACTCAGTAGCTATAAATATGATGCTTATAAAAATATTGAAAAAAACTCATTCGACATTGTGGGTGACTGGCCTTCATTTGATTCTTTAGCTCAGAGGGAACACAGATCAAGACTGCCAAAGACTGGTTTCAGTGAGCCCAACCTAGAAATTGGAACAAATGGCAAAATGAATGAAATATCATTATCTACAGCACATGAGGCCTGTTGGGGCACAAGCCCTCAAAAACTAAGGACATTGAGTAGCTCCAATTTAGGAAGTTCTGAAATGCTACCCAGTGAAATGACCTGTGAGAGTCAGACCTGTCTAAGTACAAAGAGTCATGGGCAACACACATCATTGCCTCTTACTTTTACCAATAGTGCACCAACTATTTCTGGAGTAGTGGAACCAGAAACATTAGCTGAATGTCAAGAGCATATGCCTAAGAGAGACCCTGGAAAAGAAGTGGGCATGTGTACCCAGACTGAACCACAGGATTTTGCTCTTTTATGGAAAATAGAAAAGAATAAAATTAGCATTTCAGATTCTATCAAAGTATTAACAGGAAGATTAGATGGATTTAAGCCGAAAGTTTCCAGTATTAACACAAAATCAGATGTTCAAGAAGCAATTCCATATAGAGTAATGTATGATAAAAGCACATTTGTTGAAGAAAGTGAGCTTACCAGTGCAGATGAATCTGAAAATCTTAACATTCTTTGTAAACTGTTTGGATCCTTTTCATTAGAAGCCCTGAAAGACTTATATGAGAGGTGTAATAAAGATATTATTTGGGCCACAAGTCTTTTGTTGGATTCTGAAACTAAGTTATGTGAGGATACAGAGTTTGAGAATTTCCAAAAATCGTGCGATGGATCACAAATTGGGCCTTTTTCTCTGGGGTTGAATTTGAAAGAAATTATTAGCCAAAGAGGAACTTTAGAGAATTCTAATTCTCCTGTGCCAGAGTTTAGCCATGGGATTGGTATTAGTAATGCTAACTCACAGTCTGCTTGTGATGCAGAAAGAGGAAACTCGGAGCAGACGGAAATAAGAGCTGTTACTCCTGAAAACCATGAATCAATGGCAAGTATACTTCCCAGTGCTGCTGTGAGTCTAAAGAATAATGACGACGTACTTCCTAACAGCCAGGCAGAACTTTTATATAGCAGTAAGCAGTCCTTTCCAGGTATTCCAAAAGCTACTACTACAGATATGAGTGAAACAGAAAAAAACCTAGTAGTCACAGAGGCTGGAGACAACATACATTCTCCTTCACATTTTTCTGATATTTTTAACTTTGTATCTAGTACTTCAAATCTTGAATTCAATGAAGAAATTTATTTTGCTGACTCTCTTGAAATAAAGAGAAATGAAAAATTTCCAAAGGATTATGTGAAATTTTCAGATGCAGAAGAATTTATGAACGAAGATGAGAAGGAAATGGAGGAAATTCTAATGGCAGGAAGTAGTTTATCAGCTGGAGTTAGTGAGGAAGATAATACCGAGATATTGAATCCCACTCCAGCGATGGCCAAATCTCTGACTATAGACTGTCTGGAATTGGCATTACCACCTGAACTAGCTTTTCAACTTAATGAATTATTTGGTCCTGTTGGTATTGATTCAGGTGAGGAAAAAGTAAATGACCATGTGTGTGTCTTTGTGTGACTAGACTATAGAGGCTTCTATTTTTTTTTTTTTTCCCCCTGAGGCAGAGTCTTGCTCTGTTGCCCAGGCTAGAGTGCAGCGCCTCAGTCTCGGCTCACTGCAACCTCCGCCTCCCAGGCTCAAGTGATTCTCCTGCCTCAACCTCCAGAGTAGCTGGGATTATAGGAATGTACCACCATACCTGGCTAGAGAGTTCTATTTTGATTGTGAAATTATTTTCTATGTTAACTGAAATGCAAAAGTAATTTTATGTTGTTTAACTTCACGTAGTGCCTTATTTTTGACACATTTCTGGAGACCTTTAAGAAATATAATTGGAATAAACAGAGAATATTTATATGGAGTTTGTATTTATCCCATGCATAGTTTGAACGTTTTCTCTGGTATTTACTTCACACCTGATTGTACGGATGAACCTTTTAAAAATCCTTTGGTGCTACTCCAGTTACGTTTAAGACAAGATTAATTTTTTTAGAGCATATTTATTGAAAAGTCTTGATTAACAGAAATGAATAAAGTAAACATATTTAGACTCATGGAAAGGAATAACTTAAATAGATTTACTGTGAAGCTTTGTATAACTGCAGTAGTCAAGAAGTGTGAAGACAGTAACATAGCATATAACATAAATAAAAATACTCTGAGATTTAGTAAATAGAAACATAAGTTAGGAATTAATAATACAAGTTAGTTTTATAATGCATGAGGTGGTTTAGTATGTTTTCTGCAAATATATAATGACTAATGATTACATTTTCTTCCCTCCCCCTTCCCCCACAAGGGTCTCTAACAGTTGAAGATTGTGTGGTTCATATAGATCTGAATCTGGCAAAAGTGATTCATGAGAAATGGAAAGAATCTGTAATGGTTGGTAGGCTTCTTTTTATAAAGAGCTCCTTTTTTATCCATTTTGAACCTTTGAATTTCAATAAAATCTACCACATAATATGAAGGAGTTCTGTTGAGTTTTGACTTTGAGATGGATGAGTTCTGTTGAATTTTGACTTTGAGAGAGAATGAACTTGTACCACTTAACAGATTACTGTCTTTTTTTTTTCTTTCATTCTTTTCACTAGTTTAAGTATTTCCAGACAGCCTCAAGTTATATAATTAGCGATGGAGCTCATTGTGATTGTTGATTTTTTTTTTCTTTTTTCTATTTTAGAGACAGTGTCTAACTCTGTTGCCCTGGTTGAGTGCAGTGGCACAGTCATAGCTCACTGCAGCCTTGAACTACTGGGCACACAATCCTCCTGCCTTAGCCTCCAGAGTAGGTGGGACTAAACAGGTGCCTGCCACCACACCTAGGTAATTTTTTTTTTTTTTTTTTTTTTTTTAATAGAGGCGAGGTCTCACTATGTTGCCCAGGTTGGTTTTGAATTCCTGGCTTTAAGTGATCCTCCTGCCTTGGCCTCCCAAAGTGTTGGGATAATAGGCATGAGCCACTGTGCCTGGCCTGTTTTTTTTCCAAGAAAAAAAATTACCAACGGTGAGTTTTTCACTCCCAGAATTAAAGACTTCAATGCCGATTGGTTAAATTTCAAAGACAGTTTTTAATTTATTTAAAATTTTTTTTTCAGACCATTCTCCATAACAAGAATTTTTTTGAAAAAAAGTGCAGTATTTTTACCATTCTGTAAGTGGAAAAATATGTAGCTGTAGTCATGCTTCATAATTTTTATTATCTAACTTTATTGTTTTACTTAGATTTAGTAAGGATCGTTTACAGTTATACAAGGAGAAATGATTTCTAGAGAAAAATAATATAACCTTGTATCCTTGTTTACTAATGCACTCCTTGTTTGCCAATCTCTTGCCTGGCTTTTGTGTTTAGGAGCGACAAAGACAAGAAGAGGTGTCTTGTGGCAAGTTTATGCAGGGTAAAGCACATATTTTTATTTCTAATGTCTTAATGTTGAAACTTGGTGTGTGTGTTTGAATTTTAACTCATTCTAAATTACTTCCACAAAGTACGGTACTCACAAATTTTGATTTGCAAATAAAAGTTTTATTTATTTATTTAGGGACAGAGTCTTGCTCTGTCGCCCAGGCTAGAGTGCAATGGTGCCATCTTGCCTTACTGCAACCTCTGCCTCCTGGGTTCAAGCAATTCTCCTGCCTCAACCTCCCGAGTAGCTGGGACTACAGGTGCACGCCACCATGCCTGGCTAATTTTTGTATTTTTAGTAGAGACAGGGTTTCACCATATTGGTCAGGCTTGTCTCGAACTCCTGACCGCAGGTGATTCACCCGCCTTGGCCTCCTAAAGTGTTGCGGTTACAGGCATGAACCACCACGCCCAGCCAGTTCTTTAAAAATATTTAATACTTTATTTATATGAAATAAAACTTAAAAGGGAAAAAAGCCCCTATAATATATATTGAACTTTCATGAGTGCTGTGGAACACCTAGGGTATGCTCTCAAAGTATTTCCTGTTGAGATTTTGCTCTCCATGAAAGAAAACTTTTGGTTTGAGAGCAATAAAGTGTTCATGTGTTTGATCAAGAACATCATTGAAATATTACTAGGTTATTCAAAGTTTTTATTGATGTCAGTATTGTTAGATCACAAAACGCAGCCTGCTTTTTTGGTACATCCTGCCAACTTGAAAATATTTGATTCCAGATGACTTCTCTTAGATAGTGTTGTCTTCAGTGACTGTTGCAGGGTGGCAGACCTGTTATTAAGCATCCTCCTTTTGTGCCTGAGTTCCTCCATATGCCTCTGTTGTCCACTCCACACTGGGACCAAGGCAAGGAGTTCCACCTTGAAGATTCTTAGGATCCACTTTGGTCCAGACCTGTGCTCATGTCATAGCCTCAAGAGCTACAGCTGATGTAGGGATAGAGGTGCCCAAACGATGGTGTGCAAATGCCAGTGTCTGTTGTTTCTTCACTCCCCAGGACAGCAGAGGAATATATCAGAATGTGTTGATATTCCTCTGAGAAGTTGAAATGTTACACATTAAATTCTGTTATTGTGACCTTTATAGAATGTTCAGTTCCTTATTTTGAATATCATTTGCCCAATCTTTATTGTGTGCCTTCAGTGAGTTACAGGTTTGCCAAAATAATCAATCTTCTTGGTCCTTAGAATGGGTGGGCAGAGCTGACTATAGCTGTTATGGTTGCTCACTTCCAGCTGGCTATAACTGCCTCTATTTATCAGTGTCCTGTATACATGTCACCATATTTTGGGTTGATATGATATGAAAAAGAGTAGGAAGCATTGAGTCAGTTTAAAATTATTCACAGACTGGCCGGGTGCGGTGGCTCACACCTGTAATCCCAGCACTTTGGGAGGCCAAGGCAGGCGGATCACCTGAGGTCACGAGTTCGAGGCCATCCTGGCCAACATGGTGAGACCCCGTCTCTACTAAAAATGCAAAAATTGGGCATGCTGGCAGGCGCCTGTAATCCCAGCTACTTGGGAGGCTGAAGCAGGAGAATTGCTTGAACCCAGGAGGCAGAGGTTGCAGTGAGCCGGGAGCGCGCCATTGCACTCCAGCCTGGGTGACAGAGCAAGACTCTGTCTCAAAAAAAAAAAAAAAAAAAAAAAAAAAAAATTATACACAGATCATTACTCTCTTAAAATATTGCTACATTAACACATACCATTTCTTCCTTGCAATGATGTGAAGATGTATTTTACAATTTCAGAGTTGTGTTATATTTACAAACTGAAAATTAAAAAACTGTTGTTCCCTTGGTCTTTGAGGTAAATGTAACAGAGTGAATAATGTTTAATTTATACATTTATTGTTGAGAGTATGACAGTATTTATACTACTTTGTAGATCCTTCCTTGGTTGGACATACTGGGCTTGATAATCCTGAACAAAAATCATCGCAGAGAACAGGCAAAAAATTACTGAAGACCTTAGCAGCGTCCGAAATGCTACCTTTATTGGATCATTGGAATACTCAAACTAAAAAAGTATCACTCAGAGAAATAATGTCAGAAGAAATTGCTTTACAGGAAAAACATAATTTGGTATGAATTAATATAAATATTAAGCTACTGTCTCTGATTCTGGTTTATTGTGTATGTTTACTTTGTGATTTTCAAAGTATTTTCTAGTCTGGAATCCATATTTAACCTGATTGAATTTAATGTTAAAATTGAAAAATATTTTAAGTATAATTTGAAGCTAGAGGTTTTTGCTTCAGGGAAATTAGTTGATAGCTATAAGCCATCCATGTTATGTTTGTGTTGTTTTAGATTTAATTTTATAGGTGATTGAACTGCATCTTTCTTTTTCTTTCTTTTTTTTTTGAGAAGGAGTGAGTCTCCCTCTGTCGCCCAGGCTGGAGTGCAGTGGCCGGATCTCGGCTCACTGCAAGCTCTGCCTCCCGAGTTCACGCCATTCTCCTGCCTCAGCCTCCCAAGTAGCTGGGACTACAGGCGCCCGCCACCTTGCCCGGCTAGTTTTTTGTATTTTTAGTAGAGACGGGGTTTCAGCCAGTTAGCCAGGATGGTCTCGATCTCCTGACCTTGTGATCCGCCCGCTTCGGCCTCCCAAAGTGCTGGGATTACGGGCGTGAGCCACGGCCGTTTTTTTTTTTTGTTGTTGTTTTGTTTTGTTTTGTTTTGTTTTGTTTTTGGAGAAGTGGTCTTGGCTCTGTTGCCCACACTAGAGTGCAGTGGTGTGATCACAGCACATGGAAGCCTTGACCTCCAGGGCTCAGGCAATCCTCCCACCTCAGCCTCCTGACTAACAGGGACTGCCATGCCTGGGTTTTTTTTTTTTTTTTTTTTTTTTTTTTTTTTTTGAGATGGAGTTTCACTCTGTTGCACAGGTTGGAGTACGGTGGTGCAATCTTGGCTCACTGCAACCTCCATCTTTCAGGTTCAAGCGATTCTCCTGCCTCAGCCTCCCAAATAGCAGGGACTACAGGTATGTGCCTGGCTAATTTTTAGTAATTTTAGTAGAGACGGGGTTTTACCAGGTTGGCCAGGCTGGTCTCGAACTCCTGACCTCAAGTGATCTACCTGCCTCAACCTCCCAAAGTGCTGGGATTACATACATGAGCCACCATACCCGCCAATTTTTGAATTTATTATAGAGACAGTTTTGCCACGTTGCCCTGGTTGGTCTTGAGTTCTGGGCTCAGTGATTCACCTGCCTTGCCCTCCCAAAATGCTGGAATTAAAGGCATGAGTCACTGTGTCTAACTGGCTGTGTCTTTTTTTTCTTTTTTAAATTTTATTTGTTTGAAACAGAGTCTTGCTCTGTTGCCCAGGCTGGAGTGCAGTGGAACAGTAAGGCTCACTGCAGCCTCAGCCTCCTGGGTTTAAGTGAGCCCCCTGTTTTAGCCTCACAAGTAGGTGGGACCACAGGCACGTGCCATGATGCCTGGCTAATTTTATTTTTTGTAGAGAGGGGGTCTTGCCATGTTGCCCAAGCTGATCTTGCACTCCTGGGCTCAAGTGACCCTCCTGCCTCAGCTTCCCAAAGTGCTGGGATTACTGACATGAGCCACCACGCCCAGTCAGCTGCATCTTTTTCAGCTTTTAATATTTACCTCTATTTTTTTATTTCTATAAAAACATGAAAGAAATCTTATTTAAAGATAATTATTTATATTAGTAATAAGAAATGTCTGTCTTACTATTAAAGATGTCTGTCTTTGAAACAAATTTTGTTTTTTGTTTTTTTTGAGATGGAGTTTTGCTCTGTTGCCCAGGCTGGAGTGCAGTGGCGTGACCTCAGCTCACTGCAAGCTCCGCCTCCCAGGTTCACACCATTCTATTGCCTCAGCCTCCTGTGTAGCTGGAACTATAGGTGCCTGCCGCCACGCCTGGCTAATTTTTTGTATTTTTTAGTAGAAATGGGGTTTCACTGTGTTAGCCTGGCTGGTCTCGATCTCCTGACCTCGTGATCCGCCAGCCTTGGCCTCCCAGAGTGCTGGGATTACCAGTGTGAGCCACCACGCCCGGACGAAACAAAATTTTTTAGAGAAAAATTTTAGAAACTTATGAGTTTGAATAAAAAAATTACTCTTCCTTTTCAAACAGAACCTTCACTTTACTTTGAATTTTAGTTTTGGTCTTTATTTCCAAATATCTAAATATATGAAGCCATACGTCCAGTTGATTTCTTTTGGATTTCTTCTACTCTTTTCTGGAATTCTGAAAATTAGTATTAAAGAATTCCAGGTCAAAAGGGAAAACATCCTAGAGGTTATTTAGTCTAATTCTCAAGGGAAAAAAATAATTCTTAGATGGTATTCTTAAAACATTTTAACACTTTCTTATTTGTTTGACTGCACAAAGGAGCACCTTTATATTTGGCTGTAATACATCCAGTTAAAGCATAGGGATTCCTATACTTTTGTATTTATTTTTTAAATTTATCTTGGTTAATTAAATTAGAAATATGCTGCCATTCCCATCTTTGTATCCTAATGCAATCCAAGAAATAACCTCTTCAGTAGATCTTAAAATTTTAGTGTCCTGTCAAATAGCCTCTTCAATTAATATATGTATTATTTTGAGGCAATGAATTTTCTCTTTTTTTTTTTTTTGAGCTCATTCTGTCACCTAGGCTGGAGTGCAGTGGTGTGTTCTTGGCACTCTGCAACTTCCACCTCCTGGGTTCGAGCAATTCTCCTGCCTGAGCTTCCCAAGTAGCTGGGATTACAGGCATGTGCCACCACACCCAGCTAATTTTTGTATTTTTAGTAGAGACAGGGTTATACCATGTTGGCCAGGCTGGTCTTGAACTCCTGGCCTTAAGTGATTTGGCCTCCCAAAGTGTTGGGATTATAGGCGTGAGCCACGGCGCCCAGCCAGCAATGGATTTTCTTAAAAAAATAAAAAATAAGAATAAGGAAAGCCTAACACTTAGGCTTAAATGATGTGATACTTTCTGTTGAAATGCCGTTTTCCCCTATTGAAACTTGTCTTTACAGTTCTAACCTCTCTTTAATATCTCGATGTAATAGTGAACAAATGAGCATCTTTTGACTTAACAACTTACTCTATTTTTTTTTTTTTTTTTTTTTTGCTATCAGTGAGTTTTGCTTGTTTTTTTTTTGTTGTTTTTTTTTTGTTTTTTTTTTTGTTTTTTTTTGAGACAGAGTCTGGCTCTGTTACAGGCTGGAGTGCAGTGGCACCATCTCAGCTCACTGCAACTTTGCCTTTTGGGCTCAAGCCATCCTCCCACCTTAGCCTCCCAAGTAGCTGGGACTACAGGTATGAGCCATGATGCTCTGCTAGTTTTTTTTTGTTGTTGTTTGTTTGTTTTGAGACAGAGTCTCACTGTGTTGCTCAGGTTGGAGTGCAGTGGCACAATCTCGGCTCACTGCAATCTCCACCTCCCAAGTTCAAGCGATTCTCCTGCCTCAGCCTCCCAAGTAGAAGGGATTACAGGTGTCCGCCACCATGCCTGGCTAATTTTTGTATTTTTAGAAGAGATGGGGTTTCACCATGTTGGCCAGGCTGGTCTCAAACTCCTGAGCTCAAGCAATTCACCTGCCTTGGCCTTCCAAAGTGCTATGATTATAGGTATGAGCTACCACACCTGGCCTTTGCTTGTTTTTCTATAGATTGGATAATATAATAGAAGCTGGTTGGCTTTGTCCCAAGGATACCCACCTTTACATAGAGCCTCAGAAAGATAATTTTTTTCTTTCTTTCTTTTTTTCTCAAATAGAGATGAGGTCTTGCAATGTTGCCCAGGCTGGTCTCGAACTCCTGGCTTCAAGCAGCCCTTCTACCTTGGCCTTTCAAAGTGCTGGGATTATTAAGTGTAAACGACACTGCACCCAGCCAGATAATTTTCTGATGCTGTCCTCACTCTTTGTCCCCAAAGGAGAAATATACTTTGTATATATTTTTTAAAGCAAAAAATAGAAACTTTACACATAATATATTAATAGAATAATTAATTTTAAGATGATTAAGGTTACAAGGTTTTAGTTCATTGATGAAACCTCAGAATTTATAGTTTAGAAACTATGACCTGGTAGATTGGTAGAAAATCTGATTATTGAATTTTTTAGTAATTTTAGATTACATGTGTATCTTAAGTAAAATGTGAAGTATTTTGAATTTTGTTTTGGAGGGACTGGGTTTCACTCTATTGCCCATGCTGGAGTGTGCAGTGGTGCAATCTCCTGGGCTCAAGCAATCCTGTCACCTCAGCCCCTCAAGTAGCTGGGACCAGAAGCACACGTCACCACGCCTGGCTTATTTTTGTATTTTTAGTATAGATGGGGTTTTGCCATGTTGCCCAGGCTGGTCTCAAACTCCTGGGCTCAAGTGATCTGCCCACCTTGGCCTTCCAAAGTGTTAGGATTATAGGCATGAGCCACTGCACCTACCCAGAAATATTTTAAATTTCTTCAGGTAGCTTGTTTCCATCACTCTTGTTATATATTCAGCGTTATCACTCCTTTTTGCTTGTCATATTGTCACCTCTTGTGGTTCCTCTTTTATTGCTGTTTGGTGTTATAAATGGCCTATGTATGGTTAAGCTTTAAAACAAATAACAATTCTACCTTTTTCCCAGATTATTTTAATTTGTTTATTTATTTATTTATTTTTGATAAATGGTGTTATAAATGGCCTAAGTATGGTTAAGCTTTAAAACAAATAACAATTCTACCTTTTTCCCAGATTATTTTAATTTGTTTATTTATTTATTTATTTTTGATACAGGGTATCACTCTGTTGTCCAGCCTGGAGTGCAGTGACTTGATCCGAGCTCACTGTAGCCTTGACCTCCTGGGCTCAAGCCATCCTCCCACCTCAGCAGGGACTATAGGGACTTGCCATCACACCTGGCCAGTTTTTAAAAAAACAATTTTATGTAGAGATAGGGTCTTGCTATGTTGTCAGGTTGGTCTTGAACTCCTGGGTTCAAAGAATCCTCCTACCTCAGCTATTGTAATTTTTAAATTTAGGAATTTTCAGTCATTTTATTGCCTTTGAAATTGTATAGGAAGTTATTTTTCAGACATCAGCATTTTTGTAGCAAACAAAATTATTTTGTTACATCACAGTGTTGACAAATTGCCACTTTAAGAATATTTATTATCATCTCAGGTTAGAATTAAAATAGCATATTTTTAGGAAAGTTCTTTTGGTCTGATAGTTTAGAGCAGATCCAAATATGAAATATGAGTAATAATATAAATCTTATACAGTTATTTTGGAGTAAATATATTTGTGAAAAACTTAAAAAATAATTATGAATTCCAAGATTTTCTGTTAATCTGAATTTACAGCTTGTTTGTACACTGTAGTTTCTGCCCATTGAGGAGAATATGTTTTGAGGATGATGTTCACAGCATCACACAGTGTCACTTTTATGAGGACCCATGGGAGAAATTTCTCTCAGGTCTCAGTACCAGAAAAATCTGTATTTCTCCTGAGCAACTGGTTTGTTTTTATTTTATGGACACTGAGAATCTTTGTTTTCCCCTTTGCTTTGGCCATTAAGAGTCTCAGAACTAAATTTGTGGCCTGCCTTTTGCAATTGTACAGGATTTTGTGGCATGCATTTATATCTAATACTACTAGCCTTATCTTGTATTTTATCTTTATTTTCTCTGACTTCATTTATTTATATCCTGTTTATGTATGTGTATGTATATATATACCTCTATATCTTCATCCTTTTAATGATTCAATGTGTTGGATATGCATGTGTGACAGTATGCGTATATATATTTACATACACATGCCCACACATACATGTATATGTGGGATTGTGTGAGTGTGTGTGTGTATATTTTTGAGCAACTTCAAATACTTGGCAAAAAATGGGATGTAAATAGTGCAAGAGTACTCATATTACTAATTTCAGCCTTTAATCAGTAAAGAAAGTCTGTGATTGCTTTTGATCAGCAGTTTAGCAACAAGTTAACCGTGCCTTTGATGAGCGTTTCTAGTATTATACATTTCATCTTGAAGATGATTTTTGTGTTTTTGTTTTAGAAAAGGGAGACCCTTATGTTTGAAAAAGATTGTGCCACTAAACTAAAGGAAAAGCAGCTCTTTAAGATCTTTCCAGCCATTAACCAAAATTTTCTGGTGGACATTTTCAAGGACCACAAGTGAGTGCTAGAAGGATTGTCTGTAGTTTCTACTCTGATATCACTGAAAGCATATGCCATGTTTATTTTTCTGATAACAAAAATAATACAGGTCTACAGTAGTCTCTCCTAATCTATGGGTATTATTCCAAGACCCACAGTGGATGCATGAAACCATGAATATAACTGAACCCTACATATACCCTATATATACTATATTTTTTTCCTGTAAATAAGAATTGATTTACAAATTAGGCACAGTAAAAATTTAACAACTATAGCTAACAATAAAATAGAACAGTTATAACAATATACTGTAATGTAAGTTATATAAACATTGTCTCTTTCTCTGTGTCTCAAAATACAGTTGTCCTTTAGTATCTATGGGAGATTGGTTGCAGGACAGAAAATCTTTGCCTTTATTGTTTCTGAGTTTTATGTTTTATTTAGGGAGTCTGTTATGTCCCAGTATTATAAAAATTTTTCTTTATTATTTTAAATGTCTACCTTTTTATGTGTGTGGTATGAGGTAGAGATTTATAAATGAGCTAGAGATTTAACTTGTTTTTCCAAATGACTAACCAAATGAATGGATCATCTTTGCCCCCCAACTTATATAAAACATAACCGGTAATACTTACTACATTCCCAAATACATACAAATACTTACTACATTCCCAAATACATTGGTAGATCCTGAGTTGCCACCATGTTGTTTTAATTATTGTAGTATTATGTTTGGTATATCAGGAATGCTCTGGTTTGAAAAATGTATACTTTTGATCATGTATTTTTCGTAAATTCTTCACAACAGCTTGTTTTAAATAGATACTTTTTGAGAATCTTTTGAGAATCTAATAAAGATTTTGATCTTTAGTTTATTAATACATTTCATATCAATTGCAATAATGGATTTCTGGAATAAAAACTACTTTACCTTCAGATTTTTTTTTTCTTCCTTTAATGCAGGTAGGAATTGATTTACTAATTCATTGGGATTTTTGCAATAGTAATGAAATGGCGTTGGTCTGTGATTTTTTTTTTCTGTTCTTGGGCTATTTTCGTCAGATTTTAGTTTCAGTGTTTTATTTGGTGTCAGCCTTAATAAAATAAACTGGCAGACCGCCATTTTTCTCTCTGCTATGGAAAGTTTAAAGAACTTAGTACCTTGAAGGTTCTGGGCTTGTACCTTCTCAGAGAGAGAATCTTGGTTTATTGGTCAAAGTCTATTTTATGCTCTCTCATCATTTATTTTTACTGATATCTTTCTCTTAAAATTTGTTAGTATATTTTCAACTCTGGTTAGTTTATTTCCTTTCAGTCTTTAATAATATACATTTAAGGTATGAATTTTTCTCTCTATGTTGTTCTGATTTTGATATATATTTTAATTTTCATTATTTTCTAAATCTCAGATTTTAGTTTGAATTTCTATTTACCCTGGAATTTCTTTCTTTTTTTTTTTGAGACAGTCTCACTTTGTCTCCCAGGCTGGAGTGCAGTGGTACCATCGCAGCTCACTGCACCCTCCACCTCCCGGGTTCAAGTGATTCTCCTGCCTCAGCCTGCTGAGTAGCAGGGATTACAGGTGTGTGCCACTATACCCGGCTAATTTTTGTATTTTTAGTAGAGACAGGGTTTCACCGTGTTGGCCAGGCTGGTCTCGAATTCCTGACCTCAGGTGATCCACCCACCTTAGCCTCCCAGAGTGCTAGGATTACAGGTGTGAGCCACCTCACCCGGCCAATTTTTAAGGCATATAAAAACATGAGTGAATTTTATGTTTAGACTTGGACCCCATTCCCAAGATACCTCATTATGTATATACAGATATTCCAAAATTTGGAAAAATTTGAAATCTCAGCCACTTCTGATCCCAGGTGTTTCGGATGAGGAGTAGTCAACGTATACTTTTTTGTGTGTGTGTGTTTGTGTGAGACAGGGTCTTGCTGTTGCCGAGGCTGGAGTATAGTAGCACGATCTTGGCTCATTACATCCTTGACCTCCTGAGCTCAAGTGATCCTCCCACCTCTGCCTCCCAAGTAGCTGGGACTACAGGCACGTGCCACCACACCTGGCTAGTTTTTGTATATTTTTTGTAGAGACGGAGTTTCACCATGTTGCCCAGGCTGGTCTTGAACTCCTGAGCTCAAGGGATTCTCCCCGCTTGGCCTCCCAAAGTTCTGGGATTACAGGTGTGAACCACTGTGCCCAGTGCAGTCTGTACTTAAGAATATTTATTCTCTGCTGAGTGTGCAGAGTTCTAAATATGTCACCTAAATCAAATCTTTAAAGGTAGTATTCCAATCCCTAATTTTCTTATTTATTTTTGCGACCTAACTTGCTGTTTTCTGAAAGTTTTGTGTTAAAATCTCCCAGATGCCGTAGGGTGATGCTAGCATATGGCCATTCCTGTTCTATGAGTACCTAGGGCAAGAGGCCTGAGGTGAAATAGCTCCGAGTTGTGCTTCCCCAGGCAAAGGAGGGGGCTGGGTGTGTCCTTTCTGGGGATAGCCAGTGATTGGTCAGCCAGGCCCCTCATGTTAGGTGGCTGATTGCCTCTATTTGTCTGCCAACGACTGGCTGATTCTCTCAGCTAGCAGTAGGTTCAACTTCATCCTGGTAAGAAGGGTACGCAGGCTCAGTTACTACAGTATGTGCTTGAGGTGTAATCTTCTAGGGCTGTTTGTGTCAAACAGCGTCAGGGCTGGAGACTGACTTCCAGCAGGTGGGTGATTTTAAGGCCTAGAAAGGATGTGGATAATTGTTGATAGAATCCAGCCCCTAGATACTGATATCCTTTGTGTTGAGCATGTCTGAGGCAACAAGATGAGCGGGGAAGTGGAACTGGTAGTTGCACATGGCTTCCCTTCAAGGGTTGTCTTTAATAAATTGAAGAATAGCAAAACATCACATTATTTTGGATAATTAGTTTACCAAATTCCTTCCTTCCTTCCTTCCTTCCTTCCTTCCTTCCTTCCTTCCTTCCTTCCTTCCTTCCTTCCTTCCTCCCTCCCTCCCTCCCTCCCTCCCTCCCTCCCCCGTTGCCTCCCTCCCTCCCTCCCTTCCCCGTTCCCTCCCTCCCTCCCTCCCTTCCCCGTTCCCTCCCTCTCTCCCTCCCTTCCGCATTCCCTCCCTCTCTCCCTCCCTTCCCTGTTCCCTCCCTCTCTCCCTCTCTCTCTCCCCGTTCCCTCCCTCTCTCCCTCTCTCTCTCTCTTTCTTTTTTTCTGACAGAGTTTTGCTCTTGTTGTTCAGGCTGGAGTGCAGTGGCACCATCTCGGCTCCCTGCAACCTCTGCCTCCTGGGTTCAGGCAATTCTCCTGCCTCAGCCTCCCAAGTAGTTGGGATTACAGGTGCCTGACACCATGTAATTTTTTTTTGTATTTTTAGCAGAGACAGGGTTTCACCATGTTGGCCAGGCTGATCTCGAACTCCTCACCTCAGGTGATCCACCTGCCTTGGCCTCCCAAAGTGCTGCAATTACAGGCATGAGCCTGGCCCAGTTAACCAAACTTCAAAAAATATTCGTATGTGGTCAGTTCCTCAGTATCTGGCCAATGGAAGAGGTGAGAGACATAAATAGTGTGAAATACTGAGCAGCACACTAAAATGTTGTGAAATACTGAGAAGCATATAATTTTTTTGAATGATTTTCTTTAGATATCGGAACGTGAGTGTATCAGACATTTGTCGATTTGTAGAATTTCATTCTACAGATAATATAGTATCACCCTCAAGATATGACTGAGTAATGCAGGGATGAGAGGTGGGGTAGTGCTTTACTTTTTCTTTTCTGTATCCCTGCTTAGAATTTGACTAAAATCCCGTGGTAAAAGTAAACTTAGAATTTGACACAATACAAATGTCAGCTTAAAGGTCTATTGTCTGTGTTTGATGTTTGAAGGAAACCAAGTGTGAATCCAACAAAGGATTTCAGAATAGGTGATAAGGCCGGGCGTGGTGCCTCACGCCTGTAATCCCAGCACTTTGGGAGGCCAAGGTGGTCGGATCACGAGGTCAGGAGATCGAGATCATCCTGCCTAACATGGTGAAACCCCGTCTGTACTGAAAATACAAAAATTTAGCCGGGTGTGGTGGCGGGCGCCTGTGGTCCCAGCTACTCGGAAGGCTGAGGCAGGAGAATGGCGTGAACCCGGGAGGCAGAGCTCGCAGTGAGCTGAGATCACACCACTGCACTCCAGCCTGGGTGACAGAGTGAGACTCTATCTCGGAAAAAAAAAAAAAAAATAGGTGATAAAATGAAAGAAATATTGGTTGTGGTTAATCTGTGGAACAAAGGATTAGAAATTGAATTATCTATCTTTTTTTTTTTTTTTTTGAGACGAAGTCTTTCTGTTGCCCAGGCTGGAGTGCAGTAGCACGATCTCAGCTCACTGCAACCTCTACCTTCTGGCTTCAAACGATTCTTGTGCCTCTCAGCCTCCCAAGATTACAGGCGCATGTCACCACACCCGGCTAATTTTTGTATTTTTTGTAGAGATGGTGTTTCGCCGTGTTGGCCAGGCTAGTCTAGAACTCCTGACCTCAAGTGATCCACCCGCCTTGGCCTCCCAAAGTGCTGGGATTACAGGCATGAGCTACCGCACCCGGCTGAATTACCAACGTACTATCTTTTGGCATTTGTTTTTTGAAAATTAGCTTTTGAGAACCTACTGCTTGATAGTTTCCTTCTGATTATTCTTGATTTTTTTTTTGAGATACACCATGAGCATTTAATTTCAAGGTTGAAAACTTAAAAGTAAGCCAGTTTTTCATATTCTTGTAAGATGTTTGAAGATTGCTTGTGTTAATGTCTTCACATAACTTATTTTCATTTATTGACATTATGTTTCTACAGCTATTCATTAGAACACACAGTGCAATTTCTTAACTGTGTTCTTGAAGGGGACCCTGTAAAAACAGTTGTAGCCCAAGAGTTTGTTCACCAAAATGAGAATGTCACATCTCATACTGGCCAGAAGTCTAAAGAGAAAAAGGTATGGAGTTAAACTAATTTTTTTTTTTTTTAAGGGTAGATAATTGCATATAAAAATGTAATTGGTTTATTGAGTATAATAATTTAATGATTATTTCTCACCATTTTGACTAGACTGGAAATTTAACCACCAGTGGCATATTTGGCTTATAATATCTGTGCACTCAAAATAATGAATTTATAGCTGATTTTTTTCTTCGTGTGCATGAAAAACAGGCACTTGAATTTCTGCAACTTCTGTATACTCTGACACAGTAGAGTATGAGGTTTAATTGAATAGCAGTAATATGATGGGTCTTGAATATAAACATGTGGGCAGAAATATTTAGCCTTTTGGGAAAGTGCCAAATTTTTTCCCTAAGTGGCTCCTCCATTTTATATTTCCACTAGAGTTGTATGAGGGTTACAATTTCTCCACATCCTCACTGACACGTATTATTATTTAACACCTGTCTTTTTTATTGTAACCATTGTAGTGAGTGGGAATACCCAGGATTTGTTTTAAGAATACCCAGGATTTGGTTTAATCAGATGTGGTAAGACATGGAGACATGGAAGTGTCAGAAAGGAAGTTTATCATACTCACAGAGTTCTGGAAAAAGGAGGTATGGATTGCTACCCAAGGCCACATGGGGAGCCAACAGGATTGGTCAGGAGGCAGAAGGAGTAGGGGGAAATGTGGGCAAAAGCCTGTATTTTGGTTTCTATGGGAAGGAATGGGTAAGGTAGGGTAAGCAGGTTTAGGATTGGCTAGTTTAAATAATTTCGGTAGGCTCTGGGGCATAGGGACTTCCCCTGGTTGTCTGGTACTCGGGGCAGGTGGATAGTGCCCTGGAGTGGGAGAACCCCATTAAAGGAGGAAGTTGGAGGCATAGATTCCAGATTGGTTGGTTTGCAAATGAAAGGCATGCTCCCAGACAGGTGTTTGTTATCTCTAGGAATTAGCTAAACCTGAGGAGGTTGTGAGAGTGGATGGAGATGAGGGGGCAGAGGGAGCAGCCTCTCTAGTGTCTTGAAGGCTGCAAAAATGCCATGGTTAATACAGAAGTGGTATCTTATTGTGGTTTTGATTTGCATTTCCTTGATGAATGTTGATGTTGAGCATCTTTTTATGTGCTATTGGTCATTTGTATACCTTTGGAGGAATGTCTGTTCATATCCTTTGCCTATTTTTAAATTAGGTTATTTGTCTTTATTGTTGAGTTGTAAGTGTTCTTTATATATTCTAGATACAAGTCCCCAATCAAACATGTGATTTGCAGATATTCTGTCCTGTCCATAGGTTGCTTTTTCACTCTCTTGCTTCCGTTGTGACACTGAAGTCTTTTAAATTTGATGTAATCTGGTTTGTCTACTTTTGCTATGTTGCCTGTGCTTCATTGCCAAATCCAATCTCATGAACTTTCCTCCTGTATTTTCTCTAGGAGTCATAGTTTCAGGCCTTTCATTTAGATCTTTAATCCATTTTGAGTTAATTTTTGTATATGTAGTGAGACAGAAGTTCAAGTTGATTCTTTCACATGTGGATATCCAGTTGTTTTCTTGGCACTCTTGTTGAAAATGAATTCACCATAATTGTAAGGATTTATTGTTGTACTCCTAATTCTATTCCATTGATCTGTATGTCTATCCTATTGCCAGTACCACTTACCTTGATTACTGTGGCTTCTTGATTACTGTGGCTTTCTAGTAAGTTTTGAAATTGGGAAGTGTGAGTCTTCCAACTATGTTCTTTTTTTTTTTTTTTTTTTTTTTTTTTTTTAAGAGATTTTGGCTGTTCTGGTGCCCTTGGATTTTCATGTGAATTTTAGGATTAGTTTGTGAATTTCTGCACAGAAGCCAGCTAGAATTTTGATGGGGTTTGTGTTGAATATGTAGACCAATTTGAGGAGTATTGCCAATTAACAATATTAAATCTTTCAACTCATGAAATGGAGTATCTTTCAGTTTATTTAGGTCTTCTTTAATTTCCTTCAACAATGTGCTATAGTTTTCAGAGTGTAAATTTTGCACATCTTTTGTTAAATTTATTTCTAAATACAGTATTTTATTCTTTTTCATGCTATTATAAATGTAAATGGAATTATTTCTTTTGTTTGTTTTCTTTCTGGTCTGGAATTATGCCCTTTTTAAAAATTTACTTTATTTTTTGATATTACTTTTAAATTAAAAAGAGATGAGGGTCTTGCTATGTTGCCCAGACTGGGTTCAACTCCTGGGCTCAAGCAATTCGCCCACCTCAGCCTCCCAAAGTGCTAGGATTACAGGCTTGAGCCACCGCACCTGGCCTGGAATTATGCATTAATTTTATTTTTGGATTGTTTATTACAAGTACATAGACATGCAGTTGTGTTTTTTGTATTAATTTTGTATCAGCATTAGGCTTTTTTTTTTTTTGAGTCAGAGTCTCACTCTGTTGCCCAGACTAGAGTGCAGTGGTGCGATCTCAGCTCACTGCAACCTCTGCCCTCTGAGTTCAAGTGATTCTCCTGCCTCAGCCTCCTGAGTAGCTGGGATTACAGGTGCCTGCCACCACGCCCAGCTAATTTTTTGTATTTTTAGTAGAGATGGGGTTTTACCATCTTGGCCAGGCTGGTCTTGAACTCCTGACCTCATGATCCACCTGCCTGGGCTTCCCAAAGTGGTGGGATTACATGCGTGAGCCCCCACGCCTGGCCTAGCATTAGGCTTTTTTTTTTTTTTTTTTAACAGAATTTTTTTCTTTTTTTTTTCTTTGAGACAAGAGTCTTACTGTGTCACTCAGGCTGGAGTGCAGTGGCAGGATCACATCTCAAGTGATCCTCTCATCTCCCCCTCCTGAGTAGCTGGGACTACAGGCACGAACCACCACACCTGGCTAATTTTTGTATTTTTTGTAGAGGTGGGGTTTTGGTTGCCTAAGCTGATCTCGAACTTCTGGGCTCAAGTGATCCACCTCGGCCTCCCAAAGTGCTGGGATTACAGGCGTGAGCCACCACGCCCAGCCTTATTTTTAAATTTTATTTTATTTTACAGAACCTTATCATCCTGCAATTCTTATTAATAATAAAACCCCTCAGGGGTAAATTATATGCTCCCTTTTTTCTTTGAATGTTTCATTGTCAGTCAGTTGGTATTTAGGACTTAGGTAATTTTGATTTTCATTTGATCTGTTAGTGCTACCACCTATGCCTCTGCCCAACTGGAAAGTATGCTGCTGTCATGGATAGATAGATGCAGTGTATTATAAAATGCAGAGAGTGTACACAAGATGATTATGAGACCTTATGGGCCAAATTGGCAGTGAAGTTACTTCTCCCTCCTGATAATATGCAAGGCACTGTGAGTCATTATGGTAATAGGGGGTGATAAGAAGGTGTGCTTGCTCAAAGTGGGAGATGATTGGAAATGTAATCAGAAAGAGAGTTTTTGTGAGTTATGTAAACATTGGCCAAAATGTAAACTTTAAGTTATTCTGGAAATTATTTTTGCACTTATTCTCTTAAATTATCATCTTTAGTTTCAAAACTCAGACCACCAGTGAACAATTTTTTCTACTGCTTTGGTTCCTTTGAATCATGATCCTCCTCTCCCTGGCGCTGGTGGCGACGGCTGGAGTTGGGCTGGGGGCGACTGGGTGGTGGCTTTACCTCCATTTTGAGACCGGACTTGCCTCTTCCAACTCAGAGTTTAATATCCCTAATTGTATTTTGATAATTTTAGAGAACTCTTCAACATCTCCTAAGAGTGGTTAAAGAAAGGGTAACCTTAATGGCATAAAAAAGTTAATGATAGTCGATAAAATGCCTGACTTATAAGGTAGACACCAGGGAGAATCTGTTTCCTGAGGAGAGAGATGAAAATATATGAGAGCCCAGTTTTCACATGCGTTTTGTGAAGGTGTAAAGCATGAGTTTTTTTTTTTTAACTTTCTGTGTGTGTTATTGTTTAATATCTTATAGCCAAAGAAGTTAAAAGAGACTGAAGAAACACCAAGCGAACTGTCTTTCCAGGACTTTGAGTACCCAGACTATGATGACTACAGAGCAGAGGCTTTCCTTCACCAGCAGAAGAGGATGGAGTGCTACAGCAAGGCCAAAGAAGCATATCGGATAGGGAAGAAAAATGTCGCCACCTTTTATGCCCAGCAGGTAAAGTGGAAAAATGATTATATATTTTTTGTTTGTTAGTTATAATAACTAAATAATCTTGAAGCAGATAACACCCATATTGTGACTAGATTAAGTTATTCTGGGGAATGTAGTAGTTGTATAAGTGACATAAATAAGGTATCCTAAGAAATGTATGGTTCTGAGAATTTCATCTGCTGTTTTGAGCATTTGAAATGCTCAGTTTCTGTGGTTGTTTTGCATTTACTGCTTATGTGAATTACGGTTTGTTCTGACAGTCCCTATTTCTGGCAGCAGAATATTAATATTGGCCATCTCAATGAGATTAAAGGGGTTTTGTGCCTTCTATGATGTTTGAATTTTTAGTAATATATCACTTCATAGTAGAAAAATAACATTAAATTTTTAGGGAAGTAAAATTTCTTTTTTTTTTTTTTTTTGTGAGACGGAGTCTCGCTCTGTCTCCCAGGCTGGAGTGCAGTGGCCGGATCTCAGCTCACTGCAGCCTCCGCCTCCCGGGTTTACGCCATTCTCCTGCCTCAGCCTCCCGAGTAGCTGGGACTACAGGTGCCCGCCACCTTGCCTGGCTAGTTTTTTGTATTTTTTAGTAGAGACGGGGTTTCACCGTGTTAGCCAGGATGGTCTCGATCTCCTGACCTCGTGATCCGCCCGTCTCGGCCTCCCAAAGTGCTGGGATTACAGGCTTGAGCCACCGTGCCCGGCCGGGGAAGTAAAATTTCTACTTGGGCTCATTTAACATGGTATTTATAAGGAACCTGCTTTTCTTTTCTTTTCCTCCCCTCCCCTCCCCTCCCCTCTCCTTTCCTTTCCTTTCCTTTCTTTTCTTTCTTTTCTTTCTTTTTTTTTTTGTAAGGTCTTGCTTTGTTGCCCAGGCTTGGAGTAATAGTGATGCAATCTCGGCTCACTGTAGCCTTGCCCTCCTGGGCTCAGGTGGTCCTCCCATGTCAGCCTCTCAAATAGCTGGGACTACAGGCACGCGCCACCATGCCCAGCTAATTTTTGTATGGGGTCTTACCATGTTGTCCAGCCTGGTTGCGAACTCCTGAGCTCAAGCAATCCTCCCATCTCAGCCTCTCAAAGTGCTGGGATTACAAGTGCAAGGTACCACTTCCAGCCAGGAATCTGCTTAACTTTTTATGTTTGCGTTTCCATATGGGTTATTTCTTTGTGATTGAGCAGAGAAGAGTATCAAACTGCTATAGGCCTGTGAACCCTAACAGTAGTCCTTGGGGGATAGCTTCTGGGGTAAGTACAAGATGTTGAAAGTGAATGCCAAGACGAGACCTAGCATTATCAAAGGATACACAAATAATAAACCAGTGGTTCCTTCTTGAGATGGTGTATTAGAGTTCTCTAGAGAGACAGACCAGTAGGATATATGAAAGAGAATTTATTAGGGGGAATTGGCTTTCACAGTCACAGAGATGGAGTAGCCTCATAATAGGCCAGCTGTAAGCTAGAGAACCAAAGAATTCGATAGCCTGGCTTAAAGCCAGGAGTGTAGCACAGTCGAAGTTCAAAGCCTCAGAACCGGGGATACTGACTGCAGCCCCCAGTCCAGGGCCAAAGGCTCAAGAGCCACCGAGAGGCAGCTGGTGCGGGTCCCACAGTCTAAAAGCTGAAGAATGTGGAGTCTGAATTCCAAAGGCAGGAGGAGAACATCTGCCTGTTTGTCCTAGCCAGCCCCCAGCTGCCCACGTGGTTGGTGCCTGCCCGCATGGAGGGGAGGTCTTCTTTCTGTCCACTGACACTCAAGTCAGTCTTCTCTGGAAACATCCTCACAGACACACCCAGAAACAGTGCTTCACTGGCCATCTAGGTATCCCTCAGTCCAGTCAAATTGATACCTAAAATTAACCGTCACATATGGGGGATCGTGTTAAGTTTCCCACTTTTACGACTTTTGGTTCAGAAAATGTTAGAAAGAATGACTCAGTAGTTTAAGGATTGCATTATTTTTTACTTTTATTTTTATTTTTATTTTTTGAGACGGAGTCTCGCTGTGTCTCCCAGGCTGGAGTTCAGTGACGCCATCTCGGCTCACTGCAAGCTCCGCCTCCCAAGTTCACGCCATTCTCCTGCCTCAGCCTCCGAGTAGCTGGGACTACAGGCGCCCGCCACCACGCCCGGCTAGATTTTTGTATTTTTAGTAGAGACGGGGTTTCACCATGTTAGCCAGGATGGTCTCGGTCTCCTGACCTCGTGATCCACCCACCTCGGCCTCCCAAAGTGCTGGGATTACAGGCTTGAGTCACCGCGCCCGGCCAGGACTACATTATTAATTCACTGAAATTTACCTAAATTTTGGTGCATTCTTATATATTAAACTCATTGCATTATTTAAGATTTTAGATTTATTATTCCCTTTTTTTCCCCCTGCCTTTTATTTGGGGCACTGTTAACTTCCTCATCACCCAAGTAGCAAATATCAAAAGTGTCCCTTGGTGATATGTTTATGATTTAGGGTACTCTTCATGAGCAGAAGATGAAAGAAGCCAATCACCTTGCTGCCATAGAGATCTTTGAGAAAGTCAACGCCTCGCTGCTGCCACAGAATGTTTTAGACCTCCATGGACTGCATGTGGATGAAGCTCTAGAACATTTGATGAGAGTTTTAGAGAAGAAGACTGAAGGTAGGACTGTGGAAATCACAAGTTTTCAATAGACTATATGTCTTTGCTTATATTGGTATAACTTGTAAATTCAGGAGAGTCTGAATATGCAGGCTGAGAATATCTGTGCAACATTTGTAAATGTTTGTGTTATTCTTCACGGATTCTCACTGGTATGATGATTAATATTTTCTTCATTTGTATTCCTGTGTTGTATTTATTAGAGGGAGGGCATGGTGTAATCTGTGCATCCTCACTGTGACTTATAAATGAGAGCTTTCAGGAATATTACATATCTTTGTCCAATAGACATTTATTAAACTTAATAGATATTTCTTGGATTTCACTTTTTCAGTAGATGTTTGATAAAATACAGAAGATGTAAGTAAGGTAATAGGATTCTGCTGCCTCAGTAGTTTTTTTTTTTGGTTTCTTTTTTTGAGACATAATCTCACTTTGTTGCCCAGGCTGGAGTGCAGTGGTGCCATCTTGGCTCACTGCAACCTCTGTCTCCTGGGTTCAAGCCATTCTTGTGCCTCAGCCTTCCAAGTAGCTGGGATTACAGGCAGGTGCCACCATATCCAGTTAATTTTTGTATTTTTACTGGAGATGGGGTTTTGCCATGTTGGCCAGGCTGGCTGTTGAACTCCTGGCCTCAAGGGATCCACCTTCCTTGGCTTTGCAAAGTAAGCTACTGCACCTGGCCTGACCCTAGTATTTTTTTTTTTTTTTTTTGGAGACAGAGTCTCGCTCTGTCGCCCAGGCTTGAGTGCAATAATGTGATCTCGTTTCACTGCAAGCTCCGCCTCCCGGGTTCACACTCCTGCCTCAGCCTTCCAAGTAACTGGGACTACAGGTGCCCACCACCACGCCTGGCTAGTTTTTTTGTATTTTTAGTAGAGTCCGGGTTTCACCATGTTAGCCAGGATGGTGTCAATCTCCTGACCTGGAGATCCACCCGCCTTGGCCTCCCAAAGTGCTGGGATTACAAGTGTGAGCCACCACGCTCAGCCTGACCCCGGTAGTTTTTAAATTGAATTTTAGAAATCTTGGAGAAAATCTAGAAAACAGTAAAGATTAGAAAAGAGGAACTTTAAGAACCGTTTAAATGCATTATTATTTAGTCCAGAGAGAAGAAAACTCTTCAAATATATAGAAGTGTCATGAGAGAATATTCTCTCTATAGAGGTTGAATTAATCGTGTTTTGCTCAATGAATATTTGGTTATCTTCTGTATTCTAGGCATCAAGGATAAGGTAGTGAAAAAGACACACAGTCCTTGTCTTTATTGGAGTTTATTGTCTAGTGGGGTATACCATCTAGTAGGGTAGATAGCAGTGACCAAATAGTTACATAAGTAATTAGCATTGTGATAAGAAAATACAAGTTGTGGCCGGGCTTGGTGGCTTACGCCTGTAATCCCAACACTTGGGAGGCCGAGGCAGGTGGATCACCTGAGGTCTGGAGTTTGAAACCAGCCTGGCCAACATGGTGAAACTCCATCTCTACTAAAAATACAAAAATTATCCAGGCATGGTAGCATGCACCTGTAATCCCAGCCACTTGGGAGGCTGAGGCAGGGAGAATTACTCTGTAGGCAGAGGTTGCAGTGAGCCGAGATCAGACCCCTGCCCTCCAGCCTGGGCAACAGAGTGAGACTCTTTCTCTAAACAAATAAATAAATGAATAAATAAAATAAGAAAATACAAGTTGTATTTAGAATAAATTCTAAAATCCCTACGTAATGTCTCTTGCTTACCTCTCCAGTCTCATCCTGTGTTTTTTCCTCCTTTTCTGTGTATTTAACTACACTGTCAGTCTTGACCCCTGTACTAGTTAGACTCCCTGTTCCTAACTTCTGACAGTACTCCTACCTCTCACAATGTTTATAAAAAGCTTATTGTATAAGTGGTTATTAAATGTCTGTCTTTTTGGCCAAGAATTGAGCCAGTGATGATCATGTTTTTTCTTCAACACTCAAAAAGTTTTTGAATAAATGACTAAATAATGGTAGGTATTACTCTCATTTTTTTTTTTTGACAAATAAGATTGTTTATATTGAAAGTATGCAATGTGATGATTTGATAAATGTACACATTGTGAAGTGATTACCACAATGAAGTGCTTTAGCACATACATCACCTATTATTGTTACCATTTTGTTTGTGTGGGATGAGAACACTTATGACTTACTCTCATAGCAAATTTCAAGTATATGATATAGTGCTATTAAATATAATTACCATGCCACACATTAACTCAGCAGAATGTATTCTTTTTAGAACTGAAAGCTTGTACCCTTTGACCAGCATTTCATTTCCTCCTGTCTATTCTGGCCCCTGGCAACTACCATTCTATTTTGTTTCTATGTGTTTGGCTTTGTTAGGTTCCACATGTAAGTGAGATCATACAGATTTGTCTTTCTGTGTCTGGCTTATTTCACTTAGTATAATGCCCTCCAGCCACATCTATATTGTTGCAAATGGCAGGATTTTCCCCTTTTAAAATTTTTTTAAATTAAATTTTTACTAATTTTTATTTAAAAGAAATAGGAGGTCTCAATGTGTTGCCTAAACTGGTCTCGAACTCCTGGGCTCAAGTGATCCTCCCGCCTTGGCCTTCCAAAGTGCTGAGATTACGGATGTGAGCCACCACGCCTGGCCTGTGCCACTGTGCCTGGTCCCTTTTTTATTGTTGAATAATATTCCATTGTGTCTGTATCACATTTTTAAAATCAATTTATCCATTGATGGACAATTAGGTTATTTCACTCCAGCCTGGATGACAGAGCGAGACTCTCTAAAAAAAAAAAAAAAAAAAAATTGAAAAATTAAAAAATGAAATGGAAAGTAGTCAGTATTGTTAAGTATGTGGATAAATTGGAGCCCTCATATATTGCTAGTGTAGCCACTGTGGAAAATTTCACTAGTTCTTTGAAAGGTTAAACATATAATTAACCATATGACCCAGTAATTCTGTCCCTAAGTATGTACCCAAGAGAATTAAAAACACAATATGTCTTTACAGAAACTTGAATATGAATGTCTGCAACAGCCAAAAAGTGGTAGTAACCTAAAAGTTCATTAACTGTTGAATAGAGAAACAAAATGTGGTAAATCCATACAATGAAATTTAATTTAGCCATGTGGAGAAATGAAGTACTGATAAATGCTACAGCATGGATGGACCTTGTAAACATTATTCTTTGTGAAAGATGAAGGCAGATAAAAAGCCGTATGTTGTATGATTTCATTTTTACCAAATGTTCTGAGTATGTAAATCTAGAGAGACAAAAATTAGATTAGTGGTTGCTGGGACTGGAATGGTGAGAATATGGGCAGTGAGTGCTACAAGGCACAGAATTTCTTTGTGAAATCATGGAATGTTCTGGAATTAGTGGTGGTGGTTGCACAACATGATGAATACGCTAAAAACCACTTAATTGCATATTTTAAAATGGTTAGTTTTATGTTAATTTTATCTCAATTTAAAAAATTGTAATTTTATCTCAATTTTAAAAATTGTAAGAATTAAGAAAGAATTAATAATTTGCCTCAAGGTAACACTTGGTCAGATCCAAGATGCAGATCCTTTCTGGAGGCCAAGGCCCATCTCTAGTGCATGCTTCCACCCGTGGTAACCTGTAGTTACTGTCAGTCACCACCAGGTGGCAGTATTGTTGAATAGAAATGAATCCAGTGGAAGATTTGTGGCTCTGACCTGCATTACTTTTTGTCTTAAGATTAAGGAATGTTAAAATCGGAGATGAATTTTTTTAAAAAGAGACATCTGGACCTTATGTCCCTTCTGACTGAAATATGCACTGCTACCTATGAATCATTTTTGCCCCCAAATCAAATGAGGAGCAGATCAAACCTTTAGAACTGACTACTGTTTTACAAGGATTTACAGGGGACTGAGGAACGTGTTAAACAACACCATGGGGATACACTCAGCAAAATCCAGATTGTGAAAATCTAGGACAGGCTGGGTGTGATGGCTCATGCCTGTAATTACAGCACTTTGGAAGGCTGAGGCAGTCAGATCACTTGAGGTCAGGAGTTTGAGACCAGCCTGGCCAACATGGTGAAACCCCGTCTCCATTAATAATCCAAAAATATTAGCTGGGCCTGATGTCTCAGGCCTGTAATCTCAGCCTCTCGGGAAACTGAGGCAGAAGAATTGTTTGAACCCAGGAGTTAGAGGCTTCAGTGAACCGAGATCGTCCCACTGCACTTCATCCTGGGCAACAGAGTGAGACTCCGTCTCAGAAAAAAACAAAATAAAACAAAACAAAAAAAAAGGAAGTCTAGGATAAATGATCCAATTTTTTTCAATAAACTGTAAAGAAAAATACCAGGGGAGGGGAAACTTTGTTACTTAAGAAATATATCAAATAGAATGTATAGACTTATTTCAAATCTTGATGCCAACAAATCACTGTAAAAACATATTTTTGAGATAATTGGGGGAAATTTTTGGAAATTAATGATATTAAGGGACTTTTATTAATTTTATAAGATATGATGGTGCCATTATAGTTACGCTTTTTAAAGGAGTCCTTTTATGAGGTATGTACTGAAATATTTGCAGTTGAAATAAATCTGGAGTGTGCTGAAAGATGAGTTAAACAGTTTTTTCGAAGGTGTTAAACAGCAAGAACAGCCTGTATTTGGGAAACTAAACATATACATTAATTCATGCAACAAACATCCTTTGAACTCTTAACTTGAGGCATGTGAGTCAACTAGAGAATATTTTCATAGCAATAAGTGAACTATTAGCAGGTGATAATGGTAGAAATGATTGACCTAAGTGATAAGGGGAGCTATAGTGAAGAGCATGAGTTATGGTTAGAGATTTAGTTGGGCTTTTTCTGTAAGTAAAGTTTTTCTTTTTGAGATGGGAGTCTGGCTCTGTTGCCCGGGCTGGAGTGCAGTTGGTTGTGACCTTGGTTCACTGCAACCTCCACCTCCCAGGTGCAACCCATCCTTCTAACTCAGCTTCCCAAGTAGCTGGGACTACAGGTGCACGCCACCATGCCCTGTTAATTTTTATATTTTTAGTAGAGATGGGGTTTTGTCATGTTGCCCAGGCTTGTCTTGAACTCCTGAGCTCAAGTGGTCCACCTTCCTTAGTCTCCCAAAGTGCTGAGATTACTGGCGTGAGCCACTGTGCCTGGCCAAAGTGAACTTTTATATGTAATATAACATTCGTAAAGAACAGTGTCCAAAGCTATAGGTATATAGTGCAAAAACTTTGTAAAAAGCTCGTAAAAAGGTTTTATACGATATACCTAGAATTTTGTGCACTGTGAATACCTTTGTGAAACTAGCACTCAGTTGAATTTTGAACAACATATTGCTTGAAGTAATGGATATGGATTAGAGATGGAGATCATAAACAGACAAGGAATTAGAAATGCAAGAGCAACATATTCTTTTAAAATTCCAGGCTGATACCATCTTGGAGATTTGATACTTGAAAAACCATTTGTTTGTATTCTATTGGCGTATTAGGACAATTTAATAAGCAGACCATGGAATGTTTATATTGTGTGTATGTATTTTCAATTTATTAATTCATCTCATTGATAGTTTTTTTGTTGTTGTTGTTATTCTGCTACAGCTTTTATTAGTTTTCACGATTTATATCCTTGATTTTCACAAGGTCATTTCCAAAGTGGAACTCCAGTATTTTAGGAGGCTGTGATTCCTTTGATGTTTTATCTATTAGGAAAAGTTTGTTAACAATTGATTATCTTTAACAGTAAGACTGCAATCTGGCTGTGATTAGTGGATTTGCTAATAGCTATTACTGGAAGATAATCTATAAACTAGTTGCCATCATTATCCCTTTTTCCTGATGAGAAAATAGGTACAAAAGAAACTTAAGTAACTTGTCCATGGTCACACAGTCATTTAGTGGCAGAGCTATGATTCAGAACAAAGCTTGATGGCTTTAGAATATTTAATTAACAGGGTTGTTGTAAAGATTCTTAGTTAATAAATATAAATCACTTAAAGCAGTACTTGACTCCTTTTGTGTAGTAATTATTAGGTATCATTAATGTTATTATTGCCATTATCATTATTTCAGGGACAGAAATCTCTTCCCCCATAAAGGAAGAAGTCCCACTTAAATCTTTTGATGGATAGATTACAATGAGGCTATGTGTTTTAAAACACATTAATTTGGGGGCTTTTTGAGATAGCAAATCTATCTTACTGTTTTGAGATGGCAAACCCCAAAATCCTCTTGGAAACAATTTCATGTACTTGAGTAGCTATGGTTTACGTTTTCTACTGAGAATGTAAGATAAATGAATTTTAACTCCCCTAATTTCTGTTGTAACAGAATTTAAGCAGAATGGTGGGAAGCCTTATTTGTCTGTGATTACGGGGAGAGGAAACCACAGCCAGGGAGGAGTTGCTCGCATCAAACCAGCTGTCATTAAGTACCTCATAAGCCATAGCTTCAGGTGAGTGTAGATTTCTGTTATTGATAATGGCAACTGCCTATATAGAGCTATATCAGAGATTTCTGCGAGTATAGATTTCTGTTTTTGATAATAGCAGTAGCCCTCATATAGCTAGGTAAATAAACACTAATAGCATACTCAGAACAATCTGTTAAAATAGTTAACTAAATTTAATCATCTGATTTCAGCCACAGATTCATGCTTAAATTATGATATAACTTTCCCTGCTGGATTTATGTTGTCTGGTAAACCAGAAATAAGGAAAAATGTGTTTGTTGCCGATAATCATCTGATAAAACTTTCATAAATTTAAAGTTCTAAAAGAAAATATGTTTATTTGATAATATGCAAAATAATTAGGTAATATGTATCATACTTTAAGATTTGCTATTCTTCTTTTGAAAGGAAGTATTTGTGGATTTTGGATGGAATTGGGTGGCTTCTATTGAAATATAGTTATAATTTAGGTACGTTTAAACTTTAGCAGAAATATTCCATTTAATATGAATGTATTTGTTTTCATAGGTTAAATACCATTAATGACCTGTGTTGACAAACATGAAATGTTCTTTTTCATTAAGTGATAATTTAATAACAGAAAATGACAAGAAAGTCAAAGATGAAAAATCTGTTGATGGATAGATTTCCTGCAGATGTGTATCATTAACTCCTACCCACCAATTTCAGTGTAGCATATTTATTTTATGCCATGTAATAAGATGTTATTTGGCTACATTATTGAAAATGGTAGCATAAGTTATGAGCATAAAACAGGTGACACATCAGAGTTATTTTTATAAAAGGAGTAGTTAGACTGGAACATTATCATGTTGAGATTAATTATCTATTTTAGAAACTAGTCTTCCTTTAAATTCTTTACAGATAGAGCTGAAAGCATTGCATGGCCAGATTAATCAGAATTACCTGATATATCAGAGATTTCTTCTTGGTGCTTTCATGATGCACCAAAACTTTATTCTTCCTACAGCATACTCTTTTTCATGAAGGTAAAATTCAGGCCTCACGGGTTTTGACAAATCTTAAGTTATACTAACTACTAAGTCAGGAGCAACCCCCAGCTTTAAGATTGTATTTGTTTTGACCGTAGATAAAAGGAACATAAACCTAGATGTTGGTCTTGGATATTGACTTAATAAGGGTTAATACTTTGGTAGTAAATATTATATTAAGCATAGGTACTTGGAATTGATTACAAGGTATATTCCTTAGCTAATTTGAAATCTTCATCTTTAAAATAACTCTTTTCTCATTTCTGCAGGTTCTCTGAAATTAAACCAGGGTGCTTGAAAGTCATGCTAAAGTAAAATAGACGTCCTTGAATTAGAAGTATGAAGGTTTGTAGGTTAAAATTACTTTTATTTGCAGTAATTCAGTCAAGTCTACCCTAAAGGTGTGTTTTATTATAAATAATATTCAGTTATGAAACAAAAAAATTATGTTTTTGCAAAATCCAAGCGAGTTTAATTTGCTTTTTTACTGAATCAAATGCAAATGTTACCTGTTAAAAATATTACAGAGAAATTTTATTGATTACAAAATATCTAAGAAAATTATCAGCTACAGTTTTAAAGTTTAAAATGCTCTGATTGTTTCTCAGAAAAGGTTACCTTCGTATTAACTGTTGTGTGACATTTAGTAATGTCCTAAAAGTCTTCTGTGAGAGGTATTTAAAATGCTTTGAGACATGATTCATGCCCCTCAAAAGGTGGTATTAAAAGAAGAAAAAGACATAGCAGTGGGTAGTAAAGAAATAAAGGAGATCTAACAAAAACACTTGAATATTTTTTATTTTCAAAACTAAACACATAAAATGCTTTTATTTTGCCATATCCTACAGGAAGGAAGACATGCTTTTGCCCTTTTTTCTGCTTTGTATATGACCTTCATCTTTTACCTTTTGTTCTGTTCTTCTGTGTGCATTTTATAGGAAGAAAGTTGGGTCTGAGATTATATTGTAATTTCATACTTTCTATAGACAGAAAAGTTTTCAGAGAAAAAGAAATGGTTAAATATCTTCCAGATGTTGCTGCCTTATCAAAATGCTTCTAGAACTGTCTGTATAAGTGGTATTTCAGACAGTACTAAATACTTATATTTTATTTTTGAGACATGTAATTTTAAAACTGCAGTAGCTTAAAATTCTATTAAATGTAGAAAATATTTTGGTTATAATTGGCCTGGTGCGGTGGCCCACGTCTGTAATCCCAGCACTTTGGGAGGCTGAGGTAGGTGGATCACCTGAGGTCAGGAGTTCGAGACCAGCCTGGCCAACATGGTGAAACCTAGTCTGTATTAAAAATACAAAAATTAGCTGAGTGTGGTGGCATGTGCCTGTAATCCCAGCTATTTGGGAGGCTGAGGCAGGAGAATTGCTTGAACCTGGGAGGTGGAGGTTGCAGTGACCCGAGATCAAGATCACACCACTGCACTCAGCCTGGGTGGCAGAGCAAGACTCCATCTCAAAAAAAAAAAAAAAAAAAAAAAAAAAAATATATATATATATATATATATATATATATATGTTATAATCATAAGAGGAATCCTTACAATTTAAAATATTTTCACTTTTGTTTTGAAAAAGAGCCAACTTTCTCAAAGGAAGCTTTCATTAACTTCTGTTGTTTGGTTAGCTAATAAATTCTGTTAGTATGCAAGTTAAACCTGTGTGAAGAAGGTTATAATATGGTAAAGTGTAATTTTCCAATATGAGACAATGGCTTAAATTTGTCTTTGGAGATGGAGAATATTTTCAACATATATAATTTTAACGAACAGTTTTGTTGCTTTTTGTTAAGCTTAAAAAAAGAAATTTAGATCAGAAATTATAGGATTGAGCTGGTACCAAAAGAATCCTGAAGTACAAAATGGTTTTCCGAAAGAGCAAACATTTCAATGAAAATAAAACCCCAAAACATTTTTTTATATATCATGATTGCATGCTTTTAAAATAAAGAGGCTTATCATTGAATTTTAGTTCCATGAAAATAAAAATACATGTTTATTATTTAGAAATGGTTAGTGACTGGTATTGAAGTATTGTTCACACTTACGTTTGTAATAATTTGTTTAAAGAGTGCCAACAGTTTAGCACACTTTTGTAGTCTCTAGAACAGTTCTATACATTAAAAATAAAGCAATTCCTTTAAACAACTTACTATAAAACTATAATTGTTAATGAAATAAGATATTCCTATGTGTAAATTAGTATGATTTAAAAGTATGAAAAACAATGTTAAAATGTGGAGTTATTGGAATGTGTGCAGCTGCATACTAACTCTGTGTTTTTATATTTCCTTACCTAGTTTTAAAAATCATCACTTTTGGGCACTTCAGCTAGACTTATTTCAATATTATAATTATGATTAATGAAGGAGCAGTCAAAAGAAGTAGAGGTGTGGTATTTGTGGGCAGAACTCAAATGAAAAAAGCTATATTGTTTACTTGTTTACTATATCAATGTTAATATTATGCCTTATTTTGATAAATAATATATCTTAATCATTGTTGATAAGTATACAGGCAAAGTTTGAGCATCATGTATTTTTATGAAGCTGCTTAATTCCAAATTGCCTCCCATGCCACTATCTAGCATAGTTTAAGAAACACATAATTTTGAAAGAAAAGTTTATAATCCCTCCTTTCTTTTTTTTGCCCATTTCTAAATCCTGTATGCCCAAGGTAAATATAGTTTGGGGATTATAAAAGATTTCTCTATTACCCATTTCTAAATCCTGCATGTCAAAGATAGTTTGGAGATTATAAAAGTTTTCATGTATTGGTGTAGGTTGAGTATCCCTAATGAGAAAATTCAAAATCTGAAATGCTTCAAAATCTGAAACTTTTCGAGCACAGATATGATGCTCAAAGGAAATACTCATGGAACATTTTGGATTTTACATTTGTAGGTTAGCGATGCTCAACAAGTAAATATAATGCACATGTTCTAAAATCTCCCCCCAAACCCCAGCAATCCAAAACACTTCTGGTCCTAAGCATTTTAAATAGGGGATACTCACTCAATCTGTATATTTGTGCCAATACATGACTCATTAGAATGATTCTTTGTAAACTTAATATTTTAAAAGTACAGCACTTCTATAGTTTGGAAGGTTTCAGTAATAATTATATTCATTCAGTAGTCTCTTACCATTATCTCCCAGATGGAAAAAGAGAACTAATGTGGAAACCCCAGATGGTGTCCAGTTGGACCAGGGCGACATTAGACACTTAACAGTATTTTCAGTCTGTCTGTCTATTCCAATGAGCGAAATGGAAGTGTTTTTTTTTTTTTTTTTTTTTTTTTTTACATTTATTGGCTCTTCATATTTCTCTACATTATTTATAAGTTGCAGTTTCTTCAGTTGGTTAGTATTTCCATACTGTTTGCAATTTTATGGCCTTTAAATATAGGACATATTATATAGTAGAAATTTTGACTTTAAAGCATCTTGAGTAGTATATTTTGAGAAGAAAAGCTATACTGCTCTTGTAGATGGTTTCCATCCTTTATTTAGGTCTTTTCTTTTTGAATTCAAGTGTTTTGTATGCTTAGAAAGTGGACATGTATAATAGCGAGATTGGTTATTTCTGAGCTGGAAATTGGAAACTTTTGAAACTCAGGAAATTGCTCTGACAATGTTTTAACTGCTCTCAATTTAAAAAAATGACTAAATGTATAAGAAAGACAAAAACCACTTGTGCTGTTTTTTCCAAGTGCTTTTTCTAAGTGCTTTTGCATTGTGCAATGAGGTGAAGTTTGGTAATTTTTCTGTGAAGTAGTTAAATATTGCTAATTTTTATTTCCACGTAAAGAAAACAGATTTAAATGTTTATGTGGCCAAAAAGTGTCATTTAAAAGGTAAAGTAGTTTGTGTAGAATGTATGTACATGGTGCTTATTTTTAAAATGTGATTCAAGTTTACAGTATTACTTAATGCTTCTTTACAGAATTTAATAGAGAAACAAGGCTAGAACACATCTACAGCCTGAAGAGCCATTTATAACTTCATATTATGTGATGACAAAGTTCATTATTTTCCTTAAAGTTGAGCAATTGACTTTTATGGTCTAATGATGAACTTATTATTAATAGATGATTGGATTAACTGTGAGGCTTCTCATTAAAATACAATATTGCAGCTATCAGTTGGAGAATATATTATAAAATTTTCAGACGGTATATCAGAAAAATGTTTTTATTTGTACTGTAAACAAAATGTAATTTTGCTGTTAACTCTGTACTTTTTAAATTGAAAATGTTTTATAAATTTGCTTTTAAAATTTCTTATGAAGCCATTTGCAAATTACATACTTAATTTAATAAAATACTTTAGCCACAGTCCAGTGTGAGGAAATCTTTCATTTGATGTATTAGGGTTAGTGGTTTAACTATTTTAAAATATTTTTATGTGTAACTTTGTAATTTCAGGGGGAAAGTGTCATAAAAATTTTATTTCTGTACCACAACTTTTCTTCTAGTTTAAACTATTTTCTGTAGCAAATAAGAGTCCACTTTTGAACCAGATAAATGGATTAGCTATGGTTTCTCTCCTCACACCCTGTCTCTTTTGACTGACATCAAAATTAAAAATTATATCTCTTAGAGGCCGGGTGTGGTGGCTCATGCTTGTAATCCCAGCACTTTGGGAGGCTGAGTCGGGTAGGTTGCTTGAGGTCAGGAGTTTGATGCCAGCCTGGCAAACATGGTGAAACTCTGTCTCTACAAAAAATACAAAAAATTAGCCAGGCATGGTGGTACACACCTGTAATCCCAGGCATGAGAATTGCTTGAGCCAGGGAGGTGGAGGTTGCAGTGAGCCGAGATTGTGCCACTGAACTCCAATCCAGCCTGGGCAACAGAGTGAGACCATCTCAAAAAAAAAAAAAAAAAAAAAAAAAAAAGAATCTCTTAGAGACTCAAGTAATGCTTTAAATAATATTAATGACCTTTGGACTTAATATTTGAGTCCAAAGCAGAATAATTCACTCATTTCTCAAGGACTTAAAAACATTTATCTAACAAATATTTAGAGCACTTGTTACTGGGGTTACAGTGTAAATGCGATAGAGCTTTTATCCAGAGTTATAATTATTCTTATCAACTACTATGTGTATAGTAACTTATACTGTAGGATACTTTTGTATATGTTATATTTTAAATCTCAAGGGAATTTTATTACGTAGGTAGTGCTATCCCAATTTAATGAATAAAGCCACATAGAGAAGTTAACTGGTTTGCTGTTTAATGTCAGAGTTGTATAACTTGAACTTGCGTTCTCTGACTCCTAATATGGAGCAGCTGCATTTGTCCTCAGAGAGAGTAGTTACTTATAAAGAGATAATATTCTACTGTTCTCTTCAGAGAGTTGTGGCTCCACAGTATATGTCTTTGAAAACCTGCCATTTGGCCGGGCGCGGTGGCTCAAGCCTGTAATCCCAGCACTTTGGGAGGCCGAGACGGGCGGATCACGAGGTCAGGAGATCGAGACCATCCTGGCAAACACAGTGAAACCCCGTCTCTACTAAAAAAATACAAAAAAAACTAGCCGGGTGAGGTGGTGGGTGCCTGTAGTCCCAGCTACTTGGGGGGCTGAGGCAGGAGAATGGCGTAAACCCGGGAGGCGGAGCTTGCAGTGAGCTGAGATCCGGCCACTGCACTCCAGCCTGGGTGACAGAGTGAGACTCTGTCTCAAAAAAAAGCAAAAATCAAAAAACAAAAAACCTGCCATTTATGAGTCTGCCTTCTTCCTTTATAAGAAAGGTGGTACTTTGGAAAAACCCAAAATACTAATGGCAAAAGGTAAAAGTTTATTTCTTTCTTCCCATGAAATCCCAGAGATAAGAATTCCAGGACTGCTGGGAGTCTTCTTTTTCTTGATGCTTTTGGGAATCTAGGAAAGTTCACCATTCTGCCATACCCAAGATATTGGCCCTCATTTTCCTAGGCCAGGTTGGGTGGCCACATCTTGAACTCTCACATCTGTATTCTACTGGAGGAAAGACAAAGCAAAAGGGAGCAAAAGGCAAGTGCTAGTGATCTAAAGATGATTTTTGGAAGCTGCCATAGGAAACTTCTAATTACATCCTATTGGCCAGAACCTGGTCATGTCACATCTAGCTGCAAGGGAGGCTGGGAAATTATCTATTTCAGACTGCCATGTTCTGCTGAAATTTGGTGTTCTCTTGGTGGAAAGAGAATGGATATTAGGAGAATGAATAGCAGTCTCTGCCAGATCATTTTTTTTTAATCATTATATGCAAATAATGTGAAAATTAGTTCTTGATATGTTGATGACTTCTAAGTGTTAGGAAATAAAAAAAGAAAATAACAGGTTTTTTTTTTGTTTTTTTTTTTTAAGATGGATTCTCACTATGTCACCCAGGCTGGAGTGCAGTGGTGCAGTCTCCTGAGTAGCTGTGATTACAGGCACTCACTTCCATGCCTGGCTCATTTTTGTATTTTTAGTAGGATGGGGTTTCGCCATGTTGGCCAGGCTGGTCTCGAACTCCTGACCTTAGGTGATCCACCTGCCTCAGCCTCCAAAAGTGCTGGGATTACAGGTGTGAACAATCGCACCCGGCCGGGGAATTTTATTCAGGGAGGGTTGCTCTATATGATCCTGTTCTAGCCTCAAGTAGGAAAAAACTAAATGACATGTACTAGCTAAAAAAGTGCTAGTGGCAGGAAGTACATTAGTCAAAACATGTTTTTGGCATTGCTACATTAGCCTGCCCTATTTAATATAGGATATATGTACAGATGGTTCCCCACTTAGGATAGTTTGACTTATTTTTCGATTTTATGATGGTGTGAATGCCATTTAGTAGAAACCATCCTTCAAAGCTTGAATGGTGATGGGCTAGTGATATGCGGTGCAATACTCTTCTGCGATGGGCAGTGGCAGCGAGCTGCAGCTCCTAAGTCAGCCCCGCTAACGTTAGCTTTCCTAAGCACATTTAAGGTAGACTAGGCTAAGCTATGATGTTCAGTAGCTTAGGGGTATTGGATACATTTTCCACTTACAATATTTTCACCTTACAGTGAGTTTATTACATAAGTGACTCCATTGTAAGCCGAGGAACATCTTTATTTCACATGCATCTCTTAGTTAGAAAACTCAGACTGACACACTAACTGGGAGAGTTGGGGAAACAAAAGATTCTGGATGAAAATATTAAACACACACTAAAAACACTGCATAGTTAATAAGATAAAAGGGGCTTAGGTCAGAAATCTAAGTGAGAATATTAGAGGCACTTTTGCAAAAGGTTCTTGTGCTCCTGACTCATGTTAAGTTTTAGTTTTCAGTTTTGAGGTGGAGGGACAGATGACAAAGGACAGCAAACTTAAAAGACTAAGACACTCCATAAAGCTAACACCCTGCAGAGCTTTATCCTCAGTGGGGATGGGGATGAATAAAACAATTTTGCTCTCCTTCCCACCGCCAGAAGGACTGCAAGGAATATTGTCTTGGCATGAGCAGAAGAGACCAAAAAATGAATCAATCAATCAATCCTGGCAAGTTAAAATCACTACTGGCCCTCACAGAATAACAGCCCAAAGTCATAACACTTAGAGTGGTCAAAAAAATGACAAGTCAAGAATTGAATTGGTAGAGGTCTCGGCCTGATAATGCTGCCATTAGCTGCCCGACAAAGGCAAACACAAATTTTCTCAGAGAGAATGCACCCTCATCTTGGAGAATTAGATCTGATCAAGGCTGTAGATCCAACAACCGATTTATAGGGATTACAGAGGACAGAGGAATACGTCAGACATCACCATCAGGATGCAATTACCAGGATAGACTGTGGGAAACAACACAATTTCTTTAAATAAGTTGCAGATACAATAAAACCACACAGGTGGAGGGAGAGCTTACGCATTGAAACATTAGAGGCATATACCAGTTGCAGTTTGTGGACCCTTTTTGGGTACTGGTTCAGCGGAAAAACTTTGACAGTCACAGGACAGTTGGCAATGTGAACATTGACTCGATAATTAATGATTGTTTTTTAGGAATGGTGTGGTTGTATTTTTAAAAGGATCTCTATTTTAAAAAAAGTGATACATGCTGAAATATGTATGTAAAATGATACGATGTTAGCAGTTTACTTCAAAATGAGATGGAGGAAGTGGGTGTGGGTACTTAGGAAACAAGATTGCCCGTAAGTTTGTAAATGGGAAAGATAGATGTTTATTATACTAGAATGTCTACTTTTGAATAGATGCAAAGCTCTATAAAAAAAGGATTTTTAGAAAGTTGGTGGAAGAACTGGAGAAGTGGATTCTAGACCTGGCTCTGAGGATGAATTCCAGAATGCTGCAGAATTAACCTGCTTAGTAGCTGCTACCTCTGCTTTAATTTAAAGGTGAGGAATCAGGAGGCCACCATGGCACTGTTGCCACAACTGTCTCTTAACCATTCTCAAAGGTGGTGACTAGGCACCAGAAAAGTGTTGTAGAAAAAAATTTCCATCATTTGCCTTTTGAGCAGAATGAGCCATACCAGTGGGTAGACGGCCTCCACCTTACTTATGCCTCCCAAATTTCACTGGAGTGGATCCAACTGGTAGAAACTATTGTATTCATATATATATATATATAATTTTACCTTCATAAAAAATCTGGGAAATGTTATTTTAAACTTTACAGGAAGGCTTATTAGAAATAGAGCTGGGGCTGGGTGTGGTGGCTCGTGCTTGTAATTCCAGCACTTTGGGGGACCAAGACAGGCAGATCACTTGAAGTCAGGAGTTCGAGACCAGCCTGCCCAACATAGTGAAACCCCGTCTCTACTAAAAATGCAAAAATTAGGTGTGGTGGCACTCATCTGTAATCCCAGCTACTCAGGAGGCTGAGGTAGGAGACTTGCTTGAACCCGGGAGGTGGAGGTTGCAGTTAGCCAAGATAGCGCCACTGCACTCCAACCTAGGTGACAGAGCGAGACTCTGTCTCAAAAAAGAAGAAGTAGAGCTGGAGGATGAGTATCAAATGTTCATATTTGCTACACCGATGGTACTTATCCAACCAGGTATAGAAATAAAATGGCTTGACATAATAGTCACAAAAGCATTGCATGTCAACTGGGATATTTAGAAGTATGCCAAGGAGTACCCCAAGTCCAGGATAAGCTTAGGATATATTTCAGGAGCATTGGTTTTACTAAATGGCAAATAATACACATTATTATTTAATGTAGCTTATTGGTGTAGGTATCAGGGTTCTTCAGAATGAACAGGAGATAGATAGAGGATTTATCAGGAGAATTGGCTCCTGCAATTTTGGAGGCTGAGAAGTTCCAGCCAGAGAAGTTCTCCAGCAGAACCAGGGAAGCCAGTAGTATGGCCCAGTACAAGTCTGAAGGCCTCAGAGCCAGGGACGCTGATGGTATTTTTCAGTCCAAGTCTGAAGTTCTCAAAATCCAGGGAGAGAGGACCCCATGTGGGCCTCTCCAAAGGCTGCTTGAGTGTCCTTACAACATGGCGACTGGTTTCCCCAGAAGAGGTAATCCTTGTGAGCATGTCGGAAACTGCAGTACCTTTTATGACTTAGTATTGGAAGTTTTTTGCAGTTATCTGCCAAATTCTGTTAGAACCAAGCCATTAAATTCAGCTAACTTTGAAGCATAGGAGAATTAGCTCTACCTTTTGAAGGCTACAATGTCAAAGGATTTGTGTATGTATTTGGAAGCCGTTATGTTTACTGTGAACTAGGCACCACTAGGTACTTTGCAATGTACCCAGTATAAACCACCCACTGGGGTAGGTATTATTGCCCACATGGCAAGACATTGTTGTCCTACCCAGCAGGTATTTCTATTACAGCTCTTTTTGTTCAGGCATCTGGTGGCAGTGTGTTCAGGAAAGATCAACCCCTCTGTAGCTCCCGCAGGTGAATTTTGATTGGTGGAAAAGCCAATCATGGCAATGCTATTTCCCCTTGCCAGTGATTAGTTGAAGGGTGGATATATGATCATACCAACAAGAATTCTGCTAGAATGGGTCTAGGAAAAGTTTTGCTCATGAATACAGAGAGACACATAGGAAGAAATGCACTCTTGTTCAGCAAGACTTTTGTGTCTGTGTGTGATGTCTGGAATTGCAGTTGCCTTGTTGAAACCATGAAGAGACAAACCTAAGGCCCAAGGCAGTGTGCTAAGGATGGCGAGTGTAGAGAAGAAAAACCCTCTGTTCTTGATGATGTCATTGACCCCCTGAATTAACCCTGGAACTGACCTTTAGTGGTCTTGTTATGAGAGACAACAAGCTACCTTTGTTTGGCTTTTGTGTTACAAGTGGAAGCATCCTAATGATTTGATATACCCCATTTTACAGACTAGGAAACATGTTCAGAGAGATCATAGAATTTGCCAAAACTTTCCCGGCCAATAATAGTAGAGCCAGGATTCAGACTGAGATGTCTATGTTCTAAGCACCTGGTCCTTTATCAGTTAAGTGACTTTTCTTCAGCAATTCTCAGGAATCAGAGAGGAGAAACAGAGGCCTCAGTTGGTTTCAGCAGAGGTAGTGATTGGAGGACAGGTATAGGAAGGGGTCAGTATGGGAAGGGGTCAGTGTGGGAAGAAAAGGAGATGAAATTCAGGACGCTGTATATGTAAGGTTGAAAAGCTTGACTGTGAGATACAGGCTGGTAAGGAGTCAAGTGGAATTCAGAGGGGGCTGATAGACTGGAATAGTGGAGGTGAGCAGTGAAGGTATAGCTGGGGAAAGAACAGATTCAGAAAGTTTGAGGGGGAGGGAAAGTGGAAGGAGATTGTAGGAAGGGAGAGAACTTCCGAGTTCGGGGTATTAGGATGTGGGTATTTGTTCCTAAGGGAGTTTGATTTGTGGCTGAGCATGGAGATGATGGTAGTCGGAGTGAAGAAGGTCACAGAATTGATACCAAATTTCCGGATCATCTACTTTGTGTACATATTACATAGAAAAATGACAGGCAGTGCAGTGGAGAGAAATATTGAAAGCCAGTCTGCTAGAAGTCTCGGTGAATTAAAAATGTTTTCTTTATTTGTGTGGTCTCCATTCTTCACACAGATAGGATCTGACTCAACACAGCCCCATGTTGAAGAAGAATTATAAGGATTATTCTGTTTTAATCTGCTGCTTTGCCAAGACTGGAGAGATGAGATGGATAGGGTCACCGGGAGGGGCTAAAAGGAGAGAGTGGTGAGAAATGGAGTTTCCTAAGTCTTTCTGAAACAGTTCTTTGCAGCGGGACCTCACTGTTTTGTTTGAAGTTGCTTCTTGACTAATCCATCTGAATTTATGAAAACCAACAAAATAGGCTTACACATTACCCATTATTTCAGATTATTGTGGTTTCCCTACTTATTTAAACAATTACAGGCAACTCTGCTGATCTCTTTGCTGAGACTCTGAAGACTCTGGTGATCTCTTTGCTGAGCTGTAGAGTAAGAAGAGCTCACTGTCTTCTTAAGCTCTGGGCTACGTTTTTCTTTTCATTGTTCTGTTCTTTCTTAGGTAAAATCATTTTTTTCTTTCAAATTTTTGGCAGTGGGTTACATAGGAATCTATTTTTAAAGTAGCTTATTAATTTTATGTTACCTTCATGGAATCATTAGCTAGAATATCTGAATATAGTTTCTTCCTCGTCCCTTATATTTCTTGGTTCCTGTCCTTAGAGTCATGTTAATAGTTTTAGGTCTTATTCCTGTGATTTTATTCTAAGCTAACTCAAATCTTTTTTTGGAAACAGGATAAAAATCAATCTGCACTTTTTTTTTGTCTTGCTCTGTCACCCAGGCTGGAGTGCAGTGGCGCAATCACAGCCCACTGCAACCTCTGCTTCCTGGGCTCAAGTGATCCTCGTGCCTCAGTCTCCCAAATAGCTAGAAATACAGGTGTGCGGTACCATGTCTGGCGATTTTTTGTATTTATAGTAGAGTTGGGGTTTTGCCATGTTGGCCAGGCTGGTCTTGAACTCCTGGCCTCAACTGATCCACCTGCCTCATCTCCTAAAGTGCTGGGATTATAGGTGTGAGCCACTGCCTGTACTTTTAAGAGAAAAAGAAGCAAGGTGCAAAAGAGTACTCACAGTATGATCCATTGTGTTTTTAAAAGGATATGTGTAGATAGATCCACCGATGTACTCTACATCTCTATGTACATATGTGTGTGTGTATATGTATATATAAATGCAAACCCACACATACAGTGAATAGAATAGATTCTGGGCCCCTTATGAATCAGTTTCAGAGGATGTCATGTTCAGAAGTCAGTATTCCTCAAAGAACTTGTAGGAAACATTTGTGTTTTATATAGCACAAGTTGAAGTTAGTTTTCCCTTCATATTCTTTTTGTCTCCCACTGTCATGCCCCAAAGCCTCTGTCTCTGTATTTCTTCCTCTCCTCCTTTCACCAAAACCCTCCCTGACGTCTCTACAACTGCTAGGCCTTATCTATCTCCCTTCCCATTTTCTTTCTATTTTCTTCTGCCTAGTGAATAGTTCTGGGCCTTTTGTATATAAATCTCTCATCTCAGCTTCCTTGGTTCTTCTCATAGAACACACCTCCCTTCCATTTATTTTACCTACACAATAAGACAATGCAAGGGGGCGGGGGCTGTGGCCAGTGGGAAGCGGTCAGGGTGCAAATATTGGCATTTTTTTTTGTTTTTGTTAGTAGGCAGGAGGAAGGAAGCTACAAATACTCCCACAGTAATAAGTTTTTTCCCTGTTTCACATGAAGAATTTCTGAAGGATTCTGTAAGAAACTGTGAACAGCAGGTTATCTTGCGGGATAGGCCTGTGGGGTCAGAGGTGGGAGCGTTAGATTTTGCCTTAATTGTCTGAACAGTTTTTATTTTAAAACTATATATATTACTATTAGAAAGTCATTAAAAAATAGAGACAATTGGCCGGGCACGGTGGCTTACGTCTGTAATCCCAGCACTTTGGGAGCCCGAGGTGGGCGGATCACTTGAGGTTGGGAGTTCAAGACCAGCCTGACCAACATGGAGAGACCCCGTCTCTACTAAAAATACAAAATTAGCCGGGCGTGGTGGCGCATGCCTGTAATCCTAGCTATTTGGGAGGTTGAGGCAGGAGAATCGCTTGAACTCGGGAGGTGGAGGTTTTGGTGAGCCAAGATCGTGCCATTGCACTCCAGCCTGGGCAACAACAGCGAAACTCCATCTAAAAAAAAAAAAAAGAAAACAAGATAATTAATAGATGTACTTTTTATTTTAAAATTTTGTGTGTACATAGGAGGTGTGTACATTTATGGGGTACATGAGATATTTTTGATACTTGCATGCAATGCCTATTAATTACATCAGGGTAAATGGGATAGCCATCCCCTCAAGCATTTCTCCTTTGTGTTACAAGCAATTCAGTTGTTTATAGTTATTTTAAAATGTACACTAAATTATTGTTGACTGTAGTCACCCTTTTATGCTATTAAACGCTAGATCTTATTCATTATAACTATACTTTTACATTTTGAAACATAGTGAAAATGTCATACTTGATATTAGAGTGAATTATTCAGTGTACAAATTATATGTATTTTAATATGTTTCTCTTTAGGCTGCCTTCTAGTACCAAATGTTATAATCAGATAATTGACCTGGTGTTTGTGATGATCTGATATTATCAGGAAAAGCATTAATCTGCCTTTTTTAACTCTTAAATTTATACAACTGCTGAAAGAAGGGAGAACAGATCCAAGAGTTCTAATTTGTGAATAATTGGAGTTCCAGAGTGAAATACAAGAGAAAATCCAGATTTAATAGAAGTAAATTTCCTGAGCTGAATAAAGCCTTGTATTTGCAGGTTGAAAGTGTTCACTAAATTCTAGGCAGGATTGATGAGAAAAAGCATACACCTAAACATACTCTGACAGAATTCCTGAATCTCAAAGTTAAAGAGAAAAATATATAAGATTCCAGACGAAAGAAGTTATTTGTAATGGGAAAAGAATTGGTCTGGTATCAGACAGTGGAATCATATGTATACCTGTTAAAAGAAAAGGAAAGTAACCCAAGAAGTCACTTTCCAGCCAAGCATCATTCACCTGCCAGAGTGAAAGAGATGCAGAAAGGATTCCAAGAACCTATCGTCTGTGTATCCCCATCTAAAGGAACTGAAAAGAGGACTGTAACTAAATAACAAATTAATGAGAATAGAGACTCCAAGAAATGAGAAGGTAAAGTAGAAAGGGAAAATGGTGAGTGAACAATAAGCCTTGTAATATACATGGGTATGTATATTAATGTACTTGGACGATGATGAAATGACTGAAAATGTGTACTATATGTGTTAAATAAAGACGCTTAAGATAAACGAGACTCATCTAACTAGAGCCTGGGAGTAAAAGTTACAATTTTTCTCAGCAAAACCTAAGAGGTGGTATTGGAGGAAAGGGAGGAAGAAGTAAAAACATTCTAAAGTTTTATCTTATTGGGTGGAGGGAAAGTATCAAGGAATACAGTAACTTGGTGGGGAAATAATATATTCTTACATAATAGTAATAAAATATGTGTTCGATGATGTGTATTAAAAAAGAACATAACCACTAGTGGAGTGGGAAAGTATAATGTCATTTTGAAATTATAAGAGGAAACAAAGGAATAAATTATAACTTGATCATACCAGTATATATAAAGAGAAGGAAAAAAGAAAATGAAGTAAGTTTAATAGTAGATATAAGCAAGAGAGAAGGAATAAAATAAAGGAATAAAATAAAATAAAGGAATAAAATAAAGAATATCAGTGATTATATTAAATGTAAATGAGCCCAATTTTCCTATCAAAAGACAGAGACTATCAGAATAGATTAAAAACAAATCCAGTGAATATGTTGTTTATAAGAAACACACTTAGAGTGATAAAGAAATATTTAAGGGAATTGGAAAAGCAATACTACAGATATATAAAGAAATTAAAAATTAGGAGAGGCAATATTAATATCAGAAAAGGTGGGACTGAACAGGGAGAAGAACAGTACCTACAAAAGACAATGTATGAAGATAAGCACCAAACAATATCATAAACATATAAATCAGAAGATTGTTATAAGGATAACATAAAAATGAAATTTGTGGATTTTACTACACCTTTTTCAGAACCAGACAGATTTAGTAGACAAAAAATAGGAGACCATAGAGAAACCAATTGACCCATTTGCTGTAATAAATATATATAGAATTATACATTCTTCAGAGAATATGTATATTTCTTTTATTTCTTTTTTTCTTCTTCTTTTTTTTTTTTTTGAGATGGAGTTTTGCTCTTGTTACCCAAGCTGGAGTGCAATGGCGTGATCTTGGCTCATTGCAGCCTCCACCTCCCGGGTTCAAGTGATTGTCCTGCGTCAGCCTCCTGAGTAGCTGGGATTACAAGTGTGCACCACCACACCCAGCTTATTTTTTGTATTTTCAGTAGAGATGAGGTGTCACCATGTTGGCCAGGTTGGTCTTGAACTCCTGACCTCAGGTGATCTGCCCACATCTGCCTCCCAAAGTGCTGGGATTACAGGCTTGAGCCACTGCGGCCGGTCAAATATATATATTGGCTACTAAGTAGTTACACAAATTTATCATAAACTTGGCCACAAAAATAAAAAATAAAGGGCCGGGCATGGTGGCTCTCGCCTGTAATCCCAGCACTTTGGGAGGCTGAGGCGGGGAGATATCTGAGGTCAGGAGTTTGAAACTAGCCTGGCCAATGTAGTGAAACCCCACCTTTACTAAACATACCAAAAAAAAGCCTGGCGTGGTGGCGCACACCTATAATCCCAGCTAATTGGGTGTCTGAGGCACGAGAATCGCTTGAACCCAGCAGGCAGAGGTTGCAGTGAGCCGAGATCGCTCCACTGCACTCCAGCCAGCACAACAGAGCAAGACTCTGTCTCAAAAAAGAAAAAGAAAAAAAAAAACCTTAAAAATAGAGATTTTAAAATTTCACATTATTTGATGAAATTAGATGTAAATTAATGAAATTTGAAATATATAAAAGATTATAAAAATAGTTATTTGAAATTTGAGACCACCCTCCTAAATAATCATTGGATCAAATTAGAAACTAAATTGAAATTATAAACTTTGTAAAGGAAAAAAGGGAAACTCGACATAACCAAACGTACAAAACCCAGCAAGAGCTGTACATAAAGTACATAAAGATTGGAAATTCAGTGCTCATCTTTAAAAAAAGAAAAAGAAAAAAAGGAAGCTGGGTGCGGTGGCTCATGCTTGTAATCCCAGCACTTTGGGAGGCCGAGTTGGGTGGATCACCTGAGGTCAGGTGTTTGAGACCAGCATGACGAACATGGTGAAACCCCGTCTCTACTAAAAATACAAAAATTAGCTGGGCATGGTGGCGGGCATCTGTAATCTGAGCTACTCAGGAGGCTGAGGCAGGAGAATTGTTTGAAGTCGGGAGGCAGAGGTTTCAGTGAACTGAGATTGCACCATTGCACTCCGCCTAGGTGACAGAGCAAGACTCAGTCTCAAAAAGGAGAAGTAAAATAACCATAAAAGAAAATAGAGGAGGAAATTAATAAAAGACTAATATTAATGAAATTTAGAAAAGATAAAAAAATCTCTGAGAAAAGAGAAACACCTTATGAACTTGAGGGTAAAAAACTTTTAAAAATTAAAATACACATTTAACTCAGTAATTCTGTCTACAATTCTCATGGAAATAAAAACATAAATTTCAAGATATATACCCTCAATCATTAACTTCAGTTTTTTTTTAGGGGGCCTGCTTACTATGTACACTGGTCATCCCAACTTAAGAGTCCATTGTGGTAATATATTTAAAGATTACAAATAAAGAAAATGAACTAGGTAGTTGTCTAATAAGAGCACATGCAGGATGGCCAGGTGCGGTGGCTCACGCCTGTAATCCCAGCACTTTGGGAGACTGACGCAGGCAGATTACTTGAGCTCAGGAGTTGAAGACTGGCTTCGGCAACATGAGGAAACCCTGTCTCTACAAAAAATACAAAAATTAGCCAGGTGTGGTGGCGCGTGCCTTTAGTCCCATGCGCCATCACAGTCCCACACTACCTGGGGGGCGCTAAGACAGGAGGATCACTTGAATCTGGGAGGCTGAGGCTGCAGTGAGCCGAGTGGTGCCACTGAACTCCATCCTGGGTGAGCAAGTGAGACCCTGTCTCAAAAAAAAAAGCACATGCAGGAGCTCAGCAGACCTCATCCATTTTGTGTTCCAGTTGGAAATTGTTGACTACCTTTTTTCAGCTGTATCTTTTTGGCCAGATGTTACCAAATGAGATCATTTCCTGTTCAGTAATTCTATCAGGTTATGCATTAACTTAAATGATTGAGTTAATATGTCATGGGCCATTTAAGATAGTGCAATTGTATTTCACATATCCTCATTTTGCTCAATGATGTCTTTTCTATTTTGGTTCCTCTTTGATATGTTGGAAAGGTATTGAAACTAGGAGCTAAGTGATATGGAAAAGGCTTTTATATGTTTATGATGGAGAGATTTATTTACTTTCTTGGCAACTTGTGTGAGAATACAGTTTTAATATTTCAGCAAAAGCAGATTGGTGTATGTTTTATTTAGGGATGCCCAGTTTAATGATTTTATCAGTTATGTTGGAGTTTGGTCAAGGCATTTAGGTATATTTAGCCTATCTTGCTAGGTTGCATACCTAAAGGACTGGGCTTCCACTTTTCTCAGTCTATCTTCTGCCCTTCGCAAGTTCTTCCAACGTGAAGTGCCAGGGCATGCTGTCACTTTCATTGTTTGTCCATCCCTTCTGCCAAAAACTAGCCAGGAAACCAGGAACCAAACTCTAGGAGAAGGCTGCCAGTGCCATTGGCAGAAAGAGTGCCATCTTGTTTTTTACTTGTTGTTGAGCCTGGTGTCGGTGCCACCTTTGCATCCCAGGGTAATGCTGTGTGGTGATTCCCATACAACATGGCCAGAGAAGCATTTCAGTGTTGTCTGATGACACTTAGGTTCAGCTTTGGATCATCCCCTATGATGTGGCTGGGTGTCATGGCTTGAATTGTGTTCCCCCAAAATTCATATGTTGAAGTCCTAACCCCCAGTACTCCTGAATATGATCTTAATTGGAGGTAAAGTCTTTACAGAAGTAATCAAGTTGCATTAGTCAGGGTTCTCTAGGGGGACAGAACTAATAGGATAGATATATACATAAAGGGGAGTTTATCCACACAGTAGACCATCTGCAAGCTGAGGAGAAGGAAACCAGTCTGAGTTCCAAAACCTCAAAAGTAGGGAAGCCGACAGTGCAGCCTTCCATCTGTAGTTTAAGGTCCAAGAGTCCCAAAGCTGATGAACGTGGAGTCTGATATTCGAGGGCAGGAAGCATCCAGCACAGGAGAAAGATGGAGGCCGGGAGTCTAAGCCAGTCTGATCTTTTTCTGAGATGGAGTCTCACTCTGTCGCCCAGGCTGGAGTGTAGTGGCACGATCTCGGCTCACTGCAACCTCCGCCTCGTGGGTTCAAGTGATTCTCGTGCCTCAGCCTCCCCAGTAGCTGGGATTATAGGCATGCGCCACCACACCTGGCTAATTTTTTGTATTTTTAGTAGAGATGGGGTTTCATCATGTTGGCCAGTCTTGTACTCCTGACCTCAAGTGATCCGCCCACCTCCGCCTCCCAAAATGCTGGAATTACAGGTGTTAGGCATCATGCCCTGCCAACAGTCTAGTCTTTTCACGTTCTGCCTGCATTTATTCTGGCAGGCAGATTAGATTGGCAGCTGATTAGATTGTGCCCATCCAGATTGAGGGTGGGTCTGCCTTTCCCAGTGCACTGTCTCAAATTTTATTCTCCTTTGGCAACATCCTCACAGACACCCCCAGGTACAACACTTTGCATCCTTCAATCCAATAAAGTTGACAATATTAACCATCACACAGTTAAAATGGGGGTAATTTGGGTGGACCCCAATCCAGTGTGACTGGTGTCCTTATAAAAAGGAGAAATTTGGACACGGAGATAACCACAGAGGGAAGATGATGTGAAGAGACACAGGGAGAAGACACCATACAGGCAAGGAGAGATGCCTGGAACAGCTCCCTCCCTCACAGCCCTCAGAAGGCACCAGCCCTGCTGACACTTCGATTTTGGAATTTAGCCTCCAGAACTATGAGATAATAAATTTCACTGAAGCCACCCCTTCTGTGGCAGTTTGTTACTGTAGCCCTAGCAAACTAATACAATGAGGTTGGATCAGTTCAACTCAGCAGTGTGTTTAAATCTGTGAATGACCACTTCACTGCAATCTTCCCAACAATGTGTTTTATGATATCTTAAAATCTCCAAATCTCCAGCACATGCCTGGCTAAAGTAATATTACTGTTTGTTAAATAAACAAATGAATGGTTACATTGAATCTAAGAACTTTTTTGCCTTTTTTTGCAAAAGCACCACCCAGTATTCCCTGTAGGTATCTTTGAAATTATATCCAGTTGACACTGCCTTGCTGTTGACAGTTTGCTCCCCTAACTTCCCCTCCCATTGTCCCCATCCCTCTACTCCCAGCCCAGAACAAAAGAGGATCTCTGTGGTTATCTAACTCTACTATCACCATCAGTAGAGGACATCTCTTGCACATCAGGACAACTTCCCCTTGAACCCCTTGTCCCCTTAGAGGGGCTAGTTTAGGAAACCTCTGTTCTCCCACCTCAGTAAATTGCTCAGATCCTGGGTGTGGACAAATTGGCCACCCAAAATTGCAAAAGGTAGCTGATTACCCTAAATGCAGGAACTCCCTGGAAAGCACCCCATGATCACAAATAGTTTTTGCTTGAATATAGTTGGATGAAGATGAGAATGTGATCCCTGGCAAGTTAGATGCTGTGGGAATACAACCCCTGTCCTCAAAGATTTATGCAATAGCGGGAAAGAAAATAGGACACTCATTGCTATACTAGGAGGCAGCATTTGTAGTACACACTACGTAAGAGGTATGAGGGAACAGAGGAAGAAGTTCATTTTGACTGGGGCAGCCAAATAAGGCTCATGGTGATGAGCATCAGATGGAGATGAAGGGAAATAGACTCTGTGCAAGGTAACAGTGTATTCCCAACCACATCCTTCCTTGTAAAGTGAGCCTGAAAACAGGCTGACAGTCAGTGGATATACAACAGTGCAAGTGGACCAGTTAGTCACAGTCAGAGTCAAACTGTTCTCACTGCAGAGAGCCTGGGCCGAACTCTTGTTCAATATTTTGCATGTCACCTCTATTGGCAAACCATTATTTCCTTTTCTCTGCACTGTCACTTTCTCTTTCCTCTCTCTGCTCCCCTGTCCTCTCCTCTTTTTTTTTTTTTTTTTTTTTTTTGAGATGGGAGTCTCACTCTGTCACCAGGCTGGAGTACAGTGGCGCGATCTCAGCTCACTGCAACCTCCGCCTCCTGGGTTAAGCGATTCTCCTGCCTCAGCCTCCCGAGTAGCTGGGACTACAGGCATGCCCCACCATGCCCAGCTAATTTTTGTATTTTTAATAGAGACAAGGTTTCACCATGTTGGCCAGTATGGTCTCGATCTCTTGACCTGGTGATCCACCTGCCTCGGCCTCCCAAAGTGCTGGGATTACAGGCATGAGCCACCGTGCCTGGCTCCCTGTCCTCTCCTCTTACCTCCCTTTTCTTTTCTCATTTCTTTTTTCTTCCTCCTGAACTGATGGCAAGAAATAGAAAGTACGAATTTGAAATTTTACTCATAAACTTTCCTGGGCTTATTTCTGATTATAAAAGCAATAATGGTTATGAGAAAAAAAACACTAAAACTACAAAAAAAAAAAAAAAAAGGTATAAAGCGGAAGAAATTTGAAGTCTTTATTAATCTCATTCAAAACAAACAACTGGATAGCTAATATAAAAAAGACAAGAGAGCTGGGCACAGTGGCTTATGCCTAATTCCAGCACTTTGGGAGGCTGAGGTGGGAGGATTGCTTGAATCTAGGAGTTCGAGACCAGCCTGGGCAACAGAGCAAGACACTGTCTCTACAAAAAGTAAAAAAATTAACCTAGTGTAGTAGTGCATGGCTGTATTCCCAGCTACTTGGGAGGCTGAGGCAGGAGAATCACCTGAGCCTAGGAGATGGAGGCTGCAGTGAGCCATGATCATTTAAAGAAATTAAAAATAGAATTACGAGATGACCCAGCAATCCCTCTTCTAGGCATATACTCAAAAGAAATGAAATCACCACCTCATAAAGATATCTGCACTCCGTGTTCATTGCAGCATTACTTGCAATAGCCTGGATGTGGAAACAACCTGTGTGTGTTGAAGGAAGAATGGATTAAAAAAACTGTGCTGACTGGGCGCGATGGCTCACGCCTGTAATCCCAGTACTTTGAGAGGCCGAGGTGGGTGGATCATTTGAGGTCAGGAGTTTGCGACGAGCCTGGCCAACATGGTAAAACCTCAAATGCAGTGAGCCGAGATCGCGCCACTGCACTCCAGTCTGGGCGACAGAGTGAGATGCTATAACAAACAAATAAATAAACAAAAGTGTGCTTACTGTTCACAGCAGTTTGGGAGGAAAAAAAGGAAAGAAACTGTGCCATAGATAGACTGTGGGATATTATTCCATCTAAAAAAAAAGGAGATCCTGCCATTTGCTGCCACATGTGTGAACCTGAAGGACATTATGTCAAGTAAAATAAGCCAGTCACAGAAAGAAAAATACTGCTTGATCTTACTTGTATGTGAAATTGTTTTTGTTTTTTGTTTTATCAAAGACAGTCTCATTCTGTTGCCCAAACTGGAGTGCAGTGGCACAAAGAGAACTCACTGCAGCCTTGAATTCCCGGCCTCAAGCAATCCTCCTGCCTCGGCCTCCCTAGTAGCTGGGACTATAGGTGCATAGCATCTTGCCTGGCTAAGTTTTTTTGTTGTTGTTGTTGTTGTTTTTTGGTAAAGACAAGGTCTCGGTGTGTTACCCATATTACCCAGGCAAGATTTGAACTCCTGGCCATATGTGTGTCAGTTTCCCAAAGTGCTAGGATTATAGGCATAAGCCACCAAGCCTGGTATATATGTGAAATATAGAAGAAAAAAAAAAAGCCAAATATACAAAGACAATAAAATAGTGATTACCTGGGGCAGGGTGGGAGGTAGGAAGTAGGGAGATAGAGGATGGGGGGATACAAAGTAACAGATACCTGGGATGAACCAGTCTAGAGATCTGATGCAAAACATGAGAACTAGAGGTAATAATAATGTATTGTATTCAAAAGAAAAACAGCTGGCCAGCGCTAAGGCTCATGCCTGTAATCCCAGCACTTTGGGAGGCCGAGGTGGGTGGCTCTCCTGAGACCAGCCTGGGCCACAAGGCAAAACCCTGTTTCTACAAAAAAATACAAGAAGTAGCGGGGCGTGGTGGCGGGTGTCTGTGGTCCCAGCCACTCGGGAGGCTGAGGCAGGAGAATCTCTCAAACTCAGGTAGCGGAGGCTGCAGTGAGCCGATTTGCGCCGCTGCACTCCAGCCTGAGCAACAGAGACACTGTCTCAAAAAAAAAAAAAAAAAAAGCCTGTAATCTCAGCACTTTGGGAGGCCGAGGCAGGTGGATCACGAGGTCAGGAAATCGAGACCATCCTGGCTAACACGGTGAAACCCTGTTTCTACTAAAAATACAGAAAAATTAGCCAGGTGTGGTGACGGGGCCCTATAGTCCCAGCTAGTCGGGAGGCTGAGACAGGAGATTTGCTTGAACCTGGGAGGCGGAGGTTGCAGCGAGCCCAGATTGTGCCACTGCACTCCAGCCTGGGCAACAGAATGAGACTCCATCTCAAAAAAAAAAAAAAAAAAAAAAAAAAAAAAAAAAAAAAAAAAAAGAGAGAAAGGAAAAAAACCCCCACATTTTGGTGATTTTCCTATCCGCCCTCTCTGCCATGTATATAAACATTTAAACAAAAAAATCATATAAACAATGATTTTGCAAGATGAAAAAGTTAAACCATCTTTTCTGATGTTCTAAAAAGAAATAGTTACAAACATATAATAATAACATAATTTATTTTCCTGTTGGATATTCACGCTGATCAAAATCTTCATCACTAAGAATATGATGAACATCTATCCTTACTTTTATTTCCAAAACTAGATTCTTAGATTAATTTTTGTCCGTTATATTCCCCTTTCTTTTATTAGATCATTGTTGATCATCCAAGGAGTGGAGAGTGTATAGTTTTGACAAAAATACTCCCAAGGTGGTTCTGATAAGCATACCTCCCTCTACCCCAACTCCAGTTAAGAAATGTAGGATTAAGGCATTGAAATCACTCTGTGGTGACTGGGAGAAAACACGAGAACAGTAACCATAACAAATGCCTGAATAATTGTGATACTCCTTTCTCACTGAGTTAATTATTCAAGCTCCCTGTGCTAGAATTCACAGTCAAAGCAGATGTCACTGAGACAGCCAGGTCTCAGTGCGAAAGGGTCCCTGGAGAAACTCCACCCAACCTGCCCACTGAGGTGGAACCTCAGGAAGTTCATGATGTTTGCAGCAGGGAGGAACCTCGCCCCGCCTCTTCCTGTGTGGAACCTGGGATTCAAACTGCGGGCGGGAAGCGCTCTAGCAGGAGACTCTGGCCTTTCGGGGGATCCCTGTTTCCCCTGCTTCTTTCCCTTTTCACCCAATAAAATCCTTTTCTCATCCTTTAAACCGTCTGCAAGCCTACATTTTCGTGGCCGTGGGATGGACAAGAATCCCCTTTTACCGTAACTACGGAAAAGTCCTGCAACGTCAGCCAAGAGTATTTTCGCAGCAGACAGCAGTGGAAAGCTAGCCTGCTCCTCTGTCTTCCAGAACTTTCCTTCAATGACCAACCTGGAGGGGGTCGTGCCTAGCTAAAGCTCAACTCTGAACACAGAATTCACACAGTATTTCATGTTTGTATTGATGAGGAAAGGAAACAGATAACTATGTTCTTTGGGAGATGACAGGTGATCTGGTACCATGCAGAGGGAAGGAAGTGGGGGAAAGGGAATTTGTAGTTGTTTTGCTTTTTAAAGACTTCTTTCTGGGCTGGGCGCTGTGGCTCGCGCTTGTAATACCAGCACTTTGGGAGGCCGAAGCAGGCGGATCATCTGAGGTCAGGAGTTCGAGATTAGCCTGGCCGACATGGTGAAACTCCGTTTCTACTAAAAATACACAAATTAGCTGGGCATGGTGGCATGTACCTGTAATCCCCAGCTACTCGGGAGGTTGAGGCAGGAGAATTGCTTGAACCCGGGAGGCAGAGATTGCAGTGAGCCAAGATCGAGCTACTTGCACTCCAGCCTGAGTGACAGGGCAAGACTCTGTCTCAAAAAATAAAATAAATAAAAATAAATAAATAAAAAGAAAAACAAAGACTTCTACCTCAACTAGAGCACAGACTCCATGTGAGAATATCTGACTTTCAGTATCAGATGCTCTCATTTTCTAGTGTCAGATCCTTCATTTGTAGAGGTGAGGCTTTGGCTGTCCTTACGGCTGCTCCCAGTTCTAATGTTCTTCCATCTTCTCTGCAGCCATCTCACGTGCAGGACTCTTTAGGGGAGAAAAACTTTATTTTCACAAGTCTTACATAGCCCAGGTGCCTGCATGGGGTCACTCTGTCCTTTGAATAAAATTGTCTCAAATAAATGCTTTTGTTATGAAATGAGAGCAACAGAAAACAGAAAGATGAGGCATTTAACTTAAGCAACCAGAAAAAAAACAAAGACAAAAAAACTGTAAGTAGAAAGTAAGGTGCCTGTAATCCCAGCTACTCAGAAGGCTGAGGCAGGAGAATCGCTTGAACCCAGGAGGCAGAGGTTGCAGTGAGCCAAGATCATGCCACTGCACTTCAGCCTGGGTGACAGAGACTGGGTCTAACAAACAAACAACCCAACAAAACAAAACAAAACAAAACACACAAAAAAAACAGGAGGATGAATTCTTTGCTCAGAAATGTGTACAATCTAAAAACAATCTTTACCTTTCAACTGTCAGTGTCAACACAAATAGGATAGAATCGGAAATGAATAAATTGGAAAATAATGATATAGCAAGAGTTAGCAAGTAAAATCAAAAGTTGTTCCTTCAAGGTATGTAAATGTTGTAGGAAAACCTCTGGCAAGACTACCCAACTGCCCCACCGCCGAAAACAATAAAAGAATAGAAAAGCATTCATCTTTAGGCACAAGAAAGGTACTCACAGATATGAAAGAGATTGAAGAATTGTAACTAGTGGTACTGGGGCAGCATGTACCTTTCTGGTAGATTTCAGTGATTATTAACATGGGCATACTTTATCATTGTAAAAACAATCACCACTCTTGTTCTTCCAGCTACCATGCTTAACAAGGACAATATCTAACTCTAGATAACTAAATAAGTTGCCCAGGACAAAACAAAGATTTGGAAAGGTTTGAACAGACTCTATCTGCACGGTTTCCTTGAGACATGTGAAATGTGTAGGGAACGAGCTTCCTTTGAATATGAGTACGCATTTGCCTTCCATGGGATAAGACGTGCTTAGTGCAGCTGCTGTCCGAGAGCTCTGTCAAGGCCAGACTCACAGTTGAAACTCGCTGCCTCAGGTTCTTCTATTTGCTTAAAGCTGGCTGAGTTTTTGCAGCTGGTACTTCTATTTGATTTGCGGTGTGACACTGCCCTTCTCATTTTCTGTCTTTGTGGTTGCTGATTTTCATGTTTATTGGTAGGGGCAAGTGGCAGAAAGCATGGACCATCGTAAGGAATGGATGTATTTGTGGAGCATTTATTTATGGGTCCTAGTAGATATTAAAACATTTTGGAGGCCGGGCACAGTGGCTCACGCCTGTAATCCCAGCACTTTGGGAGGCTGAGGCGGTCGGATCATGAGATCAGGAGATCGAGACCATCCAGGCTAACATGGTGAAACCCCACCTCTACTAAAAGTACAAAAAAAATTAGCTGGGCGTGGTGGCGGGCGCCTGTAGTCCCAGCTACTCAAGAGGCTAAGGCAGGAGAATAGTGTGAACCTGGGAGGCGGAGCTTGCAGTGAGCTAAGATCGAGCCACTGCACTCCAGCCTGGGCGACAAAGCGAGACTCCATCTCAAAAAACAAACAAGCAAACAAACAAACAAAAACATTTTGGAAAACTACCATCGAGTCACAGCAAAAATAATAGTAGCTTATGTTTATTGAAATGTTCTGTGTTGCAAGAGGGTGTTAAGCAGTTGGTATGTACTAATTAATTTAATCCTCACAACAGCCATAAGAGGTGTAGAGGCTATTATTATCCCCATTTAACAGTTGAGGAGGCCGGGCGCGGTGGCTCAAGCCTGTAATCCCAGCACTTTGGGAGGCCGAGACGGGCGGATCACGAGGTCAGGAGATTGAGACCATCTTGGCTAACATGGTGAAACCCCGTCTCTACCAAAAAATACAAAAAACTAGCCGGGCGAGGTGGCGGGCACCTGTAGTTCCAGCTACTCAGGAGGCTGAGGCAGGAGAATGGCATAAACCCGGGAGGCGGAGCTTGCAGTGAGCTGAGATCTGGCCACTGCACTCCAGCCTGGGCAACAGAGCGAGACTCCGTCTCAAAAAAAAAAAAAAAAAGTTGAGGAAACTGAGGCACATGGAAATTAAATAATTTTCCTGAGGTTACATAGCATAATCAAGATTTAAACTTGGGCAGGTTGGTGCCAGAGACTGTACTCTTAATCATTATATTATTGCAGTATAATTTTGAAAGAATGATAAACCATGAATTATAGGAAAATATTGTTTATGTTTTAGAGCGGTAAAGCCCTTCTTTCTTTCTTTCTTTTTTTTTTTTTTTTTTGAGACTGAGTTTCACTTTTGTTGCCCCGGTTGGAGTGCAATGACATGATCTCAGCTCACCATGACCTCTGCCTCCTGGGTTCAAGCCATTCTCCTGCCTCAGCCTCCCAAGTAGCTGGGACTACAGGCATGCACCACCGCACCGGCTAATTTTGTAATTTTAGTAGAGACAGGGTTTCTGCATGCTGGTCAGGCAGGTCTCGAACTCCCGACCTCAGGTGATCCGCCTGCCTCAGCCTCCCAAAGTGTTAGGATTACAGGCGTGAGCCATTGCGCCCGGCCTAGAGTGGTAAAGCCTTTCTAAGCAATTGCTGAAATTAAAAACTTGGGCATGGCAAAAGACACCATAAATAAAAGACAAATGACTGAGAGATAATGTATGTCACATATAGACAGATTATTGATATCTTTCATACACAAACAACTTTTCTAAACTGATATGACAATAACAAATCAATAGAAAAAATGGGCACAAGATAAAATATGCCATTTTAAAGGAGAAATACAAAAGACCAGTAAATATGTGAAAAGATGTTGAATCTCAATAATAATTAATTAGCAAGACACCACTTTTCAACTAAAAAACTAAAAAAATTTCTGACAAAAACTAAAAATATTTCTAACATCTGGTGTTGTGATAATGCTGGCAGATAGTCAGTCACTCTCATACATCACTGGTGGACTTCCCTGGAGTGTATTTGACAATATCTACTACAATAAAAAAAAAATCTACTCTGAAACCTGCAAAGTCACTTCCTGTCATTATTCCACAGGAATACTTAATTACTCATGCATAATTCATTCATGCACAATCAATTCAGTTCACAATTACAAAATGTGTTACATTGTTTTGTACAAGTAGCACTGTTGGTAATAGCAAAAAAGTGAAATACATCAAGATGGGCTAGTTAAATTAATTATGGTACTTCCATACAAAGGAATATTATGTTGCTATTAAAGGATGAGGTTACTCTATTTTCCAGACTTCTTGTCCTTGCTATATTGATTGGTCAAAACAAAACAAAAATAAGTTGCAAAACAATACGTCTACCATGACCTTATCCTGGTATAAAGAAAAACTGTAGGCCAGGCATGGTTAATCCCAGCACTTTGGGAGGCTGAGGTGGGTGGATCACAAGGTCAGGAGTTCAAGACCAGCCTAACCAAGATAGTGAAACCTTGTCACTACTAAAAATACAAAAATTAGCCGGGCGTGGTGGCATGTGCCTGTAGTCCCAGATACTCGGGAGGCTGAGATAGGAGAATTGCTTGAACCCGGGAGGCAGAAGTTGCAGTGAGCTGAGATCTCGCCATTACACTCTAGCCTGGGTGACAGAGCTAGAGTCTGTCTCAAAAAAGAAAAAAAAAAGATTATTGGCCAAATATTTGCCCTCATTCCCTCCCCTAAAATAGTCATTGGTGGCTCTAACTTGTCACCATATTGCTAACCCACTGTGTCTTCTTGTCTCTGTTTTCTTTTACAAGCAAACTTGAAACTTCCCCAACTTTCTGTTCATTTCTTCTGGATAGCAATTCAGTGCTACTGTTGTCATCCCTTCTTCTCAATACATTTTCGATACTAACTCATCTTGTAGATTAATATATCAATTAGGATTAGGTTAAATTGTATGTGACAGAAAACCCCCAAGCAGTGGTGGGCTGTGCAAGATATAAGTTGATTTTTCCCTACTATGCAAATGAACCGAGAGGTAGGTGCTCCAAGGCTGGTACAGCAGCAGTGTCATCTTCAGGGACTGGGCTTTCTTCTCTCTTGTTCCTCCGAGCTCAACTTACGACTTTCATTTCATAGTTCAAGTTGGCTGCTCAAACTCAAGCACCTAAGAAGGAAAGGACAAAGAAGAAGTCCGGGCGCGGTGGCTCACGTCTGTTAGTCCCAGCACTTTGGGAGGCTGAGGCGGGTGGATCACAAGGTCAGGAGTTCAAGACCAGCCTAGTCACATGGTGAAACCCTGTCTCTACTAAAAAACTACCAGTGTGGTGGCACACACTGGTAGTCCCAACTACTCTGGAGGCTGAGGCAGGAGAATCGCTTGAACCCAGGTGGCGGAGGTTGCGGTGAGCTGAGATCATGCTACTGCACTCCAGCCTGTGCAACAGAGCAAGACTGTCTCCAAAAAAACAAAGGACAAAGAAGAGAGTACTTCCCATTAAAGACATTCCTGGGATTGCCTGGAGGTTGCTTACACCCCATTAGTCAAGACTTAGCCACATGACTACATTCAGCTGAAAAGAAGATTGGAAAAAATAACCTTTATTATTGGCTACAGTGCTCAGTTGAAAATTATGTTCTGTTGCTAATGAAAGGGATTTTGGGGGATAGTCGGCAGTCTCTAACACAACTAACAGTGTTTTACCTTGCACACAAGGAAGGGCTTTTCAGGCTGGTACAAGAACATGCGCAGAGACAGGAAAATGTGTTCATGTGCCTCGAACAGGACATGGGTGGAAGGTCGGGCTAGAAAGAGAGGCAGATACCGTGTTAGGAAAGGCTTTGAGAGTTAGGCTGAGAAGTTTGCTTTTGTCCTGTAGGCAGTAGGGAGCCAAACAGATCCTTCTATTTGGTATAAATCCTTCCAGGGATTTAAACTAATTGCTTGTCTGAGTTCATTTTATTTATTTATTTTGAGACAGGGTCTCACTTTGTCACCCAGGCTGGAGTGCAGTGGCGGGAACACAGCTTACTGCAGCCTCCACCTCCCAGGCTCAAGCGATCCTCCCACTTCAGGGCCCCAAGAAGCTGAGACTGCAGGTGCACATCACCATGCCTGGCTAAATTTTGTGTGTGTGTGTGTGTGTGTGTGTGTGTATATATATATATATATATATTTTTTTTTTTTTGTAGAGACGGAGTTTCGCCATGTTACCCAGGCTGGTCCATTATATACATATATGTATAGAGAGACGGAGTCTTGCTCTGTTCCCAGGCTGGAGTGCAGTGGCCGGATCTCAGCTCAATGAAATCCCAGGTTCAAGCGATTCTCCTGTCTCAGCCTCCAAAGTAGCTGGGATTACAGGCACCTGCATGCCCAGCTAATTTTTGCATTTTTAGTAGAGATGGAGTTTCACCATGTTGGCCAGGCTGGTCTTGAACTTCTGACCTCAGGTGATCTGCCTGCCTCAGCCTCCCAACATGCTGGGGTTACAGGCATGAGCCACCACGCCTGGCCCCATTTTATATTTTTTAACATAAAAATTGTGTAAGTCCCAACATTTAGAAAATAGAGGAATGTATAAAACCAACCATGTTACCCTAAGACAATTCCTGTTAGTGGTTTGGCTTTGTTTCCTCACAGTCTTTGGAAACACTGTTGTAGTCATAATGCAGATACAATCCCAAGTCCTGTTTCTCTTTTTGCACATAAGCTCGTATCATGAGCATCTCCTTATGTGGTCACTTGATCTTCCCAAATACTATTTTCAAATGACCATGTATAACATCCCAGTAAAATAATCTACCAACCATTTCTATACAGTATTCTACATTTTTGGCCATTTAGGTTGGGTATTGGCTAAATTACTTTTTACATTTTGTAAGAGGTTGATAGCTTCAACGTCATAAGCTTTTTCTTATTTGTTACTATATCATTAGAAGACATTTGATTTCAAGTATTAGAGTAATGAAAACTGTGGCTTAGATAAGACATTTATCTCACATAATAAAAAGTAAGAGGTGGTAAGTGAGTCAACAATGCCAAGCTTCTGCTGTGTCTCTCTGCAGTCTTTTGGGTTTCTTTGCTTGTCCTCAGGGCTGCTGCAGCCCTCAAGACGTCTAATTCTCCCACGACTACACCCAAAGTACGTAAGAAAGACGGGTGCTCCTGCCCGTGTCTACTTAATCTAACTGGTAAGCAGCACCTCTCCCAGGAGCAAGCAAGACTTTCCCGAACATTTCGTTGATGAGGACTGGGTCACACAGCCACTCATAGCTGCAGGGGAAGCTGAGAAGCAGGAATCAGAAGATTCTTTTTCAGTCTTAGACATTATGATTCATCCCCTGGAACAGAACATTTTGTCCATCTCAAAATAGAAGTTCTTTTAGCAAGGAAGAAGACCTGACTATCGGGCAGGTAGTCACCTATGTTAAACGTGGGACTTACTGTGGAGGCAAAGAAAACCACAAAAATGGTTTACAGATTAAGTTCTCAGAATCTGCCCTGTATTGCTGCATGGGCTAGAATGGAGAAACAGGCCCTCAAAATGCAGCACTGGACTTCACATTATTTTTTTTTCTTTACAATGAAACTTCATCTGCCTTTTTTTTAAATAAAAAATTCCCAGCAAATCAAAAAGCTGAAGTGAAACCAAATACATTAGAGAATCACTGAAGAGAATAAACTATATGAGTATAGCTCTTCATTAAAAATAGATTGTAATGTTTATTTTTCTGATTATAGAGTTAATCCTTACTGATCACTAAAAATCTGCAGAGTACAAAAAATTAAAGAAAAAAAGTGAAAAAATTATCTCCAATTTTACCATTCAGAAACAGTCACTATTACTATTGGGTCTAATTATTTGTTGCCTTTCAGACGTATGAAAAAAATTTTTTTCATATTAAATTGGGATTTGGGCTGGGCATGGTGACTGATGCCTGTAATCCCAGCACTTTGGGAGGCCAAGGCGGGTGGATTATCTGAGGTCAGGAGTTTGAGACCAGCCTGGCCAACATGGAGAAACCCCATCTCTACCAAAAACACAAAAATTATCTGGATGTGGTGGTGCAGGCTTGTAATCCCAGCTAATCGGGAGGCTGAGGCATAAGAGTCACTTGAACCTGGGAGGCAGAGGTTGCAGTGAGCTGAGATTGTGCCACTGCACTCCAGCCTGGGCAACAGAGCAAGACTCTGTCTCAAATAAATAAACAAATAAAAAATAAATTGGGATTTTACTATATAGATAGTTTAATTTTGTAGCTTACTCTTTATAATAACAAATCTATGTCCATTTAAAAATAACAGTTTTTCTCTATTTTTTGCATGTCTGTCTTCCATTCGATGTATACCTCTTGATGTACTATAATGAGTTAATCTGAAAAGTAATTTGTCTTCTGGAAGGGGAAATGCTGTAGAAGTAAATTGATCCAGGGAGTCCCCTTACTCATTGGCTGTGTAGCCTTATGTAAGTTGATTAACCTTTCTGAGCTTCAGTTTTCTCATTTATAAAGTGAAGATGTTGGTAATAATAATAATAGTTGTTTTTGCTGTTTTACGGTTTTCTTGTGATAAATGGTAATATAAAAGGATTTTGTAAATTGAATTTGAAAGACAAAAATTTAAAGTTAAAAGAAAACTTAGTAATGTGAATATCCTTTCAAAATATTTTTAGAAATCTCATTATTTTATATTTAGAAGATTAATTTAAAAGACAGGAATTAAAGAACAAAAACAATTTTATTTTCTATTTTGAATAATAAATACCATAGAGGTAATTTTGCTCAAAATTGTAAAGCTTGTTTTGTTTTTGGTAAACACTTGAGAACTTAAACTTATTATTTGGAAAAAACATTTTAATAGAAATTTTGCTTTTTAAAAGGTTTATGTGGTTTAAAAAAAGCAAAAACATTTGTTTATGACTAATCTTGAAATTTTATGTATAATTTAAAATGTCATTTAAGCAGGAAGGTACTCATTTAGGAGAAATTACAAAAATACTTCCTTTTCTTTTAAATGATTAAAAAAATGCACAGCTACAATAATTTAGGTAATAATAATAATAAGGAGAAAGCAGCAGGCTTAGTTTGAAACCAGACCTTGCAATCCTTGACTGCACTTGTCACAAACATGTTTTCCTCTAATGAGCCTCAAGCATTTCCCACTACCTCTTTCTTTTTGAGCACAGACACTGAATTAATTTTCCGGAAACCTCACTTTTTTTATTTCTGAGTACTCCTTTATCTTCCCATGAGAAGAGAAAGCTACTAAAATAGCCCAGGATGTGTTTCCCAGATATCATTTCCATTCTAAGGGAAAGTTAAAACAGCGCTTCTAAGAGGTTTGACGCAAAAGCCTCCAGAATGCCTTGTTTTTGGAGTCTGTTTGGAAGTTTGAATTGGGTTGGAATCCTCTAAATATGACCCTGTGTAAGCTGAGTAATGAGGAAGATGACTTTGCTATGCTCAGCTGTGGTGCAGTGATTCTCCACTGAGAATCAGCTGCGATAAAAATCACTGGTTATTATGTAAAACATACTGTGACCAAAGCAATGACAAGGGTTTATAGAGAAAACTTAGGTTGACTTGCTCAATGAAGTTAAGAAAAATAAAAAAAGAGCAGCAACTTTTCATCTGGTTCATATAAATGATAGATGCTCATTACAGAAAATTTGGGAAATATGTAGCTAGGCGGCATGGCTCATGCCTGAAATGCTCGATCGGCCGCTGCTCACCTCCTGCTGTGTGGCCCAGTTCTTAACAGGCCACGGATGGGTACCAGTCTGCGGCCCCAGGATTAGGGACCCCTGACCTAGCGGTTGCCTCTATAAACATTTGCATGTGTGTATACAACAAGTTGAATCCAAATTAGTTTTGTAACCTGCTTTTTTCACTTAATACTATATTGTGAGCCTATATATATTCCCTATAATACTATATATATTCCCATGTCATTAAAGATTTTTTGATTTGCAGTGAGCTGATATTGTCTGCTTCCTAGGACTGAGCCACCAGGAGCAAAGAAAGGAAACATTGCCTTCCAGAAGAACACGGTTAACTCTGGTGCCCATACTTGTCTCTCTTTCATTGAGCCCATGACTATATTTCCTGATAAGCCATGCCAACTGGTGTCAAGTCTCATCTGGATAACATATTTTGGTGTTGTCATTGTTGTTGTTTTTTATCTATGGGCCTAATTGCAATTTATAAATAAATACGTATTTTCACACAGATATTTTAAAGTTGGTTCTTTTCATGATAATTGCATCAGTAATAAAGTGAATGAAATTGACAATTTTACTTAACTGACTCAACATTTATCATTTATCTTGAGCAGGGAATACTTCCAAGACAAGAAATTAATTGGTGAGGAAGAAGGGATATGCTAATCTGAATCTGGCTTCCCAAAGCTTTAGCCAAATTATTCCTGATTTGCCAACAGGTCAAATATAAAATTTCTCTTGAAGTAAGGAAAACTTAAGGAGTGTTCTATGTTCTGGTGAGCTGATTTTCTCAACCATTTTTAATACCGTAAATGGAATCTTTAAAAACAAACAAACAAAATCTACATTCATCCAAAGCCAAAAATCTGTACACATTCTGGACATTTGTGCAAAAAAAATTTAAAAGGCTACATGGAATTAAAATGACACTGGTCATTTACTTTCTAACTCAGGACATACCCTGACTTCCTTGTGTTGGTTATATGTCACTATAAGATGCAGTTATTTCTTTATTTTTAATTTTTTTCTATTTTTTGTAGAGATGGGGTCTTGCTATGTTGCCCAGGCTGGTCTCAAACTCCTGATCTCAAGTGATCCTCCCATCTTCGCCTCCCAAAGCACTAGGATTACAAGTGTGAGCCACTGTGCCCAGGCTAAGATGCATTTTACTCACTTAAGAGAACTAACCTGTTCAGATTATGAATTGACAAGTCATATCAATACTAGTTTTGCGTGACTTTCAGAAGACAATCACACACTTCATCTACAAATCAGCATATGTCTGTAACATCTTCCACAACTCAGGAGGGCAGATGAAAGCCATTCTCACACATGTCGTTCACATTATCAGCAGAAACTGTGCGGTGGTGGGTGGAGTTCCTTTTGTTTAGTTGTATGATGGTGATAGCTAATTAAAATGGCATTTAGAAATGAATGCCTAAAACTTGCGCTAACCCAGGAAAATACAGGCATCTTAGGAATAAGAAGACAAAAAGAGACAAAGAACTATTCTTTAAAAGTGCAAGGAACAGAGAGAGGGCAAGGGAAAAGGTTTCTTCTGGAGTAGGGAGGAAACACGAAACAACAACAAAAGAAAATGTTTCTTCTTTTTTGGATGAGAATAAGAGTAACCTTTGAAATTTAAAATTGATCTTTGTCAATGAGTCATTTGGAATTCAGCATCAGGCAAACTAGCTTGAGAGGCTCAGGTACTCACCTAGTGGAGAGACCTAACAAGTAATATTTAAATAATGTAGCTGCAGCCTGAAGTCAAGGATACCAAAGATATTGGCAAAAGTCAACTGGCTACCATCATAAAGGTGTGCAAAGGTCAACTATGGAATCAGGCTGTGCTGTTTATTGCCCCTGCGGCCCCGAGCAAGATACTTAATCTTTCTGTGCCTCAGTTTCCTCCTTTGCATATGGAGATAACAATGGCACCTACCTCATAATTGTTGGGATGATTGGGAAAATGCATATAAAGTGCTTAACTGGGCCCGATGCAGTGGCTCACGCCTGCAACGCCAGCACTTTGGGAGGCTGAGGCAGGCGGATCCCTTGAGCCCATGAGTTTCTAACCAGTCTGGGCAACACAGCGAAATCGGACTCTACAAAAAGTACAAAAATTAGCTGGGCGGGGTGCTGTGTGCCTGTGGTCCCAGCTACTCAGGAGGCTGAGGTTGGGGGGATCACCAGAGCCTGGGAGGCGCAGGTTGCAGTGAGCTGAGATCTGCCTGGGTGACAGAGTGAGACTCTGTCTCAGAAAAAAAAAAAAAAAGTGCTTAACTGACTAATCTAATGTAGTGCCTAATAAATGGTAAGCCAGTGTGACCATTATTATGAAATTATCAGTATGTTCTGATTACAAAGATCAAGGGAGGCCGGGTCCGGTGGCTCACGCCTGTAATCCCAGCACTTTTGGAGGCTGAGGCGGGTGGATCACCTGAGGTCAGGAGTTTGAGACCAGCCTGGCCAATATGGCAAAACCCCATCTCTACTAAAAATACAAAAAATTAGTTGGGCATGGTGGTGTGTGCCTGTAATTCCAGCTACTCAGGAGGCTGAGGCAAGAGAATCGCTTGAACCCGGGAGGCGAAGGTTGCAGTGAGCCAAGATCACGCCACTGCGCTCCAGCCTGGCGCCAGAGCGGGACTGTCTCAAAACAACAACAACAACAACAACAACAACAACAACAACAACAACAACAACCCATCAAGGGAGCAGAGAATAACAAGCTGAAGAAGAAAGCAGCATGGTGGTGCTATGTTTTGAAAAAGCTCCTACAACCCTACAACTCTGGAATTTTCCACTAGGTACTTGGCTGTGGTTGTAGGTCTCTCTCCATGGCAGTCTGTAATGGAAAAGACTTTCAAGGATTCAGAGAAGAGACTCAGAAAGGACTCAGAAAGGTGGAGGACTGAGCAGTTAAGTGGAGGAATGGGGCTGAGAGATGAGCACCAACTTGCCCTGGGGTAAAGCTGCGTGGTCAGCTTCTCCCGCTGGCAGGTGTGGATAGAACAGGAAGCGGACTGTGCTTCAGCAAGGAGGAGCCGGGGCTTGGTGATGCCCGATGATCATTAAACCTACGGATTTATGCCAATGTTAAAGACCATTGAACGTTATGGTGGGGAGTGCTAGCTCACACCTGTAATCCCAGCACTTTGGGAGGGTGAGGGGGATGGATCACCTGAGGTCAGGAGTTCCAGACTAGCCTGGCCAACAGGGTGAAACCCTGTCTCTATTAAAAATATAAAAATTAGTCTGGCGTGGTGGTGGACACCTGTAATCCCAGCTACTCAGGAGGCTGAGGCAGGAGTATCACTTGAATCCGGGAGGTGGGGTTTGTAGTGAGCCGAGATGGCACCACTGCACTCCAGCCTGGGCAACAGAGCAAAAACTCCATCTCAAAACAACATATATAGGCCAGGTGCGGTGGCTCATGCCTGTAATCCTGGCACTTTGGGAGGCCGAGGGGGACAGATCACCTAAGGTCAGGAGTTTGTTTAAGACCAGTTTGGCCAACATGGCGAAACCCCATCTCTACTAAAAATATAAAAATTAGCTGGGTGTGGTGGTGGGCCCCTGTAATCCCAGCTACTTAGGAGTCTGAGGCAGGAGAATCGCTTGAACCCGGGAGGTGGAGGTTGTAGTGAGCTGAGATTGTGCCACTGCACTCCAGCCTGGGCAATGGGGAGAGTCTGTCTCACACACACACACACACACACACACAAACACACACACACAATAGGCCATTGAACATTAAAATGGCTTTTGGATATTTTTTAAAAGACTAAATTTTTCATCTTTCTGTCAAGGACTTTCCTGACCATCCTTTTTAAGTATGCACCCTCCAAGTTTTCAATCCCCCTTCCTTACTTTGTTTTTCTTCTTAGTAATTAGCTCCCTGTAACATATTCTACTACTAGAGTTTCACGTTCATTGCTTGTCTTCCTAGTATGTAGATATAAACTCCGTTGAGCAGGCTGTTTTTGTTCTTCTTGTTCGCTGCTATCTCCCTAGCACCTAGCCCAGTGCTCAATCAGGATTACAGCAAGTGTTCAGTAAATGTTTGTTGAATGAAAGGAAAAGTTCTCATTTAGCTTAGGGCATTTGTAGTGGGGCAACCAGATGGCTTCAGGAGGCACCTCTGAAGATTCTGCATTGCTCAGATTATGCATAAGGAATCAAGTATCATTAACAATTTGGTTTTAAATGTTCTGTATCCTTTTAACTCATCACGACAATAAACACATGACGTTAGAATCCTCTGAGTGATGTGTGAGCTTCTATGACTTTATTCCACATGAATTTGGGCCTTGCCAAAGCTTCTCAAATTTTGCAGTTCAACAGTTGTTATTTAAAGAGGGGGTAGGGCTGGAGGGGGAAAAACTCCAGAAAGCAAACATCCAAAACAGGAGTGGCTAATAACAGCCAGTACGTATTGAGTATTTACTGTATTCCAAGCACTAGTCAGCTTTTTTTTTCTTTTCTTTTCTTTTTTTTTTAATAAACCTCTTCCAAGTTAGATATTATACCTGTTTTGCAGATGGGCAGATCAGGGCCTCATCTTTAGTAATAAGTGGAGCCAGGATTCGCATCTTGTTTTGTCTGAATCCAAATTTGTATTTCTCCAAAATTTCAGATTGCCTTTTAGTGTAAGCTTCAACCTGTTCCCTACAGCACAGCGAGGAGATCTGTTACTTTGAAAAGATGGCAAGTTAACACTCGGTCTGCCCTGCCTCACAACTGAAATGTTTGCAGCGCCCGCTGTGAGCAGATGTGCTGGGTTGCAGTTACCCTGTGATGTTTGTGCTCAAACTGAAGATCCCTATCAATGCAATGAGTAAGACATGAGTTTGAGAAGAAGCAGTGATGACCTTCTTCTTCACTTCTCCCACTGATCAATTTCTACATCACTGTGTGTTGCAGTGCTTTGCAGTGTGTCCTGTGCTTTGCAGTCATTCCCTAGGAGCTTGGGCACTTGACCCAAAGATACTGCTCTTACTAACACTACATTTTAAACTCCTCCTCTGGACTCACTCCCAGAGCCTGCAGTACAATCTTTAAAAACTTTGTCAATGATGGCAAAATCTTTATCCTTTTAGAGTGGATTTGATTTTAGGAGACAGCCATTCGGAGCTACATCCAGTAAATAAGGTGGGTTAAAAAGCCAGGTACTATTTTGAGTCAAAAACAAGTTGTGAACAGAATGCAGAGATACTAGTTTTGTTTTGTAGTTTATTAAGCTATCTCTCAAGGATATTGTAAAAAGGGTCTAAATGCACTTTGACTAATGTCTGCGATGTTGCAAAAGTGCATCAACTATCGAGGGACTGCTTTGAAGGGAAACGGTCATTTGACTACATTTGCTCTGCTCTGACAGGCTTTTTTTAAAAAAGGTGTATCATAACTTTAGAGCCACAGCTTGAATTATCACTTCGGATGCTATCATCTTCCACAAGACGACCCTGTCTTCTTATGAATTATGGCTCTGCAATAAAAAGAACCAGGATGTGAATGTTTGCTAGATCAACACAGTTATCCAGGGCAAACAAACCAGAATAAACATGGCAGTTGAGAATCCTGAGAACCGAATATTCACTGAAACAAAAAGCAATATGCTATGATACATTAACATATTTAAAGAGAAAATAAATGATGAGAATAACAGCAGGGGAAATGACGTTTTTATGGGTATGGCAATAAGAGGGAAGCTAGAAGATGTTTCAAATGCTATTATCTGGTTAGGCAGGGTGGTTTTTTTTTTTTTTTTTTTTACAATGAATTAAAATGCATAAAGAGGAAATCACCCATGAGATTTCTAGCCTGTGGCATTTTGAAGCTATTTCAATATTCTGAATTTAGAAAGTATTTTATATCAATGTATTTTTACACTAAAAGTTACATCAGAATTAAGATCATTCTCTTAACATTTTATAGTTCTCATCATGAAATCTCTCAATCAGAAAGAAAGGATATTTTGTTTTAATACAGTTGTTCATCATCCAGTGGGGAACTGGGTGAGAATAATTGCAATATGACTAATGGCCTGGGTTTGAAATTCAGAGCCTTCAGACAAGGTTTTAGTACATATTACCTATCTTCACAACTCACTGAAATATTTTATTAGGTGGCATAAATGAGGGTCTGTGTAAACATTAAAAGCTACCCACTGAATCTAAATCATTTCAGTTAATATGCTAATAGCAAGGGGGAGGGAAAGGTATCTCACTAACCCAGCATTGAAATAATTTAGTAGATGAATCATGTCTCAAGGTTTCTAAGATTTACTATTCATACAATTACAATTGTCATTAAGAGTTTTCGCTGGTGTAAGTGGCATAACAGCTTTGCAATGAGCAAACATAGTGCTTATGCATGAGTTCAGGGTACACAGGTAGTTGTCATACTATTTTAAAAACCTCAGTAAAAGAGGAGACTATTAAAGTAAAAGTAAGCTGTTCTTTTGCCATGTCAGAGAACATTGCTGATGCAGGTGGTTTTGAGAAAGTAAGTCTTTGCTTTTTCACCTTGACCTGACTGGGACCGTTTGCACAGGGAATCCTGGAGGGGGCATGTTTAGGGCCAAGGAAATGGGCCTTGGGCCTCGGGGCTCTGGCTGCTCCTCCTTGCCGGCGCTAGTTCAGTTCTCTCTGTGGGGAGGCAGCGGGAGTGACAGCCAGGACAGATGAATGGGGTGAATCTTGGTTCTGGTTTTGTTGGCCATAGGGTCTTATGCGAATCATTTAACCAGTTGAAGTCTCTGTTTCCTTGGCTGTTAAAATAGGGTTTAAAGTGTTTACCGTAAAGGGTAGCTGTGAGGCTGTGAGATGGGAGAATCAATCTACTGGTCAGAAAGCGGTTGTTGAATGACTGTTCGGTGCCTGGGATTTCTGAGTGAGCAAGGCTGGACCCCGAGCCCTGGGACCACTGAAGTGAACACCACAGGGCCGTTTGGTGAGTGCTCCAGCCGTGTTAACACAACGTGCTGTGGAGCCCCTGGGAGGGCACCTCACTGGGCTTGCAGGGGAGGTGGGTGGTGGCTGCAGATGGCTTCCTGGAAGATGGCTCAGAGGGGGCCTCTGATTCCCAGTTAGGGACTGCGGACCCATGGTTTCCTTCCTCCTGCCACTCTGAAGTCCCCAGGATTTCCCCCTACCCCATCCCAAGGACGGACCACACAGCATCAGAAGGGACACGCTGTGGGGCTTGGGTGTGTGTGTGTCTGTGAATGTGTGCATGTATTTTCAGCGTTTGCTTCCTCCTCTCACCACTACCCCTGTCGGTTAAAAGTCTGTTAAAAGAATGAGAACGAGAGAGAGAGAGGAGAGGAGGGACGGGGTGGGGGAGGAGGGGAGTGGGGAGAGAGAGAGACACCAAAAAGACATTTTCAAGAAAGGAAGAAAATTAGATGCCAACCCCCTGTCCCCTCTGTCTAAGAAAATCCTCTCTGAGATTAAACTGTGTGAAGATCAGAGGCGTGTAAGTCAGGAGTAGGAGGAAGCCCAATGCTGGACTGTACCGGATCATCTAAAACTGGCAATTCCAGGCACAGAAAGCCAGTTCTTCAGAAGCAGAAGGGTGGTCAGCCATGGGGTGAAAGGGACAGGGGTCTCGCAGCCAGGCACGACAGTGCCCTTCCTAGTCCCTTCCAGGATGGGGTGGGAGTGCCTGTGCCTGAGGACACACCCAGTCCATCCCGACTCTGGAGTACGTCTCCACTTTCGTGCAGAAAATGGTACAAGGCCTGAGGCCTGGAGCTCCTGATAAATCATGCTGGTGGCGTTTCTAGCTTTGTTTCCCAAAGGGCAGAGCCTCACCTCCCTTTCTACTTAGGAGATGGAGGGGGTCTGTCTGCACAGGAAGCTGTCCTTGTGTGACTCCTCTGCTTTCTGAAGGGGAGACAGTGTCCCCCTTAAAGGACACTGGATCTCTTGTTGGAGGGGCAACCAGTTTTGAACTCTTTGCCTCTTTAAATCTTTTAGAAACTTGAATGAGACAAACTTTTTATCCTGAAGTTTCTGAAGCATATCTGAAATCATTTTTCTTTCTTCTTCTTCTTCTTCTTCTTCTTCTTCTTCTTCTTCTTCTTCTTCTTCTTCTTCTTCTTCTTCTTCTTCTTCTTCTTATTTAGGCTGAAGTCTCACTCTGTTGCCCAGGCTGGAGTGCAGTGGTGTGATCTCAGCTCACTGCAACCTCTGCCTACCGGGTTCAAGCAATTTTCCTGCCTCAGCCTCTTGAGTAGCTGGGATTACAGGAATGCACCACCACGCCCGGCTAATTTTTGTATTTTTAGTAGAGATGGGGTTTCACCATGTTGACCAGGCTGGTCTCGAAATCCTGACCTCAAGCGATCTGCCCTCCTCGGCCTCCCAAAGTTTTGGGATTATAGGCGTGAGCCACTGCACTCTGCCTATTATTATTATTATTATTTTAGAGACTGGGTCTCGCTATATTGCTCAGGCTGGTCTTGGACTTCTGGCTCAAACAATTCGCCTGCCTCAGCCTCCCAAAGTATGGGGATTATAGGCGTGAGCCACTGTGTCCGGTCCATGAAGTCATTTCTCATCTCTGGATAAAACTGGAACATCAAAGCAGTGTTGTGGCGTGGTACACTCTGTTAATCTCCTGCTACACTCTCCCCGCTGCACGCCCTGGAGTTGCTTTTAGTGAACTCTTTGGTGAGATGCAATCAGCATACATGGAGGAAAAGTGTAAGGAACCACCGCACAGACTTGTGGCTGGCTGCGTGGAGTCTAAACACGGTGTTTCACTTCAGCCATGTTGTCTCTCTATGGGAATCCAGGGGGCAGAGTTCCTCTTTAATCTCAGCACTGGGGAGCCAGGGAGGCCTCATGGTTCTGAGCTATTTGTTTATGTTTCTCCCGTGGGCAAAGAGTTTTCTGTGTGGTGGTAGTTCCTGCTTCATACCCGTTGCTGAAGAGCGTGGAACCACATGGCATACATTCTCTGTAATTAACCTTACCCCTCGTTTTAGTGTCGCTTTTGTCTTCACTTCTCTTGGCCCCATTTTCATATTTCTTGTTTTTAATTGTTTCATTTTGCTAAGGTGAAAGTATTTTTGCAAGATGCTCTAAATCCTTTGATGAACAAAACCAGAAGTAAATAAAGTATCCACAAGCTTATGTTCTGCTCAGCGGATAACATCATCATGGTGATCTGGCTTTCCACAGAGGATTTTCCCTTTCTTTCCTTTCTTTCTTTTCTTTCTTTCCTTCCCTTCCCTCCCTTCCCTTCCCTTCTTCTGTCTCTCTGTCTCTCTCTCTCTGTCTCTTTTTGAGACAGAGTCTTGCTGTGTCCCCAGGCTGGAGTGTGGTGGTGGATCGCAGCTCACTGCAACCTCAACCTCATGGGTTCAAGCAATCCTGCCTTGGACTCCTGAGTAGCTGGGACTACAGGTGTGGTTGCTCAGCTGATTTTTATATTTTTGTAGAGATGGGATCTCACTATGTTGCCCAGGCTGGTCTCGAACTCCTAGGTTCAAGCAATGCTCCCCCCTTGGCCTCCCAAAGTGCTGGTATTACAGGTGTGAGCCACCACCACCGCACCTGGCCTCCCACAGAGGATTTTCTAGGAGATAATGTGCTCTTCAGAAGGCTCAAGGATCTCAGCTGGCAGATTGAGTTCTTACTATGCATCAACAAATTGACACTTGGGTTCATATGAAAGTCTTGTGAACTTGGTAATTGTGTGTCTATTGATAAGAATGCTCACCTTGTACCACTGATTCCCTCTACAACTGTGCTGCAAGCACAGTCATCTGCTTTCACTTCTTTGAACATGCCAACTTCTTTCCTACCTCAAGGCCTTTGCATGTACTATTCACCTCTGCTTGGAATGTTCTTTCCTCCTTCTCATCCATTAGAGTGGCAGCAGCACTTTAGAATAATCAGAGGGGTTTAAAATAATATTGATGTCCGGTCCCCACCCAGCCCAATTAAACTCAAATCTTTGCGTGTGGGGCCGATGCACTGATAAAATAAAATAAAAGGCATGGAGTTGATTTTATCCTTATGGCCGGCAGGTATTTTGACCAAGCTATCACCGTGAGCGGTAGCATCAACAGTTACTGAGGGATTCGGGGCACAGGGGGGTGTGACCACATCACGAAAGTTCCATTTGTTGGGTTAGGCGTTTAGCCATAACCTAAGTAGTTGCAGATGGTCTTTACACCTGGATTGCCCATTAGGACAAAACAAGTAAACTTGTGTTTTTAGGCAAATAATGAAACTCTGAGGAGTCTGAAAAAGCAACTCATTGCCAGGTACCTCCCAGCCCAGGTGCCCATCCACACAGGGGTGAACGCACGGCGGGGGCTGCTTGAACTCTCACTAAGCCTGCGTCTGTTCTTTGCAAAATATTATTTGATAGTTTTTAATGCAGCAAAGCAAGGCAGACAACCCATCTCCTGTTTTCCCCCAGCTGATGTGAGGAAAGTTCTAAGGTGCTGTTTCCTAAGCTCGGATTAACCAAGACGGATCAGTGGCATGGACTTTTTTTTTTTTTTTGTAATTTTACTTCCATGAGGAATCATTTGGACTCGTCAGTCTTCCATTCTTCAGTTTTACCTAGGGCTTTGCTGGAGGAAAATGGGGCGAAGCGAGAGAGAAATACAGTCTCAGAGTGGGGTGAGAGATAAATTCAACGCAAACCCAGCGGTGCAGCAAAGGCCTTATTCTGCCTCTGATCTGGGGAAGTTTCATATTCTAATGGAGAGAAACGCACGTGCACACACACCCCCCTAAACCCACACAAATGAAACCCCCTCTGCGGAGAAGCCGGCTACAGGAAACTGACTTAGGCACAGGAACTCGCTAATCTCTTTTGTCACATTCGGATTGCTCCTGCTGCCTCACGCACACTAAACCCAGCCATCTTGGGGTGGACTCCCTGCCAGCCCAACTCTTGTATTTTCAGTTCTTCTAGTGTGAATCAGTTAATGTTCTCGGGAGCAAGGGAGAGGTTAATCCTAGGAGGAAATCAACCACAGTGAAAAGGCTTGGGCCGCTTTTGTTTTCACATCCTTTTGCTGAACAAATTTGATCTCCGGAGTCAGTCATTTTACTGTCAAGAAATTCCTTCGGTGTTCTGCAACAGGTAAGGATTTTGCTTCTTTGAAAGTATTTCTTTGGTGTCAAAAGAAATTTTTCTAATTTTGTTTAGCTTTTACTCTAGGCCAAACATTGTAATGACTGATCTACCTGCTGTAAGGTGTAGAACCAATTCACAGTGGGACGGCGGGTTGGGGGGGTGGGTATTGCTTTGATATTCACTGCCCCTCACCACAGTCCTAACAAGATTTTTGAAACATTAAAAGTTACAGTCGTTGGCTTTTTGATTTTCCAGATATTCTAGAGAATGCATATGCTTGTGACTGACTGTGGCTGGGCTCAACTGTATGGGTAGTTTAAATACTACCCAAGGTTTGATGAAGTAAATCTAAAGACTAAGTTGTGCAAATCTGAACTTTAAAGTTGTCTAGTTCAGAAAAGAAAAAGAACCGAAATTCTAAATGATGTAGGTTTCAATCTGGAACTTCTAGCTTGTGTTTTTCACCTCTTGCCAATGCTAATGTCCATTTCCCAAAAGTGCTCTGTGATGTATAACATGTAGTTTTTAATTAAATTTAATTTTTCTTCTGAGGTGGTTTGATTTGGAGATATGCTATGAGGTACCAGTCAGTAGCCTGAGTTGTAACTAAACAAAGTTTGGGAAATCACCGGTTTTAGGTGCTTTACTAAATGAAAGTTGCCATTGAAGTATTTAAGCAGGCAACAAGTAGTTGGTGATCCCTTACTGGTTCTAAGCTGGTGCTGTGGAGGATGTAAGAAAAATATTTTTAAAATCTCTACTTTGAAGGGCCGTATAATCTAGTAGTCGTGATAAGAAGTAAAATTTAGGAAGCAGTGCAAGATGAGAATTCAGTGATGAGTGGGGAGCTCAGGCCTGAAGAGTTCTGTGAGTTCCGTAGAGGTGGTCTGGGGGCAAACTGGAGTCGTCGGGAAGATCTGGGCTTTGGAAGGATGCGAAGTGTTGGTAGAAGAAGAAGGGGAAGGTGATTTCAGACTAGGAGGACCTTGTGGGCAAAGGCACAAAGGCAAGGCTGATGTGGAGATGATAAGGCCAGTTGAAGAGACACTGGAGAAGAGAAGATAGTTTGTTTTACACATTGCAGGAAATCAGATTAGACGGTTAGGGTGTGGACGCAAAAGGGAGGACCTTACAGGCACTGGGGAGAAGGGACCCCATTCAATAGTCACTGGTCTCCCTCTGCCCTGGGCTGCGCCTCCTCGGCTCTCACGGCACTAGCAGAATTCCACGTGAGAGGAAGCTTGTCGAGTGTGGCCTCTTCCCACTGGGGCTGCTTTCTGCATCCGTACACCTGACTGTGGGCCTCCATTTGCCCTCTACTGTCTTCCCTTGGGACATCATTTACGCAGAGAAAGGTTCGTGTGGCTCGGGGTACAGGTAAGACCTCCACCTCTGGTTTCTACATTTTAAGGAGGCCTTTCAATTATCCGGGAATTAAAGTGGTCTTCCTCTTGGGAGGATGAGTTGGTTGATGAATGATAAGCAAGTCTCTATTCCTCAAAAGCGAGTCCCCAAATTCCATGAAATATGTGTTACTTTCTTTGCATGTCTAAATGAGATGGCACGGGTATACTTCTGTTCTTTTTCTGGACGTTGTTCAGAGAGTCAGTAGATCGTAATAATTCAGACACTATTTTTCTGGACCATAAAATATCTGAACCCATTTAATAACAAACATACAGCATGGTGAATAAGAACCCAACTTTTGAACCGGATTGCTTTGCATTGAATCCCCATTCCATCATTTCTGGGCTGTGGGAACCTCAGACAAGTTACTTCACTTCTTCAGTGCTCAGATTTTTAAAAAAATTCACAAAATAATTCAAATAACACTAATAATAACTGAAAATACCTACCTCAGAGAGTTGTTGCAGAGATCAAATGAGAGAAAAACATGTAAAGCATGTAGCCTAGTGCCTAATTTAAAAACAATCTCTCAATAGATACAACTCTTATGATTCTTCTTAAGGACTTGGCTATTGACACAAATGAAGGTGTTACGAGCCCAGGCTTAAGAGCAAGAAGCCTGCAAATCCCAACATTCTCCTAATCCCAACATTCCTTTCCAGGGAAAGTTGGGCAGGGGTGACAGGTGGAGACTGGGAATTGACATTTTTTGAGCACCAAATATGGACAAGGCACAGGGTTGGATGTTTTTCTAGTAGGAATACATATGAAGAAAGGAAAATAAGCTTGGAAACTGCTATTTTAAGCCTTTCTGTAACAGTTTCTCTAGCTTATGAGAGAGGTCCTCTGAGTAGTTGCTGCTTTACTTGTGGGCCTCCTTGTTTGATGTTGCTCTCTGAATGCTTGGGTGGAATTCTAGAGGTGATTTTCATTAGAGGCAGAGAGTGCGACCTTTCTTCCTTGCCCAGTTTAAATTAAATTATTCTATTTTACAATGTGTTAATTTTGGTGCTAACAAAGCACAACTAAAATTCCATTTCTACTTACAAGTGGGGATCGTTGTGGCATTAAGTGCTTATTTGGGTTCAGGATGCTTGGATCTAGGTGAAAGCCAAGATTAAAAAGCATCCTCCTTCCCCATTCCACTCTCTAGGTTATAAATATTTTTTGGATTAAAAGCCTCCTGTAAAAAATGGAAATCCACCTGGTGTGTTAATTGTGCAGGGGATTCCTAATTATGTGCGCAGATGATTTGAGTCAAACAGTGGTAGTGTTCCTTCTAGAGTCCCACTGGTGTCCTAAGGGAGGAGACTCTGGAGCTTTGTGTATGAAAAGGGATGGGCACAAGTCAGGATGGGGTGCACAGGTGGAGGCTGGGAGGCAGCATGACCGAGTGGGGGGCTGGGGTGGGCAGTGAGAGCAAGGAGGGTGTCAGAGATGGAAAGGATGACCCCAGGGGAGTAGTAGGGTGCCTGAAACTTAGGGCTCCTCCATGGCTCTGTAGCCGTTTGACTAGCAACTGCTTGAATGCCCTGAACAACCTTTTGACGACTTGCACAAGAAGTTCTCATGCTGTTGCCGGGATGTGGACAGTTGTTCAGCGATAATGATCATGTGTCTGCTGTTTCAGTGTGGAATAGTGGTTTCTAAAGCTGGCTGGACAGCAAAACCACTTGGGGAACTTTTAAGAAACTGAAATTCCATGTCTCATATCCCAACCCTCACATGAGATCCAGGAATCTGTGTGATTAAAAAATGCAAGCCCTAAAACAACTTGGAAAGTGGTCGTTTTACAGGTGGGGATTTAGGAACCAAGAATCCAGAACTCTCCTACCAGGGCCCCAGAAACTGTAAGTTGAATAGTGCTGAAATGAGGCAAATTGATCTATTCTCTATTGTGATTAATATTTTTACACAGAAAGTATTTTCCTTTGTTTTGAATTTATTCCTTGGGATGAGTTACTGGGAGTGGGGTGACTGGGTCAAAGGTGTGAGGATGTTTAGCTCAGTCATACCTACATTTTAACATGCAAACATAGGGCGCCACTAATTTAAAAACCAAAGTGTTGTATACATGTAGAAGCTACATATTATTCCGGGGCAGTCCAAAGAGGGGAAGCTGCTTTCAAGTGAGAAAGTGCTAAATCACATTCTTTTCTGGTAAAATAGAATGCTAATGAATTGCTTTTGGAAGAAATTTCCAGAGCATTGCTAAATGTTCAAGTGTTTCTTAGAGCATAAGTTGAACCTTTCTTATCTCTGCACTCAGTTTCTCGTAAAACAGAAGTCACAGTGACCTCTTCCTCATTTCGTAGAAAAGAAAACCAAGGAAGAGAGTGGTTAAGAAACAGAAGATACGGGTCTCATCACATTTGCCTGAGAACTACATATAGTCATCCATTCAGTGCCTCGTTAAGTAAACAAATGATCGAATCATTTGTATACATGATCTCACGGAAAAAACACCGTAAAATGAATGCTTGAGAGTTGGTAGACGGAATTATTCAACCCAGACAGGCATTAGATGTTCACTCTATCCCCCTTTTTTTTTGCATTAGATTTTGTTCATTATTTGTATCATCTGTGGACCTAAAAGCATGCTCATTGTTTGTCACACAGATGGGAACAGGGTGAAATTTCAATGATTTCAATTAAAAAAAAAAAGATGTGCTTTTGCAAAATATCAAGGGAGATGTTTACAGTGGTGTTCTAGAACAGGCTCGCTTACAAGTGCTGATTGTCATATTTTCAGAAATTTTCCAAGCCACTGAAATTACTGACTTCTCTTTATCTGTGTTATGGAAATGCTGTATTATAATGTGCTATCTGAGCATCTCTTTTCAATTTTGCATTCAGCGATGTCATGTTGGTGGCTTGAAATTGGCTATGGTAAAAGTATTTACACTGTGAAAATCAGCAAACACAGTAAATCAGGCTCCCTACCTTTTTTTCTTTTCGGGGCGCGGGGGGCAAGCATGTTGTTAAACATTTACTAGCATACTACTGAGGAACTGTGTAAAATACAAATATGGCGATTTGACAATATGTACCAAGAGCCATTAAAGTGTTCATACACTTTGATCCATTCATTCCACCCCTGCAAATTTATTCTGAATAAATAATTGAAAGAAGAAAGAAATAATATGCATGAACATATTCATCGTATTATCACGTATAGCAGCAAAATCTGAAAATAACCTAAACACTAAGCAATAGGGGCTCTGGCAACGTTAACTCCATGAGATTTTTTTTTTTTTTTTAAACACAGGGTCTTGTTTTGTCACCCAGGCTGGAGTGCAGTGGCGTAATCACAGCTGACTGCAGCCTTGACCTCCTGTGCTCATTTGATCCTCCTGCCTTAGCCTCCCAAGTAGCTGGGACCACAGGTGTGTGCCACCACACTTGGCTAACTTTTTATTTTTTGTAGAGACGGGGTCTCATTTTGTTGCCCAGGCTGGTCTCCGTCTCCTGGGATCAAGTGATCCTCCTGCCTTGGCCTCCCAAAGTGCTAGGATTACAGGCACGTCACTGAGCACAGCCCGGGGGTTGTTTTAAAGTCATTAAAAATCATAGTTATGATAGTTATGAAAATATATTTGATATGATATTAGGTTAGAAAAGCAGAATTAAAAATTTAAATTATGTTCTGATTTTGTTATGAATAAGAATTAAATGTGAGCTGTAAAAAAAATGACAGCATTTGGTATGTTAGAATGGTGAAATAGGAGAACTTGTTTTTATTTCGTTTATTGTGGTCGTGGTGTGTGCATTTAAGAAATTTGGAGAACCCCTGTTAATAAGTGATCTTGAGTAGTTGTAATATTTAGGAGAAAGGCTATGAGTTTTGTGAACCACATGGGGCTTACCTTTAACCAACAGATGTTACTGTGAATCCCTGGGCAGGGTATTGTAAAGGGAGTTTGGAGCTGGGCAGTGTGAGCTGTGGATGCTAAAGGGGTTTCTTTAGAGCAGCTTAAGGAGGAGGAAGAAGTAACTGTGTCCTGAGGACTTGCTAAAGTAGATTGCAAGGCCTGAGAAATAGCCCAGAGAAAAGCTACCATCAAAGGCCAGAGAGACGGGAGAGAGAAGGTTTCTTAGGAAGAGACAAGGAGATGCTGATCTCAGAGGTAAACAAGATGGATAAGAAAATAGCTCCATTTTGACCCGAAAAAAATAGGGGCTGAAACCAGAGAGGAAATGATTTTTGTAAAGCAATGGTTCTCAAGTTTTATTTATTTATTTATTTATTATTTATTATTTTTTGAGACGGAGTCTCACTCTGTTGCCCAGGCTGGAGCGCAGTGCCGGGATCTCAGCTCACTGCAAGCTCCGCCTCCCGGGTTCACGCCGTTCTCCTGCCTCAGCATCCCGAGTAGCTGGGACTACAGGCGCCCGCCACCACACCCGGCTAATTTTTTGTATTTTTAGTAGAGACGGAGTTTCACTGTGTTAGCCAGGATGGTCTCGATCTCCTGATCTCGTGATCCGCCCGCCTTGGCCTCCCAAAGTGCTGGGATTACAGACAGGTGTGAGCCACCGTGCCTGGTGGGTTCGTTTTAGTGTGTTTGAGAATCACCTGGATGAGTGGGGGAAGAGTTAACTAATTTAGCATCCAGGTTCCATCTCCATGCATTCTGATGTGGTTGGTCTGGACGTTGGCAGGAATATGCATTTTTAACAAATCCTCCCACCCTCTGAAGACTCTGATGTGAATTACCTGAAGATTACACTTTGAGAAACACTAGTGGAATAAAGGTAACAGTTTGGTTTTGTCCAGGGAAGGTATATCTGTGAGTGTGTGTGTGTGTGTGTGTGTGTATTGTGGGTGAAGTGGTTACTTAAAGGCTCAGAATTGAAGGACTTATAATATAAAATGGGAATGAAAACAGAGAAAGCCCAGAGGGACAAGTTATTCATTTGTTATAGAAACAAACAGCACAAAACAGGAAGCTGTACTTAATGATATTCCTTAAAGGAATATAGTTTGTGGCACAAAATTCTCTTCCATAGTTAAACAGTTTTGTCCGGCATCTGAACAAATTAAAAGTAACCATGGCCAGGGGAACTATGAGCACAGAGAGAGAAGGTCATGGGGAGAGTCTGGGGCCCATAAACAGTCTCTTTCCGGCCATCGAGAGGTGGTTGTTAAACCCGTAGCAGAATATGGGAGTGCTATGGACAGAAAACACTCTGGACCTTACTGTATGATAACATTATGTTAAAGAAGAAAAGAAAGTATATTTTTTGATGAAATGTAGTATTTTATATACAGAACTGAGCACTCAAAATAGTCGTAACAATTAGACTTATGCCATAACAACCTTATATCACAAAATAAACATATGAAAGTGAATGATATCGCAGTAGCCACGGTTCTGAGATTATCTGCTTCACCTGGCTTTGGAAATTTAGTGATTGTAATAGCTTTCAAATAGCCTTCAATGTCTTATGCTCTTCTTACGGTGGAGATGATTCTTTTACTTTACTCACATTCCCCATCATCAGGGCCTCTAATCTCTCGAGACACGCTGTGGTAAATCAAGGATAAGTTAACGACCCATCTTAACACTGGAGGCGCAACTCACAGGGTCTGTTGGATGTGCAAGGGTCTAACGCCTGAAATCAGACCTCTTTCTACAAGCACGCACTGACTATTCTATTCCCCACCTAACAGGGTTTTTTTATGGACTGATTGGCTTATGCTTTGGAGCAATGTTTCCCAATCACTATTTTTGGTCACGGATTCGTTTGACGATGTAATGAGAGCCAAAGACTTCCTCATACAGGGACATGAACATTTGCCGCAGAGGCTTAGGGGATATAAGGACCCTCTAAAACCCATTCATGGACTCTCAGGGATCCAGAGGCCTCATGTGAGGAGCTCCGGCCTCAGCAGACGGATGATTGCAGAGGAAGTTCTAGTTATTACTGACATCAGATTAAGCTCCTAAAGACTGAAATGCTGCTTCTCCAACTGATGGCTGAAATGAGGGTAAGATGGCAGATACATGTGTAGATTTATAGCATCAGATCCTTAAAATGAGTAGCATGTGGGGCTAGAGTTGGCTCCCTTCAGATAACATGATTAATGCTCTAAATTGTTAGTTCTGAATTCTCTCAAGTGAAGCCAGGGTCGGTTCCCATTTGGGAAAGCAGTCTCTCAAGATGCCACTTTAATGTCTTACTTATCAGCTCGTGATGCCTTGGGTGGCACAAGAAATGCAGACAGCGCCAGGTGAAGTGGCTCACGCCTGTAATCCCAGCACTTTGAGAGGCCGAGGCAGGCAGATCACCTGAGATCAGGAGTTCAAAATCAGCCTGGCCAACATGGCGAAGCCCCGTCTCTACTAAAAATACAAAATTAGCTGGGTGTGGTGGCACATGCGCCTGTAATCCTAGCTACTCCGGAGGCTGAGGCAGGAGAATCGCTTGAACCCAGGAGACAGAGGTTGCAGTGAGCTGAGATCGTGTCACTGCACTGCAGTCTGGGCAACAAAGCGAGACTCAGTTTACAAGAAAAAGAAAAAGAAATGCAGGCAGGTTGTAAGCACTGGTTTGGCCAACTCCAGAGTGTAGTGAGTAGTGTGGGGTCACCTGATGCCCCTGAGCAACGTACTGGATACCAGCCCGGCTGCTTTTAGGGTGAAAGGCATTGGCATTAGCTGGTGGGTAACATGCTTGCTTCTGAGTGTAAGATGTAGTTGTCCTATCTGAAGCTGCATCTGGTTGGGCTTTGATAACTTTGAAGATAGTTCGTTTCCTTTCGATCACAGAAGCCCAGTTGGTCATCTTCCATTAGTGAGTATCTGACCTGCAATTTGGGGAACTGAGTGTTTTCAGCTGAAAGCTTTGTTCATTTCCTGTCCTCCCAGACTGTAGTATCAGGCACGGTATGGAGACTTACCCCAAACCCATCTGTTTAAATTAGCCAACCCTGCTGAAACTGGTAAGATGAGGCCACATTCTCATGTCACGGTCATACAGTGGATTGACACAGGATGAGAAAGAGAAACACACTCCCATCTCCATCCCTCCAGAGAAGAAGAATGTGAAATTGACTAAATACATTGTGAGTCAAGGTTCTCTTGATGTGAGATAGCATAAAAATTGGAAATCTGTCTTTGAGATAGAAAGGGAAAATCTGTAACAGATATGTTCCTGTAATCAGTGTGCCTTAACTTCTATAACCATTTTAATTATTGCACATCCATGACTAGGTTTCCTGCAAGTTTCAATGTCTATTTTAATAATAATATTGCATCATACAGTCACAGCCCTCAAAACACAAATATTCCATGTACACCAAAGTTTGGTAGCAAAGTCTGTCCTCCGCTTACCTCGTGGAGATTATTTTCCCCTGCCAGGTCATTACGTCTAGCAACCTAGTTGCCCATGCAGAGAATGGACTGGCACACATCTCTTCCTTGGCTCTTTTCCTTTCTTTCAGGCAGGACCCCTACTTTTCATTTGTCTTCCCTCCAGGTCCAGCTGTCACCTTCTTCAGAGCCTCTAAACATACAACCCTTACTATGAATCTATTTCTTCTTTTTTCACATTTTCTTTCTCAGTTACCACAAAAAATTCTCCTGGTCTTTGTTCCAGTTTTGAGCTGAAAATGATCCCAACTGTGGTTGAGAAGCATAAGAATGCCTGTAATTATTCCTTCTAACAAGGAAAAGGAAACTCAGTATCTTTAGAGTCAAATTTAAATGATGTAAAATCAACTACAAAAACCTTTAAGGGGCCTAAAAATCCCCTTTGGTATACTTTTTCTTGATAAAGCCTGATTTTCCTCAAGTTCTACTATTTGGGCAGTAACTTGCTGAAATTTATATCAATAATAGTCTTTCTCTGTCTTCTTCACGTGATAAGGAAGTAGGAGAGAGGGTTGGAGGCACATACAGGAAATAGGAGGGGAAAAGCCAGAAAAACCCTTACTTATTGACAATACCACAATTTCCTATATGTGCCAAAACAATATTGTCATATATTCCTAAACACAGAATATCTGGCAATATCAGAGAAATATCTATAATAATATCTACTTTAAAAATATAATAGCAATGGATATTTCTTATAGCAAATAAGGCATATGCCTTTTAGGTTAAATATACTTGTATACATCTTATTTGTGAGTCTTTAAGTGTTTATGTATTAAAATTGCCATCAGGCCGGGCGCGGTGGCTCATGCCTGTAATCCCAGCACTTTGGGACGCTGAGGCGAGTGGATCGTGAGGTTAGGAGTTCAAGACCAGCCTGGCCAAGATGGTAAAACCCCATCTCCACTAACAATACAAAAATTAGCCAGGCGTGGTGGCAGGCACCTGTAATCCCAGCTACTTGGGAGGCTGAGGCAGGGAATTGCTTGAACCTGGGAGGCAGAGGTTGCAGTGAGCAGAGATTGCACCACTGCACTCTAGCCCAGGCAACAGAGTGAGATTCCATCTCAAAAAAAAAAAAAAAAAAAAAAAAAACAGTTATCATCCCAGTGTTTTCCCTCCAAGATGAGCAAAATCTACAGAAAGAAGCTTAAACATTGACATTGCTTCCTAATGTGATAGAAATACAGGTAATAACTTAAAGGATCATTTGAATTAACAAAAGGCAACTATGAATATTTTATCTGAGTCCTATAGTTATCTTTTTTTTTTTTTTTTTTTTTTTTTTTTTTTTTTTTTTTTTTTGAGACGGAGTCTTGCTCTGTAGCCCAGGCTGGAGTGCAGTGGCCGGATCTCAGCTCACTGCAAGCTCCGCCTCCCGGGTTCCCGCCATTCTCCTGCCTCAGCCTCCGGAGTAGCTGGGACTACAGGCGCCCGCCACCTCGCCCGGCTAGTTTTTTGTATTTTTAGTAGAGACGGGGTTTCACCGTGTTAGCCAGGATGGTCTCGATCTCCTGACCTCGTGATCCACCCGTCTCGGCCTCCCTAAGTGCTGGGATTACAGGCTTGAGCCACCGCGCCCGGCCTAGTTATCTTTTCTTTTTTCATCCTCTACATTTCAGGAAAAGCAATTGAAATGTAGATTGTGGCAGTGTTTCTATTACATTCTAGAGCTATGAAAACACAGGGATAGTTTTCAGGATGCAGCAGGAGGGTTCTACGTAAAACTTGGGTCCACAAACCCCAAACTAATAGTTTTGGATTTCCCCAAGTACTACCCACTTAATATGTCACCAGGAAAGACCCATCACACACATATATGGAAGGAAAAATTAAAGTTTCTCCTCCAGCAGGGGCTAGATGCTTGTGGCTTCTGTTTAAAAACTAGGTGGTGGCCGGGCACTGTGGCTCACGCCTGTAATCCCAGCACTGTGGGAGGCTGAGACGGGCGGATCACGAGGTCAGGAGATCGAGACCATCCTGGCTAACACGGTGAAACCCCGTCTCTACTAAAAAATACAAAAAACTAACCGGGCGAGGTGGTGGGCGCCTGTAGTCCCAGCTACTCGGGAGGCTGAGGCAGGAGAATGGCGTAAATCCGGGAGGCGGAGCTTGCAGTGAGCTGAGATCAGGCCACTGCACTCTAGCCTGGGGGACAGAGCGAGACTCCATCTCAAAAAAAAAAAACCAAAACCAAAAACAAACAAACAAACAACTAGATGGTGGCCGGGCACTGTGGCTCATGCCTGTAATCCCAGCACTGTGGGAGGTTGAGGCGAGTGGATTATCTGAGGTCAGGAGTTGGAGACCAGCCTGGCCAACATGGTAAAACCTGGTCTCTACTAAAAATACAAAAATTAGCCGGGCATGGTTGCTCACACCTGTAATCCCAGCTACCTGGGAGACAGGCACAGAATTGCTTGAACCCAGGAGGCGGAGGTTGCAATGAGCTGAGATCATGCCACTGCACTCCAGCCTGGGCAACAGAGTGAGACTTGGTCTCAAAAAATATTAAAAACAAAAACTAGATGGTACAATTGTGTTTTTTTAAAAAAATCACCAGTGTTTTCAGCCTATGTTTCTATCTACTTTTTTTTGGACCTGTGACCAACCAACTTTATAAAGTTATATTATCCTCCAGCTTCCTCTGATTTACTTGTCCTTTCTTTGGAGGACTGAAATGATCATACTCTGTTTATTTCCCTACACTCACTCGGGCTATTTGGAATTTAAGTGTTTGTGCTCCTTCCTTTATAAATTTTGTCGTGATTGGTTTTATTTCTCAACAGGTACATAGCTCATTATTTTATCCATTAATTATAGTTACTTTTTGTTTCCTTTGCCAATTTTGGGAGTGCTTAACAACTCTTAAGAACTGTTTCATTAACAAACTAGTAACCAGTGTAAAATGCAGAATAAATAACAAGTTCAGTTGCCTTTATAGTCTTTAAGGTTTGCTTAGAAACTTTTAAATTATAATCAAGTTTTTTCTTTTCCTACAAAATATTGGCCAACGAACAATTTATGAACAATATCATCAGCCAGTCAGGAAAACGAGCCAAATAATCCCTTCTTCTCTCCACTTAATATGCTCTGTTCTAAATTATTATTTGGAATTGTTTTAGGAGACTTTAGAAAGGCCTCTTTTCGGAAAAATTGTGAGTTGTTAGGCAACAACATGAATGATCAGCTTTAAATTGTTCATGGTCTTTTACCACATTTAAGAATTATTCCTAAGAAAACAATGCAAGGTGTTTTATTATAAAAGCAAGACTTCTCAACAAAATGGTGTCTGCTATAATAGAGAAACCAAGAAACAACTTAAAATGCCCAACAGAAATGTATGAGGTGATAAAGGTGACAAAGTGAGACCCTGTCTCAAAAAATACATATATATAATATTTGTATTTATAATATAAAAAGGCCTATATACGTATTCTTATACATGAATTCAGAATATGGAGGTAAATAAATATGTTAGAAATTATCTAGTGTGTGATAAGATTACTTGATTTAAAATGTTTTTCATTTTTTCCTGTCTTTTCTATAAGTAGCATATATTGTTTGTATATTTTAAAAAAGGCCAATAATCTTTATTAAAAGAATGTCAGTTTTCGGTGTGAGGTTAATAATGAAATTAATTAAAATGATTCTGGCATGATACATTTTTTTTTTGACATTTTAAAAGAAACCTAATGCTTTGAAAGCCCTAAGTCTATAATTAAATTGTATCTAATAAAATTTAGAAGCTCTTTAGATGTAGAGGGATTTTGAGTTTCTCAAAGCATAGAAAACCACTTTTAGTGAGAGATGTTGGAATTATCAGTTAAGTTTGTGAGTGGTTTCTATTTTTAAAATATGAGATAATTAGCATTAGCTAGTATCATAATTTAAGCAAAATATAAAATATTCAAGTGATGAATACAGATGATTATTTCTCCATTTTAACCTGTAAAAAGGTTCCCGAAGAGATTTTTTTTTCTTTTTTCTTTTAGTGAGACAGGATCTCACTCTGTGGCCCAGGCTAGAGTGCACTGGCCCGATCATGGCTCACTGCAACCTCCACCTCTTGGGCTCAGGTGATTCTCCCACCTCAGCCTCCCGAGGAGCTGGGACTACAGGAATGCACCACCATGCCGGCTAAGTTTTGTATTTTTTTGCAGAGATAGGGTTTCACTATGTTGCCCTGACTGGTCTTGAACTCCTCAAGCAAATTCACCCACCTCGGCCTCCCAAAGTGCTGGGATTACAGGCCTGAGTCATGGCGTCCAGTTAAGAGATCCTTTAAGAAGCACATTTTCCTTATGCATCTTAAATATTCAATTAGAAAAGAATTGACTTTCAAATATTTTGAAAGACATATCTCCTGGGTAAATCATAAATATATCCATTTTGTGTAAAGTAGGAAAATAAAGGAAAATTACCTTGTATCTTTTCATGACCATTTTTCTACACAGTAATACCAGATATCTAAAAGTTTGTTAATTCCAAATGCCAAATATTAGTTTGAATACCATATAACTCTTTGAAATGTTGATTCGTTTAGTGAAAAAGACTTTTCCTCTTAAACAGGAGTGAAATCTCGTGTCTGATTTGTGTAATATTCCTGATTACGTGTGTGTGTGTGTATGTGTGTGCTTCTTTCCGGCTTGGTTTACCAATAACTCGTGATCATAAAAGGACAGCTATTGCTTGTAAGGCATCCAGCTGATCAATTAACATGCTTTGTATAACAATTGTATAATTGAAAGTGATGCAATACCTACCACGGTGGGGGGGCTTAAAGCAACCAGGATTCATTTCTCCACGTAACAGGAAGGTCGGAGGTCTGCGTTTCCGGCCCTGGGCTAATGGCTCAATGAGACTGCCTACCATTCTGTTGTCTTTCGTCATAGCTGCACGATGACTGCTGCAGCTTCTAGCTATGTGCTCCATTCAAGACGCATGGGAAGGTTGGAGTGGAAAGAAGGATGAGTTGGCAGTGGCTGTTTGATTTTCCAGGAAACCAAGAATGTTCCCGGAGACCTCCCAAACAGATACCAGCTTCCGTGTCATTGGTAGAACAAGGTTACACAGCCACCCCAGCTCCCATGAAGGTGGGAAACAGGAAATAGGCTTATTATTAACAACTCCCTTAGACCACACATTCCTAACAGGCAGAGTGGGTGGGTGTGGGGAGCATGGTGGAGAACAGCGTGAGGGTTGGGGTACGGTGTGGATAGGGTGGTGCTGTTGATATCATCCCTTATGGGAAGGATATTGCTTTTGTGGGAGGGAAAAGGCAGGAAAAATATCTCTCTCACTATATGTATAAAGCACAGTCATACATACAGCATATATACAGACATATAATTTATCTATGGTATTAAAATTTCATGGAAGGGGCAATTAGGAAAAAAGCATCTAAAAATGCTCTTAGGGAGATGATCTTGAAAAAAAAGTTGAGAAATACTGGACTAGACCAAACATCATCCATTGCCCGAAGCTTGCATATTATCTATTACTGATGACAAAGAGAGGCACAGGTATGGAGCAGAAAACTAACAATGCCTGCCATAGAGAATGTCATAAATTAATGAACAGCTTACTTTATGTTGTCATTGTTGGTCTTCTCTCATTGTACTATAAACATCTTAAAAGTAGGAACTGTGTCTTATTTGAATGTATATCTTTGTATATTAGCACACTAGTCCCTCAAGAGGTATGTTTTGTAAGTTGAATGGAACAAACATTTTATTTAACATATATTTTATTTCTATTTTTTTAAAAAAACTTTATTTATTTATTTATTTATTTTGAGACGGCCTTTTGCTTTGTCACGCATCCCAGAGTGCAGTTGGTGCAATCTCTGCTCACTGCAACCTCTGCCTCCTGGGCTCAAGCGATTCTCGTGCCTCAGCCTCACAAGTAGCTGAGATTACAGACGTGCACCACCACGCCTGGCTAATTTTTTTTGTATTTTTAGTAGAGGCGAGCTTTCGCTAAGTTGGCTGGGCTGGTCTTGAACTCCTGGCCTCAAGTGATCTGCCTGCCTCGGCCTCCCAAAGTGTAATGTTGATTATTTTTAATGGCAAAAATGAAGTGATGCAGGAAGACATTTAAGTGTCATAGGTGATGTCTTGGGGGTAGTTTCATTGGGTTTTTAGCGAGCTATTTGATTGCTCTTATGTGGATGGTACAAAGACCAAAAGAGGTTTTGCAAACAGTGGAGTCATAAATGATTGTTCATGAGATAATTCGTTCTGATAGTTCCGTTAGTTTGTTTGTAAGAGATGAAAAGGAAATAAAATGGAAAAAGAGAGCAGATTTGTTTTGTTTTGTTTTACTTTTTAGCCGGATTGTTTTTTCGGTGCCTAGGCTGCTTCAGTTGTGAAATGGGAATTATAATGTCACGGTGCTTCCTTCTCGAATTGTGATGGTCAAATGAAAAGCTGTCTGAGAAAGCTGCCGCGAGCTGTCTAACAGTATTCCTCCAGCTGGACTGTGCTTCTGAGTCATCCGGTGCTTTAAAAATACAGCTTCCCAGGAAAACATTGTAAACAACTCCCAGGGTACATAATGATTTAGATGATTAAATTTGGAGGCTGCCCTGACTTCACTACCCTGGGCCTCGACTGCTGTATAAATTATGATAGAGATAACTTCCCAGGACTGTAGGGTGGATAGCAAATGAAGCAAATTAACTGCCAAATCCTTCCTTAACATCTTCGTTATGATGAATATTACGAACCTAGGCAATCGTCATCCATACATTGGACACTTGACCTTGGGATGGATTAGAGTTCCTCAGTTTACTTCGTCCTCTGTGCAAAATCTAGAATATTCCCCAGCCTGTCATCAGAGTGCGACACATGTTTGAGGAATGACTGCATGATTGATAATTGTTGAGAGTTCAGATTCATGTCACTTCAGATAATCCACAGATGACATGGAAAACTGGTGGGCTACCAGTGCTGTTTGAAGTCATCAAAGGCTTACACTTATCTGGGAATGGGCCAGAGAATAGGATCAATGCCCAGTAAGGTATATCTTCTGATCCTCACCTCTCTTTTGTATATAGGTGATTTTTTTTAAAAAAAACTTCCTTCTCTAGGCTGGGCGCGGTGGCTCAAGCCTGTAATCCCAGCACTTTGGGAGGCCGAGACGGGCGGATCACGAGGTCAGGAGATCGAGACCATCCTGGCTAACCCGGTGAAACCCCCGTCTCTACTAAAAAATACAAAAAAACTAGCCAGGCGATGTGGCGGGCGCCTGTGGTCCCAGCTACTCAGGAGGCCGAGGCAGGAGAATGGTGTAAACCCGGAAGGCGGAGCTTGCAGTGAGCTGAGATCCGGCCACTGCACTCCAGCCTGGGCGACAGAGCGAGACTCCGTCTCAACAAAACAAACAAACAAACAAAAAAAAACTACCTTCTCCTCCAATCAAAACTGGCTTTGAGGAAAGAATGGGACTGGATGCACATTTGTGTAAACGTGCTAATGGTAAAAAAAAAAAAAAAAAAAAAAAAGTCTTTACCTTCCAAGGATATTTGCATTTCAACAAAGCTCCAAACCTGAAGAGAAAGGGCTGCTCCAAGGATAGAAGATATATTTGGTAGGGAGAGGACTTTTTTATCACCCTTGATTCACTCCATGTAGGCAGGGACCTTCTGGTAAGATGCTCCCTGATGGGGACTTGTTGGATACTGGCCGTGCCAGCTGGCTGAAACCCCAAGAGTCAGACTTCCTTACACGGGATCCTTATCATGGGGGTGGCAGCCACTGCTGATAGATTGGGGAACTGCTTCCTTTGCCATCTCCCTATAGGGAGGATTCCCCTAAACTGGGTCTCTAATAATCTCAGAGCAAGACACGTGCTGTGGGGATCTTATCATCTTATCGGATTTTTCTAAACTTATAGCCCTTCTTAGAAGTGAGAGGCCCAGAACACTCTATTTTATGCAGGAATAGCAGTGATGACTCATGGTTGGGAAGACACTAGAATTCAGCCAGGAGAGTATCATTAAAGGAGGGAGAAGGGAAAACAGACTTTTTGTGTGGTAGAGAAACACACCCCTCTGCATCATTATGTGAACAAAGGTGCATGTAAGAGGGGACACAGTTTACCCACGGGTAACTAACTATGATAGTGAAAGTTGCCTTGAACCTTGTTTTAGAAAAATGGCAAGTGTGGGTCTCACTCTTCTATTTCCTGATTCCTCTCTCTCTCTCTCTCTCATTTCTCTGTTTCTCTCTCTCTCTCACACACACACCCATCTTGGGCCAGGTTCATAAAGCCTCATGGGAAACGGAACACGGAAGAGTCCACTGGGAGGTTTTAAAATTTAATTTTAGTCAGATTTAGTAAGATTTTTTAATACAAAACAAAACAAAAATTCTCTAAAAAAAATCCTTGTTAGGGTCTGGTTAAGACAACTAATATCAACAGATATCAGACCATAGTTCCTAGTTACCAAAGAATCGCTCTGGTGAGAGAGGTGTGGAGGCAAAAATTCCAGATGGTACCCGGGTAGTGATTGCACTCAGCTAGGTCATCCTAGGACAGCTGCCCTAGACTGCTGTGCCGGAGCCTCTCCGTTGTAATTTTCCTCCTTCTAGTTTCTTTTAAACATTTTTTCTTTTGTGTTGAGATAGAGTTTTGCTCTGTCGCCCAGGCTGGAGTGCAGTGGCACGATCCCCACTCACTGCAACTTCTGCCTCCCAGGTCTAAGTGATTACAGGCGTGCGCCACCACGCCCGGCTAATTTTTGTATTTTTAGTGGAGATGGGGTTTCACCATGTTGGCTGGGCTGCTGTCAAACTCCTGGGCTCAAATGATCTGCCCCCCTCAGCTTCCCAAAGTATTGGGATTACAGGTGTGAGCCATTGTGCCTGGCCTAGTTCCTTTGCTTTAAAAGCTTAAATGCACGAAGCATACAGTACTGTGAAGACTTGCTTGATGTAATGCAGGTTCCTTAATCTCCTCCTTTGCTATTTGGTTGGCGGGTGGTGGTATGGGTGGCACTTTGGGGATGGCGGGGCAGAAGGAAGCTTTCTGATGAATGTTTGCACGGTACACGAGAATGTTACAAGATATGGGCATCATGCACACGTGATGAGGGGGCTAGAGAAAGGTGGATGGTGTTTGGGGATTACCCTCTGGTACATTTCAATTCACTTTGGGGTTATGAGATTTCAGAAGGTTAACTAATGCTCATGTCCTGGGGTGGGCTCTTTTGTATTTCTTTGTTGTCTCTTTTTTATTTTTATTTTTTAGAGACAGAGTTTTACTATATTGCCCAGGCTGGTCTTGAACTCCTGGCCTCAATGATCCTCCCACCTCAGCCTCTGAGTTACAATTGTCTCTTGAAAGTAATTTCAGGTAGGCTTGGGGCTACCAAGGCAAGCTTAGGGAAGCCTGGTACATGAAGAGGATTAGAGTCCTCCGGAGAAGTTGGATTTGTATGAAGAGATACCAATCAGAAAGTTGGGAGTTAGTCATCCATGGAAAACAGGGATGTTTGAGAATCATATTCTGGCCATGCCCATCCATGCATTGTCAGTGGAGAGAGAACCTTGGCTAATGGACTTCCCCAGTTATGATCCCATGGATAAGACCATGGGGGAGAAGGTAAGGCTTAGGCTAAAGCATGTTCTTGGATCATTCAGTCACCTCCTTTCACTCTGAGTCCCTGTTGACCAGGGAACGTCTTGGTATCAGAGCTTGTCTTTCTAATAGCTCTTTCCACGGGGAAAGAATACACAGGCCATGTTGATGGTATTCTAGTCCTCATGAGAGCTGCGTTTCTCACGGTCAGCAAATGAATTGGCATCCCGATATATAAGCAAATCTTGTGACCTTGGTTAAAGTGAGTTCCACTCTGTAAAGTCAGATACTTTCTTGTTGATTGAGGGAATCAGATTTCTGAGGGTAAGAGGTAAAGCCAAGAACCATGGCAAATTCATTATCTTAATAAAAACTACCCAGTAAAGCTGCCCATATTCTTTCAGACTGCAACACCGCATGTCCAGTGAGGTTCCTCTCATGAGACATCAGGAGTATCAGGAGTGGGTGCCAAGCTGGAGTCCTGAGAATGAGGGAAAGAGGAGACCATGAGTTGTGAACACCACAGCAATTTGTCTTCTCCTTTTGTCCCTCTTGCTTTAGGTAGTAATGCATGCCTTAAGATAATAAAAGGCCTGTCTTTGTGGGCTCTTCATTGTCATAGAAAAGTGATGGGTATGAGTTTCCCAAGGCCTAGGATAAAAATATTTCTTCAGGGAGGGTTTTGAAAACTTATGCCAGTTACCCGGGCGGACTCCAATCTTTCAAGCATTGTATATCTTTCATGGTCCTCCCTCTCTCCCTCCTTCCTTTCCTTCCTTCTCCAAACAGAGCCTAAGGTAATGTCCCTCTCCCGTTTCTTGGGATAGGGAAGGGGGTGGAATTACTTCTGACTCACACTTACCCTTATGGTGTACCCTTTGGGATTCTGGCTAAAATACATATATTGGGAAGCCGGACGCAGTGGTTACGCCTGTAATCCCAGCACTTTGGGAGGCCAAAGCAGATGGATCACCTGAGGTCAAGAGTTCAAGACCAGCCTGGCCAACACCAGTCTCTACTAAAAATATAACGATTAGCCTGGCGTGGTGGTGCATGCCTGTAATCCTGACTACTCAGGAGGCTGAGGCATGAGAATCACTTGAACCTGGGAGGTGGAGGTTGTTGTGAGCCAAAATCATGCCACTGCAGTCCAGCCTGGGTGACAGAGCAAGACTCTGTATCAAAACACAAATAAGTAAAATGTATATATTGGGGTCCATTAGTTTTTCCACCCTGGGTGGACTCTGACCTTTGACTTCTGTCATCCTTGCCCCATGAGGCCATTGGAACTGCAGCTCGTTTTCCACTTTTTCATCTCCCTTTCTTTCAGCTGACAAATGCTGTTTACCTCACTGGCTTCTCCTTTATTCCTAGACTTCGGCCTGACAGTTCCGGTGTTTTATTTTTTATTTTTTTATTTTTTTTTAGCTCTTTGATACTTTTAAGAAAATGGTTTTTAGGCCGTGTGCAGTGGCTTATGCCTGTAATCCCAGCACTTTGGGAGGCCGAGGTGGGTGAATTGCTTGAACCCAAGAGTTTGAGACCAGCCTGGCCAACATGGCGAAACCCCGTCTCTATTAAAAATACAGAAATTAGCTGGGCATGGTGGCGGGCACCTCTGTAGTCCAAGCTACTCCAGAGGCTGAGGCAGGAGAATCGCTTGAACCTAGGAGGTGAAGGTTGCAGTGAGCCGAGATCGCACCACTGCACTCCAGCCTGGGCAACACAGTGAGACTCCATCTCAATTAAAAAAAAAAAAAAAAAAAAGAAACAAAAAATAAAAACATAAGGACTTTTCACAAAAATATGAGTCTTTAGGCAAGAGGTTTATTTCTCTAAGTGTCAGTTTCTCTGAAAACTTTGAGGATTGGATTGGATATAAATTTCCCCAAGCACAATGTGGGTACCAATGGTGGGAAACAAGATCTTTTTAGGGCAAGCATTTAAAAAAAGTTTTTAATAGGTATATGTTTCTTTGAATGTTTTCAGAAAAAATTATAAGTGACAATCTAATCTATGATGTCATCTATTTAATTGCTTAGGACAGGGCCATGTGAGTTCACTTAGAGTTGATTTTTAAAACACATCAAATAAATAATAGTTCAAATATGGTTATCAGATGACTGAAATTTGGGGGCAGGATTAGAAGATGATCTTTCAGATTTCGACCAACTTGACTATTCTGGTCTCAATGACAAAAGGAAACAAGTTCCCATGTCATTACAGTGGAACCCAATTATATTATCCAATAAACCAACATTCCTAGGATCTTAGTTCTCCTAGAAATCTTTCTAGCATGCTGAGCAGGATGGGCTGGATGCAATCCAAATCACTGGAATGTTACAAGTTAAAAAAATTTTTTGAGTGGTGTATGAAAGAGCCCTGCTCTGAGGAGTTCCAGAATGAGTGAGAAGGGAACTTACAGACCTACTGAGACTTGCTCCTCTGTCAGATGTGGCAGGAGGGTCGGGGCCTCGGAGTTGTTCAAGTAATTTCATCAGTTAGGGGCCAATCCTGATCCAGGACCCAGTCCTGCTGGGCCGTACTTTCTTAAAGTGACTATCCAGTGACACTAGCAAATGTTACCTCTTCCCAGGAAGAAATTACAGGATGTGTTTATATTTTCTTTTACAAAGGGTCATGAGATTTTATTTTTACTTTTTTTGTTTTAGAAGTGATGTATGTCTATGAAGGAAACTCAGAAAACATAGATAAGCACACACACAATTTGTAATTGCACCAGTATATGAGCATTGTTAAAATCTTGGTTTAGTTTCTGACTTTTTTCCTCTCTCTATTTTTACTAAGAAATTGGGATTATGTTGCACATACCAATTTGTCCTTGCTTTTCTTTTATCCATGTAACAATGCTGTCACATACTTTTCCCCACATTATTAAATATTTTTTCTACAATAGTAAGGAATTCAATGATAAAAGAGGCGTATTGTCTTCCCCCAACCTTGTAAAAGTTATTTTGTGTGGCAGCTTGACTTGTATTTTAGAAGTAGAGACAAATTAAGGCAAAAATGAATGGGAATGGCAAATTAATTCCACAAGGAGTATGTTTTCTGAAAGTCCTTGCTGCTAGAAACGGAGTTAGGATTATGCCTCCTGGTTTCAACATGTTGATAGTAGCTGTGTGGGCTACTCGAGTTGGCGTCAAAGATGGATGTCCAACTCCATATTGGAGCTGTGGGTAATCTAATGAGAGCCACAAATCATCGTTCTAAGAGCAGGTGGTTAGTGAGCACTTTTCCAGTTTAGGGCATATACCAGTTGCTCTCCTGATGGACATCTGGTCCATGATATTTGACTGTTTTAAGGTGTGGAATGCTTTGTACAAGGTCCAAAACTTCCGTCCTTGGTGTGAACATTTGGGAGGCAAATGAGTGATATGACCATGGCTGCCTTTTTGTCCGGCAAAGCACAAGGATGCTTTGGAGAACAGAAGGATTTCATCAAGCCCAAATGACACTTACTTCTGGGCCTCTCAGCCTCCTTGGCCACGTGGTTGTTCTGCTACTGAGAGTCTGCAGATGAGCTGGTGGTTTCTCCAAACTTCCGAGAGCTCTCTAAGGCATTTATTATATGCACATTCTCTCTATAATGAGGCCAGTGGACTCTCAACTGGGCTGGCACATGTTCCTAGGAAAACACGCCCAAATTCTGGTCTACCTTGTGTAAATCTAAGATAGGGGCTACTGAACACAGTCTTGGAAATCAGGCACCTGCTAGGGCCCCTTGTGCTTAGCTTGGCTGATGAACCCAGGCTGAGGGCTTCTTTGCAGGCATGCCTCTGGGCCAAGGCTGGGGGTGGAGAGGGAAGGCTAGGGAAGTCAAGGAAGGCATGAGGAACAGCCTGGGAGCAGGAAAAGGTCATCTGATGGCAGGCAGGAGCTTTAGGCTCTCTGCTCCTTCACCCTTTTCTCTATTCAAATCTGCTCTCAAGGCAGCATATGATATCGATGGTTCACAGAAACGTGAACTACCAGCCTTGGAGGGGCCCTGAGAGCCCATCTAGTTCAACGCCTCATTTTGCAGATGAGAAAACAGGTTTGGAGAGGTTAAATGGTGTGAACCAGGTCATATAACTAGTGGTAGAGCTGGGATTCAAGCCTGATGGTCAGTTCAGGGCTCTGATCACCACAAGCTGCCTCTGTATACAGTATAGTGAGAAAGTCTCAGCCACTGCATTGACTTTTCATTTATGTTTAATATTATATTTATATTTTAAGATTGATCCATAATGGAAGGAATTGTGTAGTCCTGTACTAAAGGAATTTAGAAAGATTTGGGTGACTCAATCTACTGATACGGAAAAAGATTTACAATCTATTACTAAGTGAGAAAGGCATCACGGAGTATAGTATAGTATGCTGTAGTTTGTATATAAAATTGTGTATTGGCCGGGTGCAGTGGCTCACGCCTGTAATTCCAGCACTTTGGGAGGCCAAGGCAGGTGGATCACTTGAAGTCAGGAGTTCGAGACCAGCCTGACCAACATGGTGAAACTCCATCTCTACTAAAAATACAAAAAATTAGCCGGGCATGGTGGCACATGCCTGAAGTCCCAGCTACGTGGGAGGCTGAGGCAGGAGAATCACTTGAACCCAGGAGGCGGAGGTTGCAGTGAGCTGAGATTGTACCACTGCACTCCAGCCTAGGTGACAGAGTGAGACTCCATCTCAAAAAAAAAAAAAAAAAAAAAAGTGTGTGTGTGATAATTACATACATCCATACACATGTGCATGTGAATTCACGTAATAATGTAATAGCTTTGGAAAAGTGCATGAGAAACTTAGTCCGATGGTTGCCTCTGGGAAAATGGCCTGGGCACCATAGAAGGGAGGTATATTTTTTCACTTTTATACTTTTAAAATGTTACTATAGGCATGTAATCACTATTCAAAAAACGTAAAACATTTAAAGATGACATGTGAGCTCAAATAAGGCAGAAATATATTGTTTATTGAGAAGGCCTCATGCAAGAGGGAGCATCTGAACTGGGCTCTGGGATGGGTGGAAGTTCACCAGGAAGAGCCGGGGCAGGAAAGCTTACGGCAGCAGGATTAAAGCTGTCAAAGCAGGAAAGGCCAGGCAGAGTGTCAGCGATGTTGCACAGTCTGGAGAAATTGCAGCAGAGTGGTATGCTGCTGTTTGTATATAAAAATGTGTGTGTAATCATTATATGAATTCATACTTACAGGCATGTGAATTTATGTGATAATGTAATAGCTTCAGAAAAATGCATGAGAAACTGTGTTGGCTAGGTAAAGCAGGGACAGGGCTGAGGAGAAAAGTAAGGAGAGAGAACTCGGCTGGATGCAGGTTATTTTATACTTCATATGGATAAAGGGCCTTTTACAAATTGGCCCCATTGTCCCTTTCTAACATCATCTTCCACCTGTGCTTCAGCCATCATAGCCCCCTGTCTATTCTCCAAATACCCATGTGCACACCTGGGCACCAGCCGCTTCCTCTGCCTGCATACAGTCCACCAGTCCTATTTTCTTTCTCTCCTCCAAGACCAGGTTCAAATGTTCCTCCTCTCCCCCTCCCCACCCCACCACCCTGGAAGATGTTAACACTCTGTCCTTAGTGTTCTCTTGGCATTTTGCATTTACCTTTATTACAGAACTTGGCTGTTTAAATTTTAATTTTTTGCAGGCTGAACCGGAGAGTGAGGTCATTTATATGCAGAACATTGTGTCTCCTCTCTCTAATTTAGCATTTTATTCTCTGAGGTCCTAGCTATATGGTACTTCATGGTGATGAAGTACAGCCACACCATTCTGCCTTTGTGTGGCCATTGCATGACCTCTCCAAATGAAATAATTTCTTCTATAGAGAAAAAGAAAGTGAGGGCCAGAGACATTATCAACAAAGTAAAAAAAAAATTTTTTTAAACCTCTGTGCCTAGTCTAAACTATATTAACATTTTCTTTATTATCTTCTGTCCCATTAGGCTCCTTAAAAGTAGTCCTAGTTTAAAGACAATTAAAGGCAGATATTGTGTCACTTTTTTTAGACTTCTGTGGATTTGAAATGTCATGTTAATAGAACACTATATATGCATAAGCAATGAACTGAACCATTAAAAAAGAATTTTGCTCTGGAGTATCCTGGTAGTTTCAGGGTCATTATGTATTTGTTTTGTTCAGTTTCTTGATCTTTCTGATCCTTAATTAGAAGCTGAGCATCTAGGGAAATGTTTTATCCTATTGCTCTGTATCTACAATATTATCTGTATAAAAAGTACCTATGTCCATATTTCAAAAGATGATTGAAAAAATCTAAGAAAATCTGAATAAACTTGTGTTCTTAGATTATTCCTCTTTGTTCCTCTTCTCCCTTAGGCAATTGAGGGAGTAACTGCTGTGTTCCTAGTACAATTTATTCTAGAGAGGGATATGTGACAGGTGAGCTGAGAATTCCTGGTAAACCTCGATTTGCCCATCATTGCAGAGACTTTTCCTCTGCCTGGGCCAATGTCGTTCTCGGCAAGAGAAGATAGATCGCACCAGACTAAGTTTGCACATTTATCTTTCTACATAAATGGAAAACCCTTCCCAGATTGTTCGACTGGTTGCTTTTTTTCAGTTACTAGTACAGGAATACCTCATTTGATTGCACTCCACAGATATTGCATTTTTTTTACAAACCGAAGGTTTGCGGCAACTCTGTGTTGAGCAAGTCTGTCAGCACCATTTTCCCAACAGCATATGCTCACTTCATGTCTCTCTCATATTTTGGTAATTCTCAGAATAATTCAGACGTTTCCATTATTATCGTATCTGTTATGGTGATCTGTGATCAGTGATCTTTGACATTACTATTGCAGTTGCTTTGGGGCACGATGAATCATGCCCATATAAGATAGCAAGCTTAATGGATAAATGCTGTACGTGTCCTGACTGCTCCAGCTGTCCCCCACCTCTCTTCCTCTCTTGGGGCCTCCCTATTCCCTGAGACACAGTGATATTGAAATCAGGCCAATTAATAAACCTATAATGGCCTCTCAATGTTTAAGTGAAAGGAAGAGTTCTGTGTCTCTCACTTTAAATCAAAAGCTAGAAATCATTAAGTTTAATGAGGAAGGCATGTTGAAAGCTGAGAGCGGCCGAAAACTAGGCCTCTCGTGCCAGTCAGCCAGGTTGTCAATGCAAAGGAAAATTTATTGAAGGAAATGAAAAGTTCAACTCCTGGGAATACATGAATGATAAGAAAGTGAAACAGCCTTAGTGCTTGGACAAAGCTTTAGTGGTCTGGATAGAAGATCAAACCAGCTATACAATTTCTTTAAGCCAAAGACTAATCCAGAACAAGGCCCTAACTTGCTTCAATTCTATGGAGGCTGAGGGAGGTGAAGAAGCTGCAGAAGAAAAGTGTGAAGATAGCAGAGGTTGGTTCACTAGGTTTAAGGAAAGAAGCCATCTCCGTAACACCAAAGTGTAAAGAGAAGCAGCAGGTTCTGATGAATAAACTACAGCAAGTTATCCAGAAGATCTAGCTATGGTCATTGATGAAGGTGGCTACAGTATACAACAGAATTTTCAGTGGAAACAAAACAGCCTTCTGTTGGAAGAAGATGCCATCTAGGACTTTCACAGCTAGTGAGAGGTCAATACCTGGCTTCGAAGCTTCAAAGGCTTCGAAGAGAGTCAATAGGCTGACTCTCTTGTTAGGGGCTAATGCAGCTGGTGGCTTTAAGATAAAGCCAGTGCTCATTTGCCATTCCAACAGATCCTAGGGCCTTAAGAATTATGCTAAATCTACTGTGCCTGTGCTCTGTAAATGGAACAACTAAAGCCTGAATGACAGCACATCTATTTACAGCAATGTCTATTGAATAATTTAAGCCCACTGTTGAGACCTACTGCTCAGAAAAAAGATTCCTTTCAAAATATTACAGCTCTTGGACAATGCACCTAGTCACCCAAGAGCTCTGATGGAGATGTACAAGGAGATTAATGCTGTTTTCACGCCTGTTAACACAATATCTATTCTGCAACCCATGGATCAAGGAGTCATTTCAACTTTCAAATCTTATTATTTAAAAATACATTTTGTAAGGCTATAGCTGCCATAGATAATGATTCCTTTGATGGATCTAGGCAAAGTAAATTTAAAATCTTCTGAAAGGATCTACCATTTTAGATGCCATTTGTGATTCATGGAAGGTCAAAATATCAACATTAACTGGAGTTTGGAGGAAGTTGATTCCAAGCCTCATGAATGACTTGAGGGATTTAAGATACTAGTGGAGGAAGTAACTGCAGATGTGGTAGAAGGAGCAAGAGAGCTATAATTAGAAGTGGAGACTGAAGGTGGGACTGCATGTCTGCAATCTCATGACAAAATTTAATGCATAAGGAGTTGCTTCTTACGGATGAGCCAAGAAAGTAATTTCTTGAGATGGAATCTACTTCTGGTGAATATACTGTGAAAACCATTGAAACGGCAACAAAAAATTTAGAATATTACATAAACTTTGTTGATAAAACAGTGGTAGGGTTTGAGAGGATTAGCTCCAATTTGCAAGAAGTTCTGCTGTGGATAAAATGCATTTCACCCTACAGAGAAATCCTTCACGAAAGGAAGAATCAATCAATGTGGCAAACTTCATTGTTGTCTTGTTTTAAGAAATAGCCACGGCCGGGCGCGGTGGCTCAAGCCTGTAATCCCAGCACTTTGGGAGGCCGAGACGGGTGGATCACGAGGTCAGGAGATCGAGACCATCCTGGCTAACACGGTGAAACCCCGTCTCTACTAAAAATACAGAAAACTAGCCAGGTGCAGTGGCGGGCGCCTGTAGTCCCAGCTACTCGGGAGGCTGAGGCAGGAGAATGGCGTGAACCCGGGAGGCGGAGCTTGCAGTGAGCTGAGATCTGGCCACTGCACTCCAGCCTGGGCGACAGAGCAAGACTCCGTCTCAAAAAAAAAAAAAAAAAAGAAATAGCCACAGCCACTCCAACCTGCAGCAACCCACCACCCTGATCAACTGGCAGCCATCAATATTGAGGCAAAAAGATTAGCACTTGCTGAAGGCTCAGATTATTGTTAGCTTTTTTTTTTTTTTTTTTTTTTTTTTAAGAGAGGGTCTTGCTCTGTTGCCCGGGCTGGAGTGCAGTGGTGCAACCATAGGTCACTGTAGCCTCCCAGAGTCAAGTGATCCTCCCACCTCAGCCTCCTGAGTAGCTGGGATTACAAGGGTGCACTACCACAGCTGGCTAATTTTTAAAAAATTTTTATCTAGACAGAGTCCCACTGTGTTGCCCAGGCTGTAGTGTTAGCATTTTAAAGCAATAAAGTATTTTAAAATTAAGCCATGTAGACTTTTAGGCATCATGTATAGTGTAAACATAACTTTTTTTTTTTTTTTGAGACAGAGTTTTGCTCTTGTTGGCCAGGCTGGAGTGCAATGGCACGATCTTGGCTCACTGCAACTTCTGCCTCTTTGGTTCAAGTGATTCTCCTGCCTAAGCCTCCCAAGTACCTGGGATTACAGGCATGCACCACCATGCCTGGGTAATTTTGTATTTTTAGTAAAGACAGGATTTCTCTATGTTGATCAGGCTGGTCTCAAACACCCAATCTCAGGTGATCCGCCCGCCTCGGCCTCCTAAAGTGCTGGCATGACAGGCGTGAGCCACCGCGTCTGGCCAACATAACTTTTATGTGCACTAGGAAACAAAAAAATCTGTGTGACTCACTTTATTGCAAGATTCACTTTATGGCAGTGGTCTGGAACTGGACCTGCGATGTCTCTGAGATATGTCTGTATATCATACCTTCCCTGTGCAGTACAAAGAGGCTGACCTAACTCTTTCTAACGCTGAGTGGATTATCCGGAATGGATATGGCATAATTAATTTAACCCCTGCTTCTTAATGGACCTTTCAGTTCTTTCCAGTTCTTTTTTTGCTGTCATGAGTAATGTAGCAATGGAAATTCTTGCATATCTTGCCTACTTGTGTAGACACATCAGTACAATGTGTTCAAAGAATTGGAATTGCTGGATTAAAAGGTCTATGCATTTAAAAGTGTAATAGACACTGGCAAGGATTTAAAGGATGGAGTGGTGCAAGGGGTCCCCCCTAAGTACAGGAAGTGAGGGGGTGTATCGTTTATATAGAATTTTAAAACAGTAATAAAACCAGTGTGGGCCTGTTTTTTATCATCACCATGTGCTGGCAGTGATAAAGTCAGAGTAAGTTCTTAATGGTGTGTACAGCTTTCACTAGAGCTTTGGGGCCAAGCTGCATCTTCAGCTCCTGTGGCACAGCACAGTCCTGAGTTTAAGCTGTAGATTAGACATAAATAATGATAGCACAGTGATTGCAGAAACCCCGGAACAGAACTCGAGTTACTTCAATTCTGTTATTCTCTCTGAGTTTTGTATTTAAATTTAAAATAACAAAGCAGAATGCAAACTACAGAGTATAATTAATTTTGATTGGTAAGTACAAATTTTAATTCATACATGAAATATTTTACTGAATTATTGTTATCATTTTTTAGAGACAGGGTGTCACTCTGTCACCCAGGCTGGAGTGCAGTGTTGTGATCATGACTCACTGCAGCCTTGATCTCCTGGGCTCAAGCCGTCCCCTGTCTCAGCCTCCTGAGTAGCTAAGGCTACAGGTACATGCTACCATGCCCAACTAATGAAGAAAACTTTTTGGTAGAGATGTTTGTTTTTGTTTTTTGTTTGTTTGTTTTCAGACAGAGTCTCACTTTGTCACCCAGGCTGGAGTGCACCGGTGAGATCGGCTCACTGCAACCTCCACCTCCCAGGTTCAAGTGATTCTCATGTCTCAGCCTCCCAAGTAGCTGGAATTACAGGCATGCACCACCATACCTGGCTAATCTTGCTATGTTTCCCAGGCTGGTCTCAAACTCCTGGCCTCGAGCAATCCTCCTGCCTCGGCCTTCCAAAATTCTGGGATTATAGATGTCGGCCAATACACCTGACTTGAATGATTTTTTTAAAGTTCAATTAAAAAAAAAAAGTAACTTGTTCGTTTTAAAGCTAAAGAATGAATAAAAAAATAAAAAGACTGTTCCTGATTCTTACACATTACTAGGAAAATAATTTTGTCACCTAGAGGAGAGAGGTTGATAGATGATCAGTTGTGGGTGTCAAATACACTAAGGATGCTGCTGGATTCTGTTCAATTGCCCTCTACAAAGATGGTGGTCTTGTGCTTATCAAATGGTGTGTGAGAGTGTCTGATTGAGGAAGAATCTTTAAAATGCTGTAAGAAATCAGGCTTGTAGTAAGAAGGAAATCACCCGCCAGCAGAAAAATGTATTTCCAGCCTTTCTTCCTCACCCTCTGCCATTGCTTTAGGATTGCTTAGTTTCATCAAGGTTTCAAGGATAGGCAGGCTCCCACCAAGAGAGAAGTAGGGAGAGGGGAGGTAGAGACCTATGAGTAGGCTCAAAGGCTGGACTGCCAGAGCCTGAACCCCAGCATCTCTTCTCACTAGCATGTCATCTTGGGCAAGGTACGTTACTTCTCTGTGCCCTAGTTCCCCAGCTGTAAAATGAGACAAAAATGGTATTGACCACATGCCGTCTTATTGTAATGATTAAAGGAGGTAATTTTTATAAAGCACTTAAAACAGCGTCTGGCAAATGTGTGTGTTTATTGTTATCCGCTAAGAGTCAGGCATTCATCTAGGCATGGGAAATAGATTCTTTTCAGTTGCCTTAAAAAAAATCCTACAAACGATGCATGATTATTCATATTTTGCAGTTGTAGTTATGTGACTTGCCCAAGGTTATACTGCTGCTCAGCGAGGGAGATGAAAATCTAACCGTGACTGGCCAGGCGCAGTGGCTCACGCCTGTAATCCCAGCACTTTGGGAGGCCGAGGCAGGTGGATCGCCTGAGGTTGGGAGTTCAAGACCAGCCTGACCAACATGGAGAAACCCCGTCTCCACTAAAAATACAGAATTAGCCGCGAGTGGTGGCGCATGCCTGTAATCCCAGCTACTTGGGAGGCTGAGGCAGGAGAATCGCTTGAACCCGGGAGGCAGAGGTTGTGGTGAGCTGAGATCACACCACTGCGCTCCAGCCTGGGTAACAAAAGTGAAACTCCATCTCAAAAAGAAAAATCTAACCATGACTGTCAACTCCACAATGTGGGCTTTTTGCAAATGGTTGCATATCTGCAGTATTACACATTGAAACTAAAACTAAAACACCTCACTCCTTCCAGTGCTCTGGGCTGCATATCCAGAACAAAATATTAAATGCCTCAACTTCTTTTATAGCTGAAGCAATCTGCAAGTTAAGGGTTTATCCTACTTCTAGAGAATGCTGGAAAGCCTAACGATTTCTCCTAAAGAGAGATGATCCATCTTGAAGGAAGTGGATGAGAAAGGGAACAGGTGTTTGAAAAGTATTTTTATGTTAAAACTGGGAGCTGTGGCCAGGTGTGGTGGCTCACGCCTGTAATCTCAGCACTTTGGGAGGCTGACGCAGGCAGATCACTTGAGGTTAGGAGTTTGAGACCAGCTGGGACAACATGGCGAAATCCCATTTCTACTAAAAATACAAAAATTAGCTGGGTGTGGTGGTGCATGCCTGTAATTCTAGCTACTCAGGAGGCTGAGACACGAGAATCACTTGAACCTGAGAGGTAGAGGTTGCAATGAGCTGATCTGGCCACTGCACTCCAGCCTGGGTGACAGTGAGACTGTCTGAAAACAAGCAAACAAAAAACAAAAAACAAAAAAAGCATTGGGAGCTACCTTTTGAGTAAAAACCCATCAGTACACAATAAAATCTTTCTCTGGGAAAAAGGCAAAGAAATAAAGGTTGCGCCGGGCGCGGTGGCTCAAGCCTGTAATCCCAGCACTTTGGGAGGCCGAGACGGGCGGATCACGACGTCAGGAGATCAAGACCATCCTGGCTAACACGGTGAAACCCCGTCTCTACTAAAAAGTACAAAAAACTAGCCAGGCGAGGTGGCGGGCGCCTGTAGTCCCAGCTACTCCGGAGGCTGAGGCAGGAGAATGGCGTAAACCCGGGAGGCGGAGCTTGCGGTGAGCAGAGATCCGGCCACTGCACTCCAGCCTGGGTGACAGAGCCAGACTCCGTCTCAAAAAAAAAAAAAAAAAAAAAAAAAAAGGTTGCTACTGTGTGAATAATTTGGCATATCTATCTAGCTATATGAGCATTGTGCTTAAAATATTAAAGAAATCAAGTATGGGCTATACGATGTAGACATAATGTGTATCTGAAAAAATCCTGTGTAGATGGAAAGTGTGCTGACTCAGCTGGCTCAGTTTCTGGGCCTCGTGTGGGCCCCCAGCAGCTTAACCACTTCTCTCAAGTCCTTGGTTTCCTCATGGGGGAAATGAGTATGTTGAATTAGATGACCTTTCAGGCATCTCATCATGCTGAGTTTTTTTCCGCAGCAGGGAACATGCTACTTCACATTCAGCTTAGGGCTTGCTCAGTGTAGGGGGAGTACCAGGAATTTGGGGAATTCCCGTAATACATGGGCACAAAATATATATATGTATATATATAAAATATTTGCCACACATTAATCCTTAATCTCTAAAAGGATTTTAAAAGTCATTAAGAAACAATAACCATCTTGCTGGAAAAGTAGGTAAAACTGATGACTTACAAAAGAAAAAATATATGTTGTCAAAAAACAGATGAGCAAATTTTAATCTTCACTAGTTGTAAATGAAATGCAAATGAAAACAAATCAAACTTGCAAATATTATACCCAGTGAGAGTTGATAGAGTGATGAGATGATAGGCCCATACACAGAATATAAATTGGTTCAATTTTTTATCTCTTCTGTTCCAGCAGTTGCTCTCATATCTATTTATCCTAAAGAAATAATCATGTATTTATATTAAAAATATTCACTCAATGTTGTTGTAGGGAAAATGAGGAATTATTAAACTATCCAACAGTAGGCAATTGGTTAAATAAATGATGCTATGTTTATATAATCAAATTTTATGCAGCCATTTTCTGTGTCAAGAATCTTGACATAGAACGTTAAATTAAGACCTAAATGTTAAATTAAGAAAAACAAGATGCCAAACCACATATAAAGTATGGTATTCTTAGTTTTGGAAAAAAATGATGCACTGAAAAAAAAACCCCAGAAAAATGTACGCTAATACTTTTGATTCTAGGTAGTAACTGATTTTCGTCTTCTTTGGATTAGTGTTTTTGAAATGTTCTATAATGTGTATGTACTACTTTTATAATCAGAAAATAGGATATATAGAAATGGTCTGGAAAAAATGAGGAGAGAATTTAGCCAGAATAGGGAGGTCATCTTCAGTCTGTTTGGACCAGCAAGTAAAAGCAGGAAATGCTGTCCACCAATGGCTTGAATATGTGTGTTGGATGGTGGTGGTGGTTGGTGGTTCTGGGGTTAGGGATGGAGGAAACCCTGAGATGTGATGGTTTTCTTAGTCACAGATGGCGCTTTACAGCTGGGGAGTATCTTGGACTTGGTGGAGATCTATCCAGACATCAGGCAGATTTCATATTTTCACAGAAAAAGGCTACGTTTATGTCTAAGGCGAAAACACGAAATACTAAGATAGAAAACTCCCAAAGCCCCCTCACCTTTTCAGACAACAAGAACCCCCAGGGCAGAGGGTCTTCCCCACTCTCAGAGTTACTTTGACTTCTCATCTGGTTTCATGTGGGTAATGCATTTTCACTCTTGAGTTTCTTTTCTTTTTAAGGTATTTTCATGATGACATTTGTTCTTTTGCAAAGAGCTAATTCTGCAGAATTCTATCCAGGGAGGGCCAAGGGAAATTAGTGAAGGTAATAACACCAGTTAGAAAGTTGAGTTTGGGTCATCTCAGGGACCTCCTTTGGTTGGAATATATTCTAGAGATGGCCCTTACTTCCCCAGAATAGATAGTGATGTCTTACTGAGTTGCAGGTAGAGTCTGTATTGAAGTGCAAGATTTTCTTCCCTGACTTGTCTGGGAATCCTTACCCAGGACTGTGGCTTTCCTCTTCCATATCCCTCCACCAGGAGGCAGGCTCTAGGCCTCTGGGCTGTCATCCTTTTGCCACTTCCACGCATATGCCTTCAAATACTTGAAAAAGTCACTATAGCGTAAAGTATACTTTTCTTTTTTGGTGATGCTTTTCTCTATTTTCTCTATAACCAGAGAGTAAGAATAAAACTACAGCTTGGGACCCGGTGTGGTGGCTCACACCTGTAATTCCAGCACTTTGGGAGGCCAAGGAGGGTGGATCACCTGAGGTCGGGAGTTTGAGACCAGCCTGACCAACATGGAGAAACTCCGTCTCTACTAAAAATACAAAATTAGCTGGTGTGGTGGCACATGCTTGTAGTCCCAGCTACTTGGAAGGCTGAGGCAAGAGAATCGCTTGAACCTGGGAGGTGGAGGTTGCAGTGAGTTGAGACCTTGCCATTGCACTCCAGCCTGGGCAACAAGAGTGAAACTCCATCTCAAAAAAAAAAAAAAAGAAAGAAAACAAAAGCCCCCACCCTTTAAAACTTTTAACACAAAAAGTTTTGAAGCTACACCAAAGAAGAGAGAATAGGCTAATATACTCCTGTGTACCTGCCACTCAACCTCAATAGTTCTTGACACTTTTCCAATCTTATTTTATCCATCGTTTTTACTTGTTGTTTTCTGGAATAATATAAAATAAATCCCTGACATCTTATTTATTTTCCTATCAATACATCAACATCTCTATCAGATAAGGGCCTTAAAATATCATTGACAAATTGATAAATCAGGGCCTGACAATACAGTTATCACCTAACAAAATTAGCAATAGTTCTTTAATGCCATCCAATACCCAGGCCGTATTCAAATTTATTTGAATATCTAAAAGAATATGAAAAGGACTTCTTTGTTTTTTTTTTTTTTTTTGAGACGGAGTCTCACTCTGTCATCCAGGCTGGAGTGCAGCTGGCACGATCCCCCCTCACTACACCCTCAGCCTCCTAGGCTCAAGCGATTCTCCTGCCACAGCCTCCTGAGTAGCTGGGATCATTAGCCACCATGACGGGCTAATTTTTGTATTTTTAGTAGAAACAGGGTTTCGCCATGTTGGCCAGGCTGGTCTAGAATTTCCGACCTCAAGCGATCCGCCAGCTTTGGCCTTCCAGAGTGCTATGACTACAGGCGTGAGTCACGGCACCCAGCCTGGAATTTTTTTGAGTCGAAGCCTCCCTCTGTTGTCCAGGCTGGAGTGCGGTGGTGTGATCTCGGCTCACTGCAGCCTCTGACTCCCAGGTTCAAGCAATTCTCCTGCTTCAGCCTCCCAAATAGCTGGGATTACAGGCACCTGCCACCAGGCCCAGCTAATTTTGTGTGTGTGTGTTTTTAGTAGAGATGGGGTTTTGCCATGTTGGCCAGGCTAGTCTTGAACTCCTGATCTCAAGTGATCCACCCCCACTTAGCCTCCCAAAGTGCTGGGATTACAGATGTGAGCCACCACGCCTAGCTCTCAGCCTGGACTTTCAAAACTCTTATGAGTAAGAAGAAAGAAGAGATGGCTTGGGGCTGAGGATAGCTATGGACAGCTGTGATTCAGGAGGCAGAATTATTCAGCTTTGCTAATCTCTTTTGCAAGGAGGAGAGAATGAAACAGACCTTTAAAAGGGAATCAGAAGTTGGAGTTAGTGCTTCTAGGAATTGTAAATGAATTCAGCAGTGTAGACCTAGAAAAATTTTCAGAGTCACTGATAGAGATTCCCAGAAATTTTCTGTAGCTTCAAGGCACCAGCCCAGCCTTTTCCTTCCCTTCTAAGCCAACATTAAAAAGACAAAACAACATACAGGAAGCACTTCTTCAAAACTGCACAAATAGCACATGCGTATCATGTACACATTTTTAAATGCACGTAAGCAAGGAGAAGAAAATGGGAATCGCATACAACCCCAGGACCCAGAGACAAGCCAGCTTCACGTGGAGGTAGTCAACACTCTAGATGTTTTCACAGCTCTGGAATCTGTACGGGCGATTTTGCAATCTGCTTTCCACCCATTTAGCTTAGGAAGCCTTTTCCTGTGTCCGTGAATAGACTTGTACGCTGTTATGTTAATGGATTTCAATATAGGAACAAACTGGCTTGTGCAAGACCCACCTATTCTTAGGTGATTTTTTTTTTTTGGCTATACATAACATAGAGGAGAACATGTTTCTAGCTAAAGATTCCATGTCAAAGCTCATGGGAGAGGAAGACGACCCTGGCTGCCCCACTTCTCTTCCCCTTTATTCAGTAAACGATAGCCTTGTCATATGGCGGCAGCCCGGTGGCTCTCCTGAAAGCGCTGTGTCTCTTCAGCAGGCCCCCCAGTGGGAAACACCCACCTCTTCATGGATCTCACAGATCCGTCTTTCTCCTCTGGTGCTGCCTGTATTTGCCAGCAGCTTCTCCCAGGCCCCCAGGCCTATACAGCCTTGGAATCACCTTGTTTCAGGCCTGCACGTCAGTTCCACCTTGTGGGTGTTGCTGGGGCCCCCTCCCTGTTTCTTGTCTCACAGCAGCTGCTCTGGATAAAGCCATCCTTGATCCCAACGGTGGGAGCCTCCCACTTGCCTCTTTGGTCTTTCCCGCCTGCAGTCCAGCCTAACCTGCCACAAGAATGAGTTTCCTACAGCCCAGCTTGAGCTCCCATATTGGGCTCTGCCTTTTAGCCCAACTGAGCTGCCTCTCCCACTTCTAGGTGCCCCAGATTTTTCCTTCATTGCTCATGTTTCTCTTTCTTCTCTGTGCATCTCAAGCTCAGTGGTTTTAAGGGTCATGTTCTAATATCACGGCCTCCACAAAACCTTCCTTGATTCCTGCTAGTTGCAAGTAGCACTTTTTCCCTTTGTTGGCACTTGATTTGTTCCTACCTTAGATCCTTGCTGAAGTTGATGTCTAGTGTTGCCATTAGACTGTAAGTTTTTTGAAGGCAGAAACTGTGCCTTCTTTAACTTGATTTCAATGCCTGACACAGAGTAGGTGCTCAAAGAGGCTAGTAACATTTAAGTTAAAAGAGAGTGGATTGGTAACAGTTTTTTTAATTTTTTGAGACAGGGTCTCACTTTGTTGCCCAGGCTGGAGTGCAGTGGTGTGATAATGGCTCACTGCAGCTTCAGCTTCCTGGGCTCAAGTAATCATCCTGCCTCAGCCTCCCAAGTAGCTGGGACTACAGGCGTGCTCCACCATGTCTAGCTAATTTTTTTTTAAATGTAGACTTGGTGGGGGTGGGGGGGGTCTCACCATGTTGCCCAGGCTGGTCTTGAACTCCTGGGTTCAGGTGATCCTCCTGCCTTGGCTTCCCAAAGTGCTGGGATTATAGGCAGGAGCCACTGTGCCTGGCTAGTAACAGTTTTATGTGCCAAAGACCCAGGGATTTTAATTGGCTGTTAACCAATTTTAATTGGAGTCAGTTGGAGCTAATAGTATGCTGTGGCTACTGATGAGCACAAGGCAACCTTGGATTGTGTTGAATCACAGGCTCATCTCCCATAATCCCTCCACCGGCCCTGTCCTGCTCCCCACTGAGCAGCCCACAGTGCAACCTCCCTGAACTACTTCTACTTCCCCAAATCAAACATGTATTTTCATGCCCCTGGGCCTTTGCACAGGTTTCTCCCCACCCACAAAGGATTTCTTCTCTTTTGCTTATCAAAATCTTACTCATCCTACAGATCAGCTGTCTCTTTTCAAATGCAGGGCTCCCGAATCACCACTCCTTTCTCCCATCTTGAGAATTAATGCTTCCTCTCCTGTGTGACTATAGTACTGGTTCATATCATCATCATCATAGCAGCTACTATTTGCTAGTGCCTGTTTTGTTCCAGGCACTGTTTTCGGCTCACGACATACACTAGCTCAGAACCATCTTATGATAACCCCTCAAAGTAAATGATAATAATGGTAAATACTTCTACAGTACTCACTCTGTGCCAGGCACTATGCAATGTGCTTTACGTGCACTACCCTTTTAAATTCTGTACAACCACCTTGTAAGGTAGGTACCATTATTTTATTTTTATTTTTATTATTAAAAATAATACCATCAACCAACTCACACCAGGTAGGTACCTTTCTTATTGCCTATTTACAATTAGGGAAGAGGAGCTTAGAGAAGTTAAGTGACCTTCATGAGATCACATAGCCAGTGGGGCTGAAAGGCAGTATGGCTCCGGAGTCAGTCGTGTTGTAGACATCATGCATAGTTGACTTTGTTGTCAAAGGACCCGAAGCTCAGAGAGGTTAAGGAATTGCCCCAAGGTCATGCATTTAAGTGGCAGACATTAGAGCCAAACCAAGCCTGCCAGACCCCAGGTCTACGTGCCCCTTCTTACTCTGAACTACCTGTCTAGTAGGGGTTGGCACACTTTTTTGTGTAAAGACCAAATTGAAAATATTTTAGGCTTGGTTGCAACTTTATGTTGCAGCAAGAAAGCAGTCATAGGCAACATGTCAATGAATGGGCATGACTGTGTTCCAATAAAATGCTATTTATGAACCCTGAAATTTGAATTTCATGTAATTTTCACGTGTCATAAAATATTCTCCTCCTTTGGATTTTTTTCAACCATTAAAAAATGTAAAAACCCCCTGTAATCCCAGCTACTTGGGAGGCTGAGGCAGGAGAATCGCTTGAACCTGGGAGGTGGAGGTTGCAGTGAGTGGAGATCATGCCACTGCACTCCAGCTTGGGCGACAGAGTGAAACTCCCTCTCAAATAAAATAAAATAAAATGTAAAAACCATTCTCAACTTATGGCCCATACAAAAACAGGTGGCGGGCTAGGTTCAGCCATGGATGAACCATAGTTTGACAACCTTTAATTTATAGCATCGTGACATTATAGAATGATTAGATAGGCATGATTTGCCTTTTTGCTCTCTTTTTCCTAGAATAGTTCAGCTCAGGCCCCAAAAATGGATACTCAACTGAGAAAACACGAGTCCTTTGGTAAACAAGATCCACATTCCCTAAAAGAAGTTCAGAGACCACGTGTCCTTCCCTGAGTGTACCTCTTGGGGTTGTACCCTCAACTCCAAGCAGTTTTTCAGGGTATTCCAATTATTTTGAGAAAAGTAGTAGGAAATGCATTTCCCCATCACTTTAGTTTTGAGATGAGGTTCTAACGGTGCTCTGGGCAGTTGTCTAGCTGGCTAGTCTTGTATTTGACTCTGAAATTGAACCGGGCTAAGAACTCTACACCTCAGGCAATGATTCCTGGATCGTGCTCCTGGAGTGGAAGAGACCAGTCAGGACAGAGTTGCTAGACCAGAGGAGGGGAAGGGGACCACGGTCCCGGTGTGGTTGGGAGTCAGAGGGCAGGACACACGGCTCAGAGAGGTTTCAGAGTTTAATATGTTAAACTAATAAAAGGCTTCAGGACTTGACAATGTTTTGTTTGAATTCAACTGTAAAGGGGTTTAATATGCTTCAGGCTTAGGAATATAAATACTGCTTAACATTTTTTATTCTGGTGAACTTATGTTAAAAGTTGCAAACCAGCATCTTTTTTTTTTTTTCTTTTAATAGAAACAGGGTCTTGCTATGTTGCCCAGGCTGGCATTGAATTCCTGGCCTCAAGTGATCCTTCTACATCAGCCTCCCAAAGCACTGGGATTACAAGCGTGAGACACTGTGCCTGGCCAAGCAAACCAGCATCTTGCAAACAAACTTTCAGAACAAAATCTGTTTCAAACAGAGATGATCTACGTATGAAAATACACTGACTTAAAAATGATTTCTTTTTGTGATTTTGAGAGAAAATTTAGTGACTATTTGTAGCAATTAGCAACACAGTAGGGGGAATTATTAAGATAGGATTCAGATTAGTGAAATAAGCTCTTGCAAGTAAAACTTATAAAATACCACTTGAGAAGATGTTCACCGCAAAGGTGGTAACCTTATTTTTAAAAATGTTTTTTACTGAAGTTTTATCTAAGTGAACACCTCATGGATATACAGCTTGGTGGATTTTCACAAACTGCACACACTTGTGAAACCAGCATCCAGATCAGGAGGCAACAGATGTCCTTTAAAACATCAAGCACTAGGCCGGGCGCCGGTGGCTCACGCCTGTAATCCCTGCACTTTGGGAGGCCGAGGCGGGCGGATCATGAGGTCAGGAGATCGAGACCATCCTGGCTAACACGGTGAAACCCCGTCTCTACTAAAATACAAAAAAAAATTAGCCGGGCACGGTGGCGGGCGCCTGTAGTCCCAGCTACTCGGGAGGCTGAGGCAGGAGAATGGCACGAACCCGGGAGCGGAGCTTGCAGTGAGCCGAGATGGTGCCACTGCACTCCAGCCTGGGCGACAGAGTGAAGACTCCGCCTCAAAAAAAAAAAAAAAAAAAAAAAAAAAAAAAAAAAAAAAACATCAAGCACTGAGCCGGGCGTGGTGGCTCACACCTGTAATCCAAGGACTTTGGGAGGCCGAGGTGGGCGAGTCACCTGAGGTCAGGAGTTTGAGACCAGCCTGACCAACATGGTGAAACCCTGTCTCTACTAAAAATACAAAATTAGACGGGCTTGGTGGCATGCACCTTGTAATCTCAGCTACTCGGGAGGCTGAGGCAGAAGAATCGCTTGAATCCGGGAGGTGAAGTTGCAGTGAGCTGAGATCGTGTGCATTGCATTCCAGCCTGGGCAAAAAGAGTGAAACTTCATCTCAAAAAAAAAAAAAAAAAAAAAAAAAAAAATCAAGAACTGGTTTATTTGTAGGAAGACAATAGGAGTGGAGACCTAATCTGAAGAGCTGGCTACAACCTGGAGCAGTGGCTCACGCCTGTAATCACAGCACTTTGGGAGGCTGAGGCAGGTGGATGACATGGTCAGGAGATCGAGACCATCCTGGCTAACGTGGTGAAACCCCATCTCAACTTAAAAAATACAAAAATTAGCTAGGCATGGTGACGCACTCCTTAGTCCCAGCTACTCGGGAGGCTGAGGCAGGAGAATTGCTTGAACCTGGGAGGTGGAGGTTGCAGTGAGCCGAGATGGCGCCACTGCACTCCAGCCTGGTGACAGAGTGAGACTCCATCTCAGGAAAAAAAAAAAAAAAAAAAAAAAAAGTTACTTACCTGTACCTTACATATATAAAGTTATATCTCTACACATACACATATGTACATATATGTAGCTAATTATGGTGAAATACGGAACTAACCCAAAGACAATGAGGAATAGCTGTGCAGTTAGGAATTGTTGAAACAGTGGAAATCTGTTTAGCTGAAATCTAGCAAGTGTGTAGACAATGTTGAAATTTAAAAAAGCTTAAATCTGAAAAATATTTAGAAGATATATACAAGTATCTATTTGTTAGATAGTAAAAACTGGTAAGATTTTGGAGTGAAAAAGTTTAGAGATGGTTACACTGGTTTTTTCTAAAGTTGCTTAAGATTTTTGGAATTGCTTCCCTTTCCCCACGAGAACAAAGCACTGGCCGGGCATGGTGGCTCACGCCTGTAATCCCAGCACTTTGGGAGGCCGAGGTGGGTGGAGCACCTGAGGTCAGGCATTTGAGACCAGCCTGGCCAACATGGCAAAACCCCTTCTCTACTACAAATACAAAAAACTAGCTGCGCATGGTGATGGATGCCTGTAATCTCAGCTACTCAGGAGACTGAGGCAGGAGAATCACTTGAACCCAGGAGGCGGAGGCGGCAGTGAGCCAGTATCATGCCACTGCATACAAGCCTGGGGGACACAGCGAGACGCCGTAAAGGAACAAAGCACTCAGCCCCACTTCCCAGTTGGGGAGCCCCCACCATGGGCTCACCCATCCTGAGAAAGGCTGGCTTTTGCTGTGATGTCCCTGCTAGGCTAGGAAGGCGCTATTGAAGGTGCTGGCTAGAGATTGCTAGAGGTTGCTGAGGAGCATGGTGACTTCCTGGCCATTTAATTGTGTTAGATTCATGGTGGAATCAATTTCCTTAATGAATGAATCGGCTGCTACCAGCACAGGTCCTTTGTCCAAAGCTCCTTGAGGAGGATGACATTTAGATATATTGTCTGTAATTGATAGGCCATCCCCAACTGGTGATGGACTCATATTTTTTAAAAAAGACAGCTGAGGATTCCCTCAGCATTTTGAAGTGAGCTACCTCCACCAAAGCCCAGCTAACTTCAAACCTGCAATAATAACAATCAGTTAATAATAGTCATAATTTCACTTTAGCTCTATATTATGCTGTATTGTTATAAAAAGACTTTCTCGCAAAACCAACAAGAGAGCATTTCCAAACATACAAAGTATTGTAAAAGTACAAACCGAAATGATTTCTGTATTGTTACCATTTCCACCTGATCCTTATGAGCTCCCAGTGGAGAAGGCAGGGCAGATCTCATTCTACTTTACGACTGAGAAGACGAGCCATTTCGGCAGAGTGGTAGTTTCTGTGTCAAATGTGCACAGAGGTATTGTGGGAACACAGCAGGGGGCATCTGATCTAGCAGGGGCTGGGGAGCGCTGGTGGTCAAGGAAGGCTTTCCAGAAGGCGTGTGAGTTGGGGGCTGAGTGAAGACCTGCTCTTTCCAGCCAGTAGGATGGCAGGGAGCGAGCCTGCGGAGGGCGTCAGGTGGAGAATGGGTGTCTGTTAGCACGGCCGTTAGAATTGAGTCCAAAAGGAAACCAGGATTTCCTACTGGACAGCCCTCAGTTCTCCGGAGGAGGAAATGGGTTAGGATGTCTCTTCCCCTAATCCCTCACTTGTGTGTATCTTGGTCTCTTTGCCAGAGTGGGCAGAAAGGCCCAACCCTGTTGCTTTTGCAACATGAAGCCTCCCTTCCCTCCCTGTGTCTGTGCGTGTGAACCCTGGAGGCCTGCTGAGGGACTCTTTTCTGTGAAAATGGTAGAAAGAGAAAAAGGGCAAGAGCATCACATTATGGAGATCCCGGAAGCTCTGGAGGTGAAGGCTCATTGATTCTGTCTGATTCAAGGCCTGAGAAGAACGGCCTGGAGGGCCACTCAGTGTCGTCACCCATGACGCTCTCGTAACTCTTCCGTACGAAGAGACGTACTTGGGCCACTCTTGCCAGTTAGCCACTTGGGAAATACCATGGAAGACTCACTTTTTTCACCCAGAAGCCCTTCTAGGGAGAATTTCTTTAGGAGAAATTCGCTGAAATCAAGCCCATCAGACTCACATGCTGATGATGTAACTCGAGGCGGCTCACTCCTGGACACACGTGACCCATTCTGAAGATTATCTGTCATGTCCATATAGGGTATGGCTCTGCCTCGGACCGCAGCTCCTCCCCTACTTCCCTTCCTCCCCCAGCTCCATATTTAGGCATCTTCCAAGGCTCCTCCTGTCCTCAAGGCTTATCATCCATCTTTACTGCCGCACAGTAATGCAATGGTTTATGTTTTGTATTCACTGCAGCAGGTACTTTGGCTTCAGTTTTAATAAAACTATCAAGAACTACTTTACAGTTTATGAAACTGAGGCCCTGAAAGCTGACTTGATGAGCCACTTGGGGTCAGAACTGGCTGGCACTGAGGGTCACTTGATTGAACAGAGATGTTTTCACCTTTCTGACTTGCTGGGTGGCAAAGCTTAGACAGGAGTCTCTCTCTTTCTCTCTCTCTCTTTTTGTAGCTATGTCTGGGTGTGTTTCACCCTTTGTTGGAGAAACCTCTTTTGTGCTACTTTAAATTCCCTACTTAGCGTTAATAACTGTTTATCATTATATTTAGTAATTGTTATTTCAGAATATTATTAATAGGGACTACTTACTGAGTGTTTACTATATACATACAGTATGTTTATATTATGCACCTGCTAAGAATTTTGCACTCTAGGCCAGGCACAGTGGCTCATGCCTGTAATCCCAGCACTTTGGGAGGCTGAGGCAGGCAGATCACTTGAGCCCAGGAGTTTGAGAGCAGCCTGGCCAGCATGGTGAAACCCCGTCTCCACTAAAAATACAAAAATTAGCCAGGCACGATAGTGGGCATCTGTAATCACAGCTACTCAGAAGGTTGCAGCAGCAGAATCACTTGAACCCAGGAGGCGGAGGTTGCAGTGAGCCGAGATCACACCACTGCACGCCAGCCTGAGCGACAGAGCGAGACTCAGGTCTCCAAAAAAAAAAAAAAAAAAAAAAAGAATTTTGCGCTCTAAGCTTTAAACACACTTAAATACTCTCAACAACCTGTGATGCAGATATAATATTATTACACTGATTTTACAGAGGAGGAAACTGAGGCTTAAGGAGGTTAGAAAATCTTCCAAGTTCGTCACATAGGTAGTCGATTGGGCAGCTCGGATTCAATGCCAGGTTTACCTGACTTTAAAGCCCATGACCTTAACAATTATGCCTTATTAATTTCCTTTTGCAGATATTCACTCAGGAAATTTGGCTTTAGCTCAGTCAGTTTATTGGAGAGTTTATTTAAATAACCGAAAGGACTGGGTGTGGTGACTCATGCCTATAATTCCAACACTTTGGGAGGCTGAGGCGAGAGTATCACTTGAGCCCAGGAGTTCGGGACCAGACTCAGCAACATAGTGAGACCTTGTCTCTATACAAACTAAACAAACGTAGCCGATCACAGTGGTGAGTGCTCGTAGTCCTAGCTACTTGGGAGGCTGAGCTGGGAAGATCACTTGAGCCTGGGAGGTGGAGGCTGCAGTAAGCCACCATCGTACTCTGTCTCCAGCATGGGAGATAGAGCAAGACTGTCTCAAAAAATAAATAAAGGTGGCCAGTGTTGGGTATGGTGACTCATGCCTGTAATCCCAGCACTTTGGGAGGCCTAGGCGGGTGGATCATTTGAGGTCAGGAGTTCAAGACCAACCTTGGCAACATGGTGAAACCCCGTCTGTACTAAAAATACAAAAATTAGCTGGGTGTGATGGTGCATGCCTGTAGTCCCAGCTACTCAGGAGACTGAGGCATAAGAATTGCTTGAACCTGAGAGGCGGAGGTTGCAGTGAACTGAGATCGAGCCACTGCACTCTAGCCTGGGCAACAGAGCAAAACTCCATTTCAAAAAACTAAAATTAAGATAAATAAATAAATAAATGCCTGAACCGTGTACATTTTTCTTAATTCTGGCCCTGCTACACTGGAGTCAAATAAAACTTAAGGCCAAAATAAATAAATAAATAAATAAAATATGGAGGAAATAGGCAAATAATAATAATAATAAATAATAGCACAATATTTGATATTTAAATGCTCATTTAAATTCTCAAAAATGAAATATTAAAACACTCAACACAATAATTGTGCTCCAAAAAAAACCAAAAAACTTAAGGCCAGGCGTGGTGGCTCATGCCTGTAATCCCAGCACTTTGGGAGGCTGAGGTGGGAGGATCACTTGAACTCCGGAGTTTGAGACCAGCCTGAGCAATATAATGAGACCCCCAACTCCATTTATAAAAAGTAAGATAATTAAATTAAATTTAAAAAATATACAAATATCTTAAGAGTTCTTGGCTCTGGACTAAGTCACAAATGCATATTTTTAAGTTGCCACTTGGTCTAAGGATCTAATGTCTAACTAAAGCCTATGGAGCCCTCAAGGAGTCCTTCCTCAAAGGTCTAGTCTCAAATGGGGTCCATGACCATGGTGTGTGACAGTAACCTGGTGTCAGTCTGGAGAAAGAGTCCAGGTAAACATTTGGCAAAGTGGCCCCTCCACTACGGACATTCAGTATTTGGTGTTTCAGATAGTAGTGAAATGGATAACTTGATGGCTTCCTGTAATTCCCAGATGCCAGGCTTTGTGCTAAATCAGACTCTTCACATTCTGAATCCTTACAATGATCACGTGAAGAAAGTCCTTTTCTTATTTTCATTTCTATGAGAAAATCAAGGTTCAGAGAGGTTAAGTAATTTGGCCAAGGTCACCTGGCTTACACGTGAATTTTTAAATAAAATATATTTAAAATATATTTTAATGAATATATTCACATATCCATTAAAAACATGAATATGTGAATATCATGTGAATTATTTATTTGGCTAACTCATTTGCAAAGGCTGTTAGGTATAATTAAACAACAGAGACCGTGGGTTGACAAGGATAAAAATGTCTTGGCTGCCGGGCATGGTGGCTCACGCCTGTAATCCCAACACTTTGGGAGGCTGAGACAGGAGGATCTTTGAGGCCAGGAGTTCATGACCAGCCTGGGCAACATAGTGAGACTGTATCTCTACAAAGAAAGCAAGAAATTAGCCAGGTGTGGTGGCACACACATGTAGTCCCAGCTACTCAGGAGGCTGAGGTGGGAGGATCACCTGAGCCCAGGAGGTCCAGGCTGCAGTGAGCCGTGATGACACCACTGCACTCCAGCCTGGGCAACAGAGTGAGATCCTGTCTCCGAAAAAAGAAAAAGAAAAAGAAAAAAAAAATGTTTTGGAAAGGAATGCCAGGATTTAGAGAAGTGACTTAAAAATTATGTCTTAAATCAGACTTGTAGGTTTGCTTTGTATTGCCTTGCATAACACATGTCAGGAAGATCGCCAAGGAGGGGAGTTTATAAGCCCAGATCGCAGTAATAACCTTTACTCTGAATTTTGGTCCGAAAGACTTTTCCTTTGTCTGGAGCGAGGCTGGCTTTGTGATATCGTGCCGCAGCAGACCCGACAGTGTCTCCAAGGCAGAGCTCGTTGCCTGGAGTTTTCCCACTGCACTGAACGAGAATTTATTTGGCCTTTCTTGAAATTCAGATTGTTCCATTTATGCAGTCCTGTTTAAGTGACAGGCACTGAATATGGTTGCTTTCAGGCAAGATATTTTGTTTGACTAGGGGCCTAGCGGAGTTTGGGATACACAGATGGCCATCCAAAAATGTTAAAAGAAAGAAATAACTTGATCCTCACAGCATCTCTGAGAAGTGGTTCCTAAATTTATCACAATCTTGCAGATGTGTAAGCTGAGGCGTGGAGTTCAAGCAGTGGGCTCAAAGCCATGTGTAGGTGACAGTGCCTGATTTCAGATGCAGATAACTCTAAGGCCAGTCTGCTGCATCTCTTACCAGTTTTTGGAAAAACCTCAAGGGAAAAACCACAGCAAATTTTTAGAGTTCTAGTAATTTCTTTTCCCCTATTACAACACATATTCCCATAAACCAAGGACTGTGTGATTAGTCAATAAACAAAAAGAAATGCATAAAGTATCTGTCACTCATAACATTCTTGTTTCTTGCAGTTTCCAAGGTGGCTAGATCCATCAGAAGCTGAAGCCGTGGAGAACGCTCTCAGGGGCCCTTGTCACTTCTTGGAGTAGAAGCCGACAGAGACCTGTTTGGAAACGTCTCCTTCACACACCAGGTTGCTACCGAGGTCTTTTTCATGTTGCAGTCAGAGCAGTTGCTTGTGTTTTTTAGCGCTTGAATGATTTTAGAGATAAAGTCAGCTTCTGCTTCTTGACCGGGAGGCGTTGTGTGTGTGTGTGTGTGTGCGCGCGTGTGTTGGGCGAAGACAGATCTAAGCTCTCCCTGAGAGGGGAAGAGTAGATTGCACAAGTGGAGTTGGTTGGCTATACAGAAATTGCCCCACATTTAATCTGTTTGCCAATGAGGAAGCCCCTTATCTTCAAAAAAGGCAAGAAAGAAAGACTTCATTTTCCCCCTTCTCTTTCTGTTCCAGTTGAAGACTAGGCTTTGGAGGTTTTCAAAGTAGACGGTGCTTGGATGGGCGGCGAGAAGTAACATTCTGCAAATCGCCGGCAGAGGTCCTGAGGACACAGACCTACCTAGCTTGCCTTCCCCTTGCTGAATGGCGTGTCCTGCAGCCGCCCACTGAGGGCTCTCGTCCCTGGGATTCTGGACTTGCGAGTAGGACAGCAGGCTGGGAAGATGCTGAGTTCCATCAAGTGCGTGTTGGTGGGCGACTCTGCTGTGGGGAAAACCTCTCTGTTGGTGCGCTTCACCTCTGAGACCTTCCCGGAGGCCTACAAGCCCACAGTGTACGAGAACACGGGAGTGGACGTCTTCATGGATGGCATCCAGATCAGCCTGGGCCTCTGGGACACAGCCGGCAATGATGCCTTCAGAAGCATCCGGCCCCTGTCCTACCAGCAGGCAGACGTGGTGCTGATGTGCTACTCTGTGGCCAACCATAACTCATTCCTGAACTTGAAGAACAAGTGGATTGGTGAAATCAGGAGCAACTTGCCCTGTACCCCTGTGCTGGTGGTGGCCACCCAGACTGACCAGCGGGAGATGGGGCCCCACAGGGCCTCCTGCATCAATGCCATGGAAGGGAAGAAACTGGCCCAGGATGTCAGAGCCAAGGGTTACCTGGAGTGCTCAGCCCTTAGCAACCGGGGGGTACAGCAGGTGTTTGAGTGCGCAGTCCGAACTGCCGTCAACCAGGCCAGGAGACGAAACAGAAGGAGACTCTTCTCCATCAATGAGTGCAAGATCTTCTAAACCCCAAGAGACTTCGCACAACACTTATGTATGTGCCCCAAAGACTAATGGGGAGAGGGAGGGCCGGGAAGCCAGGAAAGCTTGGTGTTTTCTCTGGGTACTCCCCAAGCAGTGTCTCCTTTCGGATACAGTTATTGATGAGGCTTGGCCACTGGATGTTTTCACTAACTACACTCTACAAGTGAACTCCTTGCCCAGGCCAGTCAGAAAATCCCTTGGGGAACTGTAATGACTATTCCATTTTTGATTAAAATAGTGAAATAGTCTCCATAATTTTGGACGATGAAGTGAGTTTTTCAAAGAATTCCGTATTTAAAGACACATTTTATTTAACTAATAACAAAATGGATTGCTTTTGTATATATTTAGTTTTCACACTTGGAAAATCTTTTGCTACATCCTCGAAAACATAAACTCCTGTGTGAGTGAAATACCTGTACGGAGCTCTGCCATATGTTTGTAGTGTTATTATTTTCACCTCAAGTAGAAAGTCTGTTGAAACCACTTGGCTGCTGGATTTAAATGGGTAATCAAATTTAAAAATGACCATAAATGAATCTTTGCAATTTATTTTCTACCTATGTGTTATTCAGAGTTGGATATAAAATACAGTTCCATAGGATATCCTAATACTGCCTAATGATTTTAAAGTTATTGCTGTATTTTTCTGAAATGATAAAACATCATTCATTTATTTACAATATTGTCTTTATTTACAATATTGTCTTTCACCCAACTCCAGTTATGCACTACATATTCTCCTCTCATTCACCATGACTGATTGAAACACCATCTTTCAGGTAGAGAATCAGACTGCTCCAAGCAATAGCAACAGAACTTGAAACAGAAGCGAGAGAGTGTCACTTTCACTTCTGGTAGGGTGGTTCCCAGGTGACTGCACGTCCTGTGAAAGACAGTGGGCTCAAAGTTCTGTTAACTTGACAAATTTCTTATACATTTGTCTAAACTGAGCTGTTGTGGCAACATAATTTATGAATTGTAGGATCTAATTAGGATTATTGGGAGGGTATCTACATATATATGTGTATGTAAGGGAAAAGGTAGAATTTACAGCCTTCAAAAAAGAAAAATCAAATTCCAAACCCAGGAAAAAGAAAGCTCTATAGCAACTGCTCAGATAACAGAAAGTTATCAGGGGAAATACTGAATAAATAGATACACACATACTCGCACACAACCTGCTCTCACACACACAACTCAAACCCCATTCTATCGAATAGTTTAAAAGCAATGGTGTTGCTCATCTGTTAAAGTTGAGAATAGAGGACTATATAACTTAAGGTAGAAATTGCAAAGGCTGGGCTGGGTGCGGTGGCTCATGCCTATAATCCCAGCACTTTGGGAGGCTGAGGCGGGTGGATCATGAGGTCAGGAGTTCGAGACCAGCCTGGCCAACATGGTGAAACCCCATCTCTACTAAATATACAAAAATTAGCTGGGTGTGGTGGCACATGCCTGTAGTTCTAGCTACCTGGGAGACTGAGGCAGAAGAATTGCCTGAACCCGGGAGGAGGAGGTTGCAGTGAGCCAAGATTGTGCCACTACACTCCAGCCTGGGCAACAGAGGGAGACTCCATCTCAAAGAAAAGAAAGAAAGAAAGAAAGAAATTGCAAAGGCTGGCGCCTAGATAGATCAATCAATTACTGCTCTAATCAAAACTTAGAAACACTCTGAACCACCTTTATGAGGGTACATCATTGTTATGGGGTAATGTGACTATTACACACAAAAGGTAAGGTGGCTGGCATAAATGACTTTGATTAGAGTTATGTTGACATAGCCAAACCAGTTTCTCTGTTCCCTTGTGTGGTCAATTCCTTACAACCATAATCAATATCAAAAACCAAATGTGTGCTCATTCACACATTGCTTTCTCCTTCTCTCTCTCCTCCTATCCACAGCCAGTAAAAGGCCTGAGACTGGGGTCTTAATCTCCGGTGGGAGGATTGCCTCAGTTCCCTGGGGCTGACACAGTTGCCTTCACCCAGACTTCTCAGCACTCCAGGCCGTGGCTTGTACTCACCTGTGAGTCACCTGCCTCACTTGATTCGAGAGCCCTGTCTCTAGTTCTCAGCTCAGGGCGGGGAGGGGGGGCTTGAAAGATGACCGAGCAGGGGAGGGGAAGGGATCTCATATCCTCTGATATCCCTGGGATTCTCTTCTCTCTCAACACACAGTCTTAAATCATGAAATGCAGGTGTTCAGGACCAGCCTTTGTGGTGAGAGGTATTTAACATGTCAGTGGGAAGGAATTTCTTTTTTTTTTTTTTTTGAGATGGAGTCTCACTCTGTCGCCCAGGCTGGAGTGCAGTGGCCGGATCTCAGCTCACTGCAAGCTCCGCCTCCCGGGTTCCCGCCATTCTCCTGCCTCAGCCTCCCGAGTAGCTGGGACTACAGGCGCCCGCCACCTCGCCCGGCTAATTTTTTTGTATTTTTTAGTAGAGACGGGGTTTCACCGTGTTAGCCAGGATGGTCTCGATCTGCTGACCTCGTGATCCACCCGTCTCGGCCTCCCAAAGTGCTGGGATTACAGGTTTGAGCCACCGCGCCCGGCCAGGAATTTCTATTCACTGCAGTGGGCTGTCCCCAAGGCTTTTCTTTTTCTCTTGTTGAAGAGAGACAGGGGTGGGTATCTGAAAGTGGGAAGGGCCACCATACATGATCCTAAGGAAGGGAAGAGGAGGTGGTTCCACGGTGGCAGCAGAGCAGGAAGGGAAGGCCAGAGATGGCACAGTCAAATGGCTTTGCTGTCACGTGGCCAAGGACACACAGGTGAGACCTCCACCTGTTGGCAGGAGCCAAACTTCACAGCTCCCTCTGGGAAGCCTCACACCTGAGGCCAGGAATCTATGTGTAAACCCTTTCCAGTGGCGGAAGCTGGCAGAAATGGAGCCAATAAGTGTCTTTCTTCCTGCTAGACTGCTGTTCTTGAAGGCAGCACTGCCTCCTGGTCTCCTCAGTGTCCCCAGGGCTCAGCACAGGGAAGGCAATGGAGCTAAAGTTGTGTTGAACTAAACTGGAAAGAAAGACAGTAATTGGGCTTCTGTGCCGCGCAGTGGTTACAGAAAGGAAGCAGACCCTCACTAGCCTTGCAGGGGTAAGAAGAAAAACAGGTCATCTGGGTAGAATCCGTGTGTTGTGTGTTCTACATGAGCACATACTTACTTTTGCCTGCCTAGATGCAGACACAGGTTTCTTATACTTCAAAATTTGTGGTACCTTTCTGTAAACTATTGCATATCGATTCTTAACTATTCCAAGTAGCAACATTAAATATGTTCTTGATGACATTAAAGAGTTAATTCATGGTCGGGTAATTCATTCTTGCCTCTGTCAGTCTGGGCTGCTATAGTGGAAAACCATAGACTAGGGGGACTCAACAACAGAAATTTATCTCTCACAGTTCTGGAGGCTGGGGAGTCCAAGGCCAGGGACAGCATGGTTGGGTTCTGGTGAGACCCCTCTGCCTGGTTTGCAATGGCTGTCTTCTTGCTGTGTTCTCACATGGTAGAGCACGAGATCATCTTTCTGGTGTTTCATCTTCTAAGGACACTAATCCCATTCATGAGGGCTCAACCCTCCTGATCTAATACTTCCCAAAGTCCTCACCTTCAAATGCCATCACATTGGGGATTAGGCCTCAACGTTTCGAGATTTGTGGGGACACAAACATTCCATCCATAGCAATTCTATTCTGTCCTACTTTACACTGACTAGTTAACTGGGCAGCAGAATCCAGTGTGGTAACAAGAAATCTAGAAGCATCCTGATTAAGTTTGTTCGGTGCTTCAGATGCGCTGTGCCAGCCACCGTGTGACGCACTCTTTTACCACATGTGTGTAGGCCCACATTATACTGAGTCCCATCTTACATGAGGAAACTGAGGCTCAGCATGTTGATATGACAAGGCCAAGCCCATGCAGCAGGTGAGTGGCTGCCCCAGGAGTCTCAAGTAGGTCTGTGTGACTCCAAAGCTCTGCTCAAAACCACCCTGCCCCACTTCCTCCCAGAGCAGCTTGACTGAATGACTTCGCCACATCCGACCTCATGTAGCCTGCAGCCCCGCCCCCATCAGTCAAGTAGCCTGTGTTTTAAAAAATATATTTTTAAATGAAATATTCCAGGTCTGACCTTTGTCCTCCCCTTTTCTTTCTGGCAATGAGAATGGGACCCACCTATATCACACAACACCATCATCATTTGCAAAGGTCTCCATTCCAACTCTTGGTATTTAAAGCATGATTCCAAAGGCTGATTGCATGTAAATTGGCAGAGATGAAATACACCATGATTTAATGTTATAAAAAGCTTGGGAAATATTCTGTTTTTCTTTTTTTATTAAAAACTTTTTTTGAGATAGGGTTTTGCTCTGACACCCACAGTGGAGTGTAGTGGTGTGATCATGGCTCACTGCAGCCTCAACTTCTAGAGCTCAAGCGATCCTCCCACCTCAGCCTCCCAAGTAACTGGGACCACGGGTGCACGCCACCACACTTGGCTAATTTTAAAATTTATTGTAGAGACGGGGTCTTGCTATGTTGCCCAGACTGGTATTGAACTCCTGGGCTCAAGCGATCTTCTCACCTTGGCCTCCCAGAGTGCTAAGATTACAGGTGTGGGCCACTGTGCCCAGCCAGTATTCTCCTTCTCTTCGTTTTTTTGTTGGTTGGTTGGTTGGTGTTTTTGTTTTTTTGAGATGGAGTTTTGCTCTTGTTGCCCAGGCTGGAGTGCAATGGTGCAATCTCGACGCACTGCAACCTCTGCCTCCTGGGTTCAAGTGATTCTCCTGCCTCAGTTTCCCAAGTAGCTGAGATTACAGGCATGTTCCACCATGCCTGGCTAATTTTGTATTTTTAGTAGAAACGGAGTTTCACCATGTTGGTCAGGCTGGTCTTGAACTCCTGACCTCAGGTGATCCACCCACCTCGGCCTCCCAAAGTGTTGAGATTACAGGCATGAGCCATGGTGCCTGGCCAATATTCTCTTTTTCTTATCTCACTTTTCCACCCCTCAGGTTTCAGGTATTTCCTTTGAATAAGGGAGTGACAGGGAAGAGGAGAGTCTGCCTCTTTTCTTTCAAGGATTTGGTACTTAGGAGGGGCCCTTTACGCAGAATGAGATGTGATGGAAGGACTCACTTTGGCGCATCTGTAGAGTGACATGACAGAGGGGACGCGGCTCTGTGAGTGCTCGGCCCCAGTGCGAGAAAGCAATGCTTACAAGGTGAGTGGGATCAGTACAACTCAATAGTAGGAACCTATTTTCTTGAGACTGTATCTGTCCGGATAAAGCAAAGAAACATAATCAATGGCTAAGATGTCAAGCAGGTTTTCACAGGAAATGATAAGCTCAAAAATTATTTGTGCTATAAGTTCATAAAAAGTTATTGATTAAACCTAAAGTCTACATTAACTTTTTGATAGATTCTAAAATGCATCCTGACCTGGAACTCAATATTAATAGTAGATAGAAAGCCATGATGAAGGAGTGGAGAGACCATACAATTGTGATGCATTTTGGGGTCAGAAAATCTGGGTTGTGTGTCTTTCAGCCTTAGTGTCCCTCTCTTAAAGCAGAGATACGAATTCCTAGGATACTCTATAAATATTGGTACAATAATGATTGTGGACCAGGCTCGGTGGCTCACACCTGTAATCCCAGCACTTTGGGAGGCCGAGGCAGGTGGATCACCTGAGGCCAGGAGTTCAGGACCAGCCTGGATAACATGGTGAAACCCCATTTCTAATAAAAACACAAAAATTGGGCTGGGTGCGGTGGCTCACACCTGTAATCCCGGCATTTTGGGAGGCTGAGGCAGGTGGATCACGAGGTCAAGAGATAGAGACCATCCTGGCCAACAGGTGAAACTCCATCTCTATAAAAATACAAAAATTAGCCGGGCGCGGTGGCAGGCACCTGTAGTCCTGGCTACTTGGGAGGCTGAGGCAGGAGAATCACTTGAACCGAGAAGGTGGAGGTTGCAGTGAGCCAAGATTGCGCCACTGAACTCCAGCCTGGCGACAGAGTGAGACTCTGTCTCAAAAGGAAAAAAAAAAAATTGGCCAGCCATGGTGGTGGGCACCTGTTATCCCAACTACTAGGAGGCTGAGGCAGGAGAATCACTTGAACCTGGGAGGCAGAGGTTGCAGTGAGCTGAGATCATGCCATTGCACTCCAGCCTGGGCGACAAGAGCAAAACGGTCTCAAAAAAACAAAAAAACAAAAAAACAAAAAAAAAAAAGAGAGAGAGAGAGAGAGACAGATATATAGAGATACTTCCCCTTCACAGTTACTTTTCAAAATGTCCCAGTTTTGGCCAGGAGTTTGAGACAAGCTTGACCAACATGGCAAAATCCTGTCTCTACTAAAAATACAAAAGTTAGCCAGGTGTGGTTTCAGATGCCTGTAAACGCAGCTACTCTGGAGGCCAAGGCAGGAGAATCACTTAAACCCGGGAGGCAGAGATTGCAGTGAGCCGAGATTGCACACTGCACTCCAGCCTGGGGGATAGAGCAAGACTATGTCTCAAAAACAAAAAACAAAACACAAAACAAAACCAAAAACACACAAAATGTCCCAGTTTTACCACGTAATTTTGGCATAATTAAACTTGACCAGCTAAAAATTATATCTATAATTATATTAAGTGTTCATTACACTTGCTAATTTAAGATGGTGACAACGATCCTTGTTACATACTGCAGGGAAATGGTGATGATGGGAGCTTGGCAGTCTTCCTACAGGAGCTTCCTTCTGTCATTCTTTCCATAATAAAGTCTCAGGTAATTCACATCCCACTGTCCTGGCTGCTCTCTGCTTGCTGCCCCCACGTCCCCATTTCCATCTTCCACCTTTCCCTGCCCTCCTCTGGGCCTGGGAGGCTAAGCCTGGGGACTGAATCACCTGGATCTCTTCCTGCCTGTCTTCCACTTGAGTTCAACCGGTAGGACACTCTGGCAGGAAATCAGAGGGTAGTAAGGGAGAACAGCTGGGTGTTTTATCCCTATACATTTCTGGCTTTGGTGCTACTTATTTGGCAATGGTCATGAGTCCCTCCGTGGCTCCAGCTCCTACTGGGAAGCTTCTCTTCTATGGCTCCAGCTTCCACTGGGCCCTAGGGCGGTGCTTCCTCTCCTCGCCTTCAGCCCTATGGGGGGAAATGGCTTCCTGCTGGTCCTCGTCTTTGGATGCAGCAGCATCCTTGATGTGGTCCCTTGACCCTGACCTAAGTAGTGATTTCATTCAAGTCTCTTCATTCGAACTACCTGGAATAAATTTCATTTCCTGTAGAACTCTGAGTGATGCACTCATTAGTTATCTACATAGTCTGTCATTACATGATTACTCAAATCCCTACTGAAAGATATGAGTTGGAGGTCTGGGCAATTGCCTTTTCCTGAGCCTCAAAACCTAGGAAATACCACTCAATATCTATTTGCTTGGAAGAGAAAGGAGGAGGTTGGTTAATTCTAATCTGAATGAACAAAAGAATAGTTCTGAGATAGCAGCATTCAAAAATTGTGGATCTTCTAACAATATATTTATATTCAAGAAGCTCTGCTATTATCCATAATATATAAAGAATAACCATAAATCAATAAGAAAAACAGCCCAGTTTTAAACCAGATACTTCCCAGAAGAAAAAATATACATGACCAATAAACACTAGAAAAGGTGCTTCATTTCACATGTACTCAGGGGAATGAAAACAAAACCCACCCATAAAATATCATTTTCAAACCACCATATTGGAAAGAGAATTAAAAAATATGACATTGGCTGGGCATGGTGGCTCATGCCTATAATCCCAGCACTTTGGGAGGCTGAGACTGCCCAACATGGTGAAACCCCATCTCTACTAAAAATACAAAATTAGCCTGGCATGGTGGCGCATGCACGCCTGTAATCCCAGCTACTCGAGAGGCTGAGGCAGGAGAATTGCTTGAACCTGGGAGGTAGAGGTTGCAGTGAGCCGAGACTGCACCACTACACTCCAGCCTGGGTTACAGAGCAAGACTCTGTGTCAAAAAAAAAAAAAAAAAAAAAAAAATAGCCGGTGTGGTGGCATGTGCCTGTAGTCCTAGCTACCGCAGAGGCTGAGGCAGAAGAATCACTTGAACCTGGGAGGAAGACATTGCAGTGAGCTAAGACCACATCATTGCACTCCATCCTGGGCAACAGAGCAAGACTGTCTCAAAAACAAAAAAAAAAAAAGGGGGGGGGAAAGGCATGACACTATTGAGCATTAATAAGGAAATGAAACAATAGGAACTCAGATGCTGCTTGCGGGAGTGTAAACTGGTATAAAATTTTGGCATTACTCAGAAGAGTTGAATATCCTATGCTCTTAACCGAGAAATGTCATGCTCTAGGGATATGTTGGCATAGATTTTCTGGGAGACATATATGAAAATGTTATTAGTAGCATTGTAGGTAATAGCAAAAACTAGAAATGACCCAATGGCATCAATAGAGAATGCCTAAAAAATGGTGTATTCACACATGGAATATTATGCAGCAATAAAAAAAGAATAAATTTTAGCTATACATATCAATATGAATGAACATAGACAATGCTGAATGAAAAAAGCAAGTAGTAAAATAATATATGGAGCATGATTTCACTTATATGAAGATCAAATGAAAGCAAAACATAATAGTATTAGGGTTAAAAATTGTTTTCTGCCGAGTGTGGTGCCTCACGCCTGTAAACCCAGCACTTTGGGAGGCTGAGGGGGGCGGATCACTAGGTCAAGAGATCGAGACTATCCTGGCCAACATGGTAAAACCCCATCTCTACTAAAAATACAAAAATTTGCTGGGCGTGGTGGCACGCACCTGTAGTCCCAGCTACTCAGGAGGCTGAGGCAGAAGAATTGCTTGAACTGGGGAGGGGGAGGTTGCAGTGAGCTGAGATGGTGCCACTGCACTCCAGCCTGGTGATAGAGCAAGACTTCATCTCAGAAAAAAAAAAAAAAAAGTACAGAAATCATTAACACATCATTCAAGTAAGTGATTACTTTTTCTGGGGAGAAAGGTGATCAGGGTCCCACAGGGGTGTCACAGGTATCGGTAATGTTCTATTTTTAAGTTTGGGACATGGGTACTTGAGTATTCATTAATTTTTTTCTAGTATTTATTCTTCAAAATATCCAGATATATTTTATGTATTCTTTTGTGTGCAGGATATAATTAATTTTTAAAAATTTAAAGTTCAGATTCTAAAGCAAAATTGTCTGAACTTGAATCTCAGCTCTGCCACCTTGCATAAGTTAACTAACCTCTTACACAAGCTCTGCAGCCTTGTGTGAGTTAACTAGCCTCTCTGTGTGTCAGTTTCCTCATCTGTAAAATGGAGAAAATAATACAGTGAGCATTAAAGGAGCTAATGCGGGTAAAGGCTACACTATGTCTAGTACAATAAATGGCAGCTATGCCATTCCATTGTTTTACACTTCAGAGCTGGCAGGATTCTGCTGTTTATGGATGAAGACACAGGTATGGAGACCATTGCCTGACCTGCCTAAGCTCACAAATTTGTGGCAGACCCAGACCACCTCACTCTTCCTACTCTTTGCTTCTCTTTTCTGTAAACTTCCTAAGAAGAGAGGAACCTGGGGTTTTTACTTGTTCACTTTTCATATATTTGCCTTTCAATCCATGTTTGCTGTACTTGAATTATTTCTAGTATTGTTTAGCACAAATAGGTACCTTTCAGTATCTCACAAAAGGGATCAACAGAGACTCAATCTCTTATTGTATGTGAAGACATCTCCATTCACCTGTTTATTCATTCAGAATGTACTGAGTTCTTTAGGTTCTTTATGGGGTTGATTTGGAGAAAATGACTAACAGAGCATCTCTCCATAGCTGGACTTGCCGCTTTGTTTCCTAACTATTTACTTGTATTTCTATCATTGCACCTTAGCCTTAGTGTCAAGCTGTGCAATAGCCAAAGTTCCCGCTTTCATGGAGTTTAAGGATTTAATTAGGGATGGGGTGCGAACAGTAGTTATAAAATAAATAGTAAGATCAATGTAGCTGGGTGCGGTGGCTTACGCCTGTAATCCCAGCACTCTGGTAGGCCGAGGTGGGCAGATCATAAAGTCAGGAGATCGAGATTATCCTGGCTAACACGGTGAAAACCCGTCTCTACTAAAATACAAAAAATTAGCTGGGCCTGGTGGCGAGTGCCTGTAGTCCCAGCCACTTGGGAGGCTGAGGCAGGAGAATTGCTTGAACCTGGGAAGTGGAGGTTGCAGTGAGCTGAGATCATGCCACTGCACTCCAGCCTGGGCCACAGAGCAAGACTCTGTCTCAAAAAAAAAAAAAAAGAAGAGCAATGAACAATGTAGATGGATGATGGGTGCTGTGAAGAAAATAAATTAGGAAAAGAGAGAGAGGATATTTAGTATTTTGGTAGGAGAGGGAGGCCTGATTGAGGAGAGGTCTGAATGATGTTGACAGACCGCATCAGTGGTCTGGTTTTAACACAAACAACCCCTTTGAAAAAGAAAGCAGGCTTCTGTTTTTCCCTGTTGCCCTGAGAGGGACACATGTGCTTTTTGCCATGATGAGTGTTGGATGTTGCACAGCGCCCTCCAGCAGCGACTTCCTTCACTGGGGATTCTAATCCATCTGTCTGCCTGCTGGGAATGACTGAACTGGGGCGGTTTCAGGGGATGGATTAACAAATAGACCAGAACAGAAAATTGGTATGATTCATAGAAGCAGGGTCGTGCTGGGGGTTACACAGGCAAGCGGTTTCTAATGGATTCTGGACAAAAGGAAGGAAATGACTAGAACTCGGGGCCTACATAGGACTCAAAGTAGAGTGAAGAGCTCGCCTGCAGGGCCCTGAGGAGCGATTCCAAGAATCTGCAGGCTGAGCGTGTATGTTTGTGGCAGCACAGGCTTGAGAAGCAGCGAGGTTGCAGCTTGCTGGAGCCCAGCTGCTGATGCAGTGGAACGTCCTTCATAGCCATGTTTAAATAGAACATAGTAAGGCGGCCCAATCTGTCTGTAGAACTTTTACACTAATTGAAACAGATAGGGGTGCAATTTACGAGTGAGTCACCAGAGCTAACCCAAGGGCAGTCGTTGCATCGTTGCATCGTAGATCTGTTGTCTTGGGGAATTGACTTACTGGGGTGTTGGACTGAAGATATTGTTTTAAAAAGTTTTCAGACAGCCCTAGATAAATCACTGCACATGTGTACTTCTCAAATACATCTCCTCCCTCTCTGCTTTCTCTTCCTCCTCCTCATGGCTTCTGTCTGCAGCCTGGGGGTACCTCTCTCACCCAACTTTGATTGCTCTAGCATCAAACGGTGCTGTGCCCATAGTAATGCTGAACCACATTTCTTAAGTGAATCAGTCCTCACAGTCATCATCTCCGTACATTAATTCATTTAGTACTTTAAAATTTTCCAAAGTGCTTTTCCTTGTCTTATTATAATGATTGCCAGTATTTGCTCAGCACTCTAGAGGTTCTAAAGTACTTTGTGTACGCTGTCTCCTATGACATCACAGCAATGCTGTGGGTTATTATTACTTGACTCATTTTGCAGGCAAGGAAGCTAAGGTTCAGGAATGCTAAATGACTCAGCTGTGCCCACGTAACTAATGCTTGGCAGAATCAGGATTTGTACTTAGATCTCTCGCTTCAAACTCCCTTTTTTCCATTTAATGATGCTTTCATCTGAGGCTCAGGATGACCCTGTGAGGTGTTAGTGTAAGAGATGAGGTCCAGGAGGGTGACATGGCTCATCCAGGCCACACACATGCCGTCACTGACCAGAAGTGAGATCTTCCATCCAAGCCTTGCCTGTCACTATTTTCACCCTTACCATCAGAGCATATTTTTTTAACTGAACCCACTTACTGTGTGGTTGTCTGCTAGGCATTCATTGAGTAAACAGATATCGATGCTATCTCTGTTTAACAAATGGAATAGTCAGAAAGAAGGAAATAATCCATAAATCGAGGCCTCAAACTGTATTTGCCTTACTTCTCTGGATACTGCATGCAAACCCATACAATTTTTTTTTCTCTCTTGTTAGTGTAGATCCTTTCATTGAGCCCAAACCTAAATCAACATGGCAGAACGTTTTCCCCTGCTTCTCTGTTATTTACTGGACTCCCATTTTTTGGAGTTGAAAGGGACCTCAGGGAGGATTTAACCCAATCCTATCATCTTACAGATGAAGAAACTGACTCTCCTCATTGCCCAAGATATACAGATGGCTTCGGGCAAGTCGGGACTTGAGGGCCAGGTTTCAGCTCCCAGGGGCTCTCACTTCTTCCTGCAGACCTCGGAACTTCCAGCCTCTGACCTGGAGCTTTAGATTCTGCCTATTCATTTCAGGTTTCTGTGATGGAAGTTTAAAGGCTTCTGGGCGTGGTGGCTCATGCCTGTAATCCCAGCATTTTGGGAGGCCGAGATGGGCAGATCACCTGAGGTCAGGAGTTTGAGACCAGCCTGGCCAACAATCTGAAACCCCATCTCTACTAAAAATACAAAAGTTAGCCAGGCGTGGTGGCAGGTGCCTGTAGTCCCAGCTACCTGGGAGGCTGAGGCAGGAGAACCACTTGAACCTGGGAGGGAGAGGTTGCAGTGAGCCAAGATCATACCACTGCACTCCATCCTGGGTGACAGAGAGAGACTCTGTCTCAAAAAAAAAAAAAAAAAAAAAAAAAAGAATGACAATGTCAGAGACAAAGGCCAGCACATGAAACCAGTAAGATTAGAGAACAGGAAGACACAGGACATGCCAGTCAGCCAGAAACACTGCCTGGCTTATTAGCAATAAGCTCAACTGCTAGAGCTGTGGGTCCTGAACAACTCAGGCTGGGGCTTTGTGTGCTCAGGGGCACCCCAGGGATACTCTCCCACCCTTCTCCCCAAATGCTCCTCAGGAAAATCTGCAATCTAGCCTGGTTGGCACAAGTGAAAGAAATCATAATGGAAAGAGATTCTTTATATTGATGTTTTTCTAGGTCTATCCTAAGAAAACTCACAAATATTGTACATTCATTGGTGAAAAGATTAGAAGCAATGAAACAAAAAGATGACAATAAAAATCACTTCAATAACCACTGTTACATCTTTTTTTGTCTCTACCCTTCCAGACTTTTTCTTATCCACATATGTGTGTAGTTTTACAAAAATAGGCTCGTATGTTGCAATCTGATTTGCAATCTGCTTTTTTCATTTATTATATTGTGAACAGCTTTCAGTATCAGTATGTTAATGAATGTACATACTCCTACACTGTGTAATGGCAGTGTGTTAGTTAGCCTAGATTTTTTCAAGGAACCTGTAACTATGTTTGTTTACTGTATCCATGGGCTTCTAAGGTGGGTGGGTGTGTATGTGCGTGTGCAGGCACACATGTGTGTATATATATATACACACACATATATATGGATACATACATATATATAAATAGCCTTGCTTAGGCTCATAGTAATAACCTCAGATATATCCAGCACTATGTATTTTACATATATTAATTTATTTACTTCTTGTAAGCACCCAAGATAAAAGTACAATTTTCATCCCCACTTCGCAGATGAGAAAAGTTACTCAAGGTTAGACACGGCATGTGGTAGAGTCAGGATTCAGTCCAGGCAACCTGGCCCCCAGCCTGGCCTCCTGACTGCCACCCTTCCAATAATGGGCCCACCTATTTGGTTACACACTCTAACTCCTTGGTTACATAAACTGGGAGGGCCTATAGGGAACATCCAGTCCCAGAAAGAAAAATTTTAGTATGACAGATGTCCATACTAAAATGTCATAAAAATATGACAGATGTCCATACTAAAAGAAGTCTAGATAGTTCTTTTTTTTTTTTTCTCTGAGAAGGAATCTTGCTCTGTTGCCTAGGCTGGAGTGCAGTAGTGTGATCTTGGCTCACTGCAACCTCTGCCTCCCGGGTTCAAGCAATCCTCCTACCTTAGCCTCCTGAGTAGCTGGGATTACAGGTTTGAGCCACCATGCCTGGCTAATTTTTGTATTTTTGGTAGAGATGGAGTTTTACCACGTTGGCCAGGCTGGTCTCCAGCTCCTGACGTCAGGTGTTCCTCCTGCCTCGGCCTCCCAAAGTGCTGGGATTACAGGCGTGAGCCACTGTGCCTGGTCTTATCTGTTTTTCAAAAGCTCCATGGTGATTTAAAAGCACAATGAATCCTAAGCAGGGGGGAAAAAAAAGGACAAAGAGTTAGCAGGAAAAAAAAATGAAAAAACAAACAAAAAAACAAAAACAAAAACCAAGAGCATATTAAAATGCAAACCTATTTTTAAAATTATTATTATGAAGCAGCATCACCTGGGGTAAATACCCAGGGTTCATCATCTTGCGCCAAGAAGATTTAGGATATGCACACACACAAGGAATTTAGGAGTGGAGGTTTAACAGGCAAAATAAAGAGAAAGGAGAATAGCTCTTCCCCTAGTGAAAGAGAGTGCCTTCCATAAGGAAAGACAAGCCAGTGGCGGAGTGCTTCGGATTTTATAGGCAGGCTTGAGGAGGCGGTGTCTGATTTACGTAGGACCCACAGATTGGTTTGATCAGGTGTGACGTTTACACAGTGCTCAGTGAAGGCTGGCCACCCCACCCTAATCTTACCATGCCATTAAATGAGCTTTCCACTTGACTGGCGCCATATTGTCTGCTTCTTACTATACACGCAGCTGGCAAAGAGAAGGGAAGATGGAGCTGTCATTTTGAACATGCCTTGTCCCAGGTAGCTTTTTTCCTGCTGGCATTCACTCGTGCATGCTTTCCACTTGCTTGTCTATGTGTGCAGCTCGATTTTACAGGCTGTTCTTTGTGAGAAAATGATTTTGGGGCTACTTTTCATTAAAAAGGAAAACCTTACTGAGGATTCCCATACCCTCACTATCTGCTTAAGCAGTTTCTTCTTAACTCCTTTATTATTATTATTACTGTTTGAGAAGGAGCTTCGCTCTTGTCACCCAGGCTGGAGTGCAATGGTGCAACCTCGGCTAGCTGCAACCTCTGCCTCCTGGGTTCAAGTGGTTCTCCTGCCTCAGCCTCCCGAGTAGCTGGGACTACAGGCACCTGCCACCATGCCCGGCTAATTTTTGTATTTTTAGTAGAGACGGGGTTTCACAGTGTTGGCCAAACTGGTCTGGAACTCCTGACCTCAGGTGATCCGCCTGCCTGGGCCTCCCAAAGTGCTGGGATTACAGTCGTGAGCCACCATGCCTGGCTGAACTTTTGTATTATTTAGACTCAACAGACATTATCCAGTTGCTATAAAATTTTTTCCATATGTAACTCTCTCAATTTCTATGCTTACTTTTGTTGACCTGAAGGAGGAAATTGAGGCAAAATTAATATAGAGTCCATTTGGGCCAAGGCTAAGGACTGCAGCCCAGGAAACACTGAGAAGTTCTCCTGAGAATAAAGGATAGTTTTCAAGGAAAAAAGCTTTTTTTTTTTTTTTTTTAAATGAGATGGAGTCTCACTCAGTCACCCAGGTTGGAGTGCAGTGGCACGATCTCGGCTCACTGCAAGCTCCGCCTCCCAGGCTCATGCCATTCTCCTGCCCCAGCCTCCCAAGCAGCTGGGACTACAGGCGCCCGCCACTATACCTCTATTTTTAGTAGAGACGGGGTTTCACCATGTTAGCTAGGATGGTCTCGATCTCCTGACCTAGTGATCCACCCATCTCGGCCTCCCAAAATGCTGGGATCACAGGCATGAGTCACAGTGTCCAGCCCAAGGAAAAAAGTTTTTAAGGAAAAAAGGATGAATCAGGAAAGGGGGCAATTGCAAAAGTTGTTTTTCAGGAAATCTTGCAGGGTTACAGAAATAACGTTGATTAGTAATTGGCTATATATTGTTGAACTATAGTGTATTAATAATGTTGTCTAGCACATGGCATTGTTAGGTCAACTTGTGGGTACTTGGTGATGACATTCAGTCTAGAGTCCATATAGCAGGAGGCTTCAAAATAAATACTTAGCTCAAGGTGGTAGGTGCCACTGAGGGTGTCCTGCAGACTCTGGCCAAGCAACAGATGAAGAAGGAAGTATGCTAGCACAGGTATATTACCTGACAGTGCGGCTAGGGAACTGCCGCTTAGCACCACCAATGAGAGTGCAGCAGCAGCAGCAGCCCCCATAAACCGGACACACTCACATTTATTTAGTACAGATTTAATGCCAAAGGCTTGGAGCAAACACAGTTTGGGGTAATTAACATTGTTGACCCCCCGAGTAGAAAGCAGTCCTGCACAGGAATGATCAAGGGTTGGTTTCTGGAGACATAAGTAAACAGATTTATCTAGATAAGTTCCTTTATATTCCTCTGTTATCTGCCCTTTGTTCTCAGCCCCCAGATAAGAGAATTTGGCTGCCTTTGCCATAATCCTCTCCCGAAGCTTTTGCAAAACCTCCCGGCCTTCCAAGAAGGTTTGTCTTTCCCTATAATTTTTCCTACCACCCTGACTGATCTCCTACACGTAGGGGGTGGAGTGAGCCATGACTGCTGTCTCATTTTAATGCCTCTCTGAACCTGATCACTTAAAAGAGGTCATATTCCTCAGATAAAAAGTTTATTTTCTTTCTCACCTTCCGTGGTCCAGTAACAGTTTACAGACTTGTCCTGGATGGCAAGTTGCACTTTGAGCAGTGTTTATCTAATTCACTCATTCCTTATCCATTTAGGAAAGTTCACTCATTCACAGAATAAAACATTCATTACATATCTGTTATAAGCCAGACATATAGGCGATTTGAATTTGTTATGTCCTCAAGTGTTTGCTGTGACACCATGACCATGTGTTATGATAACATAATTGAATTGGAATAGTCTAGTCATCAATAGAATGTCATGTTTCACCATGATAGCACTGAAAAGAAAAATTGCCCCAGGCCTGGTCTGGGACAGACCCTTTTTTGTATGTGATGTAATTCACAATTCCTTCTGGGGAGAAACTCAGTGCTCCTGATAAAATGCCTAAGATGTTTCCTGATAGACTTTAATTGCATTAAGACTTGTTCTGGGAAATAAGTCACACCCCTACCCCTCCTCCCTGACCCCTTGCAGACTTTCAGACAATAGCCCAGTTGACCTTTAACCAGATATATATATTTTAGATGGAGTCTTGCTCTGTCACCTAGGCTGGAGTGCAGTGGTGCAATCTTGGCTCACTGCAACCTCCACCTCCTGGGTTCAAGTGATTCTTCTGCCTCTGCCTCCCAAGTAGCTGGGACTACAGGTGTGCACCACCATGCCTGGCTAACTTTTGTATTTTTAGTAGAAACAGGGGTTTCACCATGTTGGCCAGGCTGGGTTTGAACTCCTGACCTCAGGCAATTGGCCCCCCTGGGCCTCCCAAAGTGCTGGGATTACAGGTGTGAGCCACCACACCCGGCCTAACCAGACATTCTTTTATTCTGTACCTAGTCTAGCAATGACTATCTGGCCATTCTCTTTTCCTATAAAATACCCTATCAAGTGTGAATCTTGGAAATAGACTCCTAGAGTCCATTTCTCTCGAAGAAAGATTATAATACAGTTACAACACGTGGTCCTAACTAAAGAGAGGGAAGGAGAGAATTCTGATGGGTTGGTAGAGTTGGTGGGACTCAGTGACCCTGAGAAAGCTTTACAGTATTTCTGAGTCTCAGTTTTCTCACCTGTGAAATGGAGGCAATAATACCCCAGGAGGTGGCTATGAGAATGAAAGTGGAATGGAAAGGGCCTGGTATCTCCCCAGCATGTATTAGTGCACCCTACATGCACATGATGATGATGGTGATGACTATGGACCCCTGCTCTCTGAAAGAATTAAGAATATGCCACCCCAAACATGCCATTCTGGCATATTGACTTTTAAGTTAAAGGCACATGGAAAACAGTGGGTGCAAGATCACTCTGACCTCTGTGCTGTTTCTTAAAAGCAGGAGGTGGGCTGGGCATGGTGGCTCACACCTGTAATCTCAGCACTTTGGGAGGCCAAGGCGGGTGGATCATCTGATGTCAGGAGTTCGAGACCAGCCTGACCAACATGGTGAAACCCCACCTCTAATAAAAATACAAAATTAGCTGGGCGTGGTGGTGCATGCCTGTAACCTCAGCTATTCGGGAGGCTGAGGCAGAAGAATCGCTTGAACCCAGGAAGCGGAGGTTGCGGTAAGCCGAGATTGCACCATTGCACTCCAGCCTAGGCAATAACAGTGAAATTCCATCTCAAAAAAAAAAAAAAAAAAAAGCAGGAGATGAAATTCCAGTGTGAAAGACACAACATCCTTATCTTTGAGGTTGGGAAGTAGAGACAAGGAGTGTTCTGCACAGACCTTGTTCAAGTAACTCTTATCTTTTAAGCCTCTTCACCTAATTTAGTTGCTTCTTCACAACTTACTACTCTTCGTCCAATCTGGTATATATTAATAAGTAACTGACTCTAGCTGCTTCTTTGGGGGTCTTCATTTCCTTAGCAGGGCTCCTGTGCCACGTAAAACTTGTATGAAATAAAGTTGTATGCTTTTCTCCTGTTAATCGATCTTACGTCAATTTAGCCTTTGGGCCCAGCTGAGACCCTAAGAGCATGGAGGTGGATGGAGTTTTGCTGTCCCTACATCTTCTCAAGTAGAGTCCTGGAGTTCCAGGGTATTACCATAACCACCCGATGGGTTCACCTTGCTGGGTGCCTAGACAGAGCTGGTTTCTCAAGACAGGGGAATTGCAATAGAGACAGAGTAATTCAGGCCGGGCGCGGTGGCTCATGCCTATAATCCCAGCACTTTGGGAGGCCGAGGCAGGTGGATCACGAGGTCAGGAATTCAAGACCAGCCTGGCCAAGATGGTGATACCTTGTCTCTACTAAAAATACAAGAAAAGTAGCCGAGCGTGGTGGTGGGCACCTGTAATCCCAGATACTCGGGAGGTTGAGGCAGATAATTGCTTGAACCCAAGAGGCAGAGGTTGCAGTGATCCAAGACTGCACCACTGCACTCCAGCCTGGGTGACAGAGCGAGACTCGGTCTCAAAAAAAAAAAAAAAAAAAAAAAAAGAGAGAGAGAGAGTAATTCATGCAGAGCCAGCTGTGCAGGAGACTGGAGTTTTATTGTTACTCAAATCAATCTCCCTGAGCATTCAGGGATCACAGCGCTTAAGGATAATTTGGTAGTATGGGCTGGGAGAGTGGAGAGTGCTCATTCGTTGGGTTGAAGATGAAATCAGAGGGGGTCGAAGTGAATTGCTCTTGCTGACTTCTGCTCCCGGGTGGGATCGCAGAACTGGTTGAGCCAGATTATCAGTCTGGGTGGTGTCACCTGCTGCACTGGAATGCAGGGTCTGCAGAATATCTCAAGCACTGATGTTAGGTTTTGCAACAGTGATGTCATTCCCAGGAGCACTTTGGAGAGGTTCAGATTCTTGCGGCCAAAGGCTGCAACCTTTCTAATCTTGTAGATAAGTTGTTAATGCTACAAAGGCAGGCTGGTCCGCAGGCAAGACGGGATTTTTCGGGAAAGGGCTATTATCAATTTTGTTTCAGAGTTTAAACTATAAGCTAAATTCCTTCCCAAAGCTAGTTCAGCCTATACCCACGAATGAATAAAGACAGTTTAGAGGTTTGAAGGAAGACGGGGTCAGTTAGGTCTGATCTCTTGCACGTCATAATTCCCTCAGTTACGATTTTTGCAAAGCCGGTTTCATTATCTGCTCCTCATCAAGCTCTGGGATGTTGCTTCTCCCTCAGGCCTGAGATGGGAGGAGCAGATGCCCCATGGGCCTGGGAAAGGGGCCAAGCAGGTGCCTAGTGCCTGAGGGTGAGCAGGGGCTGCCTGAAGCGAGAAAGTCAGTGGGCTTGCCTTTGAGGCAACACTCCCAGTTCCCACAGGGTCCTAGCTCCTCCTGAGTAGTGGGCAGGGAAGAAACCAGCCTGGGCCTGGGCTTCTTGGGGAGGTAGGACTGACGCCGGGGCCCAGGCCACTGCAGGCCTGTGATCTGGAACCCAGCCAAACCTCATCGTCCTGCAGCTATGGGAGCAGGCAGAGCCCTCCTGTGGTTTTAACTCTGTGGCTGTCACTCAGGGACCATTTATGGGCTGTTCTTTTTCACAACATTTCTCTTAGCTTGAGGCTTGGGCTGAGAGAAGAGAGGCTTCTGAGAACTAACTGTCTGCGTCTGTTTTCTTCATGCTATTGGTAGGAGAAACACGCTTGTCACACACTGAGTCATTTTTCTCCTTCAACCTCGATCTACTTTAACCTCCATCTGCTTTCTCTGAAAAAGTAAATCCATGTGGAAGAGGCTCTGGGAGAGGGATGAGGGAGAGAGGGAGGAGCAGAGGGAAGGGAGAGGGAGGAGGGAGATGGCAGCCTGGCCAGTGTTTCTAGCTAGCATCATATTGTGGAAACTTGACAAGTATAATTCTCTGCCATGGCCTCCTGTGGTGAAGGGAAGAGGCAGAGGCAGAAGAGAAAGAGCAGAGCCTCAGGCAGGTGGTAGGAACAGTGCTGCCAGCCTGCAGGACTCCTTTGTGAGAGTCAGAAAATGGTGCCTGCTCTGCCTGCACACGGCCCTGTGCCAGCCCACAGAGTTTTGGCAAGCCCAGCACAGCTAGATTTCAGTCTCCACTGTCCCCTTTGCCTTGTTCAGTGAACAGCCTGCACAACTGTGACCAGCGGCCCTGACTGGAGGAAGACTTATCCCAAATGGTGTGGCAGATGAAAGCTCACAAGGAACTGAAATAAGAAGTGATAAAACCACCCTCGGTTACGGCTACAGTATTTGATGAGTGTAAAGATACAGTCCATTTCCAGAAAGCCTGACTATGAGGCAATCACTCTTACTCATAGAGTACAGCTCTTTACTTTCTCCATCGAGGCATCCACCAAACTATAAAATCTAGTTAATTGCTCTCTTCCTTCTTCCACCAAACTTGTACTCTCTCCTTGTTTCTGTAAACCAAAAGGTATCTGAGACAGGTCTCAATCAATTTAGAACATTTATTTTTTCAAAGTTAAGAACCCATTTGTGACACAGCCTTGGAAGGTCCTAACAACGTGTGCCCAAGGTGATCAGGACACATCTTGCTTTTATGCATTTTAGGGAGACATGAGACATCATCGATACGTGTAAGATGTATATTGGTTTAGTCTGGGAAGACAAGGCAACTTGAGGCGCAGTCTTCCAGGTCATAAGCAGTCAAAAGACAAAAGGCTGCGGTGGACTCTTTGGAGTCCTTGATTGGCTGCGGTGGACTCTTTGGAGTCCTTGATCAACCTTCCACTGAATACAAAATTTAGTCTGGCTCAGTGAGTCTGCAATTTTACATAAACAATAGGGCAGAGGAAGCAATCGGATAGGCATTTGTCCCATGTGAGCCTCTGAGGGATAACTTTGAGTTCTGTTCTGTCTGTCCTTTGTCCACAAGGAGTTTCCTTATGGGTAAATTGTGAGGGAGGTATGGAGCTTTCTATCTTTGTAGCTATCTTATTTAGGAATAAAATGGGAGGCAGGATTGCCTGACATAATTCCCACTTGTCTTTTCTCTTGGCTTTGTGATTTTGGGGTCTTGAGATTTATTTTCCTTTTACATTTCCATCCCTGTATTGCTTTTTTTTTACTTCTGAGTGTTACAGGAAAGAGGTACTGATCCAGACCCCAAGAGAGGGTTCTTGGATCTCGCACAAGAAAGAATTTAGGGTGAGCCCATAAAGTGAAAGCAAGTTTATTAGGAAAGTAAAGGAATAAAAAACGGCTACTCCATAGACAGAGAACCCCCAAGGGTTGCTGGTTGTCCATTTTTATGGTTGTTTCTTGATGATATGCTAAACAAAGGGTGAATTAATTATGTCTCCCCTTTTTAGACCATATAGAGTAACTTCCTGACGTTGCCATGGCATTTGTAAACTGTCATGGCGCTGGTGGGAGTGTAGCAGTGACAATGATCAGAGGTCACTCTTGTGGCCATCTTGGTTTTGGTGGGTTTTGGCAGGTTTCTTTACTGCAACCTGTTTTATCATTAAGGTCTTTATGACTTGTATCTTGTGCTGACCTCCTCTCTCATCCTGTGACTTAGAACACCTTAACTACCTGGGAATGCAACCCAGTAGGTCTCAGCCTCATTTTGCCCAGCTCCTATTCAGGATGACGTTGCTCTGGTTCAAATGCCTCTGACACCAGGAAGAGGCTTCCTATATTTCAGAATAAAATTTCTACCCCCAAACTTTCTGCTGCGAATATTCACCACCTCTTCTAGGAAAGCTCTGGGGCCTGATTCTGCTGAAAGCATCTGTTTTTCTCCCCACCCCCCGCCCAGCCCTTATCAAATGACCTCTCTTTCAGAAAGAAGAAAAGAAGATATAAAGGTAAGGGAACATGAGAGTAGAGAAATACTGCCTAGCCACATACAATTTTTTGCTTTAATTTGTTGCATTCTTGGAAAGACTATCAAAAGCTTTCATCAGAGTCTAAAGAGTCCATGACCCCAGAATTTTAAGAGCTGCTGCTACAAAAGGATTCATGAAATCCTCTAAGAAAAGGGCATAGAAAGTTCAGGGAGGGTTTATTAAATTAATTTTATCCCACTGTCTGATTTTTGGCAGGTTATATACTTTTTTCTTCTTCTTCTTCTTTTTTTTTTTTAACATGAGCATGAACAGTATTGCTTATTTTCCTGACAGCCTTGGATGGCCCCCAGAATCATATTATTCTAATTGCCAACTAGAGGCCATCCCATTCTTTAGCTCACCACCCTCCAAGCTACCCTCCATTGTGTACCCAGAGCTGTAATCCAAGCTTTTCTCTCTTTGGGGTTAAAGGCCTCCAGTCCCACCAATATGCCCTTCTCTTGCTGTGTTCCCCAGCCAGACCTGCACCCCTGCCAGGCTGGCTAATGTACTGCCCATGTAAACCAAAAATAAAATTTTAAGTCGCTCAGCGGACTGAATTGACCCCCCTTCTTGGCCAAGGGAATTCCAAAGTAAACCTGAAAAATTAGTTCAGGCCATGGTGGGAAAGGGGGTTGGACATGCCACACTATACACTCCTTTCTTTGGAGTTCACTATAGCCTCCTTTATAACATTATACCCTCCTTTCTTTGGAATTCATTATACCCTCCTTTCTTTGGAATTCAGGCACAACTGACCAGCATTAACATTAAAATAGCAACCTGGGCAACAGAAAGATACCTTTTCTCTAAACAAATCAAAACAACAGCCAGGCCCAGTGGCTCATGCCTGTAATCCCAGCACTTTGGGAGGCCGAGGCGGGTGGATCAACCAAGGTCAGGAGTTTGATATCAACCTGGCCAACATGGTGAAATCCTGTCTCTACTAAAAATACAAAAAATTAGCCAGACATGGTGATGTGCATCTGTAATCCCAGCTACTTGAGAGGCTGAGGCAGGAGAATCACTTGAACCTAGGAGTTGGAGGTTGCAGTTAGCTAAGATTACATCACTGCACTCCAGCCTGGGCAACTGAGTGAAACTCAGGAAAAAAACAAAAACAAAAAAAGAAACAAAAACCAAATAACCAAACAAACTAAAACCATATAATAACAACAAAAAAATTAAAACAGAGATCTTAAGACTGACAAAACAGGCTTTTGTAGCAATAAGATACCAAATTCCAACTTAACTCTAGTATAGCACCACGTGTCAGATAGCAGGCCCTGAAGGAAATTAAAGTATTTTATCTTTAAATATAGTAATTTGACGTATTTAGATATGGCCCCACAAAGCTGTCTCTTGTGGGAGAAATGTATGTCTGGTCTCCAACTCGTGGGCTCAAGCGATCCTTCCATCTTGGCCCCCTAAAGTGCTGAGATTACAGGCGTGAGCCACTGTGCCTGGCTGAAATTTACATTCTGTAGAGAATCCTCTTCCCTTTCCAGGTTTTTTTTTTTTTTTTTTTTTTTGGATTCTGAAGAGATTAGCTGAGAGTATTGCACCTTTTAAAGGTCTGAGTAGGAAACATTTGCCATCTGTTGCCTCTAAGGGTGTCCACCTATGAGACTTCATCTACATAATAAGAACCTTAATCTCCACAACCCTTTATCTCAGCCCAGACACTCCCTTATGTTGATTCTGGGTCTTCAGATAATAACTCTCAACCCATTGCCAAACAAAAAAAATCTCTGAATCCACTTATGACCTAGAAATCCTCCAAAGACATCCACTTCAAGTAGTCTGGCCTTTCTGGACTGAACCAATGTATACCTCACATGTATTGATTGATGTTTGCCTGTAACTCCCCTGAAATGTACAAAATCAAGCTGTAACCCAACCACAGAGGCATTTGTTCTTGGGACCTACTAGGGCTGTGTCATGGGTCATGGTCCTCACATTTGGTTCAGAATAAATCTCTTAAAATATTTTAGAGTTTGGCTTTTAAATCAATATCCACAACAGGAGCATCACAGCCTTTTGGCTCTAGGCCATCACTCATGATGTCCTTGTCATCCATTCCTCTTGGTTCTCTAGATTATCTGTGTCATTTGAGATCAGCTCTTCTGAGGTGAGGAACCCTGTCTCTGTGTTCCAATAGCACTCCTTTTTCCCTATCAGATACAACACTGTGCTTCAACTCTCTACCTCCATCTCGCTCACTCCTCTGTGAGTTTCCTTAGAAGAGGGCCTGAGTCTTGTTCACTGGTGTCTGCCCAATGTTCCCAATGGTCCCTAGAACATAGTCTGTACATGAGAAATGTTTGTTGAATAACTGAAGCCTTCTCTGACAATTGTAGTGCAGTTTGATCCTGTATTTCTCCAAATTTTTAATATATTTATTGTTTCTACCAGTGACTGATGATCAGAATTACTGGGAGAGTTCTTACGAAATACAAATTTTCAGAGCTCTATCCCAGCTCCACCAAATTACAATGTAGAAGGAAGGAGCCTAGAATCTGTGTTTCCACAAAGTTCTCCAGATGGTTCTGATAATCTAGTTTGCTTTATATTAGTGATATAGGAGTTAAGAAGAAATCAGTTAGGAAGATTGCAAGGGCTTGGTAATCCTCAGTGAGGCTTTTCTTTTTAATGAAAAGCAGCCCCAAATCATTTTCTAACAAAGAGCAGCCTGCAGGCTGGGAGCTTACTCGGGTGACTGCCAGCAGGAACTAAGGACTAGAATTTTCAAGATGGCGGCTCCATCTTCCCTTCTCTGCCAGCCACGGTGTGCTGCAAAGAGCAGACAAGATGGGCTGGGCGAGGTGGCTCACGCCTGCAATCCTAGCACTTTGGGAGGCCAAGGCGGGGAACTGCCTGAGCTCAAGAGTTCTAGGCCAGCCTGGGCAACATGGTGAAACCCCATCTCCACTAAAATACAAAAAATTAGCTGGGCATGGTGGCATGCGCCTATAGTCCCAGCTACTTGGGAGGCTGAGGCAGGAGAATTGCTTCAACCCTGGAGGCAGTGAGCTGAGAATTGCTTGAACCCGAGGATGCTGTGAGCCGAGACAGTGCCACTGCACTCCAGCCTGGGCACCAGAGCGAGATTTTGTCTCGAAAAAGAAAAAAAGCAGACAAGATGGCGCAGATCTACTGGAAAGCCTATTCGCAGACAAGATGGCGCAGATCTACTGGAAAGCCTATCCGCATAAGAAGATCAGGGTGGGGCAACCCGCCTACCCCACGGGCTGTGTAAACGTCATACCTGATCAAACCGATCTATGAACCCTATGTATCAGACACCGCCTCCTCAAACCGGACTATAAAATTCTGCGCATTCACTGCCAGCCAGTCCTTTCTGCTTGGAAACTTCTTGCTCTATAGAGGAAGCTGTTTCTCTTTTTTTTTTTTTTTCCTTTTTTGAGGCAGAGTTTTGCTCTTGTCTTCCAGGCTGGAGTGCAATGGCGCGATCTCGGCTCACTGCAACATCTGCCTCCTGAGTTCAAACGATTCTCCTGCCCCAGCCTCCCGAGTAGCTGGAATTACTGGCGCCCACCACCACGCCCTACTAATTTTTTTTGTAATTTTAGTAGAACTGGGGTTTCACCATGTTAGCCAGGCTGGTCTCGAACTCCTGGTGATCCACCCTCCTCAGCTTCCCAAAGTGCTGGGATTACAGACGGGAGCCACCAGGCCCAACAGTTAAAAAATATTTATATATTAATTCAAAGTAACAATAATAAACCCAGCAGATGTTAGCATAAATAATATATTCTTAAAATAAAAATATATTTTACTTAAAAAATTTTGATGAGAAGATAGCCATTGTCTTATGGTTTTGCAAATTGTTTTAGTGTTTAACTTAGCAGATGACAGCTGGATCTCAGATCTGCTTCTGCCTTCAATTTGGTGCACTTTACAATTTATTGTCTTGGATTCAATACATGAAGAAAATTCAGCTTCACACATGTAGTTAGAACAAAGAGAAGTATTTTGATAGCCTTTTCAGATCATTGTGGATATTTTTCGTTGATACTACCCCAAAAATTAAGTTATAGTTTCTGAAAGGTTACTTGCGATGTGGAATCTGAAACCAAATCAATGAGCTTTTTGAACTTTGTGTATTTGTAGAAAATGAGAGTGTAATAGACAAGTAAGGCTTTAGTATTGAGGACTAAACTCTGAATTTTTTTTTTTTTTTTTTTATCTTGCCCAAATTCCTACCTAAGGGGTCTGGGAAGTCATACCCTACAAATCATACATTCTTATCGGATGGGTTCGATTTAACCCTATATATCGGGACTTACTTTCCAACCTGACTCTGGCATAACGTTACCAGACAAGAAAATAAAAATATTTTTACCTAAAACATGTTTCTTTGACATCTTTGAAGTAGCCCTGCAAAGCTGCTCTTTGTGGGGAAAAATTAGTAAATAATCTGTATTAACATAGTTAGATTTTTTCTTCCACACCCTCCCAGTGCTAGAGAAATTAATTAAGATCCGAATAGGAATTATTTGTCATCTATTATCTCTCTTTTTTTTTTTTTTTTTTTTTTTTTTTTGAGACTGAGTGTCGTTCTGTTGCCCAGGCTGGAGTGCGGTGGCCCGATCTCGGCTCACTGCAAATTCCGCCTTCTGGGTTCACGCCAATCTCCTGCCTCAGCCTCCCCAGAGCTGGGACTACAGGCGCCCGCCACCACGCCCGGCTAATTTTTTTGTATTTTTAGTAGAGACGGGGTTTCACTGTGGTCTCGATCTCCTGACCTCGTGATCCACCCGCCTCGGCCTCCCAAAGTGCTGGGACTACAGGGGTGAGCCACCGCGCCCCGCCTGTCATCTATTATCTCTAAGGGCAGCCACTATAAGACTTCAGAAGAACTTTGGCCTCCATGATCTTTATCTTAACCTGAACATTTCCTTTCTATCTATCCCAGGTCTTTAGACAAACTCAACCAATTGTCAACCAGAAAACGTTTAAATTCACATATAGGCTGGAAGCCCTTCTGCTTTGAGTTGTCCTGCCTTTCTGGACCAAACCAATGTATTTCTTAAATGTATTTGATTGATGTCTCATGCCTCCCTAAAATGTATAAAACCAGGCCGTGCCCCGACCACCCTGGGCACATGTTCTCAGGACCTCCTGAGGGCTGTGTTATGGGCCATGGTCACTCACATTTGGCTAAGAATGTCTCTTCAAATATTTTACAGAGTTTGACTCTGTTTATCAACAGTCTCATTATGAAAATAGTTTTGACTTCATGGTTCTCTGAAGTCTTAGGGAACCCCAGGGGTTCCTGGACCACACTTTGTGAAATGCAGCTATATTCCTCAACACTCAGCACTTCTATCTTGCTCTTGGACTTTTTTTCTTTTTTTTTGAGAAAGGGTCTTACTTTGTCACCCAGGCTGGTGTGCAGTGGTGTGATCTCGGCTCACTGCAACCTCTGTGCCTCTCATGTTCAAGGAATTCTTCCACCTCAGCTTCTCTAGTAGCTGGGACTACAGGCACGTGCCATCACGCCTGGCTAATTTTTGTATTTCTTGGTAGAGACAGAGTTTTGCCACATTGGCCAGGCTGGTCTCAAACCCCTGACCTCAAGTGATCCACCTGCCTTGGCCTCCCAAAGTGCTGGGATTATAGGCATGAGCCACCGGCCTCGGATGGTTTTATATTCATTTATCCAACAAATATTTGTTGAGTGCTGCTATGTGCCAGGCAATGTTCTGGGCTTTGGGGTTCTAAATATAACTGATCCATGACCAAATTACATTGAGGATAAAAGCTCCAATTTCTGCCTCATGAGAACTCAGTTTAAGGGCTGCTGCTTGGTCATTTGGCATCTTTGTATAAATTAGGAAAAGTCAGCCTGAGTACAGTGGCTCACGCCTGTAATCCCAGCACTTTGGGAGGCCGAGGAGGGTGGATCACCTGAGTCCAGGAGTTCAAGACCAGACTGACCAACATGGAGAAACCCCTTCTTTACTAAAAATACAAAATTAGCTGGGCATGGTGGCACATGCTTGTCCTCTCAGCTACTTAGGAGGCTGAGGCAGGAGACTCGCTTGAACCCGGGAGGTGGAGGTTTGGTGAGCCAAGATGTGCACCATTGCACTCCAGACTGGGCATCAAGAGTGAAACTCCATCTCAAAAAAAAAAAGATTAAATTAAAATTTAAAAAAGAAAAACAAATGTCGTGTCCTCTGAACAGACGCACCTCTGTAAGCAGAGAACTTCTCCTGTGGGTGGACATTACCTTGCACTGGATACACTGCAAGACTGGCTTGGTGAGAGGAGCATGGGCTGAATTATAGCCGCCACTCACTCCTTGACTGGGTGTCTTTATGCAGTGAACAACTTATGCAACTGTTCACGCCCTACATGTTTTATATCTTTCTTGTTCTCTACGTTGATAAGCCTCAGAGCCAGAATTCAAATCCAGGGAGTGAGGTTACAGAAAGTCTGTGAGCTTTGCTACAGACTATGCAGTGTCTGATGCGTAGTGAAGACACGCCAAGTGGCAAGGGTGTGGGTAGCAGTTGATAATACTATATCTTCTTAGCTTAATCTACCTCTGAAGCAATTCTCTACACAAACTTGATAACTTGGCTCTTCCTAAAGACAAAAAGTGTAGTTAAGAACTGAATCTAGGCCGAACACAATGGTTCACACAGGTAATCCCAGCACTTGAGGTCAAGGCGGTCAAATTTCTTGAGCTCAGGAGTTCAAGACCAGTCTGGGCAACATGACGAAACCTGTCTGTATAAAATATACAAAAATTAGCCAGATGTGGTGACATGTGCCTGTAATCCCAGCTACTCAGGAAGCTGAAGTGAGAGAATCACTTGACCCTGGGAGGCGGAGGTTGCTGTGAGCCGAGATCGCGTCACTGCACTCCAGCTTAGAAAACAGAGTGAGACTCTGTCTCAAAAAAAAAAAAAAGAGAGAGAACTGAATCTATTTCACAGATGGACCTGTAGTCAGTTAACTTAAGCACAAATATATATTCAACAACTACAAAGAATACTGCTCCATTTTGGTGTTAATTACCAAACCTTTGTCACCAGAGCATTAATGAACCTTCACGAAGTAACATTTTTTAGGAATTGACCCTGTCTTTACCTGTGTCCAGTACTACTGATGATTCAAGTAGAAGAGAACTGAGAATCGTCCATTGCATTTATCAATGTAGTAGTGACCTTACTGAGAGCAGTTATAGCAGAAAGATGCTGGTAAAAGTTTGATTGGAGTGTGTCTCATAGAGAATTTTTAGTTTTGTCTAACTCAAAACTTAAAGAATGGAGCCTTCATTAGCTGTATTTCTATAGATCTCTGTATTTGGTTTAGTTATTGTCAGTCCATTTTGCATTGCCATAACAAAATATCACATACTGGGTAAGTTATTAAGAATAGGGAATTATTTCTTACAGTTCTGGAGGCTGGGAAGTCCAAGGTCAAGAGGCCCACATCTGGTGAGGGGTCTCTTACTGCATCGTGCCATGGCAGAGGGTGGAAGAGCAAGAGAGGACAAGTGCAGGAGAGAGAGATGGTGGGGAAGAGAGCTGATCATGTCCTTTCATCCTTACCACTCCCATGATAATTTTTTTTTTTTTTTTTTTTTTTTTTTGAGACGGAGTCTTGCTCTGTCACCCAGGCTGGAGTGCTGTGGCCGGATCTCAGCTCACTGCAAGCTCCGCCTCCCGGGTTCCCGCCATTCTCCTGCCTCAGCCTCCTGAGTAGCTGGGACTACAGGCGCCCGCCACCTCGCCCGGCTAGTTTTTTGTATTTTTTAGTAGAGACGGGGTTTCACTGTGTTAGCCAGGATGGTCTCGATCTCCTGACCTCATGATCCGCCCGTCTCGGCCTCCCAAAGTGCTGGGATTACAGGCTTGAGCCACCGCGCCCGGCCACTCCCATGATAATTAACCCACTCTTCGGGAACAGCATTAATCCATTCATGAGGGCAGAGCCTCTTAACACTGTCCCACCTGTTAACACTGTTGCATTGGAGATTAAGTTTCCAACACATGAGCTTTGGGGGAAACATTCAAACTATAGCAACTATATATCGTATCTTTGCTACTGCATGGATCTGTGCAAAGATCATAGATGCAATTTTCAGCCAGTTCTGCTGACATCTCTGTGGCAGTTGCCTTCAAATGTGAGTGCATGTGGGACGCCCCTCTTTGCTGCAGAGTAATAAGACTTGACTGTGGTTGGCTGATGGCAGTTTGAGTCTAAGGGGAGTCTCTCAGCTTAATCAAAGCTCATACCTGCAGACCTTCCTGCACTTGTGTGTGGAACTCTGTGAATGCAGGCAGCCCAGCAGGAACAGAGAGCTTGATGATGACCAAGAACCCTAAGATGTAGTTGGGTGAGGGTGGGTGGGGGGGAGTGAGGGAAGAAGAGGGGCAGGTAAAATTTTCAGTGTTTCTAAGAAGCGTCTGGACAGGGATTAAAACTGCGGAAGGGGCCAGCAGACAACTGAAGGAGGCCTGGTAAATTAGGCTTGGGCTGGAGCTCTGTGTGGCCTTGCTGTGATCTGCCTTTCTGCCAATGTCTGCAATTACAAAAGGGGCCTCTGTAATAAGGAAGGTCTCTTCTGGTGCTCTGAGCTGGTAGTGCATGACTACAAGTTCCACGGGCTTAGAGCAATTAAAAAAATTTTTTTTTAGATGCTACAAGTAGGGAATAGTGTTTCAGAATTAAAGTTTGTTTTGGAGCCTAATACTGCATACAAGGAATAAGATATAACTATCTTCTCTTTTCATTACTCTTCTAATATGTGTCTTCCAGCTATTTTTTTTTTTTTTTTTTTTTTTTTTTGAGATGACATCTCACTCTGTCACCCAAGCTGGAGTGCAATGGTGTGGTCTCAGCTCACTGCAACTCTCACTCCACCTCTTGGGTTCAAGTGATTCCCTCGCCTTAGCCTCCTGAGTAGCTGGGACTACAGGCATGTGCCATCACACCCAGCTAATTTTTGTATTTTTAGTAGAGATGGGATTTCACTATATTAGCCAGCCACCACACCCGGCTAATTTTTTTTTGTATTTTTAGTAAAGACGGGGTTTCTCCATGTTGGCCAGGCTGGTCTTGAACTCCTGACCTCAAGTGATCCACCCTCCTCGGCTCCCAAAGTATTGGGATTACAGGCGTGAGCCACTGTGCCTAGCCACAAATACCTTTCTTATGGGGTTTCAGTGGGGACTGAGTGAGATAAATGACTATTAAGAGCTTAGCATAGGGCCTGGCACACAGTAGGTACTCATTACTCATTAGCTGCCTTCATCGCCACCACCTATGAAGTAGGAAAGGGCAAAAAGAGAATTAATCCATGTTAAAGACAGGAAAACAAGAGTCCATATTCAACTGGCAAGATATAGAAAGAGAACTGAGAAGCTGGGCTCAGCGGCTCATGCCTGTAATCCCAGCACTTTGGGAGGCCAAGGTGGCCAGATCATGAGGTCAGGAGTTTGAGACCAACCTGGCCAACATGGTGAAACCCTGTTTCTACTAAAAATACAAAAAATAGCTGGGCGTGCTGGCAGACACCTGTAATCCCAGCTACTCAGGAGGCTGAGGCAGGAAAATCATTTGAACCCAGGAGGCAGAGGTTGCAGTGAGCCGAGATCATGCCATTGCACTCCAGCCTGGGTAACAAAGTAAGGCTCTGTCTCAAAAAAAGAGAGAACTGAGCTTCACCAAGCTCATCAATTAAGCTGACTTCATTCAGTAGCCCTCTTCCTCCATTGTTAACCTAAACCACAAAAGTACCCACACCCAAATAAGTTCTTGCTTGTCCTCCTGTGGAAGAATGTCAGAGTGGGTAAAGGAGCTTCTACTCAGTGTTAGCACCCAGGAGGAGGGAGATGGTCCTTTCTTTGTGTAGCTACAGGGCACATGTTGAAAAGCTGAGTGTGACCATAACACACTAGGTGTGATGTTCCATCACACAGCATGGAGCCAGGGCTATAAATCTGGGGCAGACTGGGATTATGCTGCTCCACCTGGTTGGCTGAGAACAGCATCTTGCCCTCATTTAAGAGCAATTGTCAAGGATGGAAACTTAGTTTATTTCCCTGATATAGTTTGTTTTTGTTTTCTTTTTAGAGACAGAGTCTTGGTCTATCTCCCAGGCTGGAGTGCAGTGGTACAATCTCAGCTCACTGCAACCTCTGCCTCCCAGGTTCAAGCGATCCTCCTGCCACAGCCTTCCAAGTAGCTGGGACTACAGGCGAGTGCCACCATGCCCAGCTACTCTTTGTATTTTTAGTAGAGACAGGGTTTCACCATGTTGGCCAGGGTGGTCTCGAACTCTTGACCTCAGGTGATCTACCCGCCTCGGCCTCCCAAATTTCTGGGATTACAGACGTGAGCCACTGTGCCCAGCCAGGCCTGATATAGTTTAATCTGAGCTGGAGGTGTTAGAATTTTGTTCTGTTCTATTTGGTTTCACAAGGAGGGATGCATGCGGGTGTGAGAATGGAAGTGAGGAAAAGTCTCTGAGTGTAAGCATTCAAATTGCAGGCCTTCAGGGGGCAAATTTCTTTGCTTCTATAATAGCTTATTCTTATTCACACCAATCCTCAAAATTAAATTTACTCATAAATGCTAATAGAATAATGTATTATGATACACTTTGAGTCATGCCCTGCAAATACTTTAACACTTATTATGATAGTATAGTATAATGACACATATTTTCCAGATTTTAAAATTATAGTATGCTTGTTAATTATTTTATTAAAATCTTACATGTTTAACACAGTAACTATATTGTTCTACATTCTCTTCCAAACATGTCCAACTGTAGTTATATTTTAATAGAATTGCAACTAATGTGTACATACTGTTTTGTGTATTTTTTTCACTTAATATTTTTTCTAAACAAATTTCCATGTTTTCCCATAGTGATATTTATTTTATGGATACATTTTTCTTGCTTGAATGTACACCGTAAATGTCTATGTGTTTTTGCCTCTATTATTTCTTTAGGGTATCTTCAGAAGGTGTTTGTACCTCAGTCAGAAGGAATAAATATTTAATTTAATGTAATTTGTGCATGTGTATTTATTTATAGAGACAGGGTCTCACTCTGTTGCCCAGCCTGGAGTGCAGTGGTAGAATCAGAATTCACTGCAGACTCGGACGCCTAGGCTCAAGTGATCTTCCCACTTTGGCCTCCCAATTAGCTAGGACTACAGGCATGTACCAATATGTCCAGCTAATTTTTTTTTTTTTGAGACAGAGTTTCACTCTGTCACCCAGGCTGGAGTGCAATGGTTCAGTCTTGGCTCACTGAAACCTCTGCCTCCCAGGTTCAAGCAATTCACCTGCCTCATCCTCCTGAGTAGCTAGGACTACAGGCATGCACCACCACGCCTGGCTAGTTTTTGTATTTTTAGTAGAGATGGGGTTTCACCATGTTGCCCAGGTTGGTCTCGAACTCCTGATGTCAGGTGACCCACCCACCTCAGCCTCCCAAAGTTCTGGGATTACAGGTGTGAGCCACCACACCTGGCCATGCCCAGCTAATTTTATAATTTTTTTGTTAGAATGAGATCTTGCTATGTTGTTCAGGCTGGTCTCAAACTCCTAGCCTCAAGTGATCCTCCTGCCTCCGCCTCTCAAAGCACTGGGATTACTGGTGTAAGCCACTGTACTAAATCAGCTATAAATAATAATTTTATAATTCTTGTAAAATACTCAAAAAATTGGCATTGTTTTTATCTTTGTCTGTTCTTAGTATATCTCTAAAATAATAATCTCGGCTCACGCCTAGGTAGCTCATGTCTCTAATCCCAGCACTTTGGGAGGCTGAGGCAGGTGGATCACATGAGGCCAGGAGTTTGAGATCAGCCTGGCCAACGTGGTGAAACTCTGTCTCTACTAAAAATACAAAAATTAGCTGGGTGCGGTGTTATGTGCCTGTAATCTCAGCTATTCAGGAGACTGAGGCAGGAAAATTGCTTGGACCTGGGAGGTGGAGGTTGTAGTGAGCAGAGATCGTGCCACTGCACTCCAACCTGGGCAACAGAGCAAGATTCCAACTCAAAAAATAAATAAATAAAATAATAATAATAATAATAATCTCCTTTAAAGTTAGCTTTGATTGATAACAACATGCTGAAACAATGTGAAGATTAGAAAGATTTCCAACAAGGGAAAGGGACAAAAGCAGCTTTATTGAACATGTATCAGGGCAGTAGGAGGCACAACGCATGGATTTAGTTAGTAACTGGTAAAACTGGGATCTTAACCCTGGCAGTCTAGCGCTAGAGTTTATGCATTAAACCCCAATGCTATTAGCTAAACCTAACTTAATCCTTAACGAATCCTCTGATGCATGTGTGTTTAACCTCATTTTTACAGACGAAGGCTGAGGGGATTAAAACAAGAGCTCAGACTGAAGTGTATCTAGAAATTAAGCAGGTACAGGGAGTCAGAGTAAGAACAGACAGCCATCCCTTGGTATTTGCGGGGGATTGGATCCAGGATCCCCAGGCCAAGACACTAAAATTCACAGGATACTAAAATCAGAAACAGATGCTCAACTTTCTGATAGAAAATGGCATGGTATTTGCATATAATCTATACATTTCCTACCGTATACTTTAAATCATCTCTAGATTACTTACAGTACCAAATACAATGTAAATGCCATGTAAATCATTGTTATACTGTATTGTTTAGGAAATAATGACAAGAAAAAGTCTGTACACATTCAGTACAGAAGCAATACTGTTTTCCAAATCTTTTCTATCAACAGTTGATTGAATTTATGGCCACAGAACCCATGAAGACAGAGAGCAATCTGTAAATGTTTCCTCCACTTTCTACTTTTTCTTAGACTACATAGTTCTCTCAATCTCTTTTGGTATACAAATCTTTATAGTCATTGAGATGATAGTGGTTGTCATGCAGTTGGAAGTTGCAAAATTCATGCCTCATCTCAAGGGGCTACTCAGCCCCAGCTAAGATTTTTTTTTTTTTTTTTTTTTTTTGAGATGAGGTCTCATTCTGTCACTCAGGCTAGAGTGCAGGGGCATGATCACGACTCACTGCAGCCTCGACTGCCTGGGCTCAAGCGATTCTCCCACTTTACTCTCCCAAGTAGCTGTGACCGCAGGTGCATGCCACCATACCTGGCTAATTATTATTATTATTATTACTATTATTATTATTGTTATTATTACTATTTGTAGAGACAAAGTCTTGCTGTGTTGCCCAGGCTGGTCTGAAAGCGATCCTGGGCTCAAGCGATCCTCCAGCCTTGGCCTCTCAAAGTGTTGGCACTACGGGTGTGAGCCATTGTGCCCAGCCCCAGTTAAGTGTTTTGATGAGGAACAGTCTGCCCTATATGGCCAAGTGTATCAGTTAGTTATTGTTATGTATCAAACTACCCCAAAGCTCAGTAGCTTAAAACAATAGGCACTTATTACTGTCTACAACCTATGAATCAGGTGGTCCTTCTATTTTTGGCTGGAATTGCTCATGCATGTGTGGCCAGCAGGTGGGTTAGTGGTGGGCAAGCTTTGCTGATCTTGGCTAGGTCCCTTCACATGTCTTGAATCTTGGCTGGAACAACTGAGACAACTTGGCATGGTTTCTCATCCTTCAGCAGGCTGGCCCAAAGTTGTTCACATGGGGTCTTGTAAGGTTCCAAGAAAGAAAGAGAGGAAGTGTACAAGGCCTCTTATGTCCAGGCTCGGAATGGAAAAGCTATCATTTCTGTCACATTCTATTGGTTAAGACAAGTCACAAATCCAATCCAGAGACAAAGGAGGAAGATATACTCAGCCTTTATGGGAAGAACTGAAAGTGATATTGCACAGCGTGTAGACAAAGAGAGGGCTGAAAAATTAAGGCCATTATTATTATTTTTTTGCCTCAATCTACCATAAGTCTTCCAAGTTTTCAGAAGCCAGAGATCCAGATCTTTATGTGAAATCTCCCAAGTTTTAAAAGCTTCAATGAATTTACAAACTTTTAAGACACTGGTGGGCCAAAGAGATCATATTAGAGCTGGATGTGGTTTGTGGGCCATCAGTTTACAACCTCTGGGTAAATAACTTGCTCAAGTTTCTATAGTAATTGGCTGAGGAGAACTGAACTTAGGTCTGTCTAGACTCTAGGTCTCTATTCATTCAGCAACATTTGCGTGTCTTCTGAGTATAAGACTTGGATAAACAGTGATAAATAAACCACAATTCTTCCCTTAAGGGGCTTAGAGTTGTAAGTGGGAGGCATTATGTAAATGAACACTTTCTTCATGTGATTCAGTGTTACAGAGGCTTGGCGGGCGGGGGGCACACTTCTTCCCTCCCCTGAAGGGAACTTCACTGATATAATTCAGGGTCTCTCTCTTTGCCCTTGTATACATTCCACACCCTGGAAGTGGAGTGATATGGTTTGGCTGTGTCCCCACCCAAATCCCATCTTGAATTGTAGCTCCCATAATTCCCACGTGTTGTGGGAGGGACCCAGTGGGAAGTAATTGAATCATGGAGAAAGTTTCTCCCATACTGTTCTTGTGGTAGCGAAGAAGTCTCATGAGATCTAATGGTTTCACAGCAAAGAATTCTCACCAGATCTGATGGTTTTATAAGGGGTCTCCCCGTTCACTTGGCTCTCAGTCTCTTCTTGCCTGCTGCCGTGTAAGATGTGCCTTTCACTTTCCACCATGATTGTGAGGCCTCTCCAAATACATGGAACTGTGAGTCCATTAAACCTCTTTTTCTTTATAAATTACCCAGTCTTGGGTATGTCTTTATCAGCAGTGTGAAAATGGAATAATACATGAAGTGACTTATCTACTTGGTAAATTTGGGGAAACAACTGTGTATGTTCAGTTTAGTTCTTCCCTTTATTCTCTTGCGGCCAGGCCTGGTCAAGGGTAGTGTGTATCTCCCTGCTCCTTCATGCTGCAAGTTCCCCCAGGGCTATAGCTTCTCCCCAGCCCAGCCCTGTTGAGCACTCCTGAGAGCGGGCGGGTGATCCACCTGATTCTGCGGTTCATTTGGCTCTCACACTAGGCAATGTCTTCCTACCTATCTGTAGCAGTAATAAAGGTGACATTTGGCATCCAGCTTTTTCTTCCCTTCTATTTCCTTCTTTCTTTCTTTCTTTTTCTTTTTTTTGAGATGGAGTTTCGCTCTTGTTGCCCAGGCTAGAGTGCAATGGTACCATTTCTGCTCACTGCAACTTCCACCTCCCGGGTTCAAGGGATTTTCCTGCCTCAGCCTCCCAAGTAGCTGGGATTATAAGCCGCTGCCACCATGCCTGGCTAAGTTTTGTATTTTTAGTAGAGATCGGATTTCACCATGTTGGCCAGGCAGGTCTCAAACTCTTGACCTTAGGTGATCCACCCAGATTGGTCTCCCAAAGTACTGAGATTACAGGCATAGGCCACCACGCCTGATCTCTTCCCTTCTATTTCTTATCTTGTTCAGAACCCAGGTAGGGAAGAGAAACGCTATTTATTGGGCAGTTACCTCAAAGAACTCAATGGTGCTATGATTAGGGTCTATATGTACACACACACACAGAGACACACCTTCTTTACTCCACTCCAACTTCATTCCCTACCTTGTCCCCCTGCACCACCCTTTTTTTCTTTTTTCTTTTCTTTATTTCTTTTTTTATTTTTTTTGAGACAGGGTCTCACTCTCTTGCCTGGGCTGGAGTGCAGTGGCAGGATCATAGCTCACTGCAGCCTTGAACTCCTGGGCTCAAACAGTCCTCCCACCTCAGCCTTCCAAGCAGCTGGGACTATAGGCACATATCACCATGCCTTGCTAATTAAAAAAAAAAAAAAAAAGTAGAGATGGGGGTCTTACTATGTTGCCCAGGCTGGTTTTGAATTCCTTGCCTCAAGCAATCCTCCCACCTCAGCCTCCTGAGTAGCTGGGATAAAGGTGTGAGCCACCACACCTGGTCCCTGCTGCACTTTCTTAGTTAGGTTAAGGGCTTGTGTTTCCCAGGAGAAAACAGGTCTGGTTTCAAAGTACTCTTTAGGCTTCCTCTTGGGTCTCAGAGTTTCATGAGTTTATTTTCCTGAAGGGTCCTAAGCCATATGGGGTGGGCACCTGGTGGGAGCTGGGACACAAGGGAACGAAGAGCTGCGACCCTGCCCTCAGGCTGCTGCCCTCCCAAGGGAAACACGATGCCAAGACAGGGAAGCCAGGAAGTGCCCTGATGGTGCCGGGGCCCAGGCTGAGGAGAACTAGGTCCTGAGGCTCTAAGCCACAGGCCAGGAATGAAAACCTGTCAGGTGCCCTTCCCATTTCTTTGCACGAGGCCTGCATCTCCTAGCGTCTGTTTTTTTTTCCTGGCAGCCTTCAGTGTCTGTTGTGTTGTGAGCACAGCTGGAGGGGAGTCATCCACCTCCTCACGTATTTTCCTTCTGTCAACTATGAGAGGCAGAGAGTCAGGTTGTTCAGGTTGGTGCAGCCCATCTCCCTCCCACCTACCGCGAGCCTGCTCCCCGGCTCACTCTCTTTGCTTTGCTTTGCTTTCCCTCCCTCCTGAGGAACTGTGGCGAGATAAGCAGGAATTTAGTTGAACGGAAGGAATTTTTTTTTTTTTGAAACGGAGTATCGCTCTGTTGCCAGGCTGGGGTGCAGTGGCATGATCCGGGTTAACATGATTCTCCTGCCTTAGCCTTCTGAATAGCTGGGATTACAGGCATGCGCCACCATGGCCAGCTAATTTTTGTACTTTTAGTAGAGACGGGGGTTTCTCCATGTTTACCAGGGTGGTCTCGATCTCTTGACTTCGTGATCCGCCTGCCTCAGCCTCCCAAAGTGCTGGGATTACGGCCGTGAGCCAACATATCCGGCCAAATGGAAGGAATTTTATTTCTCTCTTGCAGTTTGGCAAGATGAGCTCAAGAAGGAAGCCACATCAAAGAAGGAGGCTGCTGCCACCATTAGGTGTCTGCCGTGCCTATGAGTCAGTGGAGCCTACACTTCCGTGGGACGCCTGTAGTAAGCTGAGGGGCAGTTCATGTTTTCCATTCACAAAGGAGTCTATGACCATTTTATGGTATCTGTGTAAGAGTCCCCATGACACAACAGTACCCACGTCACCTCATGTTGGCAAATCAATCTGGGGCCCAAAGTAAACTTTGGTCTAATTGCCGCGGAAAGGATCTAGACTCATTCTTTGGCCAACGGACCATATCTACAGAAGTAAAAAGCATAATGTCAGATGACCTGAATGTAAAAGCTTAAGTGATCTTGGGCAAATTATTAAACTTTCTAAATATTAGCTTCTCTAGTCCCAGCTACTCAGGAGGCTGAGGCAGGAGGATGCTTAAGACCAGGAGTTCAAGGTTGTAGCGTATCATCGTCGTGCGTGTAAGAATAGCCACTGCACTCCAACCTGGGCAACATAACAAGATCTCTTTAGGAAAAATTAAACATTAGTTTTCTGTCCAGCAAAATCATAGTTTTTTATTGAATGGGATAATACAAGTATCTATTTCATAACATAATTAGGAAGTTTAAACGAGGAAATGCGTGTAAGGCACTTAGCACATGGCTGAAGACTCAGTAAAAAGTTCCCGTCTGTCATTTCTGGGGCATCCTCAGTCTTACAGGTGACAGTGAAATTAAAGGATGGGAAGATACACTATGTGGTCTTAAAGAGGTGGTCCATGGTGCTGGGAAAGCACTTGGCCCCCCGGGGCATTGAAATGACCCCCAGTCCAGCAAGGTCTTTGTTTGTTGGGTGAAGGCCTAAAACAAACCCAAGCACAGAGCTGCTGATTCCGTTTCCCATACTGGAGGCGGTAGGAGGAGGCAGGGCTCATGTTGCCCCCACACCCCTGGACAAAGCGGAAAGAACCTGTATTTCAAATACTTTAGGCTGAAGCACCCACTGGTAGGAGATCATCCAAGAGACCTTGAAGGGAAGGCTCTGAGCTCAAGTTGTTGGAGAAAGAGTGAAAAGAGGCCAGGTGTGGTGGCTCATGCCTGTAATCCCAGCACTTTGGGAGGCTGAGGCGGGCGGATCACTTAAGGTCAGGAACTCGAGACCAGCCCCAACATGGTGATACCCCGTCTCTACTAAAAATACAAAAACTATCCAGGCATGGTTGCAGGTGCCTGTAATCACAGCTACTCAGGAGGCTGAGGCAGGAGAATCACTTGAACCCGGGAGGCGGAGCTTGCAGTGAGCCGAGATCGTGCCACTGCACTCCAGCCTGGGTGACAGACTCTGTCTCAGAAAGAAAGAAAGAAAGAAATAAAGAAAAAAAAAACAGTAAAAAGAAGGAGAAGACATAGAGTAACTGGGAAAAGAGAAAAGGTCTGCACAGCTCTCACCCTTTGCCTGATTCTCCCTCTTCTTCTTACCTCCCTGAAACTGGGAAGGAAACGCTGCCTGGCTGGGTTGGGGGCTGTTTTAGGAAGGTGAACACAGCAAAATTCTGTGCCCTGCAAAGTCTTAGCCCTCATCTATTTTGGGAGAGAACCTTCTGGTGGGAAGGGGATGGGGACCAAGAGTGCCCGAAGGATGAGGAGTCCTCAGCGGGCTGGGAGCAAGCCTGGAGGTCGGGGGTGAGCTGCGGAGGGGGCTGCTTTGAGCCCTTCAGGGTGCTCGCAGAGGACAAGCCAGCTGCCCTTGGAGAGAATGGAACACCTCGCCTCCTTCCATTGATTCAGGCTGATTTTCTCTGTTGGACTCTTACAATCCTGGCTCCGGGAGGGGGTTGCCATGGTTATGCTGGTTTTAACAGAGAGCTAAGTGGCTTCCCTCAGGCCATGCAGCATTTAGCTGCTCGCTTTGGATTTTAGCTTCTCCTCCTTGGAGACCCTGCTCTGCATGGCGAAAAGAATGGAGGGTGGACAGTCATGTTCTGGGAGCAACTGGGGAAGTGGGTGAATTTGATTTGAAATAGTTCATGTGGGCCAGGCCTGTATTCTTGGCACTTTGGAAGGCCGAAGTGGGAGGATTGCTTGAGCTCAGGAGATTGGCCTGGGCAACATGGTGAAACCCCATCTCTACTGAAAAAAAAAAATTAGCCAGGTGTGGTGGTGTGCACCTGTATTCTCAGTTACTCGGGAGGCTGAGGCTGGAGGATCAATTAAGCCCCAGAGATTGAGGTTGCACTGAGCTGAATTTGTGCCATTGCACTTCAGCCTGGGTGACACAGTGAGACCCTGTCTCAAAAACAAAAACAAAAAAAATGACGAGAGGTAGAAAAGGTCAAGTGTAAGGGCTTTAGAGAGTCAGGTAGCTTAGCCTGATTTCTAGCTTTGTCATGTACCATTTTAGTGACCTTAAGCAAATTACTTAACCCCTTAGAGAAATGGGGGCCCTCATGGCATGCACTTCATAGGACAAGTGTGAGAGTTAATGGGGTAATGTGTGAGCCATGGGGAGCGCCCACGAAGGGTGGGTTTACCGGGTCCTTTCACTCACATTATCTCAAGGGCTCCCAGAATAACCCCGGGATGCTGTCAATGCTATCCTAGTTTTCCAGAGAAGGGAACCCAAATAGGAGCTTAGGGACTTCCCTCATCGGCCTTTCGGATTGATGTGTGCCTGCTTCTCTGACTTCATCTCCCAGCACATGCAGTGGTCACACTGTAGTTGGTGCCTGGCTCACATGTATTAGGTTGTTCTCATACCACTGTAAAGAAATACCTGAGACCGGGCGTGGTGGCTCACGCCTGTAATCCCAGCACTTTGGGAGGTCAAGGCGGGTGGATCACGAGGTCAGGAGTTTGAGACAGGCCTGGCCAACATAGTGAAACCCCATCTCTACTAAAAATACAAAAATTAGCCGAGCATGGTGGTGTGTACCTGTAATCCCAGCTACTTGGGAGGCTGAGGCAGGAGAATCGCTTGAACCTGGGAGGCAGAGGTTGTAGTGAGCCAAGATCATGCCACTGCATTCCAGCCTGGGTGACAGAGCAAGACTCCATCTCAAAAAAAAAAAAAAAAAAAAAAAAAAGAAAGAAAAAAGAAATACCAGACTCTGGTAATTTATAAAGAAAAGAGGTTTAATTGGCACACAGTTCTACAGGCTGTACAGGAAGCATAGCAGCTTCTGCTTCTGGGGAAGCCTCAGGAAACTTACAATCATTGGGGAAGGCAAAGGAGAAGTAGGCACGGAGCAGGAGCAAGAGAGAGTGGGGAAGTGCCACACACTTTTAAATGACCATGTCTCATAAGAACTCTATGGTGAGAACAGCACCAAGGGGGAAATATGCCCCCAGGATCCAACACCTCCCTCCAGGCCCCATATCCAACACTGAGGATTACAATTCAATGTGAGATTTGCCTGGGTACACAGATCCAAATCATGTCACCTTGCTACTCCAGGGCCTGCCTGTCTTGTCTCCTTCTTTGTAACACTCTTCCCTGGCTTTTCATGGGACTAGTTCCTTCTGCTCCTTTGGGTTTTAGCTGGGGTCACCTCTTGGGAGGCATTTTCTCTCTCTCTTTTTTTTTTTTTTTTTGAGACTCCGGCTTGGGCAACAAAAGCAAAACTCAGTCTCAAAAAAAAAAAAAAAAAAAAGTAAGTTACTATATCACAATTTAAAAATACTTTGGTAACTGTTTCAATACATTTGGCTTCCTTTATAAACCTCTCTGTTTATTTTATGCACTTATAAAGCCTTAGCCTGAATAAGGGTCCATAAGGATTCACCAGGTTACTAATAGGATTCATAGTACAAAAAAGCTTAACCACCTCAGTGGCCTAGAACAGTGTTTGGCATATACCAGGAGCTTGAAAACAACGTTTTTGAGTAGGCTGGGTGAAGGGAGGTGGAAAAGGAAAGACCGTCCTAGGCTGAGGAAACTGGGGAAAATTCAAAAGCAGAGAACTTTGTCCTGGAAACAGAGAAATTAGTGGGGTTTGTACTTAGAAATCCAGTGAGAAGTCGGGCACGGTGGCTCACGCCTGTAATCCCAGCACTTTGGGAGGCCGAGGTGGGTGGATCACCTGAGGTCGGGAGTTTGAGACCAGCCTGGCCAGCATGGTGAAACCCCATCTCTACTAAAAATACAAAATTACCCAGGCGTGGTGGCATGCACCTGTAATCCCAGCTACTCGGGAGACTGAGGCAAGGGAATCGCTTGAACCTGGGAGGCAGAGGTTGCAGTGAGCTGAGATTGCGCCACTGCACTCCAGCGTGGGCTAAAACTAACCAGGTGGCTGATTGGACTTTGTCCTGACGCTGTGGGAAACAATGGAAGCCATCAGGCAGGGACAGGAATTACTACAATTGGGTTTTTAAAAAATGTCTTTGGCTGCCAAGAGGAGAGAGAAATGAGAGGGCCAATGTGGATAGCAATTAAGAGGCTACTGTGGGCGGCTTGAAACAGGCTGGTGGCAGTGGAGGTGGGAAGAAGTAGATGAATTTGAGAGCAATTTTGGAGATGAAATAGACACAGCTTGAAAACTGATTAGACTAGGGGGTAAGGGAAAACAGGAAGGACAGCATGACTGCGGTTTTCTTGCCTGAATTGCTGAGAGGATAGTGGGTTGCTTACTGAGAAGGGACACGGGGGGAAGAAGCAGGGAGGCATGAGGTAGCCTGAAACTTCAGTGTAAGTGTTATTATTTTGTTCTCAATCTGGTTTTGCAAAAATGTCTTGGAACTCAAATGATGGAGACTGTAGTTTTACTTCTAGTTCTGCCACTAACTTGCTATCTCAGGCACTACTATCGTCTGTTTACATTAGTCCCTGCCAAATTCATAGGTTGAAATCTTCACCTTCCACCCCACCCCGCTACAGAGGTGGAGGCTTTGGGAGTTGAGGTTCTGCCCTCATGATGGGATTAACACCCTTATGAAAGAGGCCACAGAGAGACCCTTCACCCTTTCTGCTGGTGCGGTTGGATTGCGAAGGCAGCTGTCTAGGAGGAAGCAGATTTCACCCAACCTGCTAGCGTCTTGAACTTGGACTTCCTATTCTCCAGAACTGTGAGAAATAAATTTCTGTTGTTTGTAAACATCCAGTCTGCGGCATTTTGTTATAGCAGCCTGAATAGACTGACGGGCACCTTTCTCAACTTTGTTTTGTCATCTAAACGATGGAGCCCCAGATCCTTGGCCTGCACACCTCACATGCTGGAGCGAAACCCACCTGTCCACCCTCCTTCCTCAGGTCAAGTAAGAAACCTTTGAGCATATGACTTTGCCAAAGGAGCCTCAAAGTTAGCGATTTTTGTCTGAGCCTTGAATGATAGCTTGGGTCTCATATGAGTATTATGATGAAATTAGTTAGCTATCATTAATAATAAAAGTGAATTTTTTCATTATCATATGTCAGACTGAAACTGCCCTTGCAAAATTATAACTGAGACAGTGAAAACGATCTGACCTAACCAACTCGATATTGCTTCTAACCTCCAAACTGTCCTTGTTCATTCCCGGGTGTAGGCTGAACTAACTTTGGGAGGAACTATAGTTTAAAACAAAGATGATAACAGCCCTTTCTCAAAACAAACCTCCTTCTTGCCTGGGGACTAGACTGCCTTTGTAGGACTAACAAATTAGCCACAAGATTAGAAATTACGGTCTAGGAGTCATGCAGCTGGAGGCTACAAGATTGTGACCCTCCCTAAACTGCTCCTAACATCAGTGCTTGAGACATTTTGCAGACCGTGCACTTGATGGATCAGCTGGCACCGCCCAGATCCATAAACTGGCTCATCCGATCTTGCAGCCCCCACTCAGGAACTGACTCAGTGCAAGAGGACAGCTTCAACTCCCTGTAATTTCATCTCCGACCCAAACAATCAGCACTCTCAACTCACCGGCCTTCCCCCACCCACCAAATTATCCTTAAAAACTCTGGTCCCTAAATGATCAGGGAGACTGATTTGAATAATAATAAAACTCTGGTCTCCCACACAGTCGGCTCTGCATGACTTACTGTTTCTCTATTGAAATGCCCCCGTCTTGAGTAATCGGCTCTGTCTAGGTAGCGGGGAAGGTGAACCCATTGGGTGGTTACAAGGCATTCTGCTCAGTCAAGCACTCTGCTAAGTGCTTTACATGCTTTATTTATATTCTTCATTTTACTTCTCTATGACAACGCTATGAGGTAGATATTATTATTATACCCAATTCACAGACGTTCAAGTAAATTCCCTGAAGTTACATAATTGTGGTGGTAGTGTAGAGATTGGAACCTAAAGTCCAACACTAGAATCTGTACTCTTAACTCTTACACATTCCTGCCTTCTTGGATTAATTATTCTGTTTTGACCCAGGTGTCCATTGGGGTTCTCCTGTCCCTTATAACTTAGATTGAATTGGAACATTCTTCCATTTCATATTCTGTGCAAAGTCCATGCCCTCCCTGATTTCTGTGAATTCAGGTGAGCTCCTGTTGTCATGGCAATCTTTGGCTTGGAGCTCCTGCTTCTGTGAAATTATTTCAGTTTCTGGCCCATCCCGCATGTGTTTTCCCTGATCTGTGCTCTCTCAGCCCAGCTATGGAAACCAGTGTCTTTCCTTCATTTCTACCAAGACCTTCACTTGCATAAAGCTGTTATGTTTGTAACAGATTTTGCTAAAAGTCAAAAGATGGAAGGATTTACCATGCAGATAATGCAAATCTTTAAAAACAATTTAGATTTATTTCTGTTTTTCTTTTTTTGTTTTTTTAGACGGAGTCTTGCTCTGTCACCAGGCTGGAGTGTAGTGGAGCAATTTTAGCTCACTCTAACCTCTGCCTCCCAGGTTCAAGCAATTCTCCTGCCTCAGCCTCCCGATTAGCTGGGACTACAGGCGCCCGCCACCACGCCCAGCTACTTTTTGTATTTTTAGTAGAGACAGGGTTTCACCATGTTGGCCAGGATGGTCTCAATCTCTTGACCTTGTGATCCCCCCGCCTCAGCCTCCCAAAGTGCTGGGATTACAGGCTTGAGCCATTGCGCCCAGCCTTATCTCTGTTTTTCAAAAGCTCTATAGTGATTTCTACCATTGTGATAGTTGAGATTTAGGCTAAGATGTTGAAACAACAACATCCCTCTCCCATTCCCAGCAACCTACAGTGGCTTTATCTCTTTCTCTCAGTCCAGAGTTTAACAGTCCAGATGAGTGGAAGGTCTACTGCCCAGAGTCACTCAAGCCACTGTTCCTTCTATATGGTGGGCGTGTTGTCACCCCCTAGGAGTGGTTATGTCCTCGTCTGCATGGTCAAAGCTGAGTCAAATCACATCCACAAACAGCCCATCAGAAGGGGAGAAAAGGAGGGAATGGAGGCCAAGGATTTCCTTTCTAAGAGGACGTAGACATCACTTTCATTCTCATTCCATTGTTGGAACATAGTCACATGATCACACTGGCTGCAATGCAGTCTGGGAAATGGAGTCTTTCACAGAGCCATAGTATGCCCCACTGGAAAGCTTTTACTATGCAAGAAGGGGAGAGAGGGTTTTGGGGGGCACAAAAATCCCTCTTTGTTTCACCCAACTGGATTCCAGGGTTTGCTTAATCTTGCATTCTCTCTTTGTTTTCTCTTTCCACTCTAATTTTATCTCAGCTCTCTCCCTCTGCTTCTTGCCCCTTATTCATACTTATTTCCAAAACAGAATGGTTCTGTCAAATCTCAGGATCTCACTTTCCATCCCAAATGACTTAGAAAGCTATTGTCCTAAACAAAGATATTTCACACTCAAACTGGGAGTCTGGCACCAGCTGTTAAGGTATTTTTCCTATTTGGCTACATGGTGAAAATAAAGCAAGACACTATTTTAAAACACTTTTCCCAAAAACAATGAATTAAGATTCACAGAAATCAATTGGTCTGTCATGTAAACATCCCAAATCTTAAGTGATTTAACAAGCCCTTAAGAAGTACAGGCTGTTTATTGCTTAAAATGAAATAATTTCACACTACAGCAGAGTGTACGAGCGTACAATCTAGACTTCCGAGAAGAAGTTTCAGAGGGGGCAACTGATACTTTTTTTGCTGGAAAAGTACACTCTTTTCCCCCACCTTGCTAGGGGACACCTGCCCTTGGTTCAGCCAAGCCACACAACCATTTAAAGTTTATGCTAGGATCGGTATAAGTCATGTCTGACTACATTTTATTGTGCAAAGCAAGTTGTGTGGATAAGCTCTACATCAACGGAATAGGAATGTCTACTTCTCCCATGTGGGGCCTGCAAGTAACAGGGCAAAGGATGTGAATGCACAATCTTCTTAGGGAGACACAGTGAACACTGGGGCACAGTAATCAATCTACCAGTTGTAAAAAGAGGGACCGGGAACAGAGATTGAATCCAGTGCACAGATATCGCTGAATGTTAAGCATATTATAACTGGAATTTATTGAAAGGTTGGCCAGCACAGCGGCTCACGCCTGTAATCCCAGCACTTTGGGAGGCAGGGACAGGTGGATCACTTGAGGTCAGTAGTTCAAGACAAGCCTGGCCAACATGGTGAAACCTTGTCTCTACTAAAAATACAAAAATTACTGGGCGTTTTGGTGCTCACCTGTAGTCCCAGCAACTTGGGAGGCTGAAGCAGGACGATCACTTGAACCCAGGAGGCAGACATGGCAGTGAGCCGAGACTGCCATTGCACTCCAACCTGGGCGACAGATGAGGCTCCGTTTAAAAAAAAAATGGCTACAGAGAATCACTGGAAGACTTTCAGCAGGATGGCGATGTTATCAGAGGACTGCCAATTAAGAGCATGTCCTGCTCTACCTTTTGAGCCCATCGTTGGGGTAGGAAGTGTGGGGAGGTTGAATTAGTAAACCATTACAGATCAGCACTCTATTCCTCCCTCTACTCTATCCCCAGCTAACTGGACAATGGGGCAGGCCACTGCATTAGAGCTCTCCAGTGAAACAGAACCAATAGGATCTATCTCCATCTCCACCTCCATCTCCACCTCCATCTCCATCTCCACCTCTATCTCCATTTCTCTCTCTCTCTCTCCATCTCCATCTTCACCTCCATCTCCATCTCTGTCCCTCTGCCTCTCCATCTGCACTCCCATCCCCACCTTCACATCCATCTCCATCTCTCTCTCTCTCCACCTCCATCTCTGCCTCCATCTCCATCTCCACCTCCATCTCCATTTCCATTTCTGCCTCTATCTCCATCTCCACCTCCATCTCCATCTCCACCTCCACCTCCATCTCCATCTCTGCCTTTATCTCCTTCTCTGCTTCCATCTCCATCTTCACCTCTATCTCCATCTCTGCCTCTATCTCCGTCTCCATCTCTCTCTCTCCATCTCCACCTCCATCTCCATCTCTGCCTCCATCTCCATTTCCATCTCTGCCTCATCTCCATCTCCACTTCTATCTCCATCTCCATCTCTATCTGTCTCCATCTCCACCTCCACCTCCATTTCCATCTCCCTCTCTATCTCCACCTCCACCTCCATCTCTGCCTCCATCTCCACCTCCATCTCTGCCTCCATCTCTGTCTCCATCTCTGCCTCCATCTCCATCTCTGCCTCCATCTCCATCTCCATCTGTGCCTCCATCTCCATCTCCATCTGTGCCTCCATCTCCATCTCTGCCGCCATCTCCATCTCCGTCTGTGCCTCCATCTCCATCTCTACCTCCATCTCCATCTCTGCCTCCATCTCCATCTCTGCTTCCACCTCCACCTCCACCTCCATCTCCATCTCCGTCTCCATCTCCGTCTCCATCTCCATCTCCATCTCCAACTTCATCTCCATCTCTATCTTTCTCCACCTCCATTTCTATCTCCCTCTCTATCTCCACCTCCATCTCCATCTATCATATATTCCCACCTCTCTATCATCTACCTATCTACCAATTGATCCATATTCATTTTAAAGAATTGACTCACTTATGTAGTCTGGCAAATCCAAAGCTTTCAGAGCAGGCTAGAAACACAGGAAGAGTTAATGTTTCAGTGCAAGCCTGAAGGCAGTTTGCAGACAGAATTCCCTCTTTCTCAAGGGAGTCAGTCTTATTTCTCTTAAGGCCTTCACCTGATCGAATGAGACCCACTCACATTATGGAGGGTAATCTGCTTTACTCAAAGTCCACTCATTTAAATGTCAATCTTATCTAAAAAATACCTTCACAGCAACATCCAAACTACATCCAAACTGCTGTTTGACCAAATATCTGGGTACCATGGCCTAGCCAAGTGGACAAATAAAATTAACCACAGCTCCATGCCTTTGTTTTTTAGATGAGTTTTGCTCTTGTTGCCCAGGCTGAAGTGCAGTGGTGTGATCTTGGCTCACTGCAACCTCTGCCTCCTGGGTTCAAGCGATTCTCCTGCCTCAGCCTCCCAAGTAGATGGGATTACAGGCATCTGCCACCATGCCCAGCTAATTTTGTATTTTTAGTAGAGATGGGGTTTCACCATGTTGGCCAGACTGGTCTCAAACTCCTGACCTCAGGTGATCCACCTGCCTCGGACTCCCAAATTTCTGGGATTACAGGTGTGAGCCACCGCACCTGGCTTGCATGCCTTTTTTGTCCCTAACTTTATAACAGGCATTGATTCCATTGTGCTAATGGGATTGCACAGGTGCATGGCTGCTGGAAAAGAAGTCAGTATGAATGAAAGGCTGTGGGACCACTCGTGGGGCTGACATCCACCTTAGGCAGCTGGGCCTCTTCCATTGAAACCTCCCAGTGGGGAATTGACTTCTGGAAGAAACTATTAAGTGCTCCAGTGACCTACCCTCTTCCTCCCTGTGGCCTCTGCCCTATGTCAAGCCTTCACAACCCTTTCTCTCGGTTAGCGCACTTTCTTCTCATGAGACTCCTTTTCAAGGCACAAATCTGAGCACAAATTTCTCAGACAAACCCTCACTCAGCGGTGTCTGACTGCATTCCTGACAAAGGCTAAGCACATTAGGCCCTCCAAGACCTGACCCTAACCCGCTCCCCTAGACTCATCCTCTCTGTCCTCCATGTTGCTGGATAGTCAGTCCTGTGGCCCCAGTGGCCCCTACCCTGGAGGCTTAAGCATTGTGAAGTCATGCCTCATGAGCTGCCTCTGGGAAGAGGTGGCCACCACTGCCCCTATGCAGCCAACTTATTTTTTTATTATTATTATTATTTTTTGAGACGGAGTCTCACTCTGTCACCCAGGCTGGAGTGCAGTGGTGTGATCTCAGCTCACTACAACCTCTGCCTCCTGGGTTCAAGTGATTCTTCTGCCTCAGCCTCCTGAGTAGCTGGGACTACAGGCACCTGCCAAAACCAGCTAGTTTTTGTATTTTTAGCAGAGATGAGGTTTCACCATGTTGGCCAGTCTGGTCTGGAATGCCTAACCTCAAATGATCTGCCCACCTTGAGCCTCCCAAAGTGCTGGGATTACAGGTGTGGTCTGCCGCAGCTGGCCAGCCAACCTAATTTTATCTATGGGTTCTTGCATATAATATTTTGTTTGTAGAAGTGATTCTGTCGGGAGGGAAAATATTTGAAGGGTACTCTTTTGGTAGGTAACTGCTCATAGTTTACTGCATAGACCATGTCATTACTCATCCTTTGATGTGGACTGAATGTTTATGCACCTCCACCCCCAAAATTCATGCTTTGAAGTCTGGGTGTGGTGGCTCATGCCTGTAATCTCAGTACTTTGGGAGGCCAAGACAGGTAGAACATCTGAGGTCAGGAGTTCGAGACCACCCTGGCCAACATGGTGAAACCTGTCTCTACTAAGAATTCAAAAATTAACCAGGTGTGGTGGCATGCACCTGTAATCCCAGCTACTTGGGAGGCTGAGGCAGGAGAATGGCTTGAACCCAGGAGGTGGAGGTTGCAGTGAGCCGAGATTGTGCCATTGCACTCCAGGCTGGGCGACAAGAGTGAAACTCTGTCTAAAAAAAAAAAAAAAAAAAAAAATTCATACTTTGAAATCCTAATCCCAATGTGATGATATTAGGAGGTGAGGCCTTCGGGAGGTAACTAGGTCATGAAAATGAAGCCCTATGGTGGGATTAGTGCCCTTATAAGAAGAGGAAGAGACACCAGAGCTCTATCCCTGGGCTGCTGCCCTGGTACCCTTGCTGTATGAGAGTACAGCAAGAAGGTGGCTGTTTGCAAGCCAGAAAGTGAGCCCTCACCAGATACTGAGTCTACTGGCACCATAATCTTAGATTTCCAACCTTCAGAACTGTGAGAAATAAAAGCCTTTGGTTAAGCCACCCAGTCTATGCTATTTTGCCATAGAAGCCAGAGATGACTAAGACATTTCTTAAGAAATTCCACTTCTAAGAATTAGCCAAGCCGAAGGCCAGGCTAATATACTGTGCCTGTGCTCCTACTGAACCACATGGCTGAGCATTAATTTGTGCCTGGTGCTATACTATTACTTACTGTATTAAATAGAAAGGATGCTTGTTTATGTGTGTACTTCGCACATTAGGAAATTCCTCAAGACAGGGATGGTTTCTTTATTGCCTCAGCATCTGGTGTAGTTGCAGATCAAAACAGTGTGAATGTCCATGTATGCATCTGTGTGTGTGTGTGTGTGTGTGTGTGTGTGAGAGAGAGAGAGACAAAGAGAAAGAGAGAAGAAAAGTGAATGGAACCAGTCCTTGGAAAAGGCAGCTATCCTCCCATGTCTATCTTGAGCACCACTACCCCTAAGAAACCTATCCTGACTGTTGAAGTCCTCGCTGATCTCCATCTGACAAACCTCTACAACATCTTGCATCTGTACCACATGGCTGAGCATTAATTTGCCCTCCATCTTTATTTTCCTAGACCTAAAAATCTCACTGCTTAAGTCAATTTAAAAAATACTGAACACTAAAAACTAAATTTTGAGTGTTAAAAAGGTCCCAAGCACTTGGTAGTTAAAAAAAAATTTTAAATAGAGTAATAAAAGGTTATTCAGAATCCTACCATCTTTCCGGAGTAACCGTTTCTCCCCTATGATTTCCCTTATATTCTCTGTTGAAATGATGTTTTTATAAAATTAATCAAAGAAATATAGGTTTATTATAAGATATTTTGAAAATATAGAAGAAGATAAAGAAGAAAATAAAAAACATTTATAATCTTATGACCCGGAGATAACCTCAGTAACTCTTTGGAGTAATTTCTTTCAGTCTCTCTTTTTTCATTGTTTGTTTTGTGGTGCACCCTCAACCTCCTGGGTTCAAGTGATCCTCCTGCCTCAGCCTCTGAGTAGCTGTGCCACTACACCTGGCTAATTAAAAACAATTTTTTTTTTTTGTAGAGGTGGCATCTTGTTATATTGCCCAAGCTGATCTCGAACTTTTGGGCTCAAGTGATCCTCCTGCCTTGGCCTCCTAAAGTGCTGGGATTATAGGCTTGAGCCTCAGCACCTGGCCTTCAGTCTCTTTTTTACCTGTGTACATATATGTGTGGATTATTTTCGTAACTTATATTCATTGAGCATGCTCTATTCTATTGCTCTTAGTATTTGAAGTTTATTTACATTTTAACACTACTATGAGGGAAGTATTATTATCTCCACTTTAGACACGAAAAAATCAAAACAAAGAGAGCTTACATAATTTGTTCAAGTCACAGTTAGCAAGATAGTAGAGCCCTGTGTGCATGTATGTTTGTATGTGTATTAGTGTGTTTTCATACTGCTATAAAGAACTGCTCGAGACTGGGCAGTTTATAAGAAAAGAGGTTTAATTGACTTACAGTTCCACATGGCTGGGGAGGCCTCAGGAAACTTACAATCATGGCAGAAGAGTAAGGGGAAGCAAAGACTTTCTTTACAGGGTGGCAGGAAAAAGAGAGTGAGCAAGAGCAGGGAAAACTGCCTTATAAAACTATCAGATCTCGTGAGAACTCACTCACTATCACGAGAACAGCACAGGGGAATCCACCTCTATGATCCAATCACCTCCCACTTGGTCCTTTCCTCAACAGGTAGAGATTATGCAGATTACAATTTAAGATGAGGCTTGGATGGGGACACAGAGACAAACCATATTAATACATGTGAACATTTATCTCAATACCCGTTTTTTGAAGCTGCTGAGGGTTGCAATTTTCACTTCCACAAGTGTCAAAGGCCAATAACTTTGCTAACACTCCTGGAAAACACTTGGTGTTGCCTGATAACGTTTGCTGACAATCTCTGCGTTAATATTTACAGCTTGACATGCTGCACCTGCCTAGGGATCAGGCTCTGTTTCTCTCTTGGCCCCAGTCCTGTTTCAAAGAGGCCTTCAAGGGTTAATCCACGACAAAGCTTTCCTAGTTTTGATGGCTTAGGGAGCTAAATAATACTTCTCAGGCTAATTCCAATGGAAGGCTACCTCGCCACTTTCCTCAGGAGAAATCGTAAAGTGACTCCTACTTCTAGTTCTTTTTTTTTTTTTTTTTTTTTGAGACGGAGTCTCGCTCTGTCACCCAGGCTGGAGTGCAGTGGCCCGCTCTCTGCAAGCTCCGCCTCCCGGGTTCGCGCAATTCTCCTGCCTCAGCCTCCCGAGCAGCTGGGACTACAGGCGCCCGCCACCTCGCCCGGCTTATTTTTTTTTTGTATTTTTAGTAGAGACGGGGTTTCACCATGTTAGCCAGGATGGTCTCGATCTCCTGACCTCGTGATCCGCCCGTCTCGGCCTCCCAAAGTGCTGGGATTACAGGCTTGAGCCACCGCGCCCGGCCTCTAGTTCTTATTACAGTTATTTTTATTTCATTTACTTAATTTATTAAGAGAAAGGGTCTTGCTCTATTGCCCAGGCTAGGGTGCAGTGGTGCCATCATGGCTTACTGTAGCCTCAAGTCTCTGGGCTCAAGCAAGCCTCCTGCTTCAGCCTCCTGAGTAGCTGGGACCACAGGTGTGTGCCACCATGCCTGGCTAATTTTTTTTTGTCTAGAGATGGGGTTCTCTCTATGTTGTTCAGGTGGTCTCAAACTCCTAGGCTCAAGTGATCCTCCTGCCTTGACCTCCCAAAGTGTTGAGATTATAGGCATAAGCCACTGCACCCAGCCTATTTTAAAATAAATTAATAAAAATGAGTGTTGCAAGTGTTTATTGCAGTATAACAAACGACTCCAAACTTAGAGGCATAACACAATAATTATTTCTTATTGATTGGGTTCAGGAGGTGGTTCTCACTTGGAGCCTCTCATGAGGTGCAGTCAGAGGGTGACTGAGGCTGGGGTCATTCCAAAGGCTGGCTGTTCACTAGGACTTCAACTGGGGCTGAGGACCAGAACACCTATACCCGACCTCTCCATTGTCACCTGAGCCTCTTCCTACCACGGGAGCCAGAATTGAAAAGCAAGCATCCTGAGATGTAGCCAAGCTAAAATATCCTTTGTAATGTAGCTTTGGAAGTCACCCAGTGTCACTAAGCCCAGCCCATATTCAAGGGTAAGGGAACTGGACTGCACCTCTCGATGGGGGCAGAGTCAAAGAACTTTGAGACCTGTTTTATAACCATCATATGTAGAATTTCTGCAGACTTTATGGTTCTCGTCAAGGAGTGGGCATTCCTCAGTTCACTCCTCACAGTGAACTCATTCTCTGAAATGTCCTGGGGCAACACAGGTCTTCAGCACACTGACTGGTTCTCAGAGGTCTATGATGCCATCTATCTCCTGGGTTTTGTCACTGTCTCCAGACATCCTTGATGGCTCTCAAAGTGTTTTGTGGGGCCCCCCGCACATGTGTGGGGCAGGCAGCTTTGAAGGGGAAAGGCCACTTGAGAAGGATGAGTTTTACTCTGTCTTGCGGGCTTCGCCTGCCCAGATCAGCCACAGAGAGGTGGCTGATCCTTTGGGATGTGATGATGTTGTTAATAATACTTATCACTTATTGAGTTCCTCCTGCACGTGAGACACCATGCAAAGCATGTTACCTGCATTACCTAATTTAACTTCTCTTCTTACCAGCCTTAAGCGGTAAGGAATATTTTTATCCTCACTTTACATGTGAGAAGATGGTCATATGTAAAGTGACCATCTGGCCAGAATGGTCAAGCGATTTGCTCAAGACACACATCTCAACTAGCAGATAGAGCCTGGATTTGAATGCAGGTGTATTTGCCTCAGACGGCAGCATAGTGGTTTTGAGTTTGAACACTGAGGTCAGACTACTTGGGCTTGACTCCTCGCTTTGGGCAATTTGACAACCTCTTTGTATTTCAATTTCCTCATTGGTAGAGGGGAGACGATAAACATATATATATCTCAACCCCATGGGGTTTTAGCATTAAATGCGAGGAGCTATTTAAGGTGTTTAGCACTTGGCAAGTATTAATTATTTCTTCTTCTTTACGATTTATGTCAGGTGGGGGTTGTGATTTACTCAAAAGAATAATATGCCAGAAATGAAGAGGTCTAAGGAAATACAGCATGAGGAACTACCAGAGACCTGCCGTCAGATCTCGGCATTCAGTGACTCACTTCAGTCTCTGAGTTCCCATCTGCAAAATGGGCACAAGACTGGGACCTTTTTTTTGAGACCAAGTCTCATTCTGTTGCCTAGGCTGGAGTGCAGTGGCATGGTCTGGACTCAATGCAACCTCTGCCTCCTGGGTTCAGGTGATTATCCTGCCTCACTCTCCCAAGTAGTTGGGATTACAGGTGCCCGCCACCATGCCTGGCTAATTTATTTATTTATTTATTTAATTTTTATTAGAGATGGGGTTTCACAATGTTGGCCAGGCTGGTCTCGAACTCCTGACCTCAGCCTCCCAAAGTGCTGGGATTATAGGCATGTGCCACTATGCCTGGCCTAGACTGGAATTTCTTGAGGACGAACAGAGGAAACACTTCTCTACATGGCATCCCAGTCCTTTCTCTACTTCCAGAGCCAATTAAATCTGCCAGCCACTCACCAATCCACATACAAATGATACATCACGGAAACTGACTGAGGAACACAGAGGCCGAAAGGAGGGTTGGTAAGAAACCCTCTCCACCTTCTTATGGGACTCAAAACACTGTCTAATTCACAGAGTGACTAGATATTGGTCTTGTCTTTTGGGGTTAAACCCTGGACAGTGGGATATGACTTCCTGAAATGTGTCTATACTGCAGCCAAGCTCTGCAATCTGTGCAGTAGGATTTTATCCATTATCTGTATAAATAACATGATGGCTGGGGCTGGAAAGGGCCCAGTGAAGAGCCAGGCGGGTGGGGTGGCCCACACTTGCCTGTCGCTGTTGCTCAACTCCGGATCAGCACTGTCTTCCGAACCCAAAGAGGCTGGGAGGTTTTTTACAAAGGCCCCGGGTCTATGTGTGTGGTTGAGCCCCCTCCCAGACAGGCTGATTTGTGAATGTGCTGAACTCCAGCGCACCAGTAGCCTAACCACAGAGCGGTGTTTTGTTTCTCTACCGGATACACCTGCCAAAAAGGCAGGGTTCACTTGTGCTGCCGGCTCCGGTTTGTTTTACTTTTAAAAAGATTGCACCCTCCAGATAAACCAGAGTGCACAGTTGTGTTATGGAGAAGCAGTTGAGGTTGGAGAGTGATGAAATTGATTTTATTTTCTTTTGGGACAATTCTGTACATTTTCTCCTTATTCAAATGAGCATTCTCCGTATTCATATCGGTCGTTATTTCCCAAAATGTACCCCGTCAAGAGGATTTTAGGGATACAAGGGATCAAGAGCATTGAGTCACACACTGAGAAAGTTAGTCCCTTTTCAAATGTTTTCAATCTTTCTGGTTTTGTCAAGAAAAAAGTCTTCGTTTGAAGCTATCTTTAACACCTAACATCTACTTATCTCCCTTTATACATAACAAAACCAAAGTGAGTGCAGACCTTGGAATTAGCCTTTAGTTAGATATAGTGTCTAGTTAAACGTTATAATATTGTCTAAATAAAATTTGCCAATATTGCTTTCTCTTTATGATAATTATCTTTAGGATTACCTTAAGTGTATGGCGAGGGATAGCAGTCTACCTACCTTAGGGCTACTGTGTTTCCCTTTAAAATAAACATGTTCAAGTTTTCAAAATCAATTAATTTAAAGAAAAATAGGAAGTAAATAATTGTATGAGTGCTACTCATAAGTAATGAAAGTCATGAGGATAGCGTGTGGCGATAGTTGAAGGTAGTAAAAATTGGGAAGGGAGTATACAGATATTTGACGTATGAGCGGCTGGGCTTTAGAGCCAGACCAGCTTGGGTTTGAATCACTGCCTACCACCTGTGGGAAGATGAGCAAGTTACTTAGCCTAGTTCCACATCTATAAAATCAGGAAAGCGGCAATTCACCACCCACCTTAGGACTTCTGTGGCGACAACCCACGCAGGGCTGAAATACATGGTCCTAGAACACAGTGTGTGTGCTCAATAAAGTTAGCCATGATTATTATTCTTGCCAGAGACTCTAGTTCTGCTCTCAGAACTGTGCACAGAGTTAGCCCCTAGACACGCTGCTGCTGTCATCAGCATCATGTGCTAGTTGGGGGTCTGCTGAGAAGCAGATGCCAAGATGGCATTAGATGTGCAAGAAATTTACGAGCGACACACCTGTGAAGGATAAAGGAGGGGGCCAGAGAAAGCGGGGAGAGGAGTTCTGACATCTGTGCCAGGAAGGAGAGAAGGAGGCCGGGCGCAGTGGCTCACGCCTGTAATCTCAGCACTTTAGGAGGCTAAGCCAGGTAGATCACCTGAGGTCAGGAGTTCGAGACCAGCCTGGCCAACATGGCAAAACCCTGTCTCTACTAAAAATACAAAAATTAGCCAGGTGTGGTGGCGGGTGCCTGTAATCCCAGCTCCCCAGGAGGCTGAGGCAGGAAGATCACTTGAACCCGGAAGGTGGAGATTGTAGTGAACCAAGACTGTGCCACTGCACTCTATTCTGGGCAACAGAGCAAGACTTCATCTCCAAAAAAATAAATAAATAAAATAAATAAATGAATAAAAGGAAGGAGAGAAGGAAGGAGGACTGGTATGGAGGAGCCTGAGACTGCAGTGAGGTTACAAGAAAGGTTTGGCCAGGCTGGTAAAGAATCCTGGAGCCAAAGTGGACTATTGGAGTTGTCCCCCTTTTGTGCTCAGTCACTGGTTGGAGCAGCTGGCAGGAAGTGCAGTCTCCCTGTAGCCGTGGTGTCGGACCCAGAAAGGCAGCTTCGGGGTGACCATCAATCACGCTCCCCACAGCAGGGGATCCAGCGGCGTTAGCATGGCTGCCATGCGTATCATTTCCATCTCACACGTGAAACGTGTGGAAAGTGGAACTTGAGGGTTTCCTCCAGTTCATTTTCCTGGTTAAGTAACTACTTGGACACTGTGACCCATTCAAAACCAGTTTGTAATCTTCTCGGGTTTCAGTGCGTGACTAACAAGCCAAATTCAGTACTTTGAAGGCTTTGTCTTGATAATAGCTCTTGACTAAGCCTATTTGCCTTTTAACTCTAATTTTGGATTCCCCAAATTTTGCATTTCAGGCAGAGAGTTAAGCACAATGGACATTTTCATGCAAATCGAATCAATACAGAGCCCCAAATGGCAGCTACTGGGCCATATCCAGTCCACAGATATGTTGGGCCCACACAGAATCTTTAAAACATGTGAGCCAGCATTCTAAAATGGAAAGATTTCATATTTTTTATTTTATATATCTATATAGATATATATATATATATATTTTTTTTTTTTTTTGAGAAGGAGTCTTGCTCTGCTGCCTAGGCTGGAGTGCAGTGGCGCCATCTCAGGTTATTGCAACATCTGCCTCCCAGGTTCAGGCGATTCTCCTGCCTCAGCCTCCTGAGTAGCAGGGACTACCGGTGTAAGCCAATGCACCTGGCTAATTTTTTGTATTTTTTTTTTTTTCAGTAGAGATGGGGTTTCGCCATGTTGGCCAAACTGGTCTTGAACTCCTGACCTCAGGAGTTCCACCTGCCTTGGCCTCCCAAAGTGCTGGGATTACAGCATGAGCCACCGTGCCTGGCCGAGATTTCATTATTTTTTAAAATGTTGATTCCTGGCTTCTTTTGAAAACAGCAGAGTTGAACACAGAGCCTGAATTTCTGCATGACAGTATCATCTAAGGTGAAAGGGGCTGCTGCTTAAAATGGGGCTCTCACTGTTTGCTCTGTGCTCCACTGCCCACAAAAGATATGTATATGTCCTTACACCTGGCAGGAATCACTGCTTTATATTCCTGTTTAGTCCTTTGTGCAGAGTGCTAGCTGTTCCCCAATATTGCATTCTCTTCTTCCATACTAATGTTCCAGATGGACACATGATGGTCCACCTAGGATTACAATTCCAGCTTCCCTTGCAGCTAGGTGTGGGCCAGTGACTAAGTTCTGGCCAAGGAGGTGATTGTGGAATTGATGCTTGGAATTTCCAGACTGCCTTTAACGGAAAGCAGGATGTCTTCTCTTGCTCCAGTTCTTCTTCCTGCCTGCTGGAGTGTGGATGGGATAGTGGGAGGTGGGGTAGCCATGTGCTTTCACAAGATGGAAGCTGTGTATGGAGCATAGCAGAGCAAAAAGACAGGAAGAAACTGCATCCCTAACATCACGGAATCACACAGCAGGTCTGGAAGGCTTATGCTCACACTCTTACATAAGAAAAACAAACTTCCATTTTTATGTTTCATTTTTACAGCAGCCTCAGTTATATCTTAAATAAAACATCTCATTTGTAAGAGGGCCTGTGGCCCCTGGCTTACACTAAGAAACTCTGGAACTGTGCAGGCAGCATCAAATCAAATTCCACCGAGAGCCACGATGAGCCATAATCCTTTGTATGGTAAAAGCAATATTGGAAAACCCTTTCTATGTCTCAGAGGCTCTGTTTGCAGGTGGCACATTGCATGTAGCTGTGAACCAGTTTATACAAATGGCTCCTTAGGGACTGCTGTTTCCCACCGCTGCAGGTCTCAGGTTCACAGACTACTGCACCACATTCTCACCTCTTTTTCCTCTCCACTTTGTCTTTAAAGGCCACACTTGAGCAGGCAACCCTCCCACCTTTTCTCGGCAGTGCCATCTGAGTAGAAGCGAAGTAGAAACTTCTTGGTTGGTACTGTTCCGGTTTCCAAGGGACCAACGGAGGCTTCCTGGTGCTAAGCGCGAAACCATTGAGGATCTTGACAGTTTCGATCTGAGCCTACCCTGCAGTATTACATGAGGGCAAGACACTGTTACTTCCCCAGAGGCAGGTGCCAAAAATGACATGTTATTGTGTTCCTTAGAATGATGAATGAAAGTATTGAATGAAATCTGGGTAATAATAATACCCAACTATTTAGTGTAGCCTGTGACAACGAATCTTCCCAGCCAGGACTCTTTTGGGAAATAGAAGCGGGAAAAAAAAGAGTTGCTATTTACTGAGCGCTTAAGGTGCTGCAAGTCTTATATACATTTTCTCATTTAGTTATCTCAAAAATCCTGTGATTTAGTATTATAACAACTTTTTTTAAAAGCAGAAATGCTAAGAAAAGTTAAGGAACTCAACAAAGCTTGCATTTGCTAGGAAGTAAAAAGCCAGAATTTTGATTTAAATCTAATGACTTATGTTTATTCCATATTATGTAGCATCTTGGATGCTCTACTGTTGGCCTGCTCAGGAGAAGGAGGCAAATGAGATCATGGTCAAAACTGCTGGGGAAGCCAGGTGTGGTGGCTCACGCCTGTAATCCCAGCACTTTGGGAGGCCGAGGAAGGAGAATCGCTTGAGCCCAGGAGGTTGAGGCTGCAGTGAACTATGACTGTACCACTGCACTCCAGGCTGGGTGACAGAGTGAGACCCTGTCTTGAACAAATAAGCAAAAACTACCAGGATAGAAAATATCTGAGTGGGGAGGACAGTTTGTAACGGAGGCAAGCTAGCAAGAAAAGAACGTTGGGGAGGGGTTCTATACCTGCATCAGATCATCTGAGGGCCCACAGTGCAGCTCTGTGGGCTCTGAGGGATTGTGCAAGAGGCAGCTGGCAGATATGCATGGGGTGGGCAGATCTGACAAAAAGACGAGATAAATCTGAAAAATACATTTTACAGTGCTCTTTACACTGAAGAATCTTGCAGAGTAACTGGTAGATACAATAAGGGATAGAGAAGGAATTACTGCTTAAAAGCTAGCCAGACACTGGCATTAAGGTTTCTGCACAATTAAATGGGTGTGCTTTTCCCATCCCTGGCAAATTCTTTTGTTTTCCCCTACGTCCTCAGGTTCTTCTTTTACATAAATGGCCTCTATGTCCATTTGCACTGTTCTGCAACATCAAAGGAGAAAATAATTCCCAAACCAATGTTCAGGGCTGCTGAATGTCATCAAACATCAAGTGAAATTGGATCAACTTGCATTTTTATGTATTATCTCTTACCTTTTGCATCTTCAGAAAGGCAGTTTATCTTTATTTTCATTTAGCGGTAAAATATTTTCTAATAGCATCAGTGAAATCCTGTTGAAAGTCAATGGCCAGCTTTTTAGACATAAGACAAACAGGAGTTCTGTTGGACACAAAGTGACTGCTAACAGATCTTTTAATATATTTCTTTCTCTCTCAGCCACTGATGGGTGTCTGACAGCTGCGAACGCCCTCTATGCTGGGCTGATTAGAAATGGAGGAGTTGTCTAAGATGCGGCTGTTTGAACTTCAGTGGTGGAAGGTTGGGCAGATGGCCCCCAGGTGTGTGCATTCAGACTGCAGCAGGAGTGACGCCCTCTCCCTGTGGTCCATCAAGCTCTATCCACAAGATGAGTCTCAGGCGACTGAGTACCATCCTCTAGACAGAAGCAGGGAGGGATGTAAAATAGAAATGTTGACAAGGCAAAGAGAATGATGTCCCCAAGGCCACTGTGGTTCTACAGATTACATTTGTGCACAAGTTACAGCAGGATGAAGTTGGAGATGAGGCTTACCGAGTTACAGGGGATGGCGGTGGTTCCAGAAAGGACAGGGACATCTGGTTTCTGGAAGGCATCTTGGAGATTTCATCATACATAAGCCATCCAGAGCTGGTATGTGGGCTGCATGATGTTAGGCACTTGTTTTCTTCCTGTCTTTTTGCTCTACTGTTCTCGAAACAGAACTTCTCCCTGTGATGTCCGATGGTAGTTAGGGAACAATGGTGCTAATAGGAGGCTTTGTTAATGAGAACAGGGATGCCTGCTAGATTTGGGGTTAGAGAGGAAAACAAAGAAATGCGATGAGGTCCTAGTGTAGTTGGCAGTTGGCAAATTCATTACATCATCAAGTTCTCTGACTTAAGTATCTTGCCTACCTTGCGCTGATTAAAACGAAAATGTAGCCCTCAGCACCACAGAAAACAATTCTCCATGGCTGTGACCATGGGGTGCCTGGGAGGAAGTGAAACTAATCTGGCAAAGACTCTTCCTGTCTGTCCATTCCTCTGTGTGGCCCTCGGGTAGAAGCAAGGATTTATACATGTTAGGCTAGATACAAGAGAAAAAGGGGAAACATGGTCTGAAGGAGGACTTTGGGGTCAGGAATAGTTCAAAGTTTAGCAATTTTCTTTTTCTTTAGGAATCGCTCTTTGACCTCTCTCTCTTTTTTTTAAGTGACGTTTCCAAGCAGAAAAGGCAGTATTTGCCAAGTGCTACAATTCACTTTAAGCTGATTGGGCTCTGAACATGAAGGCCCTTTTTAATCTCACAATTATTTAAAAACAGTAGTAATAAGTGGGGTGTTTCGGCACTAATTTACAGGTTCCTCCTTTGTTGCTATGATGACCCCCTGAGACTGGAATTGTTATCCTCTTACAGGCGGGGGAATTGAAGCTCAGAGAGAAGTGGCTTGACCAAGAACCCACAGTGGGTGAGCGGCAGAGTCTAGGGTTTTCTCTTCCTACCACACCTGTCATCGTGGTGCCCAGGGATGAGCAGTCATTTCAGATAAACGTCAAAGTTTCTGTTACCAGCCGTCCTCCGGGCCCAGTGTGATTAGCCTACTTTGCTCAGCTTCCTGTAGGTGTGTTGTGATACTCTGCAGAAACTTTATTTCCTCTTCTCCCTAGTTCGTCCAGAAATACAAACTGTTGAATTTCTTTATCATCATTTTAGAAGTGATAAATATTCCCAAAAGGAATGTTATTTCTGCCACGGAGCTGGCAGCCTTTATTCATGCAAAATGCATTCTGTAGTGTTTTGTTTTAGTGAAAAGAAGACATTCTTAGAAATTGAAGACAAAGAAGAGAGGAAGTGAGCCGCAGGGGGCATATTCGTGTGGAACTGTGAGTCAGGCATCTTTAGGTATCTCTGCTCCTTTCTCCTCGGAAGAAAGCAAGGACCACTGCCTTCTTTGGCGAAAATTCTTGAGGAAGGTATTTAACCTCTCTGAGCCTCGGTTTCCTCATCTAGAAAATGGGGAGAATAATATCACCTTCTTCATTGGGTCATTGGGGGGAATTTAATGGAATAATGCAATGTTTTTCCAAGTGTGATATACATACTATAGGTGATAGTGAGGTGATTTTCTGGTGATATAGATACTCTAATGTAATAATTATAACATACACACACTAGCACACCAAAATCATCATTTCACAGGTCTGATTGCTTAGGATATGGCTAGGTAAAAAACATATATAACCCACGTTAAAGACTATTTTAATACCATGTTAAATGTGTGATAGAGATGGCATCAGTGGACTAGAGACAGGGAACGACCACCACCAGGGATCCCTGAACGAATGTGTATGAAAGTGGGCCCTGCCCACTGTGGTTGATGTCTTCCACCCTGGTTGACTTTGGATAAAGAAAACCAGGGAGACCCAGGTTGGATGGGAAGGCTGGCTCTCCCTGGGACCTGAAGCTAGCGGCCCTGTGGAGTCCCTGTAATTTCATCTTGTGCTGCTGCCCTCTCGTGGTCACGGGCTGTTCCCAGTGTCTTGAGACCAAGTGAAAGCAGAGCCAGTGCGATTTAGAGCATGTGCACCACCCTCTCTGGCCCTTCTCCCACTTCTTTGTTTCCCTGCTTTCGGGGACTTTCCGAGTCCCATCAATCCCACCAACCTTGGCCTATCCTCCCCCAAGTGTCACTTCCTCCTGCAGCCTAGTCGCAACTCCCCTTCCCCCAAACTCCTTACTAATCAGCAGAGGATGCTCTGGTTCTCAGGTGTGCGCAACAAATGAGCTTAGCTTACTGAGGGGACATTTGTTTTAAAAGAGAAACCAGTTTAACCAAATAAACTCAAGTCAGCCGGAAGTGAAGTGGCTATATTTTTGAGATGAGGGTCTTTCCTTGTCTCTCAGCTTTCTCTACAGAACGGAACCTGCTCTTTAAGCAGGCAGCCACATCCCAGGAATGAAATCCTTCAAAGGGAATGAATTGCCTTTCTTTTTTTTTTTTTTTGAGACGGAGTCTCGCTCTGTCGCCCAGGCTGGAGTGCAGTGGCCGGATCTCAGCTCACTGCAAGCTCCGCCTCCCGGGTTCACGTCATTCTCCTGCCTCAGCCTCCCGAGTAGCTGGGACTACAGGCGCCCGCCACCTCGCCCGGCTAGTTTTTTTGTATTTTTTAGTAGAGACGGGGTTTCACCATGACAGCCAGGATGGTCTCGATCTCCTGATCTTGTGATCCGCCCGTCTCGGCCTCCCAAAGTGCTGGGATTACAGGCTTGAGCCACCGCGCCCGGCCTGAATTGCCTTTCTTCCCAGCCAATTCTACATGAAACTTTCAAATAGTTTCACTTTCTGTGTTTGAACGGCATTATTATACATTATACTTATAACCGAAAACCCCAAATATCAGTGGTTTTTGTTAAACCACTGGATATAATAAAGGCTGGGTGCGATGGCTCACACCTGCAATCCCAGCACTTTGGGAGGCTGGGGTGGGCGGATCACTTGAGACCAGGAGTTCGAGACCAGCCTGGTCAACGTGGTAAAAGCCCATCTCTACCATAAATACAAAAATTAGCCAGGCCTGGTGGTGGGTACCCATAGTCCCAGTTACTCAGGAGGCTGAGACAAGAGAATCGCTTAGGTGGAGGTTGCAGTGAGCTGAGATCGCGCCACTGCACTCCAGCCTGGGTGACAGAGCGATACTGCATCTCAAAAAAATAAATAAATAAAAAGTAAAAATTTATTTACCTCTCATGCAAACAGAGACAATCCAAGACTGTTATAGAGGCTCCCTGATCACCAGGTTTCTTCCTTCTTGTTCCATTCTCTTCAACACATGGCTTCTACCTCGTGGCCCAAAATGGCTGCTCCAGCCCCAAGGTTGGCTCAGCGTTTCAGTCACTGGTCAGGAGGAAAGGACCAGAGAAGGGTAATGCTCTAGCTCTGTAAAGTGCTCACGGGCTAGGTGCGGTGGCTCATGCCTGTAATCTCAGCACCTTCGGAGGCCAAAGTGGGAGAATCACCAGAGGTCAGGAGTTTGAGACCAGCCTGGACAACACAGTGAAACCGCATCTGTACTCAAAATACAAAAATTAGCCAGGCGTGGTAACACATACCTGCAGTCCCAGCTACTCGGGAGGCTCAGGCAGGAGAATCACTTGATCCTGGAAGACAGAGGTTGCAGTGAGCCGAGATCGTGCCACTGCACTCCAGTCCCCGGCAATAAAGCGGGACTCTGTCTCAAAAAAAAAAAAAAAAAAAAAACAGAAAAAAGGAAAAAAATAAAAAAGGGGAAGTGCTCATCACTCTCGCTTACATCCTGCTCACCAGGCCTCAGACATGAGTTCACTGTCAGGTATACTGGGGAGTGAGGCAGAGCAACCATTGGCCCTGGTAACATTTGACATTTTATTACTGAAGAATTAGAGAACGGATTTTGGAGACAATCAGCAATCTCCTCTATAAGCCGATGGCTGGGGTTGTGAAAAATGTTCAGACCCAAGAAGGATCAGATCCCAGAACTAAAAAGAAGCTCCAGCATTTCTCTCCTGCCATCGAGGAAATGCTGCTGGAACAAGGGCTAATGCTCTAAGCCTCGGCCAGGACGCGGAGATTGCAGTCTGGCTCTGCCCTTCGCCACTGTCATGCCCTTGAGAGAGCTGCCGAACATTCCAGAGCTCAGTTTCTCTCAAATGAGGTTACTTCCTGCTCTACAATTACGACTTTATATACTTCTGTCATGGCATCAGCAGTTAAATAGGAAACGAATGTTTTTTTTTTTTTCCTTTCAATCGTGAACATTAAATGTTGTGGATAATTAAGAACATACATAACTGGCTGGGCGAGGTGGCTCACGCCTGTAATCCCAGAACTTTGGGAGGCCGGGTGGGGCCGGATTACAAGGTCAGGAGATAGAGACCATCCTGGCTAACATGGTGAAACCCCATCTCTACTAAAAATACAAAAAAAAAAAAAAAAAAAAATCAGCCGGGCATGGTGGCATGCGCCTGTAGTCCCAGCTACTCGGGAGGCTAAGGCAGGAGAATCACTTAAATCCGGAAGTTGCAGTGAGCTGAGATTGCGCCACTGCACTCCAGTCTGTGCAACAAGAGTGAAATTTCATCTCAAAAAAAAAAATAAATAAATAGATAACAAATTTCTGGCTCCCAGTTATCCTTTTAACCTTGCAAAACTCCTTGCTGTTGGCTAGAAATGGAGTCTTTGGCTGGGAGATCCACTTTATGTTCCCATTGAGCTTTGGAAGCAGAAGGTCTGAAGGGACCGGCAAAGACCCTCGCAGTTGTGTAGTCTCTGTTTATACCCGGCAGTAGCAGCTGCCTTCACCCATCTCAAACTGCGGGACAGGAAGCATATGGAGCCAGTTGATAAAGAGAGTATCAGCTGTGAGCACGCTAATCTCGAGGAAATGGGGATCCCAAGGCACCTGGATTAGCCACAAACCAAAGGAGCCCTCTTACAGTTCCTTTCAGTTGCTAAGACACACCATGTTTGAAAAAACACCCCCAACCACACCCAAGAAAGAAAACTATAACCTGCAATTGCTCGATTCCTTACAGACAGCCAGCAAACCCTAGCATCTGGGCCTTAATAAACAGCTAAACTGCAAACAGAAAAGCTACCTTGTCTGCTGCTTGCGGCCAGAGAGCGAACCTGTGTGCTAGCTGGTCACCATGGTTACAAGATGTGACTTTTCTAGTTCTGTGTGATACAGTGGCTGAGCTGGGTGGTGGCAGGAAGAGGACAAATCAAATATCCAACTAGGAAATGGGGCACTGGGTGGCACGTCTCCATCCCAAGCTGAGCCTTGCTCCTGTTTTGACAGAGACTTCCCGGAAACTGGCCCTGTGATGAGGACAGGTACGTCTGGTTGTAGCATCTGGGGTACCATCTTCCCTCTTCCTAGGATGACTTTCAGCATCAGGCAGACCAAGCCTGAATCAAAGGAGAAGGGATCCAGAAAGCTCTGGAGCAAGGCAGAGTGTATCTGGAACTCTGGTTAAAACAAAACAAAACAGAACAAAATAAACTGTCTGGCTTCATTTAAGTGAGAGCAATTTCCTTCCTGGGGCTGCCCAACGTTTTGGCCTTCTTCTGCGTGACTAGTGGCCTAGATCCTCCACGTCAGCTTTGAGGACTGCCCACTTTGGCATGGGTGCCCTAGCACACTTGTTTATTGAATGCACTACAGCCAATATTGATAGTTAATGTTTGAGTGCTTCCTATGTGCCAGGCCCTGTGCTAGCATGTATCTTTTTTTTTTTTTTTTTTTTTTTTTTGAGATGGAGTCTCATTCTACTGCTCAGGCTGGAGTGTGGTGGTGCGATCTTGGCTCACTGCAACCTCCACCTCCTGGGTTCAAGTGATTCTCCTGCCTCAGCCTCCTGAGTAGCTGGGACTACAGGCATACACCACTACACCCAGCTAATTTTGTATTTTTAGTAGAGACGGGGTTTTGCCACGTTGGCCAAACTGGTCTCAAACTCCTGACCTTGAGTGATCTGCCCACCGTGGTCTCCCAAAGTACTAGAATTATAGGTGTGAGCCACTGTGCCTGGCTGGCATGTATCTTCTAATGTACTCTCGTGTGTACTATTATTCCCACTTCATAACTAATGCAACTGAAGCACAGAGTTTAGTCAATTGTTCAAGGCCACATGGCCAGTTCATAGCATAGCCAGGACTCTGACTGATGCATCCAGTTACAGAGCCCATGATTCTAACCATGCTGCCTCTTTGTTCAACATATACTTGCTGAGCACCTACTGTGTGCAGGAACTGTGCTTGGTGCTACTTACGACTCTGGTTTTGAGACCTGCTGTTCCTGTTCTGACTTTGACTAGGGCAGAGGTAGCAACTTGGAGACCAGCTGGGTATCTCCAGAGTCTCAACTCAGGAAGTCTGACTTGGCCAGAGTATGGGGCTGACATTCAGCTGGTCCACACCACTGCTGGCTGTTTATGCGGCTCTCTGTTCTGATGGGTCGGTGCCATGTCATACCAGTTGTTAATTACTTTTAATAGCGTCCTTGCCAGTGCAGTGTTTTCAAAAAATGAATCTGAATGCCTTGAGTTGGTCATGAGTGCACCAGCTCCCATAGACCCCATTGCTTGCTGTTGTTTTATTATTCGCCTTTTCACTCATTTCGGTACTTTCCTGCATTTGAGTTTATGACTCTTGCCTTATTTCTGCATCAGCCCAAGCCAGGCCCTGGACTGGCTCCCCAGTTTCCCAATGCTTAGGCCTGGAAAAAATCAAGACAGGCCTGGTGAGGACATGTAGAGCCTGGGGAGGCGAGATCAGAAGGGCAGAGAGCTTATTCTGTCTGAGCTGAAATAAAAGATTAGAAGCGATATAACACTGTGATATGCTGTCACTGTGTCACAGGGTATGGTGTACTTTGGTAAGTTCATTCTCTTTTTTTTTTTTTTTTTTGAGACAGAGTCTCACTCTGTCTCCCAGGCTGGAGTGCAGTGATCTCAGCTCACTGTAACCTCCACCTCTTGGGTTCAAGTTATTCTCCTGCCTCAGCCTCCCAAGTAGCTGGGACTACAGGCATGTGCCACTAAGACTGGCTGATTTTTGTATTTTTAGTAGAGACAGGGTTGTCACCATGTTGGCCAGGTTGGTCTCAAACTCCTGGCCTCAAGTTATCTACCCGCCTTGGCCTCCTAAAGTGCTGGGATTATAAGCATGAGCCATCATACAAAGCCATAGGTTCATTCTTTTATATAATAAAGAAATGAGGAAAACAAGAAGTTGGAGGGGAGGGGAAACAGAGTCAAAACAAAAAATGTGTGAATAAGAAACATTCATTAAATAAACATAATGCTGCCTCCATGGCCAGAGGTCCCTCATCTGTCTGGAAATCCTTCTTTTCCTCTTGCTAGTGTAGCTCACTTGTTACTTCCTTCAAAACTTCCAGGAGGACAACTCCTTCCTTTGACAGCACAGCTACTTACCAGACTTTATTTTTGCAACAGCCTACCCTTATTGAGATGTTACTGTGTGTCAGACACTGATTTAAATATGTTGGCTGGCCAGGCATGGTGGCTCATGCCTGTAATCCCAGCACTTTGGGAGGCTGAGATGGGCGAATCTCCTGAGGTCAGGAGTTTGACACTAGCCTGGCCAACATGGTGAAACCCCATCTCTACGAAAAATACAAAAATTAGCTGGGTGTCGTGGTGTGCGCCTGTAACCCTAGCTACTTGGGAGGCTGAGGCAGGAGAATCACTTGAACCCAGGAGGCAGAGGTTGCAGTGAGCCATGATTGTGCCACTGCACTCCAGTGTGGACAACAAGAACGAGACTCTGTCTCAGAAAGAAAAAAAAGGAAAAGATAAGAAAAGAAAAAGAAAGAGATGTACCATAATTATCCCCAATTTGCAGCTGAAGAAAACTGAGGCACAGCCATGTTAGGTAACTTGTCAACGTCATACAGCTATGAGGTGAAAGAACTGGGTTCTAATCCAGCCAGACTGGCTTGGGAGTATGTGCTCTTAACCACGTTGCCTCTCTTGGCTGTGTGCGTTTAGACATCAGCCTTCCCAACTAGCCTGTGTGCTGGTAGCACTCTTTCTAACGTGGGCCTGACGCCCAGTGCACAGTGCCTGGCCCTGGGAGGGTTTAGTAATTGGGCCAGTGTATACACAGGCCCTGTGTTATCTTTAACAGAGACCTTATACTTGAGAGCATTTCAGGGTGAATCCTTCCTTATATCCTAAGACTGTCTAGGGCAGCGTGGTATTTCTTTGAGACAGTTCTCTGAAACCAGAGCTAGAAATGTCAATTCATCTGGAGAGGCGGCCAGGCTAGAAGCGTCAGAGCAGAGGAGTCACGTGATCTGATTTTAAAGCAGGGACGCAGGAGCCAGTGTGAAGGGGCTACCCCTGGCCAAATCGGACACAATTTGAGCACCAAAGTAATTAAGGACAGCAGTGGGATGTGGAACTATGGAAACTGGAATCCCTAGCCTGGGCTATATCACTAGACCCCATCTCTATAGACAATTTAAAACATTAGCCAGGTGTTGTGGTGCATGCTTGTAGTCCCAGCTACTTGGGGGGCTGAGGTGGGAAGATCACTTGAACCTGGGAGGTCGAGGTTGCCGAGAGCTGTAATTGTGCCACTGCACTCCAGCCTAGGTGACAGAGGGAGACTCTGTCTCAAAAAAAAAGGGGCAAGGGAGGAAAAATTGAAATCCACATGTGCATACTGGTAATAAATAGATAAGAAGGAGGTGGAGGGATCTTGCTTACAGTAGAATGCTGCAAAGTGCTAACTGGCAAATGTGCAGGGTGAGCTGGAGTTGGAAAATCACCATTTGTCACCATCCAAGTGAAAACTGACTCAGGCAAGAATCATTAATAGTTGTTACATTGAATTGGAAATTCTGATGAGGAGCAGCATATTTGCATGATTTTAAAGTACCTATTTGCAGATTGCTTATTGGTTACAAGAGAAAAAATAGTAATTCTACAGTGGAGAAGTCCAACAACATGTTGATTGGGTGATCAAAATTTATATCACCAATAAAGGGCAGATGGACCTTGTGTGCCTCCAGATGTGATGCTCCAAAAAGGACACAGTATCACTTATTTAATGTTCTGTCCAGGAACACATAACCTGAATTTAGTGATGGGAAACGTCAAAAAACCCCAAATGAGAAAATTCTGTTTAAAAATAGAAAAGAGGGGACTAGTATTCTCCAAAAATGATAGTATCGTAAAAGACAAAGAAAGGCAGTGTAAAATCTTCCACATTAAAGTAGACAACAGTCATGGCTGCTAAATACAATATGTAACCCTGACCTTAGACTGTATTCTATACTAAAAGGGAAAAAAATGATATATAGGACATCATTGGGTCAACGAGAAAACAGATGATAGGCTAGATAAAATTACTATATCAATTTTTTTTTTTTTTTTTTTTTAATGTAGAGTCTCACTCTGTTGCCCAGGCTGGAGTGCAGGGGCACAATCTCGGCTCACTCCAACCTCTGCCTCCTGAGTTCAAGCGATTCTCCTGCCTCAGCCTCCCGAGTAGCTAGGATTATAGGCATGTGCCACCATGCTCAGCTAATTTTTGTATTTTTAGTAGAGATGGGATTTCACCCTCCTGGCCAGGCTGATCTTGGGCTCCGGGCCTCAAGTGATCCACCTGCCTCGGCCTCCCAAAGTGCTGGGATTACAGGCCTAAGCCACTATGCCTGGCCTTATCAATGTTACATTTACTGAGGTTGGTAACTGTACTATGGTTATGGAAGATAATATTCTTAGGATATACACACTGAAGTGTTTAGGAGTAAAGGGCCATGAAATATTAGTATTTAGAGAGGAGAGAGAGAGCGCTGGGTAGGTAGATAAAAGACATGCAAAATGCTAACTCTAGGTGGCTATGGTGTAAGGGAACAGGATTTTTTTGTAGTATTTTTATTCTTGTAACTTTCTGTGAGTTTAAATCTTTTCCTAATAAATAATAATTAAAAAGAATACAACTCTTAAAGGGCCCACACATGCTGCTGTGGTGCAGAGACCATGGAGGGGAATGGGCAGGAACTGGCCACATGGTCAGGCTGTCACTGTGATAATTCAGGTGAGAGAAGATGGTGGCTTAGACCAGGACGGTGACAGGAAAAGGGACAGGGGGCATTCAGGTTCTGGATATGTCTTGAAGGTAGAGCTATTAGGATTTTCTGATTAATTCCATGTGTAGTTGAGAGAAAGGGAAGAGGCAAGGGAGAGCCCCAAGTTTTCCGGCCCGAGCAACTGGAGCCTGGAGCTGTCAGTAACTGGGATGGAGAAGTGGAGGGAGATGTAGACTTGAAGTGGGAGATTGAGAGTCTGCTTTGGGACGTGGGCCTGGGTAAGTGGATTCAGGGAACATATAATCTAATTTTAATTAAGCTAAAGTGCATAAAATGGATACTTAGCTTCAAAAGATTTCTACAAAGTAACTACAGATCAAAGATAGACTGAATACGGCAAGTGACAGTGAATTTCCAAACTACTGCATTTTTGGTTGGTGAGACTGTAAGAATGGTGAACAAAACTCTTCTTTGTTTAGATCTATGTATATTTGTGAGGGGTCTCTTCCTGCAATGGCAACCTTACATTGATGATTAAAATATGCTGAATTTAAAATCAGACCCCAGAATAACTGTAATACAAGATATTAAACCAATATTTTTAAATATAATGAAACATATTCAATCACATTGCGCTTGCCAAAAAGAGCAAAAATATTTTATTATATTGTATAGAATTTATTATAGAAATAAATAATTTAATAGATTTATTTCATCTTTAATTCAAAATGGATATTCACTAAGATATCCTTTTTTGTGTCTGTCCTGTGATATGAACAATAATTCCGTCATGTGTCATTTAACGATGTGGACATTTTGTGAGAAATGCATTGTTAGGTGATTTCATCATCATATGGACGTCATAAAGAGTACTTACGCAAACCTAAATGGTATAGCCTTTGTTCCCAGGCTATCAGCTTGTACAGTATGTTATCGTACTGAATATTGTAGGCAATTGTAACATGATGGTTACACAGTATATGGGATCACAGTATATGTGGTCACTTGACATCGACTGAAATGTTTTGTAGCGCATGACTCTATTTTCATAAAGTCATATCTGTATGTAATCTATAAACTTAAAAAATACATAAATGGGGGGCATGCTGAAAATTTGAATCAGTAAATGGAGAGATCAGAAACGTTTGGAGACCTCTGGGTTAGAATATACTACTAATTCCATCCAGATAAGGCGGTTACCTTTGCCATCATCTGTTCCCTCCCAGGAAAGGTATGGTGTGGATGGAACAGCATAGATTCAGACCCATTGCTAGGGACCCCAGCTCACTGCGTATGTATCCAGTGCATTAAGAGGTTTTGTCTAGGGCAAATAAGTGATAATACATCATCTCATGGAATATTCTGCAAATTCGAAAAAGAATAGATCAATTTGAATTGATATGGAAAGATGTCTGAGACACAATAAGTCAAAAAAGCAAGTGATAGAACAATGTACAGTGTCAAATAGACAAATGATACACACGTGCTCTGTATTCACAGAAACAGGGGTCACCTGTAGAGAGTGGACAAAGAAATTTGTTTTTAACGTACTGTTTAATTTAAAAAAACATAAACATGTATCAGTTCAATATTTAAAACGTTTTAGAATGTTTATCCTCTTTGAAACTCCTTTTATGATTTTATCCTGAAGAAATAAAGATATAATAACTATTTTGTACTAAGTTGATCATTGCGACATTATAATGGTGAAAAATTAGAAATAACCTAAACATCTAGCATTTACGGTTAATATTGGGAAAATGAACTGTAACATAATGCAGCCTTTTAAAAATCAAGTTTCTGAAAATTTCACCAGATGGAGAAATACTGAAATATGATAATTAAATTCAGTATTAATCTCAGTGTAAAATCTGTATTAATCTCCATAATGTTAAAAATGCATAGGAAAAAAAAAAAGCCTAGAAGAAAATATTCCCAGATGACAACAGAAGTTGCCTCTGATAGTGAGATTACAGGAGATTCTTTACTTTCTGGACCTCTATATTTTCATATTCTTTTCATTTCTTTCTGCAATGAGCATGCATTATTTTGTAATGTGAGAGAAAAAGAAAGTAAAATACTGAGAAAATTATGACGTTCATTTCTGGCATGAGTCAGGAGCTGAATTTTCATGTTTAAATTAGTTTCAGAAACACAGGAGTGGTTTCTAGGCAACCTGCTTGGGAAATTATGTTCATTTCCATTGTTGCTGGAGTGTGCGTGAGTGTCTCAGAAAATGTAAGAGATGAACCTTTGCAAAAGCAGACTCCTGCTAAGGAAAAACAAGTTTTGCCACCCAGTTTTGGTCATGGGGACTTGAGTTACTGTGACCTCACAGGCCCCTAGGGGCCTGAGAATTTTCTTTCTTTTCTTTCTTTCTTTCTTTCCTTCTCTCTTTCTTTCTTTCTTTCTTTCTTTCTTTCTTTCTTTCTTTCTTTCTTTCTTTCTTTCTTTCTTTCTTTCTTTCTCTTTTTCTTTTTTCTTTCTTTTTCTTGCTTGCTTGCTTTTTTCTTTTTGCAAATGCGTGATTGATTTTAATGAGGATTGCCATAGGTAGGTACAGTACATTAGACATTCAAGCCTCTGCTTGAGGTGTGGGAAACTGAGAGGGGAGAGAGGATGAAGCAAAAATCCCCACTCTGTGCCTTTGCTGAGAATCCAGGGCTGTAATTCAGGCCACTGCAAGGCTTTACAAGATGGATTGTAACTCAGGATGTAAAAAGATTGCCTCATCATCATGTGAGTCATTTACTATTATTATAGACAATCCTGCTGTGCTAAAGGGCTTTTAATCAGAAGGAAACACTGAAAAATGGAATCAGGGCTAAGAAACCCTTGGCCCAGCCTGATGGACTGTGGAGGATGGGTTGAGTTAAGAATATTTTTTAGCCTCAAGGGAGATGCGTTCTTCACTAAGGGTTTGCAGAAGGTGCAGAAGGTATTGTTCTCAGCCCAGGGTGTGTGTTTCGTTGACCTTGACTGCGTTTTTCAGCAAGAAGGAAAGGCATTTTGCCTGATAAATGGAATCGGAGCTCTGCGTCTCGCTCCTAGGCCCCCTAGTGGTTGTCTTTTGCAATTAAAAAAATGAAGTGACTTGAAGTCGACAGCAGCTCTTTGGGTAACGATCGCTGGTGACTAGAGTGTGCTGCCTTGGACGCTGGCTCCCCCAGACTTCATCAAAGCTCAGGGGAGAAGCTTTGAAAATCAGGAGCTCCAGAGGGACAGACGCATTTCCTCACAGAAAGTGGGACAGGAAGGCAGGAACCTTCCGTTGTGGATGGTGAAGAGCTTGTTCTGTCTTCAAACTTCTGAACCAATATCCTGCATTCCATGTATGTGGCTTATGGTTCTGACCACTGGTCCTTTAAAATGACAGACCCCTGGGCCGGGCGCGGTGGCTCAGGCCTGTAATCCCAGCACTTTGGGAGGCCGAGGCGGGCGGATCATGAGGTCAGGAGATCAAGACCATCCTGGCTAACACGGTGAAACCCCTGTCTCTGCTAAAAATACAAAAAAAAAAAAAAAAAAAAAAAAAAAGAAAGAAATTAGCCAGATGTGGTGGCGGGCGCCTGTAGTTCCAGCTACTCGGGAGGCTGAGGCAGAGAATTGCTTGAACCCGGGAGGTGGAGCTTGCAGTGAGCTGAGATCGTGCCACTGCACTCTAGCCTGGGCGACAGAGCGAGACTCCATCACACACACACACACACACACGCACAACAGATCCCTGGAAGGTAAATGAAGGGGGGGACCAACATTGACTGCCCCTCCTTATCTGGCAGCTCTTGAGGGCAGGCCCTTCTGTTTTCATCTTGTACTCCAGGGCTTATCAAAAGGGCTTAGTATAAGTAGACTCCGCAGATGCTTGTGGTCTGAATGATATATGGAGCCCAGTGGGGTAGATAATATTATTCCTTTCACCCATGAGGAAACTGAGGTGCAGAGAAGATTTTTTAAAAATGCCTGAGATCTCTCACTAATAAATGACAGAACAGAAACTCCAGTCCCAAATTCCAAAGGTTTTCTTTCTCTCAAGATGCACCCCCACACCTCCACCATGCACTCCATCTTGCTGGTTCAGTCTGTCAAGTGAGAGTCTCGTTTTTGGTCTCTGCCTCCTATGGATCAGTCCACCCTGGAGGCCCAACCCTCTTTCCCTTCTCTGAACTTCTGGTTCAAACCTCTCATTTGGCAGTGAGTCACGCCTTTAAGGAATAGTTGGCAGGTTGCAGTGGCTCACACCTATAATCCCAGCACTGTGGGAGGTTGATGTGGGCTGATTGCTTGAGCTCAGGAGTTCGAGACTAGTCCAGGCAACATGGTGAAATCCCTGTCTCCACCAAAAATATTTAAAAAAAAAAAAAAAAAGTAGCTGGATGTGGTGGCAGTGCCTGTGATCCCAGCTCTCTGGAGGCTGAGGTGGGAGGATCACTTGAGTCCAGGAGGCAGAGGTTGCAATGAGCTGAGATTGCACCACTGCACTGTAGTGGGTGACAAAGCAAGACCCTGTTGGAAAAAAAAAAGGGGGGGGCTAGGTGTGGTGGCTCACGCCTGTAATCCCAGCACTTTGGGAGGACAAGGCAGGCAGATCACCTGAGGTCAGGAGTTTGAGACCAGCCTGGTCAACATGGTGAAACCCCGTCTCTACTAAAAATACAAAAAAATTAGCCAGGCCTGGTAGCAGTCGTCTGTAATCCCAGCTACTTAGGAGGCTGAGGCAGGAGAATCATTTGAACCCGGAAGGCGGAGGTTGCCATGAGCTGAGATTACGCCATTGCACTCTAGCCTGGGGTACAAGAGCGAGACTTCTCTAAAAAAAAAAGAAAAAGAAAATAAAAAAAAGAAATAGTCTTCTTGCTTGCATTACTTATTTAACTTTTATTGTTATTGTTATTCACCTTTTGTTAGAAATTTGTCTTTTTCCTCTAAATATTCCATAATCACCTTGAAGGACAAGATGATGTGTAGTTAATTCTTGTGAACTCTCTGCCCAGCATTCAGTAAATATTTGCAGGATGAGTGGATTTTGCAGCACTGTTCTGATCAGAACTCACCTCTCAGTGCCTCTTTCTGCTGGGAAACTAGGAAATATTTTTGTTTTTGTTTTTGTTTTTTGAGATGGAGTCTTGCTTTGTCGCCCAAGCTGGAGTGCAGCGGCCAGATCTTGGCTCACTGCAGCCTCTGCCTCCCGGGTTCAAGCGATTCTCCTGCCTCAGCCTCCCGTGTAGCTGGGACTACAGGTGCCCACCACCACGCCCAGCTAATGTTTGTATTTTTAGTAGAGACGGGGTTTCACCATATTGGCCAGGCTGGTCTCGAACTCCTGACCTTGTGATCTGCCCGACTTGGCTTCCCAAAGTTCTGGGATTATAGGCGTGAGCCATCGTGCCTGGCCAGAAGTGGTTTTAATTTTCATCTTAAAACATGTATTCTCATCAAAAAGGTGACCCACTCCCCTCTGCTGAGGGGCTTACAACCTAAGGTAAGTTAAATACAGTTCTCTTTTCTCCAGGCGCTTAACTCTTGAGCTTGTACTTATCTTGGCCATTACTACACTGGATTTAGGTCAAAGGTAGAATCTTTTTTTTCCTTTATTTTTATTTTTATTTTTGAGACAGAGTCTCTCTGTTGCCTAGGCTGGAATGCAGTGGTGTGATCTCAGCTCACTGCAACCTCCACCTCCCAGGTTCAAGTGATTTTCCTGTGTCAGCCTCCCGAGTATCTGGGATTACAGGCGCCCGCCACTATGCCCGGCTAATTTTTATATTTTTAGTACAGGTGGGGTTTCGCCATATTGGCCAGGCTGGTCTTGAACTCCTGATCTCAAGTGATCTGCCTGCCTTGGCCTCCCAAAGTGCTGGGATTATAAGCACGAGCCACTGTATCCAGGCTAGGTCAAAGGTGGAATCTAAATTCATTTAGGTCCTTCCATTTTGACTGGAATCTGTCAGCTCCCAAACACAGCACATCCCTTCTGCAACAGGGATCCACTCTGACAAGCTGGGTCACAATGGGGCTAGTTTCTCTGCCAGGTGCATTTACACCCAGGGTTGTTTCATCTTGCTCTTAAGGCTACCCTCTAGGGAGCCATGCTTGGCACAGGTGTGTGCACAGTAAGGTTAAGACCCAAGTTAAGACACTCAGCTGTCACCATCCTCTCACTGTGGACACTGGGAAGTGTCACTGCCCAGGGAATGTCAGCCAAGCCTGTCTGGGGAAGTGTGGCATGGGAGAAGGGCCACTGCCAATCAGGAGACCCCTGTCAGGCCTGGCTCTCACCACCACAATCATGTATTTCATGAGCATTTATTGGACACCTCTTGTATAGCAAATACTGGGGATCCCAAGACAAATAGAGCATCTGAGAGATGCTCAGTCTGGCCGGGGAGACAATAGGTAAACAGCTGAGTAATGGAATGGGCACTATGATAGAAGTATGTACCAGAAACCACAAGAACATAGGAGAGGAAGCACAGAATTCTGCCTGGGAGGTTGGAAAGGGCTTTCTTGATTAGTCTTGAAAGAGAAGCTGTTCACTGGTTGGGCATGAAACAGGGTACAACTATTCCAGGCTGAGGGCAACATGGAAAGAGCATGGAGGCCCGAGAGAGTGCAGCCAATCACCTTGCTATTAGAGCTATGTGGGGCCGGGTGCAGTGGCTCATGCCTGTAATCCCAGCACTTTGGGAGGCCAAAGTGGGCGGATCACCTGAGGTCAGGAGTTTGAGACAAACTTGGCCAACATGGCGAAACCCCGTCTCTACTGAAAATACAAAAATTAGCCAGGCATGGTGGCAGGTGCCTGTAATCCCAGCTACTCAGGAGGATGAGGCAGGAGAATCACTTGAACCCAGGAAGTGGAGGTTGCAGTGAGTTGAGATCGTGCCACTACACTCCAGCTAGGGCGACAGAGCCAGACTCCATCTCAAATAAATAAATAAATAAGTATAAAAGAAAAGAAAAGAAAAAAGAAGAAAAGCTATGTGGGATGACAGGCGATGCATCTGGTGAGGAAGGCGGGGCAGAGTGAGAAGGGTCTCCTATGCCATGACTGAGAGCAGGGCCTTCATCCTGTGGATGATGGGAGACATGGAGGGATTTCAGATGGGGAGGGGAGTGTAACATGGTCAGAATCCAAAACTTCGATGTAACAGCAATGTGAGCGGGGACTAGAGGAAAAGGAGACTGAAGGAAGAAGGACCAGCCCCAAGATGGTTTTCAATAGTCCAGGAGATACTACTTTGTAGGGAGTTGGGGTGATGAGAGGGAGGGCGTGGGTTTAGCAGACAGGACTGATGGAGCCTGGTGGTGGATGGGATGTAGTAGTATGTGAAGGGAATCTGGGACAACTCCCAGTATCTGGCATGGGGGACTGGGAAACGGTGGCTTCCTTCAGCAAAACCAGGAACCCACGGCAGGCCAGGGGAAGATGGTGAGTTCCACTTTGGCCACATCTGAAAAGCTGTGGAACCTCCAAGCAGAGCTGTCTAGGAAGTGGTTGGTATGTGAGAGTCTGAGCTCTGGGTAGATACTGGTTTCGGATGTAAAAAGGCTGGATCAGGTTTCTCTCTCTATAGACATTCAATAAACATTGTTTTGAGTAGCTAATTAAGAATTACAGGGCACTGGGAAAACAGAAGGATGTTGCAATGTAAATGTGGATGTTCTTACAGTAATGGACTGATGGTTGCAGAAAAGCTCAAGCTAAATAACACTAATTTTTCAGCTATAAATAAACCTGCCTCTGCAGTTGGGGTTTTCAATTACGCAGGAGAAAGAAATGCAGCCATGGAAACGAGGAAGAGAGCTATGCAGAGGGCAGACTGTGCCTGCAGGGCAAAAATGTTAGCACGTTCTAGCCAAAATGGATGGTGCAGTATAGTCTGATCTGGTGGAAAAGAAATTCAAGTCTAAAGTCCTGGGTTCAAGTAAGAGTTGAGCGTCTGTCATAGATTATCAGACATGAAGCAAACATTTGCTATCTACTTTTAGAGATGTCGTCAATGTTGTAAGCTTTTTATGTGTATCATCTCATTCAATCCTCAGAATAACCTCATGGTAGAGCCTTTGTTTTGCCCCCTTTAGAGATGAGTAAACTGAACGCAGAGAGTTTAAACAACATTCCCCGGGCCACCAGTTAAAACGTGGCAGTTGGAAGATTTGAACCCAGCCAGCCTGAACCCAGAATCCTTTCAGGGACTCTTCACTACTCCTAACTATGCTATGCTGCCTTTCCAGGCAAAAAGCTGGGCAATATCACTTTGCACAGCCTTCATTTTCTTATCAGTCCATGGAGTTTTGTAAAGAGCAAGGGGCATAATTTAGATTAAGGCCTAAATGAGAGATGTGTATTTGCATTGGGTTCTCTATGATTTTGGCTCTTCAAAGGATGAGTGTTTAAAGTTTTGCTCCAAATGTTCTTTTCAAGGAAACCTCTGGGAGGTCCCATAATTCTGTGACTTTGTGTCTGCAGAACACAGCAGATGACCTGAGCAGCATTCAATCAGTGATCACTGTTTATTAAACTCAGTGTCACAATAATGTTCATGGGCTCACAAGTAAGAGAGACCTCGGTTCTACTCCAGCGCTGCAACTTGGACATGCTACTTAAAACTCTCCAAGCCTGCCTTCTGTAAATGGGATAATACCAGAAACCTTTGCAGGGGTATAAAGATGACCATGGTAAACTGTTTCCATGGTCACGGAATTCACAATCCAAGATAAAAGAGTCATTAAGCACACAGACACACAAATAGGCAAGCAAGGGTTGGAGAAGCACATTCTAGGAGAAGGGAACCGCAGAGATCTTGCGTTGGCAGCGACTTGACACGTTTGATATGCTACAAGGTCGGCAAGACCTTCTCATAAATTTGTGAAGCAATTAGCTTTCTTTTAGTCGACAGTCAGCATTTCTCTGTGTATGCAGTACATTTATAACTAATAAAGTAAAACTTAAGCTTTTAAGAAAATATTTTTTCCCAAACATTTAAGTGTTAATTGCATGCCTAAATTAAGTCCTTTTTTTTTTCTTAATTAAAATCACAACACAAATCCACTGGATCTTAAATACATTAAACGCCTTTAAAAACTGGCAAAATATACTAGTTATCACAAAGATTACAGAAATTATGATATAACATTGTAACTTTTTTTTTTTCCAGACAGAGTCTTGCTCTCTTGCCCAGGCTGGAGTGCAGTGGGGAAATCTCAGCTCACTGCAGCCTCTGCATCCCAGGTTCAAGCAATTCTCCTGCCTCAGGCTCCAAGTAGCTGGGGATACTGGCGTGCGCCACCATGCCCAGCTAATTTTTGTATTTTTTAGTAGAGATGGGGTTTCACCACATTGGCCAGGCTGGTCTCGAACTCCCGGCCTCAAGCAATCTGCCTGCCTCAGCCTCCTAAAGTGCCGGAATTACAGGTATGAGTCACTGCTCACTGCACTTGGCCCATCATTGATTTTGTTACTTGTTTTTTGATTTGTTTGTTTTTATTGAGATGGAATCTTGCTCTATAGCCCAGGCTGGAGTGCAATGGTGTGATCTCAGCTCACTGCAACCTCCACCTCCTGGGTTCAATTGATTCTCCTGTCTCAGCCTCCCGAGTGACTGGGATTACAGGCGTGCGCCAACAAAGCTGGCTAATTTTTTTGTATTTTTACTAAATATGGGGTTTCACCATGTTGGCCAGGCTGGTCTCGAACTCCTGATCTCAGATGATCTGCCCACCTCGGCCTCCTAAAGTGCTGGGATTATAGGAATGAGCCACCATACCCGGCCCATCACTGATTTTTAAAACTGCTAGTATCATGAATTTAAGACTGTTCATCATCTACGTTGATGATAAATATGCATAAATTTAATTCTCATTTTATTTTATACCTTTCTGGGTTTCCTATTCTATATCAGTTTAGGATTGCAAAAATAATATGATCATCCTTCTTCCTCTCCCCCTCCCCCCAAATTCAGACTGGCTCAAGTTGCAGATTCTGAGTTACAAAAGAATTGATTCTTGGTACTGGACCTATTCATTCAAATCTGCACAATCAATCTTTAGGTTGGGCCCTTTGGAAAAACAGAATTTCGTTTCGGATGTCATGGAACTTTCAGGTCCCTTTTCTCTTCGAATACAGTTTGAGTTTTAGAAACCAGAGGCATGTAGTCTTTAAATTTTTCAAAATCAACTTCCCTATCCCAGTTCAGCCATTATAACATATTGATTTGGTCTGTTGGTGTGATTGATAATTTAGGTATGTTTTATCAATATCTCATTATAATTATATGATCATCTAAACCTTGCTACTCAAAGTGTGGTCCATGGGCCAGCAGCATCTGCATCATGTGGGATGCAGAATCTCAGCCTCAGTCAGTCCTACTGACTCAGAATCTGCATTTGAACAAAACCGCCTGTGATTCGATGGCCGTTTAAAGCCCAGATGACTCATAGAAAGAATGCAGCTACCTAGATATGAGGGATGGAGCCTGTGGCTGGCAATCCTCTTCAGGACATGCAACTAATTTGACATCATGGATAGTTTGAGGTTTCATTATAACTGCTAAGATTTTCTTCTACCTTGACCAAGAGAAGAAGGCTTGGGACTGAATCCTGAGAAATCCAACATTGAGGGAAGAAGCAGATGAGGAGGAACTGCCCAGGAAATTAGAAGAAAAGCTGCAGTTTTACTGCCGTGGAAACCCAGAGAAATGACTGTACTAAAATGAGTAGTGAGCACCTCATTGTGAACATCAGCCATGTTCCTATCGTGACTGTTATGATTAGCAATTTTAAAATGAAGAACAAATGCTGTCTTAGAGGAGCTGGAGAAGCTCATGGAGTCTTATCACAGAGGCCTCTCCCAAGAGTCATTTTCCCGGACCTCTGGAAGAAGGATCGATGGTCCCCCACGGTGTTGAACGAAGTGCTTATTTGCAGAACAACTCACAGAAAAGTTAAATTCAGAGGAAATGGTCTGTTCACTGAAGTGTTACATTTTCTTCTGAGAGGTGAGGTGAGGATGTGAAGGGAAAGGATGACAACAAGCCAAGGTAAACCTACTTTGAAAGAATAGTACAACCTTCCCACTACTTTGTTTTCTGGGCCCCCCATAGCACTTCATGCACTGATTTTTTAAAAAACATATACAAATGGTTTAAATATTATTTTCAAAATTCCGTACCCTAGGCTGGGTGTGGTGGCTCACGCCTGTAATCCCAGCACTTTGGGAGGCCAAGGTGAATGGATCACTTGAGGTCAGGAGTTCACAACCAACCTGGCCAACATGGTGAAAACTTGTCTCTACTAAAACTACAAAAAATTTAAAAAAATTAGCCAGGCATGGTGGTGTGCACCTGCAGTCCCAGCTACTTGGGAGGCTGAGGCAGGAGAATTACTTGAACCCAGGAAGCTGAGGTTGCAGTGAGCCGAGATGACACTACTGCACTCCAGCCTGGGTGACAGAGTGAGACTCTGCCTCAACAAAAACAAAAACAACAAAAAAATTCCCTACCCTAAAGAATTCGGTAAAATCTAGTCCTCCAAACCAGGGAAAGAGTTCCTGGAATACTCTATTTTGATCTTGCAGAATTATACTCCATTAGAAATTAATCTGGATAAGGTACGAGAAAACAATAAAGTAGGAACATTCTAGAAAGTGTATTGATTAGGACAACCTGACTCTAATAATCTATTTCTTAGCTTACATCTGTTAATAGATTTTATTATCATAAGCACTTGGCTGTTAGCCAGGAATCCTGGATAAATGGGCGGATCACTGTACATTTGGTATTTGAAGCTGTTACATTTCAAACTGTTTTTTTTTTTCTTTGTATGTGCTGTCTCTTTAGAGCTGGTTAAAAACAGCCGATTTCACATATGACGTTATCTGCAGTGCCCTGTGCAGTGCCTGCGGGGAGTTTACAGAGACATCTGGTGGCTGAGAAGGTGAAGTACCTTGGCTTTGTCGGAAGATAAAGGATTTGAATTGTGTCTAAATTTGGTTTCCTTTTGTGACTGAGACTTTCACTCTTTTCTTAATTATTTTAGCAGAATTGCACATCTAAAAAAAAAAGACTTTGATTTTTAAAGATTCTTTTTAGAGCTTTCACTCTTTCTTTCTGAAAAAAAAAATCATCAACCAGGTGAATTGACCAGTTCCATCAGCTGGGCTAAATCTCATCAGGGCCAGGACCAGAGTGAGGCAGAGAGGCACTTGCTTCCACTGCATATTTAAGGGGGAGCCAAAAATATTAGTAATGAATATAGAAATTTTTTTTTGAGACAGGGTCTCTATCTGTCACCCAGAACAGAATGCAGCAGTGTGATCATAGCTTACTACAGCTTTAAACTCCTGGGCTCAAGAGATCCTCCCGCCTCAGCCTCCCCCATGTGGGGAGGACTGAAGGTATGCGTCACCATGCCTGGTTAATTTAAAAGAACCTTTTTTTTTTTTTTTTTTTTTTTGGTAGAGATGAGGTGTCACTTTGTTGCCCAGGCTGGCCTTGAAGTCCTGGCCTCAAGTGATTGTCCCACCTCGACCTCTCAAAGTGTTGGGATTACAAGTGTAAGCCACCATGCTTGGCCTTAATACAATATTTCTAAACATCAAAATTAATGTAAAATATTTCATTATAAATAAAAATACCAAAGTTTAAAAACAGGATTAGTGGCTGGGCACAGTGGCTCACGCCTGTAATCCTAGCACTTTGGGAGGCTGAAGTGGGTGGATTGCCTGAGGTCAGGAGTTCAAGACCAGCCTGGCCAACATGGTGAAACCCCGTCTCTACTAAAAATATAAAAATTAACTGGGCGTGGTGATGCATGCCTGTAGTCCCAGCTACTTGGGAGGCTGAGGCAGGAGAATCGCTTGAACCTGGGAGGTGGAGGTTACAGTGAGCTGAGATCACACCATTGTACTCTAGCCTGGGCGACAGAGACAAATTCTGTCTAAAAAAAACACAAACAAACAAACCAATACGAACAACAACAACAACAAAACAGGATTAGTATTGCCAATGTTCTCTCTCTCTCTCTTTTTTTCTTTTTGTTTTTTCAGGCTCCAATATGGCTCTGAAAGGCACCGAGAAAACCTAACGTATCTGAGGGCCTAGCTTCTGGCCTGGCTTTTACGTGGTCAGCGGATGTGTGTCCATCCCCCACTGCACTGGTTTCCCTTGTCCTTTCTGTGGCTCTCCTGGATTTCTCTCGTTCAGCTCCTTGGTGTACAGAGCCTATGTCCATGGCGATGGTGAGGTAAATGAGAAGAAGAAATGGAGAAAGTTAAAGTGTCTTCGAGGAAAAAACTTGGGAATAAAATCTTCCAGTTTTCCTGCTTTACCTTTCAATACCTTCCCTGCTTCCTTCCAAACACGCTTCCAGAAGCAGGAGCCTAGGTCATTCATACCCACGGAGCTGCTCTCAGCTAAGTAGGCCTAGCCAAAGAGATGCTGAGGGCAGGTGGGGTGGGAGATGAAGCAGTGCGTTGCTTCCTGGGAGAAAGCACCTCCTTGCCTCTTTTCGTTTTTAACATGTCCCTTTTAGGGACATGCCAGGACAGGGCAGAGGATGGGGGAGCGGGAGATGAGTGAGGTCCTGGGGCCATGGGGCCATGCTGCTTCTCAGGGGGCAGAAGCTGTGGGAGAGGTTGGGGGCCAGTAGCTCTCAGAATAGCCTGGGAAGGGTATCCGCTGAGTTTGCACAGTGTTGTCTCCGAATCTCCCAGCTCCTGTTCTCTATGATTAGCATCCTTGAAGTAGCGTGCTACTTGTTAACAGAAGAGCAGAGCGTGCCCCTTGTGCCTCTTCCCAGGCTTGTCATTTGCCTAACTCTTACAATGTTAGCAGAGAGACGGTGATTGCAATGAGCAGGGAAATACTGCACAATTGTGACTGCACGGTCTGCTATGAGAAGAGGAAGCAGAGCCAGTGGGGTGAGAACCTCCTGGGATGAGAAGGGGTCAGACACTGAAGAACAAAAGAAAATGTCTGAAAAGTCCCAAGAAGCAAGTGGGCTACCGTTGAGGACAGAAATTTCCCATGGATAAGGTCTCCTCTGCACAGCGAAGAAAGACCCCAGAAACAGGAGGAAGCCAGGAGATACCCTATGCCACACCGTACAGTTTTATAGCTTTCATATATATTCCCTCAGGGGATTTCAGGGAGAATAGTGTGTACCCTCTGACAAAGCACAGACATCAGAGCCCGCTGTAGTCCCCAGATCGCTCACTTGGACATACCCGATACCCTGGATCATATATCAGCTGCTCTCCTGACCCAGAAAACTGCGTGTCTCTTACCACCCACTCATGTCTCTTCATGAACTTGGCTCTTCTGTTGGCAACTGTATGAGTTTCTTTTTACCAGTGGGTGCTTTCCGACTACTGTAGCCTGTGTGGTTCGGCGAGGGGAATCTTCGTGGCATTCACTGAGGGTCTTGCTGTGTTCCAGGTGTGTGCTTGGTACTTTAGCTGCTTTCTCTTGAATCCTCACAACAACACTTTTGGGTAAAATATTATAATCTTCATTTATACAAATGAGAAAATGAGACCCTGAGAAATAATGACTACTCACATGACTAGCAAGTGGTGGTCCTAGGACTTGAACCAGGGCCGTAGGACTCCTCCTGTGTCTTTAGGTTCTTTCTGTTGCATTAGGTCAGCAGAGACATGGGGAGCTGCCTCCACATCCTCCCCCTGCATCCGTGGCCGATGCTGCTAACTGGACTTGGTGGTTGTTTCCCTTGAGCTAGGACTATGTATAAGGGAAAAATTATGGTCCATGTTCTCAAGGAATTTTGTTCTGATGTAGGTTAAAATATAACACAGCAGTAGACTGACAATGTAAGGCTGTGAATAACACCCTGGCCATGAATGCTAAAAAAATCAGGTAAGCTTATGACTCATAGGAAATATACCCACCATTCTTTGTCTGAAAGCTGGCCTTCCCCTTTTTAATTTCTTAGATTTCTCATCCTAGATAGTACTCATTGGTGCAATCAACAAATATCCTCTAATAGCCTCTCTGTAGCTGGGAGAACAGCACAGAACAAGACAAAGCCCCCACTTGTGTGGAACTTAATTTCTAGTAGGGAGACAGATGATAACTACCAAATGCAACGCACACACACACGTCAGCTGGTCCTAAGTGCGAGGAAGAGTGGATCCCGGAGATGGAGAGAGGGCTGGGATGTTACTCTATGCAGCATCATCAGGGAAGGGCTTCTGATAAGGAGGCACTGGGCAGAACCCAGGAAGAAGAAAGGGAGTCAGGAGGAGATGCCAACGGTGCCCCAGGCAGAGGGAGCAGAAGGAGGGGCACAGCGTGCGTGTGGAATGCAAGGAGGTCAGCAAGGCTGGAGCTACGTGAGTGAGGGGGAGAGTGTTGGAGAAGGAAAGTCGGGGAGACATCACGTAAAGCCTCGTAGTGGCCAGTAAGGATTTTGGTTTTTATTCCAAATAAGGTGAGAATCCACTGGAGAGAATCCACGGGGCAGAGGGGTGACATGATCAGACTTGTGTTTTAAGATGACCACCTGGCTGGGCTTGGTGGCGTGCACTTGTAGTCCCAGCTATCTGGGAGGCTGAGACAGGAGGATCTCTTGAGTCCAGGAATTGGAGGCCACAGTGCACAATGATCATGAGGGAGTGCAGTGAATAGCCTCTGCACCCCAACCTGGGCTACACAGTGAGACCCCCATCTTATAAATTATTTAAATATAGGCGGGGCATGGTGGCTCACGCCTGTAATCCCAGCACTTTGGGAGGCCGAGGTGGGCGGATTGCCTGAGGTCAGGAGTTTGTGACCAGCTTGGCCAACATGGTGAAACCCTGTCTCTACTAAAACTATAAAAATTAGCCAGGCGTGGTGCCAGGTGCCTGTAATCCCAGCTACTTGGGAGGATGAGGCAGGAGAATTGCTTGAACCCGGGAAGCAGAGGTTCAGTGAGCTGAGATCGCACCACTGCACTCCAGCCTGGGTGACAGAGTGAGACTCCGTATTAAAAAAAAAAAAAATTAAAATTAAAATTAAAAAAATAAAAATGAAAAATAGACAAAATGAAATGGAATAAAATGACCGTCTGGCCCTTACCTGGAGAAGGGAATTCAGAGGCACCTTTGGCTACTAGGAGGCAAGTACAGTTGGTGCACATGGCAGTCAGCAATGGCTTGTACCAGGAAGACAGTAGGGAAGGTGGGGAGAGATGGCTGGATTCCTGATATATTGTGAAGGTGGAGCTGCCGGGATTCGTTCACTGATTGGACGTGGGGTGTTCCAGGTTGAATTGCATCCTACAGAATTCACACGCTGAAGTCCTAACCCCCAGCACTGAAGAATGTGACCATATTTGGAGATATGGTCTTTAAGGAGGTAATTAAGGTTAAGTGAGGTCATTGGGGTGGGACTAATTTCATTGGAGGAGACGGTGGGTCTGGGTACAATTGGGGAATGGGGTCACAACCTAGAAACCAAACAGTGCTCTGGGACTCTGTATCTCTTAGGGCAATGCCAGAGCCCTGCCCTCCAGGCCTGTCCTTATTCATGGGGACATGAGAAGAAGAGATTAGGACCCAGACATGTACAGAGGACACCCTGTAAGGACACAAGGAGAAGACGGCCATCTACAAGCCAAGGAGAAAGGCCTCGGGAAAATCCAGCCCTGCCCACACCTTGGTCTGGACTTCCAGCTGATTCTTGGATGAGCTGGTCCTCAGGTGCAGAGGCAGGACTGTGAGAAAGCGAATTTCTGTTTTTAATTCACCTGGTCTGTGGTATTTTGCTGTGGGAGTCCCAGTAGACTAATACATGGGGCTTGAGAGAAGAAGTGACGATGATGCGCAGGAGCCGGATCTGTTTGAAGTCATGATTGGGAAAAGTTCAAGAGCTGGACATTTCCTTCATGACGCCCAGAAGCACCAAGACAGATTGTTCCGCTGGGCTTTACTCAGAAGAGTCTTCCAGTCCACTACACACCGCTGGCAGAGCCAGAACACAGTGCGACAAGAGTGAGACACAGACGTGCAGTCACAAAAGGAGAATCAGCTCCACGCCCAGCGTGATCGCCTTTTGGTGCCCATACCATAATGAGCTCCGGGCCTCCTGTTCCTTCCTCCCCTTCCTGAATCCCTTTTGTTCTCATCTAACCTGCACTCCCCCAGGCCAGTGGATTTCAGTACATCTGGGGAAGGGAGTTGCTAGGATTTCTAGCAATCTAGAAACAAAACAGTGCTCGGGACTCTGTACCTCTCAGTGAAACTGCCAGAGCTCTGCCCTCCAGGCCTGTCCTTATTCATGGGGACCCCAGAGGGACTCACTTGAACTTCTGGCCCATTCACCTGCTGCTCACCCTGCCAGCCCCTGGCCTGGCTGTAGCCACAGTTCCCACCATCACCTATCTCTGGAAACTCTAATTCCTTGCCCACGACACTCTCACGGTCATCCTGTGGAAGTGAGGAGGCTTGCCCCGCCTCCAGACATCCAACTGGGTTGCTTCCTACTCTTTCCAGTTCTCTTATATTTCTGACTCCTTATTAGAAAGGCGTCTTCCATGCCCAGAGCCTCTGCTGGAAGGCAGTTTGAGTCTCACTGGCTGAGCTGCAGTCAGAGTCCGCCCTGGCCCTGCCATGCATCTGCGCACGTCAAGCCCTTTCCCCTGCAGGCTTTGCCCCTTCTTCATCTGCAACATTGTTCCCTATTGCAATTTTCATGAGCAAAGTGAATTTATGAATCTGTTTATCTATATCAGGGGTGAACAAACTATGCCCTGCCACCTATTTTCATAAATAAAGTTTTATTGGAACACAGTCACACATTCATTTTGCCATAGGCTGCTTTCATAGTACAATGGCAGAGAAGAGCAGTTGGTACAGAGACCATATGGCCTGCCAAGATGAAAATATTTACTATCTAGCTCTTTACAAAGAGTTTGCCAATCTCTGTGACAGAGTTAGATTGGGTAACGCTCACAAAGTGGATAAAAGGATTAAAAAGACTACTGCAGAAATCAGGAAGCAAATAAATAAATCCACAGTGTCCTGACAATAATATTAACATCACAATAAAAAAGGGCAACACGAAAATAGTAGGACTGATATTCTCCCACCCACAGTACAAGCTGCTTGTCACATAAAACAATTATCCTCTAACCAGGTCTATCAAGAAGTTGGCAGAGAGATTGGGTGAGTGAGAGAGAGAGAGACAGAAGGGGGAGAGGAAGAGAGGAGGAAAAATAAATAAATAAATACATAAATAGTGGCATTGAGCTACAGATCACATGCTTAGCATGTCATTTTCCCCTTTAATGATCATCTATCTAGCCATTTTATGGTCAAGCACTATTTTTAGGGTTCCACATGCATTAACTGATTCAGTCCTCAAAACAACCCCAAGAGGTAGGCACTATTTATAATTGTCCCCATTTTATAGATGAAGAAGCTGAGCTCGAATAATCTGGCTGAGCTTACACAGCTAGTAAGTGGTGGGGCCGGACTTGAATCCAAGCAGTTCGACTCCAGGGTCTGTGCTCTTAAACTCTACATTATGCTGCTTTTGACCAAGAAAACAAAGTGGCCGAGCACAGTGACTCACACCTGTAATCCCAGCACTTTCAGAGGCTGAGGCAGGTGAACCACGAGGTCAGGAGTTCAAGATCAGCCTGGTCAAGATGGTGAAAATCCGTCTCTACTAAAAATACAAAAAAAAAAAAAAAAAAAGCTGGGCATGATGGCAGGTGCCTGTAATCCCAGCTACTTGGGAGGCTGAGGCAGAGAATTGCTTGAACCCAGGATGTGGAGGTTGCAGTGAGCCGAGATTGTGCCACTGCACTCCAGCCTGGGTGACAAAGCAAGACTCCATCTCAAAAAGAAAAAAAAAAAAAAAAGAAGAAAGAAAGAAAGAGAGAGAGAGAAAGAAAAACACATGTAGCAGAATGAAGGTATTTGTTCTTCCCATCCCCACGCTGCTGCTGGGCAGAGGATCTTTTAACCATAGAATTCACTAGGATTCTTTGTCAGACAGGACTCTATTCTAAAGAATGGGAGCACTGCTGTCATCCTCCTGGAATGGAGTCAGGGATACCCCCCAGGACACTGGACGCCAATGGGCAAAGGTTCTCAGCAACTTCAACCTAAAAGAGGTCCCTGAGGGGAGAAGAGACCCTGAAAGGAGGGGAGTGGGATAGGAAGGGAGGGGACACCATTCAAGGTAGGCCCTGTGTCAACTACAATTCAACCCTATGAGTGCTGTAAGGAATCAAAGACATATAAGGTAAAGCTCTTTTACACACAAGGAAGTCACCACCCAGCTGGCATCAAAAGCCATATCGATGAAAGACAATGAGAAGGAAGAGATGCATTGTTAACAGTGCGGGGAGCACAGTGGATTGGGGCAGGTGGCCTGGATCCTGTCTCTGGCTGATCACTGCTGGAGGGAAGCCACTCTGCATCCCTGGGCCTCAGTTTCCTCATATGGAAGTGAGGCATTAAACTCAATTTCAAAAGTACCTTCCACCTCTGAGATTCCAAAGTGGATGGTTTGTTGAAGGAGGACTGAGCGTGGGCACCCGGAACTGTGTCATTTGATGAATGAGTCAGACTAGGGACGTCAGAAAAATAATGTCTTCACAATCAACACAAGGGGATAGGCAATTAAGAAACACTTTGCCGTTGGCTTGAGTGTCTGTTCCACTCAAAGGATACATTCCCGAAGAGGGATGGGGTGACTCATCAGGCGGCTGTAACCTGATGAAACAGAGCTATCCAATTTCCTCACTCCGATTCCAGGCAACCAAATTATCTTAATATGGTTTTCCAAAGCAGATTCTCCAGGCAATAGAAGGGCAGACATGAGTTTACAGAGTAAGGAGCAATTGAAAATTGACATTTTTCTGAAGGAGTAAAATTATATCACACACGAGAAATGACTGAAATTTTATATGAAGTAGCATTCAAATGCAAAGGGTATCATCATTAGTAATATCACCATTGGTTATTATTCTCACGCTGATTTGGTCAGCCTTTGAGCCAGTTTTTCTTTCTTTTCTTTTTTTTTTTTTTTTTGAGCTGGTAAATCCTGTGTGACTTGGTAAACATAGAAATTCTGGATCTGCAAAGCTGATCAAAGATAAAAATTACTGATATTTAGAAAGTGCTTTCATATACAGATACCTCAGTAGCTCTAGAGAGAGGAAATATTATTTTCCCCAGTCTGTAGTTCTGGAAGGCTCAGAGAGGTTCGGTGACTTATCCAGAATAACAGAGCTTGTCAGGGTTTGGGCTGGCAGTCGAACCCAGGGGGTCAAGTCCAAATCCAACTCACAGTGTTGCTGCTTCTTAAGTGGGTGAATATCCACCCATCCAGCACACCCCCTCACACATATACTCACAAACATTTACTATGCAAGATCCGTGCCCAGAGGGACAGCTGCAAGAGGGATCAGAAGCTGAGGCAGAGAAAAACCAAAATGCCAATATATTCTGGAGATCATAGAACCGTGTCTCTTTCCCTCTTCAAACGCTGCTAAAAGCGCGTAGAGTCTTTCTGGACAGCCGTCCCATGGCTCAATCTGTTAGGCTTCCCTTAGTCCCCAGACTCAGGCTGAATCTGCTCATGGTGGATGTAGAAAGCTCCCATTCTGCTTAGATGGAGTCTCTGGGGTGTCAGGCATACCCCTGCTGCCTGCATCTACGTCCTCTTCTGTCTGGTTGTTTCTGCTGAGGGTGGCTAGGGACCCTCAACAGAGATGGCCCCCCAGAACGGCACTGTTGGGCCTAACGCACCCTGGGTTCCCAGTATCTCAGCCACTGGAGTTGCCAGTCTCAAATTACTGGAGGGGAGGGAGGGCAGGCCTGGATCTCAGGATCTAGGTCCTGCGTGCAATGCAAGCCTGAGCTCTCCAGCTGCTGCCATAAGGCTGCTGCAGTGCGGGCTCCTTGTGTCCAGATCCTTCGTATTCACAGGGGGAAGCGGAAGACCACGCTGCCTGACCGAGACTTTATTATAGAGGCTCAGGAAAAAGATGAACTGGTCCCATTCCTGCATCTCCTTTTGCTGGATTTACTTTGCTGCTTCCAGACTGAGAGGTGAGCGGCTGGTGACATGTAACCATCTTGTCTCATCTGGGGCTATTGCTTTGGTGGGAGGTGGGGCAGGGCGGGGAAGACAAAACAGATGATTCCACTGCATGGAAGGGCTCCGTGCTTCCTACTGCCTCTGACCTTGGTAGGGCATGCCGGAAAAACAACTCATCCATCCACCCAAAGCTTGTCCCTCGCCAGTGCTGGGCCATCCCCCATTTTAGACCTCAGTCTTAGGTTCTTTGTCTTGAAATACATACAACACTCTGAAGGTTGATCCAGATCCCTCTTGTTGAGTAGCTGTGGAGACGGCAGATGGAAAATATGCTCAGAAGTTGTTTAATGACCTTTTTGAAGATTATTCCAATGCTCTTCGTCCAGTGGAAGATACAGATAAAGTCCTGAATGTCACACTGCAGATTACGCTCTCTCAGATTAAGGATATGGTGAGTAATACATGGTGCTGACTTTGTGGAATGATTCTTAGAGGATAAACAACCACGCTTTCTGAAGAGAATGTCTTAACTGGGAATTTGAGGGAATGATAGCTCCGTATGCAAGCTGGTAGGAGAAGAGAACGCCGGGAAAAGGAAGCTTTCTACAAAACTAATTAATTTCACGAAATGTTACCTAATCCTGGTCATTAACCGTAACAGTCTTAGAAAATCTAAGGAAAGGTGGGGTTACATACTGTATGCTGCCATTTATATAAAATGTCCGAAATAGGTAAATCCGTAGATACAGAAAACAGCATAGAGGTTGCCAGGGTCTGCGGGGAGGAAGGGGAAAATGGCCAGTGAGTTCTTAATGATTATGGGGTTTCTTTGCGGGGGGAAGAAATGCTCTTGAGTTAGTCAGTGGTGATGGTTGCACCACATTATGAATATATTGGAAACCAGTGCATTGTTCCCTTCTAAAATGATTAAACTGGTGAGTTTTAATGTGAATTTAATCTCAATCCTTTTTTTTGGCGGGGGGTGGGGGGGATAGGAGGGACAGAGTCTCACTCTGTTGCCCAGGCTGGAGTGCAGTGGTGTGATCTTGGCTCACTGCAAGCTCTGCCTCCCGGGTGCACGCCATTCTCCTGCCTCAGCCTCCTGAGTAGCTGGGACTATAGGTGCCCGCCACCACGCCCGGCTAATTTTTTTTGTATTTTTAGTAGAGACAGGGTTTCACTGTGTTAGCCAGGATAGTCTTGATCTCCTGACCTCGTGATCTGCCCGCCTCGGCCTCCCAAAGTGCTGGGATTACAGGCATGAGCCACCGCGCCTGGCCAATCTCAATTTTTTTTAAAAAAGGTAGTGTTTTAAGATGGTATAGCTTATTAGTGCTTATCTATATTTAATCACACAATGTTATGAAACTTGAAAGATTTTCCTTCTGCACGTTGTTATTTCCTGACTTTTGCTTTCAAATACGTCATTCATTGATCAATTTTCAGAAAATTTGGGCAGTTGATCCATGCAAAGATATCAAGACTTAAATATTTGTCCACTTTACATTCTGAACACTAAATCTAGGAGGAAAAGAATGATCTTGGTAGTCAATCAAGGGTATAGAATAAATAAAGAATAAAGCTCTCACTTACTTATTGAAAATAGATGAGTGTTTGTGAAATTCCTATTGTGAAGAATAAGTGTCCTATCAATGGAAGACATTTCAAGTGTCTGCTAGGTAAAGTTACATCTGCATTCATTGTGTAGGATGAAAGAAACCAAATTCTGACCGCCTATTTGTGGATCCGCCAAATCTGGCACGATGCCTATCTCACATGGGACCGAGATCAGTATGATGGCCTAGACTCCATCAGGATCCCCAGTGACCTTGTGTGGAGGCCGGACATCGTCTTATATAACAAGTAAGTGCAGCTCAGAACTGAGGCTTTTCAGGTAAGAACGTGTTGATTTCATAGAATTTAAACATAATGAAAAAGGAATGTTTAAAATATGCATGAAATTAAATATTAATCCATGTTCCTAGGACTCCTGAAATAACCGTCATAGAATCTTAGATCAGGAAATAATATGTCATAAAAGCTTAGAGCTGGAAGGAAACCATCAATCTACATGCCCCTTTCTCAGGTGGGAAAGTGGAGGCTGCGTTAGTTTGCTAGGACTAACTTTGCCGTAACAGAGTAGCACAAATTAGGTGACTTAACACGAACGTGTTGTCTCACAGTTCTGGAGTTGAGATGTCTGAGATGCAGGTGTTGACAGCGTGGTTTCCACTGAGGGCTGTGAGGGAGGATCTGTTCCAGGCCTCTCTTCTAGCTAATGGTGGTTTGCTGGCAGTCTTTGGTGTTCCTAGCATTGTAGAGCATCACTCTGAGCTCTGCCTTCATCTTCATATGGTGTTCTCCTGTGTGTTCCGTGTCCAAATTTCCCTTTTATATAAGGACACCAGTCATATTGGGTTAGATGCCCACCCTACTCCAGCGTAACTTCATCTTAACCTAACTAATTACATCTTCCATCATGCTATTCTCAAATCAAGTCACATTCTGAGTGTTGGGGGCTAAGACTTCAATATGTGAATTTTTCAGGGACACAATTCAACCCTTAACAGTGACATTCACCATCCAAGATCATGTATCAACAATTAATTAAACTGGAATGGGCCATCTAGAAACTGACCTGTGGATTTGGGGTTTTGTGTGGAGTGGAAGATGAACCAATTTACAGGATACAAAGTGACCTTTTCCCAGTCTCAGAGCAAGGGGCCTTGTACAATGGGTAGGTAAGATTTATGTTTCGCAGGCTGGAAGGTGCATATGAATCTCCCAGGGAGTTTGTTAAAATACAGATTGTGATTCCACGGGTATGGGGCAGGCCTGTGATTCTGCATTTCTACAAGCTCCGGAAGACGTAGGTACTGTGGGTCCATGGGCAGCATTTTGAGAAAAATACCAGATCTCTGGTCACCGTTCAAGCTCAGTGGCCCCACCTGTTGTCGAAGGAGCTTCTCTCTCTTTTTGTTCTGGACCCGTTTCTGTGGAGTGGGAAGGTTCCTCTGTGGCTCAGAAGGATGTGAATGAGGGGCAGCTCAGGGGGCTCCCCTGGGTAGAGGCTTCCAGTGGGCATGGATTTCCTTTAAGGAAGCAACACGGGTGGGTTGCAGCCTGGATTTTAGTCTCACTCCTTACTCAGAGAGCTCATCTAAGGGTCATGACCTCTGGAATCATAGCCCTGTTCTTTCTGTCCATTCACCACTCTGAGTGGTCTGTATCCCTTCCCAAGGAAGATAACAGGAAGATAACATTCAAGTACTGAGCTTTATTCCTTCAGTTTACACTCCCTGCCCGTGTTCACTCTCTCTGTCTCTCTCTCTCTCTCTATGTCACACACACACACACACACACACACACACACACACACAGAGAGCAAGAAAACAAGCCACAATGTCCATTACCACTCTAGAGTCCGCAGAGTGCAGGAGAGTAATATCTGATAATTTCATTGATACAGGCAGGGTGTGGGGGCTCACCCCTGTAATCCCAGAACTTTGGGAGGCCAAGGCAGGTGGATCACCTGAGGTCAGTAGTTCAAGACCAGCCTGGCTAACATTGTGAAATCCCGTCTCTACTAAAAATTTAAAAATCAGCTGGGTGTGGTGGCAGGTGCCTGTAATCCCAGCTACTTGGGAGGCCGAGGAAGGAAAATCACTTAAATCTGGGAGGCAGGGGTTATAGTGAGCCAAGATTGCACCACTGCACTCCAACCTGGGTGACAAGAGTGAGACTCCATCTCAAAAAAAAAAAAAAAAAAAAAAAAAGAAAAAGAAAGATAATTTCATTGACACAGATGATCTCTTATAGCATTCTGTAAATTCTTTTTTTTTTTTAAGACGAGCTGTCACTCCTATCACCCACACTGGAGTGCAGTGGTGTAATCATGGCTCACTACAGCCTCAACTTCCCAGGATCAGGTTATTCTCCCACCTCAGCCTCCTGAGTAGCTGGGACTACAGGTGCATGCCACCATGCCCAGCTATTTTTTATTTTTTCTTAGTAGAGACAGAGTCTCACCATGTTGCCCAGGCTGGTTCTGAACTCCTGAGCTCAAGCAATCCATCCAGCTTGGCCTCCCAAAGTGCTGGGGTTACAGGCACGAGCTGCTGTGCCGGCAAGCATTCTGTAAGTTCTAAAAATTCTCTCCAGAAATCAAACAGAATGGTGGTTCTCCTCTCCCTCCTGTTTTGATTGGCTGAGGCGATGACCATGTCTTCCTGAAATGCTTCTTTGCAAGCTTACAAGACACCCTAAGTTAAGCTGACTCCACTGCTCCCTTATTAGAGAAGCCAGTTATGTACTTGTGAGCTCAAACAAGCCTACTGTGGCTTTGGTCGGTTCTGTCCTCATTCTCCCTTCCCCACTCCCCACTCCTTTACACAGAGCCTTTCACCACACTGGTTCGTCATCTCTTTTTTGTTCCTCTGGTTGACTCTTCAGTCATCTCTGTGCTCTTGTCATGGACAATTCTGTTTCTGCTCCTCTCTTCTCCTTTGCCTTCTCCTTCTCAGTAAAACTTCTCAGAGTTTTGCTGTGTAGAGGAACCTCTAAAAGGAGCTATGATTGGATGACATATTCATGCCTTTAACAAATTGAAATGAAAACGGAAGAGTGTTACAGGATCCGGCAAAGAAGGGCCCTTAGTCATGGCTATTTCCCTGAACTCAGTCCTTCCAGCTGAATCTCTGACTCTGTAGAATCTACTGATGCCAGATACAATATCACTGCTTCTCAGAAGCAGGTAGAGAATGTCATAGGCAACACAACGGGCTTCCTGAGTTGTGGCAAGAAGGAGAAATAGGGGTATGGGGTAAGTGAATCAGTCCAGTGTAGTGAAGACACCCAGGCAGAAAGATGCTTTGCATCTAGAGTCACTGTTCATGCCCGAATCCATGGGGCTAGACTGGTAGGGAGTGATCAGGAAGGAGATGGGCCTGGATGCCACTTCACAGAAGAACAGTTGAATTTGCTGATGCTTAGTTTGGAAGAGAGAAACCTTGAAGACTTGATGATGGTTACCTTAGGCAATCAGAGAGAAAGTAGGGTGGAAAAAAGAGAACAATGTTCCAGAAGACAAAACCCAAGATAATCGGTAGAAACCAAAGGGAAGATAAGCTCTCAAAAAAAAAAATTTCCCTAATAACTTCGGCAACGAATTGTCCCAAGGAATAGTGAGCTTTTTAGCAATGTAACAGTTCACGTAGATACTGGCTCTTTCAGTAAATCAATAGAGAAATTAATGAATTAGGGCTCAAAGTTCTGGTGGGAATGTTTACTATTAGTATATGGTTAGTATAGTGGCTAATATAAGGCCACTGACATTTTTAGATTAGGTAAAATCAGATTACAGAAATTTTAAATTTGAATTCATTATGGCAGGGTTTTCATGGTCAGGGTTTTTTTGGGGTGGGCTGGTGGTTTGCTCTGTCACCTAGGCTACAGTGTAGTGGTGTGATGGTAGCTTACTGCAGCTTTGACCTCCTGGGCTCAAGTTGAGACAGTATTCTCCTCAATAGCGTCTGTAGACAGGGAGCCTTCACTTCAGCTTCCAATTGGTCACAGACTAAGTCTTCATTGCATGAGTTATAACTTCACTTCAGCCTCTGATTGGTTGTAGATCACACTTCATTTGCATAGGGTGTAACTTCACTTCAGCCTCCAATTGGTTATGGGCCAAGTTTTTATTTACATAGGGTGCAACCAATGGGAAACCTCTAGAGGGTACTTAAAACCCAGAAGATTTTGTAACCTGTGATCTTGAGCTGCTTACTTGAGCCCACACCCACTCTGTGGAGTGTAGTTTCATTTCAATAAATCTGAGTGTTTATTGTTTCTTTCATTGTTCTGTATTTTCATTGCCTTATTTGTACATTTTGTCCAATTCTTTGTTCAAAATGTCAAGAACATGGATGACCTGTAGTTGAGACCCTCCATGGGTAACAAAGTGATCCTCTCACTTCAGTCTCCTGAGTAACTGGGACTACAGGTATGCACTACAACACCCAGCTAATTTTTACAAAAATTTTTATAGGGATGAGGTCTCACTATATTGCCTGTTGTCCAGGCTGGTCTTAAATTCCTGGGCTCAAGCAATTCTCCTACCTTGGCCTTCTAAAGTGGTGGGATTACAGGCATGAGCCACCATGCCTGGCCCCAGTGGTTGGATTTTAATGAGCAGTTTTAATGGTTGGATTTTAGACCTGGTGAGGAACTGGATGCCCTATTGTATTCAAAAGAATTTGTCTAGAATTTAGCTTTAAGGCCAGCTTATGTAGCTATCCTTAGCAATATAAGATGATTTAGAGAATGGCAAGACTTCCAAATGAGACTGGAAATAAAGGAGGGGGAGGAGAAACAGGTTTGGAAAAAAAGAGGGTGAATTTGATATTCAGTTTGGGGAACCAAAGAAACATCCCTAAGGAAGTGTCCAATAATGAGATTGCAGAGGCAAATTTGAAACCTGGAGAAATGGTCAGGGCTAATGGAGATGCCAAAAGCTCTTAAAGTCCTATAGAACTACTCATGGAAGGAAAGAAAATGGCTGATGATAAAGTTGAAAAAACCTCTACATTTAAGGAATTTACAGAGGAAACTTAGAGTTAGTGGTTAAAGAGGTAGAAGGAGAACTGAGAGAGTCATGTCGTGAAAACCAAGGGAAGAGAGGATGTCTAGGAACAACCCATAATCCCAATGTTTGGGAAGAGTTAAAGAAGACGAAGACTTAGGAGAAGTCTTGAGATTTGCCTAGTTGTACTTGTTGGAAAGACATCAAAATGCGGGAGTCAAGAAATAAAAGCAAGAGGAAACGGGACAACAGCAGGTATCAGTTACTTTTGAAACCAGTGTGTGGAAGGAGATGGGAGAGGTAGAAGGGCCAGGGAGAAAAGGAATTTGGCAGGAGAGACTTGTGAACAGAGTTGGAAAGTGGTTAGAGCAGCCAGAGAGAAGAAGAGGGACCAAGGGAGGCAAAATCCTGAAGGAGGCATGGAAGGAGAGGACTCACAGAACGGGAAGGGAAGTTAGCCAGCAAGAGAGGGGGGAACTTCTTTTTGATATGGAAAGGAAGGAAAAGTGAATATGTGAAAGACAGAGACATTGGAGATGGAACGAGGAAGGGATCCTGGGACTGAGTAAACAGACAAGTCTACGCTGAGGTTCCAGGCACTCTGGGGACTGAAAACACTGGGCGACTCTCCCTGCTCCCTCATTCACCAGCCTGCTCCTCTCCAGTTCCCAGGAATGGGCATCTTACAGCCAAGGCTGGGAAAGTCGTTTTTGCTCAATTGCAAAACAACTAAAGTTAGCTCAGTCTTTGATCAGATACAGAAGAGGAGAAGGGGCTGCCTGAATTGGTCTGTTTTCGTGTTGCTAATAAAGACATGCCCAAGACTGGATAATTTATAAAGGAAGGAGGTTTAATGGACTCTCAGTTCACATGGCTGGGGAGCCGTCACAATCATGGCTGAAGGCGAATGGGGAGCAAAGTCACATCTTACATGGTGGCAGGCAAGAGAGCTTGTGCAGGGGAACTCCCCTTTATAAAACCATCAGATCTCATGAGACTTATTCACTGTCACAAGATGGGCACAGGAAAAACCCGCCCCCATGATTCAATTACCTCCCACCATGTCCCTCCCGCAACATGTGGGAATTCTGGGAGCTACATTTCAAGATGAGATTTGGGTGGGGACACAGCCAAACCATATCGCTGCCTGAAGGCCACTGAGGGGTTGAGGAAAGGGAAGGTAAGAGGAAAGCAACTTAAATATTCTGCGAGGGTTATATTATTAAACATGCCTTCCCAACCTCCAGCTTACTTTTTGTCCCTGTAATTTTTTCATGTTTTAGTTGAGAACACAAAACACAGTTAGAAACAGAGGGAAGGGGAAGAAATTAATACATATTGGCCACTTACTATGTGTCTGCATGGAGTTGGGGCTTTACGAAGTATGATAGATAGAATAATGCCCCCCGCAAAGATGTCCACATCCTAATCCCCAAGACCTGTAAGATTTATCTTGCACGGCAAAAGAGACTTTGCAGGTATGATTGAATTAAAGATTTGAGATGGGGGAGATTATCCTGGTGGGCCTAATGTAAACACAAGGGTCCTTTTAAGAGGGAGATGAGATGGTCAGAATAGGCAATGCCACAAAGGAAGCAGAGGTTAGTGATGCAAGGAGGGGGCCCTGAGTCAAGGGATGTAGGTGGCTTCTAGAAGGTGGAAAAGGAAAGGCAACAGATCTTCCCCTAGAGCCTCCAGAAGGAATGCAGCCCTGGTCACATTGGTTTTAGGATTTCTGACCTCTAGAATTGTTAAGATGCTAAATTTGTGTTGTTTTAAGACATTAGGGACTGTGCACGGTGGCTCATGCCTGTAATCCCAGCACTTTGGGAGGCTGAGGTGGGTGGGTCACTTGAGGTCAGGAGTTTGAGACCAGCCTGGCCAACATGGTGAGATCCCGTCTCTACTAAAAATACAAAAGAATTAGCCAGGCATGGTGGTGGGAGCCTGTAATCTCAGCTACTCTGGAGGGTGAAGCAGGAGAATTGCTTGAATCCACGAGACGGAGGTTTCAGTGGGCCAAGATGGCACCACTGCACTCCAGCCTGGGCGACAGAGTGAGATGCCATCTCAAGAAAAAAAGAAAAAGAAAAAAAGACATTAGGTTTAGGTTTGTTGTAGTTTGCTACAGCAGCAATAGAAATTAATGTACATAGTTTGTTTAATATAAAAATTAAAAAGAAGCCTTAAGGTGTTATAATGCCCACTTTTACAGGTGAGTGACAGAGATATAACCCACCTAAGGTTATGAAACCTGAATCAGGTTCTGAACTCAAATCTCCATGATATTTTTATGAGAAGTAAATGAGCATTTTAAGACCCAATCTCTGACCTCAAGGAACAATCTAATAAGCTATGTATGTAAAAACTATGCAAGGTAAAAATGCAAGTCTCTTATAACACAGAAGTAAAGTGCTGTGGCCCTTCAAGGATGGAAAGATACCTGATGGGAGAGGCAGGGAAGGCTTCACAGAGGTGGCCTCTGAGCAGAGTCTTGAAGGATGTGTTAGACTGCTACAGGCAGAAAAGGGGGACCATTACGAGTTGAAGAAAGAGTTTAGGTAAGAGAAACTCACAGGGTTTGTTGCGATTTCAGTCTTGATTGGTGGAGTGGGAGTGAAGGAGACCAGCAGAAGGCACACAGCTAGGAAGTGAGATGGGAACAGATCATGGAATATCCAGAACACTAAACTGAGGAGGTGTAGAAGTACTGTGTGGGCTATAGGAAGCCACTGCAAGTTTTGAGCTGTGATATGATCAAAAAAACCAGGGAGATAAACAATAAGATATTGGTCATGAAGTGATTAAATAATAATGTCTTGGCTGGGCGCAGTGGCTCCTACCCGTAATCGAGCACTTTGGGAAGCCAAGGCAGGAGGATCGTATGAGGCCAGGAGCTCAAGATCAGCCTGGGCAACATAGTGAGACATCGTCTCTACAAAAAATATATATATTTTAATACAAAATATTTAAACTACTCAAGGCCGGGCACGGTGGCTCACACCTGCGAAACCAGTACTTTGGGAGGCCACGGCAGGCAGATTATCTGAGGTTGGAGTTTTAGATCAGCCTGGTAAAAATGGTGAAACACTGTTTCTACTAAAAATACAAAAATTAGTTGGACGTGGTGGTGCACACCTATAATCCTAGCTACTCGGGAGGCTGGGGCAGGAGAATCACTTGAACCTGGGAGGTGGAGGTTGCAGCGAACTAAGATTGTACCACTGCACTAAAGCCTGGGCAACAAGGTGAGACCCCTTCTCAAAAAACAAACAAACAAACAAACAACAACAACAACAAAAAAACGGCCAGGCGCGGTGGCTCATGCCTGTAATCCCAGCACCTTGGGAGGCTGAGGCGGGTGGGTCACCTGAGGTCAGGAGTTCAAGACCAGCCTGGCCAACATGGCGAAACTCCGTCTCTACTAAAAGTACAAAAATTAGCCAGGCGTGGTGGCTGGCACCTGTAATCCCAGCTACTCAGGAGGCTAAGGCAGGAGAATCGCTTGAACCCGGGAGGCGGAAGTTGCAATTAGCTGAGATGGCGCCACCGTACTCCAGCCTGGGTGACAAGAGCGAGACTCCGTCTCAAACAAACAAACAAACAACAACAGCAACAACAACAACGAAAACAAACAAAAAACCCTACAACCTACTCCAAAGTAGCTGGGGTGATGTTTTTGGTCAGCAGGTTCCCTTGCCCTTTGGCTTGGGGTTGAGTTTGGCCAATGTGGAGCACCAGTGGGTAATTGCAGGGAGAAGAGAGAGTGAGGTTAGCGTGTATATTCCCTCGCTGTCTTCCTGGGAGGTTATCTTTGCCTGGATGTGTTCCCTGAAGGAAAGTCATCACTCCTATCATGGTGACCCTCTTCATGCAAATCTTTCCTTCCAGGTTCTGGTAACTGCACTTTCTCCTCACCTCTTCATGTCCAGGAATGGTTTCTCTGCATCGTATCCATACCTTTGTGAACAGTCCCTTTCTTAAACTCTCCTCAGTTTATCTAACTGGAGTAGGCCATGTATTTCCTACAGGGACCCTGCCCAGTGCAATTGTCCTAGCCCCACACAGATTCTCTCTGATCCCCAGATCTCTCCTCTTGCACCAAGGAAGTAGGATGGGTGAGCAGTGTTCTCAGTTCAGGTCTAGTTCTCACTTCTCAGATAGCTCACTGTACACATTTCTCACTGTTACAGGAGGAAACTTCAGGCATTTTCAAAAAATTTATTTTGTTATCTTCACAAACACTCACAATTAAAGATCCCCTTGGGTATAGAGTGAACTCGGTCCATACCTCCTCCTCCTCCTCAGTAGATTAGAGTTAATATTGTGGCACCCAGTTTCTAATGAGTGGAAAAAATAAAAACCTTAAAAACATATCTGTTCTTTAAAAAATATATACAGACATGCATTATTTTATTTTATTATTTTTGTTGTTGTTATTGAGACGAAGTCTCATTCTGTCACCCAGGCTGGAGTGCAGTGGTGCAATCTTGACTCACTACAACCTCCGCCTCCTGGGTTCAAGCAATTCTCTTGCCTCAGCCTCCCGAGTAGCTGGGACTACAGGCGTGCACCACCATGCCTGGTTAATTTTTGTACTTTTTTAGTAGAGACAGGGTTTTGCCATGTTGGCCAGGCAGGTCTCAAACTCCTGGCCTCAAGTGATCGGCCTCCCAAAGTGCTGGGATTACAGGTATGAGCACCACGCCCAGCCAATATATTTTTTATTTTAATAGCTTTTGAGGTACAAGTGTTTTTTACTTACATGGATGAATTGTGTAGTGTGAAATCTGAGATTTTAGTGTGCTTGTCACCGAGTAGTGTACACTGTGCCAATACGTAGTCTTTTATCCCTTACCCCCTTCAAAAACATGCCTGTTCTGACCCAGCACATCCTTTTTCAGCAATTTAACCTAAGGAAAGGGGCAGTGGATAAGTGTAAAGACTCAGCTACAGAGATGACCACTGCAGCATTGCTTATAAATACAAAAACTGGAACCAACCATAATGTCAAGCCTCAGTAGATTGGTTAAATAACTATGGTGTATCTAATATAGTGGAATATAATAGAATGCTATTTAGACATGAAAAGAATGTTGTAGAAGAGTATGAACAGATGACCATGTATTTTTAAAAATTTTGTTTCATCTTTTTTTTTTCCTTTTTATTTTTTGCAAGTTAACTTTAAATTGGGGGATAATTTTTAGATTTATAGAAAAGTTGCAAAGATAGTGCAGAATTCCCTTATACCCTTCACGCAGTTTCCCCTAATGTTACCTCTTACATAACCAAAATATACTTATCAAAATAAATACAATGTTATTGACTAAACTACTTTATTCAGATTTTACCAGTTTTTCCGTGAATGTACTTTTTCTGTTCCAAGATCTAATCCAGAATACCACATTATATTTAGCCAAAATATACTTTGCAGGGAAGAAATTGTAAGGAAGACTGCAAAAATATGCATCCAAATGTTAACAGAAATGTGCCAATTAAGACTCTTTGGTTGTAAGCATCAGAAACTGACTTTGGCAACCTTGTGAAATAGGAATTTGTTAGAAGGATGTGGCACATCTCATTTAAATAAAGGAAAAAGTAAACAACCAACTCTTGGAAAGGACAGAACCAAGGCTGCTCTAGCGTTCAAGACAGGAGGGACTGTCTATTTTTTTCTGAATAGGGAACCATCACTAGGGTGATGTTTTTGGTCTCTGGATCACTCTGCTTGAGACCTAAACTCTGGAAAGGGTGAATCTGTTGGACCAAGCCTGGGCCACCCAGCCGTCCTTTGGCCAGGGACACTGGGGCACCTTGACCAACATTTCCTCTGCCTTGCAATGGCAATGGAGAAAGAGTAATTCCCTAGAGAAAAATAGAAATTCTGTACCCCAAAATACAAGGCATAAATATTGATAAAGCAAAAGAAGATATATCTGGAATAAGTGACTATCTCTAAAGTAATGGGTGAACGACTTTTTTTCCTCTGAGTTTTCCAAATGTTACAAATAAACATGGATAGCTTTTATAACAGCCATAAAAAGCTTATTTTAATATTCTTGTGCCTAAAGTTAACAAATCAAGTAAGCAGATTTTGGTATCGACAGGCCTACTTTTTGTCTGTGTGTTCAAATCATTACACCTGGACCAAGAAAGTGGCATTGGGAATGGACAGGAAGGGATAGAGAGCAGAGATGCTTGAAAGGAAGACTCCAAGAGAACTTGGCCCTGACTAGTTACAGGAGATGGAGGAGAAGGACAAATTGGAGTTGATTCCAGACTCCCGAGCCACAGTCACAGGGAAAATGGTGTTCCATGGCCAAAACACTGAAGTGATGGGCACAGTGAGCTGCCTGGGGTAAGGAAGGTCGCAAGTTCTCCTAGCATGTGGCTTTCATTTTCCTTATCTGACCTCCAGGGCTGATGATGAATCTTCAGAGCCTGTGAACACCAATGTGGTCCTGCGGTATGATGGGCTGATCACCTGGGATGCACCGGCCATCACCAAAAGCTCCTGTGTGGTGGATGTCACCTACTTCCCTTTTGACAACCAGCAGTGCAACCTGACTTTTGGTTCCTGGACCTACAATGGCAATCAGGTAGACATATTCAATGCCCTGGACAGCGGAGATCTCTCTGACTTCATTGAAGATGTGGAATGGGAGGTCCATGGCATGCCTGCTGTGAAGAATGTGATCTCCTATGGCTGCTGCTCTGAGCCTTACCCGGACGTCACATTCACCCTCCTTCTGAAGAGAAGGTCCTCATTCTATATCGTCAACCTCCTCATCCCATGTGTCCTCATATCTTTTCTGGCTCCTCTGAGTTTTTATCTCCCAGCAGCCTCTGGAGAAAAGGTCTCCCTGGGAGTGACCATCCTGTTGGCCATGACTGTATTTCAACTAATGGTGGCAGAAATCATGCCGGCCTCAGAAAATGTCCCCCTGATAGGTGAGTTTAAGTGTCTCCCACTTCAAGCCCAGCTTTGTAGTGCCTGGGGTCATGCCTTTAACGTTGTGTGTGTGCCTTTAAACTTGAAAACAATGGAGCCAATTTCAGACTCAATACAGACTATCTCAAATTTTTCTGGTGGTTGCAGTTAGCATCTTTCAATATAGATAAGGCTTTTGGAATCAAAACTGGTCTTATGGTCTCTGGGTTTCCACAAAAGAGCAATGAAAAGCATTACACTTTAGAGCAGTGGTTCTCAAAGTGGTGGTCTCCAGATGTACAGCATCGGCATCACCTGGGAACTTATAGAAACACAAAACCTCAGGGCCCACCCTAAGCCTACTGAATCAGACATTCTGGAGATAAGGCCCTGGCGTCCTGTTTTAACAAGCCTTCTGAGTGATTCTGATGCATTTTCCGTTTAAGTCTGAAATCCAATGACTCAGAGGTTAAAACCTGATTTTGAAGTCAAAGAAACCTGCATTTGAATGCTGACTTCACTGTTCACTCCTTGATCAAACTTAGGCAAGTTACTTGTTCTCTTAGTCTCTGCTTCATCATCTGTAAAATTTGTGTGTCACTGCTTAGTGCATGCCCTGGCATATGGTAAGTACTGAGGAAACAGTGACTATTGTTATCATTTCATGTGACAAGGGCTTTCTTCTTGGGAAGAGTGGCAAACACGGCAGAAAGATGTGCTTTTTAAGCCTGATGTCTACCCTTAACAGAAAAATTTTATCTGCATTGGGTATAATAGCAGTGGAAGAGCTTATTAAAATGCAAGTTCCTACGCCCGGAGAGTTTGATTTAGCAACTTGGCCAAGATTTGGGAATCTGAGGTGATTCCAAAGCAGACTGAATTTTCAAAAATCTACAATAATGAAATGTCCCTCCAAGGACTGGAGTGCAGACTGAGGGTACCACCCCTGCCTCCCCTATCCTTGCCTAGCTTGTTCTGAGGGCTTTCTATCCTCTTCAACATCTACTTTCTGCCTCCAATACCATTGAGATCCAACATCTCCATCTCAAGGACTTGCTGTTGTAACAGATGCTTACCAGAATCAAGCCAGATCTAAGTTTGAGTTCCTTAAAGTAAGCAATAAGGAGAAATTCTAGAACACCAAGGAATTTAGAGTCCAATATCAAGAGATGTTGCCTTGCCCTTTTACTCTTTACTGAGTCCAGTTACCCAATATTGAGATGATACTACAGTGGCTTTTCCATTTGGAGATATCTTCCTTTTTATGTCTGTCCTTGCAAAATACACACACACACACACACACACACACAGCCCTCTTTTTCAGAATTAAACACAGAAGGCTTTTCGTCCTCTAATAAAAAGGAGATGTATTGGCATTTTATTACCTCTCCTGAGGCAGAAATGATTGGCAGTGATGATCATAGCCCTGTTCGAGGAAAGATCATGGGACGGTCCCACTCTCTTCTTGGGCAGTGACATTATCTAGCAAGCTGGCACAATTTCTAAAGACAGATGTCTCACAGGAATTGCTTGTTCTGTTTTTATGAAAATATGAAATTTACATTTTTAAAATTAAATTTATATTTTGAAATTTATATTTTTAAAATTAAATTTATATTTTTAAATTTATATTTTTAAATTTTATTTTAATTTATTTTTATTATTTAAAAATGAAGACTGGGCATGGTAGTTCATACCTGTAATCCTAGCACTTTGGGAGGCCGAGGCAGGCAGATCACCTGAGGTCAGGAGTTCAAGACCAGCCTGGCTAACATGGTGAGACCCTGTCTCTATAAAAAGAATTAGCTGGGCATGGTGGTGCGTGCCTGTAATCCCAGTTACTTGGGAGGCTGAGACAGGAGAATCACTTGAATCCGGGAGGTGAAGGTTGCAGTGAGCCAAGATTGCACCATTGCACTCCAACCTGGGCAATAGAGTGAGACTTTGTCTCAAAATAATATATATATTTAGAAAAAAAATTAAAAATTAAAAAGATAGGGTCTCACTATGTTGGCTAGGCTGGTCTTGAACTCCTGGGCTCAAGTGATCCTTCCACCTTGACCTCCCAAAGTTACAGGTGTGAGTCACCGCAACTGGCTGAAATTTATCTTTTTAGGAAAAGTGCACACAGATCTTGAGAACATTTATTTAACAATTATAATTTGTTATTCATAGCACCCATGGAATGTGTTCACAATATTACAGAAATATGCTTAAGTTTTCTGCATCAAATGTAGCCCTTGATATAGGTTTCTGGCCCATGACCTTTACCATTTTAAGAAATGTCTCATATATTAACTCAGAGATTTTGACAAATAATAAGTAGATGATAAACATTATCAAATACTTTGTCTTCATCGATTAAGATAATAATGTGAGTTTTCTCTTTTACTCATCAATGTCGTGAATTACATCAATAAGTCTTCTGATGTTGAACTCTTTTGTATAACTGGACAAATTCCTTTCTTATGATACATTATCCTTTTAAGACACTGTTGGATTCAGTTAGCTAATATTTTGTAGAAGTTTCTCAAATATGTCGATTAGTGAAATGGCTTTAATATTTCTTTTCTTGTCACTTTTGGAATCAGGTCAAATGGACTTCACAAAATGAACTGGGCAGTTTTCCCTCTTTTTCTATTTCTGGAACAAGTTGCATAAGATGGGAATTATTTGTTCCTTGAAAGTTTGGTAAAACTCACCTATAAATTCTTTTTGGGCCTAGAGCCTTTGGTGGGGGGATGGTGTTTGATTGATTCCTATTTCTATTAAAGTGTTCTTTATTCTTGCACTAATTTTGACATCTGACATTTTTCCAGCAGTTTCACCTAGATTATCAAATATGTTATTATACAGCTATTTTTATTTTTGTTTTTTGAGACATAGTCTAGCTCTGTTGCTCAAACTGGAGTGCAGTGGCATAATCTCGGCTCACTGCAAGCTTTGCCTCCTGGATTCAAGTGATTCTCCTGCCTCAGCCTCCTGAGTAGCTGGGATTACAGGCACTTGCCACCACAGTCAGCTAATGTTTTTTATATTTTTAGTAGAGATGGGGTTTCACCATGTTGGCCAGGCTGGTCTCCGACTCCTGACCTCAAGTGATCCACCAGCCTCAGCCTCCCAAAGTGCTGGGATTCCCAAAGTGGTGGGATTACAGGTGTGAGCCACCGCGCCCGACTACACAGTTATTTATAATATTGTACTATTTTTTAAGTCTTTTCCATCTTCTCTCTCTCTTTCCCTTCCTGTATTTCTCTCTCTATCCTGTAAGTGGTCTTATCAAAGGTTTATCAATTTTATTACTTTTTCAAAACTTTGCTTTTGGTTTTGTTCATCTTCTTGGATTTTTATTCTATATTTCATAAATTTGTAGCCTTATCTTAATTGTTTCCTTCCTTAATTTCACTTTTTCATCAACGTGTGCTTTATATAATCACAGTTTGAAGACTAATAGTGACACAGTCTCCTTTCTTACCCAATAGCAATTGGCTTTCATATTAATGAGGTCTGAAGACAGTTCTGAGAACTGGTCAAGTTCATTAATTGTTTGTTTGTTGAGTGTGGAAAAATTTTTCACCTCATGATCTCAGGAAATATTTCCAAACTTTTTAATTTCGAGCCAGGAACAGTGCTGAGAACTTCAGTGTGTCATCTCAATTAAGCCTCCTCATATTCCTGCGAGTTAGATATTATTACTACGCCCACTTTACAGAGCAGGAAACTGAGGCTTAGCAGGATTATATGCCTTGCTGAAGGCCACAAGTCCAGGGAGTGATAAAGCTGGGATTTGAATTCAGGAAGGGAGATTCAAAAGTCTATACTACAGCTGGGTGCGGCGGCTCACACCTGTGATCCTAGCATTTTGGGAGGCCGGGGTAGGCAGATCACTCGAGGTCAGGAGTTCGAGACCAGCCTGGCCAAGATGGCGAAATGCGCCCCCTCCACTAAAAATACAAAAATTAGCTGGGCAGGGTGGCAGGCGCCTGTAATCCCAGCTACTTGGGAGGCTGAGGCAGGAGAGTCGCTTGAACCTGGGAGCCAGAGGTTGCAGTGAGCTGAGATTACACCACTGTACTCCAGCATGGGCAACAGAGCGAGACTTTGTCTCAAAAAAAAAAAAAAAAAAAAAATCTATACTAGTAACCACTAGGGTATAACACCTCCTTAGAAAGGGTGTTTATTTCTTTTTAAGCCAAATACAGTCATGTGCCTCATAACAATGTTTTGGTAAATGACAGGCCGTGTATACATCCCATAAGATGATAATGTCAATTTTCACTTTATCTTTTCTATGTTTAGACATGTTTAGACACACAAATACTTAACCGTTTGATAACTGCCTGCGGGATTCAATACAGTAACATGCTGCACAGATTTGTAGCCTCAAATCAACAGGCTATACCGTGCAACCTAGATGTGTAGAAGGCTATACCATCTAGGTCTGTGTACATACACTCTATGATGTTCACACAACAGCAAAATCACCTAATGACTAATACCTTTCTCAGAATATATCCCTGTTGTCAAGTGACTCATGGCTGTATGAGGACCATTTTAAAGCAAATTCAGTTACTGTTGTTATTTTAATTCCAGGTAAATACTACATAGCCACGATGGCCCTGATCACGGCCTCCACTGCCTTGACCATCATGGTGATGAATATCCACTTCTGTGGGGCCGAGGCCCGGCCGGTGCCGCACTGGGCCAGGGTGGTCATCCTGAAATACATGTCCAGGGTCTTGTTTGTCTATGATGTGGGTGAAAGCTGCCTCAGCCCGCACCACAGTAGAGAGCGGGACCACCTCACGAAAGTTTATAGCCAACTCCCAGAATCTAACCTGAAAACAGCCAGGAACAAAGACCTTTCCAGAAAGAAGGACATGAACAAACGCTTAAAGAACGACCTGGGCTGCCAGGGTGAGAACCCTCAGGAGTCCGAGAGTTACTGTGCACAGTACAAAGTGCTGACGAGGAATATTGAGTACATAGCCAAGTGCCTCAAAGACCACAAGGCCACCAATTCCAAAGGGAGTGAATGGAAGAAGGTGGCGAAAGTCATAGACCGATTCTTCATGTGGATTTTTTTCATTATGGTGCTTGTGATGACTATTTTGATCATAGCAAGAGCGGATTAGTCACAGATATTGGCTTTGCTATCTCGGTAGAAATTAATACAATTCCCTGTGATCTATTCCAGTGTTCTTCCAAGATTTTTGTTCATCTATAATTTAGGGGTTATGTTGTCTGTACGTTTTATTTTTAACCTCAAATCAATGTCGAAGCTATCTGCCCTGTCAAATTAAGCAGGAGATCCAAAATTTCAAGGGTAGGAAGATGGAAGAAATAGGGAAAGCGACCTTTTATAGCCCACCATAGCGGTGGGTGACTGGCCTCTATACAATTATTCACCTCTTTGGCAGTACAGATAACAAAATACACTTTACTGGTAAAATTTAAAACAAAAAGGCAAAACAAACCAAACTTGTTTTCCCCTTAGTTCCCCTTAAACCATACTTTAAAAAATGAAATAGTCATATATATGTTAATGTGATTTAAGTCTCAATGGTACCTTATTCAGGCATAGTGCATTTGAAGTTATATCTCAAATAGTGGAATAAAAGGTATTGTCCCATGTGAAGAAAGTCTAAGCATCAGCTGTTTAATGGGGAAAGAGCTTGCTTCATAATGGTGATGTTGTATATGTTGGTTATGTTTTATATAAACCCAAAAGATGAAGTCATTCCTGCATTTACCCCTTGATTAAAATATGATAGATGAAGTTCTTCCTGTCTTGTATCAAAATAAGGTGATTAGCAAGCTGGGCTCATCCATTCATTCATTGAACTTTTCACCAAACATGGATCACATTTTCCCTACATGTAATAAAAGCGACATGATTCACATTTTATTGGGTGTCACAGCAATTCTTATGCACAAGTCTGATCACTTTGATCCTCATAATAATTCTGTGAGTTGGGGAGGCGAGTATTACTATTCTTTCTCAGAGAAAGAAACTGTGGCTTAAAAGGCGGGTGTAAGTGACCTGCCTCCTCAACATCCAACAAGGTGTAAGTGGAACTGGGACTCAGCCCTCAGCACTGGGACTCAGAGTTGGGCTACGTCTGCTAAAGTCACCCTGCTTTAGGCCATGACAAATTATGATTTAGCATAGGAGAGACTGAGAGATTCTTGTTCTTAATTCTGAACTTTCTGCCCTAATTTACTTCCTGTATGTCTCAACTTCTTTCCTACTTTCAATAAAATGTGACTTCAAATCCACCCGCCATTCCCACCTAGATTAAAATGATCCAAGGCTGGGCGCAGTGGCTCACATCTATAATCCCTTTTTTTTTTTTTTTTTTGAGAGGGAGTCTCACTGTCACCCAGGCTGGAGTGCAGTGGCATGATCTTGGCTCACTGCAATCTCTGCCTCCCAGGTTTAAGCAATTCTCTTGCTTCAGCCTCCCTAGTAGCTGGGACTACAGACGTATGCCACCACACTCGGCTAATTTTTTTGGTATTTTTTGTAGAGACGAGGTTTTGCCATGTTGGCCAGGCTGGTATGGAACTTCTGGCCTCAAGCGATCTGCCCACCTTGGCCTCCCAAAGTGCCGGGATTACAGGCATGACACCATGCCCGGTCCTATAGTCTCAATATTTTGGGAGACTGAGGTGGAAGACTGCCTGAGCCCAGGAGTTCCAGAGCAGCCTGGGTAACATGCGGAGAACTTGTCTCTACAAAAAAGTTAAAAATTAGCTGGGCATGGTGACAGACAACTGTGGTACCAGCTACTTGGGAGGCTGAGGTGGGAGGATCACTTGAACCTAGGAGATTGAGGCTGCAGTGAGCTGTGATTGCACCACTACACTCCAGCCTAGGTGACACTGTGAGACATTCCCTAACTTCCAACTCATCAACTATTCTTTTTCCAGTTAAAAACAAACAAACAAACAGAGGTGGAGAGAAAACAGTAGTCAACCTAGGAAGGGGAGGACAATGTTTGGTTTAAACATATAGACATCTTTTTGTTGTTGTTGTTGTTGAGACAGAGTCTCACTCTGTTGCCCAGGCTGGAGTGTAGTGGCATGATCTCGGCTCACTGCAACCTCTGCCTCCCAGATTCAAGCAATTCTCCTGCTTCAGCCTCCTGAGTAGCTGGGACTACAGGTGTGCACCACCACACCCAGCTAATGTTTTGTATTTTTAGTAAACATGGGGTTTCACCATATTGGCCAGGCTGGTCTGGAACTCCTGACCTCGTGATCCACCTGCCTCAGCCTCCCAAAGTGCTGGGATTACAGGTGTGAGTCAACACTTCCGGCCGACATTGCTTTTTAATTCTTGTGTTTACTCATTCCAGAAAACATTTATTGTGCACCGACTATATACTTAGTGGTATGCCAGCTGCCTTGAAGGGAGCATGTGTGAAACGTGGCTTCTACCCTCCAGTTGCTCACATGTTGCTCACAGTTCAGTGGAGGAGATACCAAGGAAATAGGCAAACATAGTCAAGTGTAAAACGTGCTATCACAGAATCACGGACAAAACACCATGGGTACAATGATGATGAATCTGTTTGAGGGAAAGTGTCGGAAAGACTTTGCAGAGTGTAGCATCAACATTTGAGTTGAAGTTTTTTGTTGTTGTTGTTGTTGTTTGCTTTTAAGAGGGAATCTTGCTCTGTCACCCAGGCTAGAGTACAATGGTGCAATCTTGGCTCACTGCAACCTCCACCTCTCAGGTTCAAGCGATTCTCCTGCCTCAGCCTCCTTAGTAGCTGGGACTACAGGCACGTGCCACCTCTCCTGGCTAATTTTTGTATTTTTGTAGCGATGAGGTTTCACCCTGTTGCCCAGGCTGGTCTCGAACTCCTGACCTCAGATGATCTGCCCACCTCGGCCTCCCAAAGTGCTGGGATACAGGTGTGAGCCTCTGTTTCTGGTCTTAAGCGGACTTTTGAAGGTTGAGTAGTAGTTTGCTAGACAAAGAAAGAAATGAGGGTAAGGATTAGAAAGGATTGGTGAAAGGAGAGTGTGAGCAGAGCTTAGAAGAACAGAAACGAGGCTGGGTGCAGTGGCTCAGCCCTGTAATTCCAGCACTTTGGGAGGCTGAGGTGGATGGATCACCTGAGGTCAGGAGTTTGAGACCAGCCTGACCAACATGGAGAAACCCCGTATGCACTAAAAACACAAAATTAGCTGGGAGGAGTGCTTGAATCTGGGAGGCGGAGGTTGCAGTGAGCCGAGATCACGTCATTGCACCCCAGCCTGGGCAATGAGAGCAAAACTGCATCTCAAAAAAAAAATAAGAAAAAAAAAACAAAGGAAGAAACCTTGTTTAGTCACAGAATGGAATCAGACAAGTTTTTTTCTTTAATTTTATTTTGATTATAGAAGTAATGTTATCAGTTAGAGTTGTATTTGGCTGTGAATAACAGAAAACCCAATGAGCCATAACTTAAGCAAACAGAGGTTACTCATCTCACACAAAAATAAATCCGGAGCTGCAAAGCCCGGGGATCTTTCCATCTTTCCTCTCCTTCATTTGGAAGTGAAGTCCAACAGCCTGAGGCTTGGTGCTTCGTGGTCACAGAAAGGCGGTTGCATCTGTAGGCTTTGCAGCCACATTCCAAATGAAGAAAAAAGTATGGAAGTCCAAAGGGACATATCAGCTGAACTTCCCTCTTAAAAAAAAATACAATAATAAAAATTTTAAAAAATTCTAGGTTGGGCGCAGTGGCTCATGCCTATAATCCCAGCAGCACTTTGGGAGGCCGAGGTGGGCAGATCAACTTTAGGTTGGGAGTTCGACACCAGCCTGGCCAACATGGCAAAACTCCAGCTCTAGGAAAAATACAAAAATTAGCCAGGTGTGGTGGTGGGCGCCTGTAATTCCAGCTACTCGGGAGGCTGAGACATGAGAACTGCTTGAACCCAGGAGGCGGAGGTTGCAGTGAGCTGAGATCGCGCCACCGCATTCCACTCCAGCTTTCACGACACAGCAAGATTCTCTATCAAAATAAATAAATAAATACATAAAATAAATAAATGAAAATTCTAGAAGCAGAAGCATATCCATGACTTTCTTTTGTAACTCATTACCTAGAAATGAATCACATACAAGAAAATCTTGGAATGGTTTTACTTTCCCGAAGACAATCAATGCTATCTTTACAGGAAGGAAGGAGAGAGTACATGTTGGGTAGATAGTGAGCAGTTCCTGCCTCAGTTATACAGTCACACTATAGTAAGGGCAGGATATAAAAGAATAACAGACCGGGCATGGTGGCTCACGCTTGTAATCCCAGCACTTTGGGGAGTCGAGGTGGGTGGGTCACCTGAGGTCAGGAGTTCGAGACCAGCCTGACCAATATGGAGAAATCCCATCTCTACTAAAAATACAAAATTAACCAGGTGTGGTGGCACATGTCTGTAATCCCAGCTACTTGGGAGGCTGAGGCAGGAAAATCACTTGAACTCAGGAGGCAGAGGTTGTGGTGAGCCGAGATTGCTCCATTGCACTCCAGCCTGGGCAATAAGAGCAAAACTCTGTCTCAAAACAAAAACAAAAAACAAAACAAAACAAAAGAATAACAATTACTCAAATTCCACAATCATAGCAATAACAACTATTCATTTACTATTATTTTCCTTAAATCATATTTATGTGTCTAGTTTATTTGCTATAATTGTAATCATTATGTATTTACTATTTTGTCCTGCTATTTATATTTATTTATTCATTTATTTATTTATTGACACAGAGTCTTGCTCTGTCACCCAGGCTGGAGTGCAGTGGTTCTCTCTAGGCTTACTACAAACTCCACCTCCTGGGTTCAAGCGATTCTCCTACCTCAGCCTCCCAAGTAGCTGGGATTACAGGCATGCACCACCACACCCTGCTAATTTTGTATTTTTAGTAGAGATGGGGTCTCTCCATGTTGGTCAGACTGGTCTTGAACTCCCGACCTCAGGTGATCTGCCTGCGTTGGCCTCCCAAAGTGCTGGGATTACAGACGTGAGCCACCGTGCTCAGCCTTATTTTTATTTTTGAGTTGGGGTCTTTCTCTGTCATCCGGGCTGGAGTGCAGTAACGCAATCATGGCTCACAGAAGCCTGGACTTCCTGGACTCACTTCATCCTTCCATCTCAGCCTCCTGAGTAGCTGGGACTACATGCATGCACCACCGTGCCTGGCTACTTTTTTTTTAAAATTTTTTTATAGAGATAGGGTTTTACTATGTTGCTTAGGTTGGTCTCAAACTCCTAGGCTCAAGCAGTCCTCCCACTCAGTCTCCCAAACTGCTGGGATTACAGGTGTGAGCCACCTGCCCAGCCAGCATTCAATTTTTAAATAATTTTTTGTAGAGATGGGGTCTCACTTTGTTGCCCTGGCTGGTCTTGAACTCCTGACCTCAAGTGATCCTTCCACCTTAGCCTCCCAAAGACTCTGGAATTACAAGTATGAGTTCTTCAATTTGTACTGAACCTGTGGTAGGCAGAATAATGGTCCCCCAAAGATGTCCAAGTGCTAATGTGAAGGACTGGTGAGTGTGCCAAGTTACCAGGCAATGAGGAGTTAAGTTTGCTAATCAACTGACCTTGAGGTGGGGAGATAATTTTAAATTACCCAGGAGGATAAAGATCCTTTTAAGTAGGAAAGGGAGGCAGAAGAGAGAGAACCAAAGAGATGGTATTGTGAGAAGGACTCAGCCAAAGTTGCTGACTTCAAAAAACGGAGGAAAAAAGCTATGAACCAACAGTGTGAGAAGCAGCCTCTAGAAATAGGAAAAGTCAAAGAAACAGATTGTCCCCTAGAGTCTCCAAAAGGAAAGCAGCCCTGCTGAAATCTTAATTTGAGCACAGTGAGATCCATTCCAGACGTCTGACCCTCCTGAACTCTAGGATAACAAACGCGGGTTAAGACACTAAGTGTATGGTAATTTGTTACAGCAGCAATAGAAAACCAATTCAGTATCCAATGTTTAAAAAATAAGACTGTGGTAGCAATTAAAAGACTGTAGAGAAAAGTGGTAAGACACAGGGAGATCTGTTGGGATTTTTTTTTTTCACCCATTTAGGGAAGTGATAATGAAGGCTTGACCCAAGACGGTGGGAATAAGAAAATAGAAAAGGTTACAGATCACAAAATATTTAGGACCTAGAATAGACAGGCTAGTTGGATATGGGCTTAGGGAGAGGACAGCACTGAGAATAATGCAGACAATTGAGGTGAAGAGTAAAAGAGAACCAGGTATTGGAGGAAAGAATTCTTTGTAGGGCAACTTAAGTTGGAAATTCTCACAGGAAATCTTGGCAGAGATAGCTAGTAAGTAGTCGACCATGCATTAGTTGACCATGCATTTGAAACTGGAGAAAAATGAAAGCTAAAATAATTTAAAAATGAAAAGTATTAAAGAGATGTTATACTCAGGTTAATTGTTAAAGTGTTTTTAAGACATGGTGCTACAAACTGTGAGAAAGTCAATTGAATAAAAACACATTCCTTGCTAGAATTCTAGAAACTCACAATCAGCCTGTATCATTAATGCTTTATCTTGTTATGCGGTCATTTCTTTATTTTCATGTCTGCTTCCCCAAGTATATTCAGACCCTCTCCAGGCCTGGGACGCAGAAGCTCTGTCATTATTCTCTCAGTCATTGTGCACAATAACAGGCCTAGTACATGATCATTAGCCAGTAAACAATTGTTAGGTGAATGACCAGGTGAAAGGAAGAGCTGTTAGAGAGTCCAACAAATCACAACAGAAATGCTGACCATGAAAATGTTCCTATTTCATGCAACAGACTGCCTTCAAAATAACAGCAATTGAGTTGGCAACAGACTTCTCATCTGCAACTACAGAAGCCAAGAAACATGGAGTAACATCTTCAAAATGCCAAAGAAAAGTGACTGTTAACATAAAATTCAAACACCCAGCTGAACTATTCACAGTTGCAGAAGAAACGTAGATGTACAAAAAAATAACAATACTTACCTTGCCCTCACCCTTGATGCTTAATTTAAATAACTTCAACAAGACAAAAGTGAACTTAATGGAAAGAATAAAAATACAGAAAGCAACAAGGAGAAAAACATCAATAAAGTATAATTTGTGGCAGGGCGCAGTGGCTCATGCCTGTAATCCCAGAACTTTGGGAGGCCAAGGCGGGTGGATCACCTGAGGTCAGGAGTTTGAGACCAACCTGGCCAACATGATGAAACCTTGTCTCTACTAAAAATGCAAAAAATATCCAGGAGTGGTGGCACGCCCCTGTAATCCCAGCTACCCGAGAGGTTGAGGTGGGAGAATTGCTTGAACCCAGGAGGCGGAGGCTGCAATGAGCTGAGATTGTCCCACTGAACTCCAGCCTGGGTGACAGAGCAAGACCCCATCTCAAATATATATATACACAAACATATACATACTATTGCAATAATTACACTATATATACACATATATACATATATAGTATAATTATTGCAATAGTATTATTAATAATAAAAAGACATGTTTCATATAAGGTAGAACAAAAACTATATAATGATGTAGAAATTAAGAAGAGGAAGGTAAGATGGAACCTAAACCACACTAAGGTCTTTGTCTAGATAACAAATTACTTTTTTTTTTTTTTTCTTTTTTGAGATAGGGTCTTACTCTGTCACCCAGGCTGGAGTACAGTAGTGCAATCTTGGCTCACTGCAACCTCCATCACTTGGGTTCAAGAAATTCTCTTGCCTCAGCCTCCTGAGTAGCTGGGATTACAGGCGCCCATCACTATGCCTGGCTAATTTTTGTATTTTTCCTAGAGATGGGGTTTCGGCATGTTGGCCAGGCTGGTCTTGAACTCCTGACCTCAAGTGAGCTGCCTGCCTCAGCCTCCCAAAGTGCTGGGATTACAGGCAAGAGCCATCTTGTCCAGCCACAAATTACTTTGAATATCAGCAAAATATATCATATTTGAATAGATGCCAAAAATTTAAGGAACGGTCTTAAAAGTATAGAAACATTAGTTGTGCCTTCTAAATTGAAAAAGGAAATAAGAGGAAAGGTAAACTATTTCCAACACAAAAGAAGACAGAAAAGGGGGAAAATAAAAGAGATGCTTCATTCGACTGCTCTTAGCCATGCTTTGGTACGGAGTTCCCTGGAGAAGCAATGCAAGTAAAAATACAAACACAAAATACAAAATACTACAGCAAAGCGAGAAGGTAAATGTTGTATAGCTATAGAGACAATCAGACTACTGTATACAAAAATAAGTTTCAGATAGATTAAAGACATAGATGTCAAAACAAAAGAAACAACCATAAAAGGCTTGTAAGAAAACTAGACTCTTTTTTTTGAGATGGAGTTTCACTCTTGTTTCCCAGGCTGGAGTGTAATGGCACGATCTTGGTTCACTGCCACCTCTGCCTCCCGCTGGGTTCAAGCAATTCTCCTGCCTCAGCCTCCCAAGTAGCTGGGATTACAGGCATGCGCCACCAGGCCCGGCTAATTTTGTATTTTTAGTAGAGAGGGGATTTCTCCATGTTGGTCAGGCTGGTCTTGAACTCCCAACCTCAAGTGATCCACCCACCTCGGCCTCCCAAAGTGCTGGGATTACAGGTGTGAGCCACGACGTCTGGCCGAAAATTAGACTTTCTAGATAAAATTCTTCACCTCTATGCATTTTAAGAAGTGGTAGCCACTATAGAAGAAGAATCAGGGCGCTGTGGAGATAAAGCAAGGAACTGCTTTGGGTTGGGTGGGCAGCCTGCAGAGAAAGTGGTGTTTCAGATGAGACCTGAGGATGAGAAGGAGCTGGCCGTGGTTAGAGGTGCGTAAAGTGCCAGGTTGCAGGTAGGAGCTCAGGCTCAAGGACAGAACAGGGCTCCTGACATTGGAGAAAGGGAAAGGAGGCCCCTGAGGCAGAGCAGTGAAATCAAATTGGTGACACAGGGGACGTAAGAGTCGAGACTGGCAAGGTGAGTAGGGCTGGGTGATCCAGAGCCTTGCGAAGTTTAAGGAAACACCAGCTACTTTGTTTATGGTCTGACTGCCGCAGTGTGCTGAGGTGTGTCCGAGTTTGTTGAAGTCCTGACCTTTGTTCTTTCTCCTTCTTTACCCTCTGTGTCTCCTTTTCTGTCAGCTTAGGGCTCAGACCAGCGCTTTACCAATGCAGCCAGGGGCAAACCTGGCAAATGGACTGTCTTGGACAAACTGGAAACACAAGTTCTAGAACATCTGAAGCAATTGTGGTGAGGCCACTTGTCAAGTCACCAACTCCAGAGAGCAAAGAGCTCTCTACCTATTTCTTCCTTCCTCTCAGATTACGCCTTTGAAATAGGACCTGACTGTTAAAACTTCATGAGCTTATCAATATATCCAAGCCACTCCAACCCTTAAAAAATAAAATCCCATGACGAAAATTCTTTTGCCTTGGTGTGTTTCTGTCTCTCTACTCTTCTCAGTCAAGGTTCCCTCCTGGATCATTCAGGGTTCCAGCAGGACACAGATGGTGTGTTCATATGAAGATAATTTGAGAAAGGTGTAATAAAGGACTGTCTGCGAAGGTGTGGGCAGGTTGCGGAGAAACACCAGGGGTGGTAGAAAATCCCAGGCCTAGCAAAGCAGAGCTGTTACCACTCTAGGCCTGAGAGGAGGTGGGAGGGAGTGGTTACCTGGACCCAGGAGGAGAGTCATGACCTCTGGTTGAGCAAATGTGGCAGACGCCTTAGGGAAGGAGTTGAGGGATATATATATATATCCCCATCTCACCCTCCTTCCCTCCAGTCTCCTCCTAGGGCTCGCCATTGGCCAAACTCAACAGCCATGGGAATCTGTTGGTGCTGCCTGTGTGCCCAGGACAGAGAGCAGAGCGGCAAAGCATTTAGTGTGAATCTGGAGGGACAAAAGGGAGACATCTGGCACATTCCCTCATTCTTTGTCCTCACTCTGTGTTTAAAACCTGATTTATTTTCTCCACAGTCAATTGGAACTGCTCTGACCAAATTCACCACGGACTTGGTAACTGCAAATCCACTGGGTACCTCTGAGGCCTCTCTGCTGCCTTCAGCATAGCCGACTGCTTTCTCTTTCCTGAAACACTTCTGTCTTATCTTCTGTATTACCCCTTCCCCCGCTTTTTTTTGTTTGAGACAGAGTCTCACTCTGTCACCCAGGCTGGAGTGCAGTGATGCGATCTTGGCTCACTGCAACCTCCGCCTCTTGGGTTCAAGCAATTCTCCTGCCTCAGCCTCCCGAGTAGCTGGGATTACAGGTGCCCGCCACCACGTCTGGCTAATTTTTGTATTTTTAGTAGAGATGGGGTTTCACCATGTTGGCCAGGCTGGTCTCGAATTCTTGACCTCAAGCGTTCTACCCACCTCTGCCACCGAGGAGGAATAGGCAGGAACCACTGTGCCTGGCCTGTGTTACCCCTTTCTGCTTCTTCAGTGGCACGTTCTCAGAACCCCTGGCTGGCTTCGACTCCTCTTCTGGTCAAGATTGGTGTCCCTCTGTGTTGCATCCTCAGCTCTCCTGATGATTACGTATGTCCGGAAGGTTCTCAAAACCATTTGTCCAATCTTGAACTCCCCTTAGCTCCAAACCCAATAGAATCTTCATGTTCTCTGAGTATCTCCACTTGAATGTCTCACAGGCCTTCAAACCCAACACATCCCAAACTAAGTTTATTATCTATATTGCCACCCAGGTCTCCACCTCCTCCTGTGTTTTCCGTGTCATTTAGCTGTATTACTGTCACCTCCATCAACCAGGCTAGAAATCAGGTAGTCTTCCTAGATTATTATCTAACCTAAAATCAAACCTCTCACCAATCCTGACAATTCTACTTGATAAGAAGTTTTCAAATCTGTCTGCTTTTGTCTCTGACAATTTCCTTATTCTAGATCTTTATCCTCTTTGCCTGGCCTGTTGCAGCCCCCAGCCTAACTGGGCCTCCAGCTGCCTCCCCCTTGACTTCATCCTAGTCACCGTTGCCAAACTGATCTTGTGACTCTTTTGCCTAAAACTTTTAAATGGGTAAATACCTACAGGATAAAATCCAACTTCCTTAATATGATATAGCAGAGATTAAAAATGTGTGTGTTTTCTTTTCTGCTGTTCTAGGATGCCTTTGCGTATTTCACTCCCTGTTCACCCCAGGAGTATAAATCACGTTCTTGGCTTAGAGAGTAATCACACTTCAACCTCTTTCAGGTGAAGTAATCAGACCTGTTCTGTTGCAAGGGTCTGAGACGCCCCGAGAGCAGTCAGCGTCTTCAGCCTGGAAGGGGGTATGGAAATAAGACCTTCGGTGTCTAATGGTTTAAAAAGGAGAAGCAAAGCTGACTTGCCTCTCTGGGCATGTGACTCATCTCCTGCTGAGCTGGACATGGACCTTCACCTGAGGCCCTAAGCCTTGAGGTTTACATGGAAAGATGAATACCAAATGCCAATAGCCTAGAAAAATATGCAAAAGAAGGCTGTGAGGGGTTCTTGCTTGAGAGGAAACTGGAGGTCATGGTAAGCGAATCAAGTTGGGACTGGGGTAGGAATAGACTCACCATCACCATCAAAATAAAAAAAAGAAAGAAAGAAAAGAAAAAAAGAGAAAAAAACAGTGGAAATGAATAGAGAAAATAGAGAATCCAGAAATGGCTCACAGCACATGTGAGAATTTAATGTATGGCCATGGGAGTAGCTGAAATCAGGGAGGAAAGGCTATCTATTACAAAATAAAATAATTTCACGCCCCTGTTTTATATAAGATATAAAAATTAATTCAAGATAGATCAAAACTTAAATGTAAAAAACTACATATTAATATATAAATTCTATGAGAAAATCTAGGAGACTACATGTAAGAGGCAGAGGAGTTTCCGTTATCAAATACCAGAAACCAGACACTATTAAAAAGAGAAATAGACATATTTGACTACTTGAAACCCCAAAATGTCATGTGACAAAAGATATAATTAAAAATGATCAGTTGGGTCTGGTGGCTCACACCTGTAATCCCAGCAATTTGGGAGGCTGAGGTGGGAGGATCATTTGAGGCCAGGAGTTTGAGACCAGCCTGGCCAACATGGTGAGACCCTGTCTCTTTAAAAAAAAAAAAAGTCAATGAAAAAGTCAAATGAAAATTGATAGACTTAAATATACCATAAATACTGGTAATATTCAAAACACTCCTACAAACTGATCCAAAAGAGTAAACAACCTCATCAAGAATAATTAGCAAACATTATAAAAAGGTAGTTCACAATGAGGCGAAGGTTCATGCCTGTAATCACGGCACTTTGGGAGGCTGAGGTGGAAGAATCACTTGAGGCCAGTAGTTCAAGACCAGTCTGGGCAACATAGTGAAACCTCGTCTCTACAAAAAAATTTTAAAAAGTTAGCTGGGCATGGTGGCACATGCCTGTAGTTCCAATCACTTGAGCCCTGGAGTTCAAGATTACAGTGAGCTATGACGGCACTACTGCACTCTAGCCTGGGTGACAGAGTGAGACCCTGTTTCTAAAAAATAATAATAATAAAAGAAAAAAAATTAAAGAATTGGAAAAATTCATCTTTTGACTAGGCACGTTGGCTCATGACTATAATTCCAGCACTTTGGGAGGCCTGAGGTCAGCAGTTCGAGACCAGCCTGGCCAACATGGCAAAACCCCGGGCTACTAAAAATACAAAAATTAGTTGGGCGTAGTGGCGGACTCCTATAGTCCCAGCTACTCAGGAGGTTGAGGCAGGAGAATCTCTTGAACCTGGGAGGTAGAGGTTGCAGTGAGCCAAGACTGGGTTATTGCAGTCCAGCCTGGGTGACAGTGAGACTCTGTCTTAAAAAAAAAAAAATTATCTTTTTCCACAAAGCTTCTCCTGTATACTTCCAGTGTGTTAGTTACCCCCTCCTTTGCATTGTCTCTAAAGTGTGGACAGAGTTGTATATTCACACTTATGACACACTAAAAATCTGTAATTTAAAAATGTCCACAGCTGTGCCTTGTAGATTGTGGCCACTGTGATGACAGGAATTGTGTCTTATTTATCTTCACATTCCATCATCACGGTGGACATTGTCCAAGGGCTGCAGCAACCAAGTACCACAAACAAAGTGGCTCGAAACAACTGAAACATATTGCTTCACAGTTCTAGAGGCTACAAATCCAAAATGAAGTTGTTGGGAGGGACGTGTTCTCTCTAAAGGTTCCAGGGGAGAATCCCTCCTTGCCTTTTCCAGCTTCCAGGGGACGCCTGAAATCCTTGGTGTTCCTCCACATTCTAATCTCTGCCTCTGTCTCCACATGGGGTTTCCCTGTGTGTATTTCTCTATGTGTTCAAATCTCTCTCTTCTCATAAGTCTGTATATTTCTACCAGTCAAGATTGACTAAGCTTCATTTCCTACAGTTTGGTTAACGAAAACAATCGCCATGTGGAATATTACTTTTTGAACTGAAGGTGCTTCTCTGGTCTGCTGGGTCTCCTAGACGTAGTGCCTCTTCCCTGATTTCAGAATGTGTGTTCTAGTCCTGAATAATCCTAATTAGGATTGAATAAGGCCCACCCTAATACAGCATGACCTCAGTTTAACTTGAATACACCCGCAAATTTAAGGTCAGGCACGGTGGCTCGTACCTGTAATTCCAGCAATTTGAGAGGCCGAGGTGGGTGGATTGCTTGAGCCCAGGGGTGTGAGACCAGTCTGGGCAACATGGCAAAACCCTGTCTCTACAAAAAATACAAAGGCCGGGCGCGGTGGCTCACGCCTGTAATCCCAACACTTTGGGAGACCGAGGCGGGTGGATCATGAGGTCAGGAGTTCGAGATCATCCTGGCTAACATGTTGAAACCCCATCTCTACTAAAAGTACAAAAGAAAAAAGAAAAATTAGCCCGGTGTGGAGAATGGCGTGAACCCAGGAGGAGGAGCTTGCAGTGAGCCGAGATCTGGCCACTGCACTCCAGCCTGGGCGACAGAGCAAGACTCCATCTCAAAAAAAAAAAAAAAAAAAGACCAAAAATCAGCGGGACGTGATGGCACGTGCCTGTAGTCCCAGCCACTTGGGATGCTGAGGTGGGAGGATCCCCTGAGTCTGGGGAGCATGATGCTGCAATGAGCCATGCTTGTGCCACTGCACTCCAGCATGAGTGACAGAGGGAGACCCTGTCTCAAAAAAAAAAAAAGAAAAAAGAAAAATTTATAGAACTTGTAACAAGCTATAAAATTTTAGTGATCTAAGAGAAAGTATACTAAAAGCAAAATGTACACCAATTATGTAGCCAACAATTCATGTCAATTACAGGGAGTGAAGTAATAATAATAAAATAAGTAGGCTGGGCCCGGTGGCTCACACCTGTAATCCTAGCACTTTGGGAGGCCGAGGCGGGTGAATCACCTGAGGTCAGGAGTTTGCGACGAGTCTGGACAACATGGTGAAACCCCGTCTCTACTAAAAATACAAAAAATTAGCTGGGCATGGTGGTGGGCACCTGTAATCCCAGCTACTTGGGAGGCTGAGGCAGGAGAATTGCTTGAACCCAGGAGGTGGAGGTTGAGGTGAGCTGAGATCGCGCCATGGCACTCCAGGCTGGGTGACAGACTGAGACTCTGTCTCGAAAAATATATATAGATAATAAAATAAAATAAAATAAGTAAATATGGGGGTTATGAGAGATGAAATAGAAGATCTCATTTCTTTTGACATTTCCTTATCCAGATTACGGAAACTCAAATAAAATAAAATTCCCGCTTTACACCGTTTGTACATTAATTACATTTAGAAATAAATGACTCACCACAGGTTGAAAGTGCAAAGATTAGGATTATTCAGGACTAGAACACACATTCTCAAATCATGGAAGGGTCACTATGTCTAGGGGACCCAGCAGACCAGAGAAGTGCCTTTGATACAAAAAATAAATACCACATTAACCAAACTGCAGGAAATGAAGCTGCATCCATCTTGACTGGTAGGAATATATAGACTTTAGTGTGAGAAAGCTTTGAAGGGGACTTGAGTTTTTAAAAAATTGAGAAACTCTCATCAGGAAGAAGAGACAATGGTGTAATTCAGAAAGGTGAACTGTAAAACAATTCAATATTTTCATAGAAAGAATGAAAGCCCGATTCTTCTTTGGGTCTGAAAAAAAGCATTTTGACAAATACTGGCTGGGCGGTGGGAGGGTCCCCTTTCTGGCTCCAAACCAAAGAAGGGTTTTCTTCACTCCGTCTCTGGCCCAGAGACTATGGTTAGAGCCTTCTGGGTTTAGTCATTTACAGAATAGTGACTGTTCTTGCAGGCCCCAAGGTTCAAAGGTTGATGCATAAACCCAAAGTGAGTAAATGGCCTTGGTTTCTGATCTTGGAGATTTGAAGCAGGGCTCTCTGTCTCTACCCCTGAGAGTCTTGGGCCAGGTTGAAATGAATTCCAGACCAAAGTCGATGCTATCATCCATGTTTTTGTTAATTAATTCAATTAATAAGTGGTACATGACTGGTAATAATTGGACAGTTGCAAAGGCTCAGATACAGCCCACAGGTGTCCCTGTAACCCAGAAAATCCCTACATACAGAAAGGGATTTGTCTTGTTCTGCACCAGCTATATTGAATTCTGAATGGGTGGTTCTGCAGGAAGTAATTTAAGCTGTAAGACTATCTGAGCCTTCGTAGGTAATATAGCTGTAGAACATATAGCAATTGAGATTCTCACATTAGATAACTGGGCCAAGGTCCAGAGACCAGCTCGTAGGAGAGAGATGGCTGATATCCAGGTGTTCTTGTCCCCAAGAATGGACTCTGAGCATTCCAATTCTGGCCCCATCTTGGGCAACTGCTATAGGGTTAAAGTTACAGGAGTTTTTTCTTTTCATGGGGACAGTTCTAACATTTATTTTCTAGAAGAATTAGGTAGTAACTTATAGTATCCTGAACAATGTTCTGCAAAAGCAACCAGTGCTATAAAAAAAAGATCAGCAATAAGGAAGAATTAAGAAGTAGATTAAACTTCTGTTACTTTTATCAGGGTGCAAAATCTTCCCCAGAGGCCCCAGTAGTATTCCTTCTGTATCTCATTGGCCAGAGTTTGGTCACATGTGCACTCCTAGATCAATCACTGACAAAGGTGTAGACTACTATGACTCGCTTGAGAACAATCAAATTGATTCCCTGGAGCTGGGGAAGGGTTCTGCTTTGCCTTACCACATTGCTGCACTCCCAGTACCTGAATAACAGCAGGGCTCTGTAGGCAAGGAAGACTTTGGATGGGTAGCAACAGAATGGACCGCAACAACACTGAAAAAGAAAAAAAGCAGAAAATAGGGGACCATTTAATTCAGGTATCTGTACCTGACTCTTTATGTAACAGGACAAATACAAATTTGTCCCCATCTTGCCAAAGTAGACATGAATGGGCAGTAAAAACTCTTCTCTAGGTCCATGTATGCTGCAAGTAGCAGGCCCCATCATCAACTCTGAGGTCAAGCGGCCAACAGTAACATATGGTCGGTTCCTAGAGCTGGCTGAAAGTCTCAAACTTAAATCCTTTACTGGTTTTTCTCAGAATTTGTCTGGTTTGATAAATTGTAAAACAGCACAGAAGGCAGAAAAAGAACTTGAGAAATCAAGGAGATGTTGGCCAGTGCAGTGGCTCACGCCTGTAATCCCAGCACTTTGGGAAGCTGAGGTGGGCAGATTGTTTGAGGCCAGAAGTTTGAGACCTGCCTGGCCAACATGGCGAACCTCCGCCTTTACAAAAAACACAAAAATTAGCTGGGCATGGTGGTGGTGGGCGCCTGTAATTCCAGCTTCTTGGGAGGCTGAGGCATGAGAATTTCTTGAACCCAGCAGGCAGACGTTGCAATGAGCTGAGATCGCGCCACTACACTTGAGCCTGGGAGGCAGGGAGAGAATCTGTTTCAAAGAAAGAAGAAGAAAAAAAAAAGTCAAGGTGCTATCACACCAACATCAGAATCAGAAAGGACAAAGCAAACTTAGTAAATGTTGAACAAAACTTTGAAACTTAATAACTGTGAATGGCCAAATGCTACTCAACTATGAGTGACAGAAATAAAATAAAGCAAAAGACACTGCTACAGAGGCTAAAAACTTAGGCTATGTTGAGTGCTGGTGATTAGTTCTATTTTCTTTTTATAACAGACAGGGTCTCACTATGTTGCCCAGACTGGCCTCAAACTACTGGGCTCAAGCATTCCTGCCCCCCGCTCATTCTATTTTTGAACATAAAGATGTATGTGTGAGATATATAATTTTGTTAACAGAAATTCAATTTCTCTTGCCTCCACTAAAATAACAACAAATATTTACTGAACATTGCTTTAAAGAAGTGGCCTATTACTACCCTGCCTAGAGCACCTGGTCTTGTTCTATCAGTGTGGCAGTGGGGTGCAAGAGACGGGCTTTGGCACTCAGGAAGCTGGCCTGGAATACAGGCTGTGAACTTGAACGAGTCCTCAGTCTTGTTAATTCTCAAATCCTCAGTTGCAAAATGGAAGCAACCTCTCTCAGAGTCCTTCTGTTCTTGATTTGCAGTAGGTCCTCAAGACATGGTAGTTATCTTTAAGTTTGTCGGGAGCAGTGGTTTTGAATGTGTGGTCCCGGACCAGCAGCATCGGCATAGCTAGGATGCCCTGCTGCACATTCTGGGGCTCCACCCCAGACCACTGAATCAGAGACCCTGGAAGGGAGGTTTTTCACAGGCCCTCCTGGGATTCTGACATGTACTCAGGTTTGAGAACTACTGGTGAGGAACATGGGCAATAAACCAGACCACGAAGGGTTCAAATCATCTTGCCTTCCCACTCTCTGGGTAAACTTGAGAAAGTTATCCAACTTCCCCATGCCTCAATTTCCCCATCTGCCCAATGAGGGTAATAGTTATATCTAACTCATAGCGCTGCTATGAGGATTGAATGAGATAATACACATAATGGACTTTAAATGGGACCTAGCACACAGAAGGTGTTTAATAGATGACAGCTGGTATAATTAATCATTAGTAGTTTCATTGTTGTTCTTGTTCTGCTATAAACGTTTCCAGGGCAAAGGCTAGTCGGGTGAGGTGGCGGGCACAATGTTTTGACATCCCTAAACCTTCCTCCTGTTCTCTAGCTTCTGCTCTACTCCCACCCAAACTGGTTTGAGGAAACTTGGGAATGCTAAGATGTAAAAAAGTCAGTCTTTGCCAAGACATTGCTAAGTCTTGTCGTGTTGAGACATCCAGTGTGCTGCTTAAATCACATCTGAACGGTTTATTGTTGTGCATCATGGGATTTAACAAGGCTGAACTGGTTCTCATTAGCTTAATCTTATTTTTAAAATACTAATGGTTTTTTTTTTTTCTTTTTTAAATTTAAGAGGTAATTCATTGAAAGGATAAATACTGCCTGATTCCACTTATGTGTGGTACCTAGAGTAAACTTCACAGAGACAGAGAGTAAAACGGTTGTTGCTGGGGTTTGGGGGAATGGAGGATGGGGAGTTATTGCTTAATGGGTGCAGAGTTTCAGCTTGAGAAGATGAAAACCGTTCTGGAGATGGGTGGTGGTGACAGTTGCACAACCATGTGAATGTACCTAATGCCACTGAATCGTACCCTTAAAAATGGTTAAAATGGGCCAGGTGTGGTGGCTCACGCCTGTAATCTCAGCACTTTGGGAGGCTGAGGTGGGCAGACCACCTGAGGTCAGGGGTTCGAGACCAGCCTGGCCAACATGGAGAAACCCTGTCTCTACTAAAAATACAAAAAAAAAAAAAAAAAAAAAAATTTAGCTGGGAGTGGTGGTGCAGGCCTGTAATCTCAGCTACTTGGGAGGCTGACGCAGGAGAATCGCTTGAACACAGGAGGCAGAGGTTGCACTGAGCCAAGATTGTGCCACTGCACTTCAGCCTGGGCCACAGAGGGTAATTCCGTCTCAAAAAAAAAAAAAAAAAAAAAAAAAAAGGGTTAAATTGGGCCGGACATGGTGGCTCATGTCTATAATCCCAGTACTTTGGGAAGCCGAGGCAGGCAGATCACCTGAGGTCAGGAGTTTGAGACCAGCCTGGCCAACATGGTGAAATCCTGTCTCTACTAAAAATACAAAAATTAACTAGGTGTGGTGGCACACACCTGCAATCCCAGCTACTTGGGAGGCTGAGGCAGGAGAATTGCTTGAACCCGGGAGGTGGAGCCTGTAGTGAGCCAAGATTACACCATTGCACTCCAGCCTGGGCAACAGAGCAAGACAGCATCTTAAAAAAAAAAAAAAAAAGGTTAAAATGGTAAATTTTATGCAATATATATTTTAGCACAATAAAAAAATGAAAAAAAAGTAATTAATAGAAAGATAAAACCTGGGTTTGGAAGCATAGAATATGAAGGAAGTGTTTTTATAAAGAGTCTCATAATTCTGGGGTGCAGGCAATATTCTACTCTTTGACCCGGATGGTGGTTACGTAGGTGTTGATTTTGTAATATTCCATTAGGTTCTTCATTTATGCCATTTTATGTCTCTGTTATATTTCACAATATGAAGCTGGAACCATGTTTGGGAATGATAAACACTTAAAAATAATTGGTCATGTGCCTATGAATCTATCCAGAGAGAATCACTATCAATGATTTTGGGTATCTTCTTTCTTTTTTCCTCTGCATATCTCTATGCGTTTGTTATTCACTCATTTATTCAACCAATATTTACAGAGCACTATTTTGGGTTCTGGGTGATGTTAGTTCTCTATTGCTGAGTAACAAATTACCCTAAAACTTAGCAGCTTAAATCAACAAACATTTATCACCTTACAATTTCTGTGGGTCAGGCACAGCTTGCGTGGATGCCTCTGATTTTTGAGCTCTCAGGAGGCTGTAGTCACCATGGGTCATGGTCTAATTTGAAGACTCAGTTAGAAGAGGAGCTACTCCAAACTCACCCGCCTTTTGGTTGTTGGACTGAGGACCTCAGTTCCTTGCTATCTTTTGGCTGGAGGCTTCCTTCAGCTGCTTGTTACCTGGAAGTCTTTACAGGGTTACTAGTCTCCTGACTTCTGCTGTTGCAATCCTAGAATCTATTCTCAACCCAGAGATGCTGTTAAATATAAACCAGGTGTTAGAGACCAAATTGTGACCCCCTCCCCCAAATTCATATGTTGAAGCCCTAACTCCCAGTACCTCAGAATGTGACTATAGTTGGAGATAAGAACTTTAAAGAGGTAATTAAGATTAAATGAAGGTCTGGCATGGGCTCATGCCTGTAAGCACTTTGGGAGGCAGAGGCAGTCGGATCACTTGAGGTGAGGAGTTTGAGACCAGCCTGGCCAACATGGCGAAACCCTGTCTCTACTAAAAATTAAAAAAAATTTAAAAAAATAAAATAGCCGGATGTGGTGGTGGACACATAGTCCCAGCTACTCAGCAGGCTGAGGCAGGAGAATCGCTTGAACCCTGGAGGCGGAAGTAGCAATGAGCCAAGATCGTGCCACTGCACTCCAGTCTGGGTGACAAAGTAAGATTCTGTCTCAAAAAAAAAAAAAAAAAAAAAATTAAGTGAGGTCCAAGCAGTTGGGCCCTAATCCAATAGGACTTGTGTCCTTATAAGAAGACGAAGGGACACCAGGGATTCGTGTGCACTCAGGAAAGGCCATTAGAGGCAGAGCAAGGAGGCAAATAGAGTCTGCAGGTCAAAGAGAGAGGCCTCAGAAGAAATGGACCCTTCTGACACCTTCATCTTAGACTTCAGAACTGCAAGAAAATACATTTCTGTTGTTTAAGCCACCCAGCATGTGGTATTTTGTTACGGCAGCCAGAGCAAATGAATACATTAGATTACACCATCCTCTCTCAAAAACCCTCAGTGGCTTCCCATTTTATTCCTTGCTAAACTTGAAGTTCTTTAATAAGTTCTTCGAAGTTAAAGTTGAATGACCTTCAGGGCACTAGGCCATCTAGCCCCACTCCCTTCCCCTAACCTTATCTCCTGCTGCTCTGGATCATTTGGTTCTAGCCATGCAACTGTGAAAGGAAAATAAAACTTAGGACGCCAACTCATTCTACCAAAGGAAAAAATTGAACTGAAAGTTGAATCATGCGAGAAGCTGCCTTTCCTGTTGTTCCTAAGCAGATAGCAACAGATAAAAGGCCAGGTATCTCCACAGGTCTGCTCACTTTACCTTGAAGTGCCAACTTACTGAGGCTGAGATGAATACACAATTGGCCATTCCCCTGCCCTGCTCCTTTTCTCTTGCGACAGGTGGATTCAGTAACGTGACCATACCCATCCTCTTTCCCCTCCAGCCTACTTTTCCCCTTTAAATATGAAGCCCTCAAAATCATCTCTGGAAAAAGGCATGGAGCACAGACTGTGCCTGCAATTTTGTGTTCCTTTTTTTCAGGCATGTCCTTAATCCTGGCAAAATAAATCTCTAAATGGACTGAGACCTGTCTGATACTTTTTGGTTTACACAACCTCCACATGTTTGCCTCAGGGCCTTTGCGCTGGCATCTCTGCTGAGAAGCCCTTTTCCCAAATACCCACCTGGCTCACTCTCTCACCTCTTTCAGGCACTCACTCATTCCCGGGCACCCTATCTAAAAGAGCACCCCCGCTCCCCAACCCTAATGCCTTCCTCTGTCTGGCATTTTTTTTTTTTTTTTTTTTTGGCAAGATCTCACTTTGTTGCCCAGACTGGATTGTGCCCAGTGGCACAATCATGGCTCGCTGCAGCCTTGACCTTTTGGGCTCAAGTGATCTTCCCACCTCAGCCCCCAAGTAGCTGAGACTACAGGCCTGTGCCACCATGCCCGGCTAATTCTTTTTTGTAGAGATGGGGTTTCACTATGTTGCCCAGGCTGGTTATCATTATTATTATTTTTTAGCACTTATCATCCATCTAACATACAATGTATTTTACTATTTATTTTTCACTGTCTGCCTCTTGCACTAGAATGACTTTTCCAGGAGGGTGGGATTTGTGTCTGCTTTTTCACTGTAGATGCCCCAGGGTCTCAATAGTGTCTTGCACAAAATACATAAAGTCTGCAAGTCAAAGAGAGAGGCCTCAGAAGAAATGGACCCTTCTGAAACCTTGATTTCAGAACCATGAAAAAATAAATATCTGTTGTTTAAGCCACCTAGCATGTGGTGTTTTGTTATGGAAGCCAGAGCAAACCAATGCATTACATTACACCGTCGTCTCTCAAAAACCGTCAGTGGCTTCCCACTTCACTCCTTGTTAATGTTGCAGTTCCTTAATCAATTCTTTGAACTTTCTTTTTGCATAAATGAATACATGATTTGACAGGTAAATTTGTTTTGAAATTTAAATGTATTTAATCATCAATGATGCAGACCATTTTTTCCAAAAATGTTTTAGTAATTTTACTCTAGGTTTTGTCTATTCATGTTCTTCAGTTATTTTAAAAGTTAGGGTCCAGGCCAGGCATGGTGGTTCATACCTGTAATCCTAGCATTTTGGGAGACTGAGATGGGAGGATCACTTGAGGCCAACAGTCAAAGATTAGCCTGGGCAACATAGTGAGACCCCCATCTCTACAAAAAATGTAGAAAATGGGCCAAGTGTGGTGGCACATGCCGTTAATCCTATTTGGGAGGCTGAGGCGGGAGCATTGCTTGAGTCCAGGAGTTCAATTGCACCACTGCGCTCCAGCCTGGGTAGCAGAGCAAGGCCTTGTCTCTTAAACAAACAAACAAAAAAAAGTTAGGGTCCAAAGATAATGCTTTCTCTATCTTGCTACTGCCTCTCCTTCAAACATTACTAACTAGTATTAGTTATATATTAAAAAGATTAAACCCTCTCTCTGCTGTATTTTATAACATAATATTTTTAGTTTGTGGTTAGCCTTTGTATGATTTTTTTTTACAACAAAATAATTTATATTTTTTATGTATTTAAATTTACTGTGAGTACTTAGTTTCTAAGGGGAGGTTGGTCTTAAAGCAGCAGCTTTTAATAATTCTGTCAATTTCCCAGGAAATCTCCTGGTATTTTATTTCCAGAGACCCCTCTGATACTCATTCATCTGAAACTCATTCACTTGGGACAGGTGACAGTAAGCTGTTTCTCTATAAGGAGTGCAATTTATTTATTTATTTATTTTTAAAGAATTTTGGGGGGGCTTTCTGGTAAAAACAGGAAAGCCTGCCAGACAAATTCTAGAAGAGCTGTAACACAAGGAGTGTGAGTTTTTATAGCGGTAACTACACATGGATTCTACCCTCATGAAATTGTAGTTGTCAGCAAACAGTTTAGGATTTTTTTATTGGTGTCATCCAGGGCCCAGTCCCACTGGATTGGCCTTGGGTTATATGGCTGATGGTCTATTGCAGCAGCAATGTACAGGGCTGTCTCATTTCCTATGCTGCCTCCCATCCATCCTTCTATGCCAGTCACCAAATTAGTAGCCTCTTCTCTAATCCCATAGGGCCTGCTGGCCTCTGGCAGCAAGATAAGGAAACTCAAGCACAAAAATGTTTAAGCAATGTTCTAAAATTTACATGCTGAGTAAGACAGCAATATTCAAAACATTTAAAACTAGCAAGATGTTGCTAGGAAACAGAATAGATACACACACATACACACAGAAAAAAGACAAAAAACCTGACCAATCAGAACAGACACCAGTATGAGCTCTAACCAGTCAGAAGAGAGGCCAGCTGTGAATGACCAGTATGGTCTCATTACCAAGAACAGGCTTTATTCCAGGAGCCTGGCAGCCTCTATTCTTGGATGCATCCCACTATACTGTCTCATCACGAGGCTTCACAGCAGAGCAGCCTGGTAGCCCATTTCAAGCCCTCCTGTGCCATTCAGGAATCTCTTCCTGTTCCACCTAAGCCTTCGGCAAAGCTGAAATAAATGACTCACCACAGGTTGAAAGGTTGATACTCACCTCTGTGTATAGCAGAGTCATGAAGGTGAGAGGGAAGAGTGAAGCTGGGCACACATTGAAAAGATGCAGTGTTAGGAGCATTTAGGGTAATCCACCACCTGGAGAAAAGTTACGAGAAGGCAAGACCAATCCACGAAGCAACTGGGAACAGCCATTTATACAAGGAGTCACAGTAATTCAGCATTCCCCAAGAGCTTGATAAATCTTTGTTAGGGAAATAGATTTCCGGCAAATATATAGAATGTGGTTTCAAGATATTATCATTATTATTATGTTATTAAAGGAATGGGTGAGCCTGGAAGAGTAAAATGTTAGGAATGCTTAGCATAAACACATTGAAAAGCCAGGGGAAGGTTTAAGAACATCATCTTCGGCAGGGCACGGTGGCTCACGCCTGTAATCCCAGCGCTTTGGGAGGCCGAGGTGGGCGGATCACGAGGTCAGGAGATTGAGACCATCCTGGCTAACACGGTGAAACCCCGTCTCTACTGAAAATACAAAAAATTAACCGGACGTGGTTGCGGGCGCCTGTAGTCCCAGCTACTCGGGAGGCTGAGGCAGGAGAATGGCATGAACCTGGGAGGCGGGGCTTGCAGTGAGCCGAGATTGCGCCACTGCACTCCAGCCTGGGTGGCAGAGCGAGACTCTGCCTCAAAAAAAAAAAAATCATCTTCAGAGTCAGACAGACCTCTAGGTGTGGGTCTGACATTTACAAATTAAGTGACCCAAATCAAGCTTCCTCCCATAAATCTCCTTAATCTGTACAATGGGTATAATAATGGTGTCTGCTGCCATTTAGGCTAGCTCTCGTGAGGGCTGACAAGAATAACACGTATGTCCAGTGGCTGGGCACAGTGAATGGAATGTTCAGTCAATGTTGGGCACTGCTGCACAGAGCAATGACATCACTACCGTCATCATCATCATGATCTCTGAAGCATTCTTAAGTGCGTAAAAATGTACTCACAAAATGAACCTTGCAGCAAGGTGGCCAAAAAGAAGCTTCCAGTGATCATCCTGTTGGCAGGAACACCAAAGTGAACAACTATCCACACAAAAAAGTACCTTCCTAAGAACCAAACATCAGATGAGCAATCATATGTTAAGGAAATCACATCATGTTAAGGAAAGAGGCACTGAAAAGGGTAATAAAGACATTCTTGAATCATTTACACCACCCACCCCCATCCGCTGGCGGCAGCTGCTTGGTGCAGAGGATCTGTGCCTGGGGGAGGACACAGCAGTAATTATGGGACTTTGCATTGGCACTCATTGCTGCCCTGTCACAGCAAAAAGAAACAAGGGGCAGAACTCTGCTGGTGCCCACAGGGGAGCATTGAGACCAGCCCTAGGCAGAGGCAAATCATCTATCCCAGTGGTAGGAACCTGAGCTCCAGCAAACCCTGCCACCCCAGGCTGAAGTGCCCTGGGGTCCTAAATAAACTTGCAGTGCAGGCCACAGGGACTGCAATTCCTGGGCAAGTCCTCCTGCTGTGCAGGGCTGGGAGTCAGTGAACTTGGGATGCACATGACCTAGTGAGACACCAGCTGGGGCAGCCAAGGTAGCGCTTCCATCACCCCTCCCCCAACCCCAGCAGCACAGCTCACAGGTTCAAGATGGATCCTTCCCCCTGCTTGAGGAGAGGGGAGAGGAAAGAGGACTTAGTCTTGCAACATGGATACCAGCTCAGCCGCAGTCCAGAGGACGCCAGGCAGAGTACTGAGGACCCCATTCCAGGCCCTAGCCCCCAGACAACATTTCCAGACACACCCTGGGCCAGAAGGGAACCCACTACCTTGAATGGAAGGACTCAGTTCTGGCAGAATTCATCACCTGCTGGCTGTAGAGCCCTTGGACCCTGAGTAATCAGCAGTGGTAGCCAGACAGGTCTCATCACAGGCCTGCGGGGAGACTCAGAGCCATTCTGGCTTCAGGGGAGACCTAGCTCATTCCCAACTGTGGTAGCCACAGGGAGAGACCCCTTCTGCTTCAGGAAAGGAGAAGGAAACATAAAAGTGACTTTGTCTTGACACTTAAGTACCAGCTCAGTCACAGTAGGATAGAGCACCAAGTAGGTGCTTCTAGGCACCCAATTCCAGGCCTTGGCTCCTGGGTGGCACTTACGGACCTGCCTTGGGCCAGAGGGGAACCCACTGAACTGAAAGGAGAGACTCAGGACTGGCAGCATTCACCACAAGCTGCCTGAAGAACCCTTGGGCTGGCTGGGCACGGTGGCTCACGCCTGTAATCCCAGCACTTTGGGAGGCCGAGGCGGGCAGATTGCCTGAGGTCAGGAGTTCAAGACTAGCCTGGCCAACATGGTGAGACCCCGTCTCTACTAAAAATACAAAAATTAGCTGGGTGTGGTGATGCAAGCCTATAGTCCCAGCTACTTGGGAGGCTGAGGCAGGAGAATTGCTTGAACCTGGGAGGCAGAGGCTTCAGTGAGCTGAGATCACGTCACTACACTCCAGCCTGGGCGACAGAGCAAGACTCCATCTCACCAAAAAAAAAAAAAAAAAAAAAAAGAATCCTTGGACCTTGAGTGAACATTGGTGGTAGCCAGGCAGCACTTGCCATGGGTCTGGGGAGGCGGCAGCCATGGGGAGAGACTCCTCTGCTTGAGGAAAGGGAAGGGAAGAGTGAGAAGGACTTTGTTCTGTGGCTTGGTTACTACCTCAGCTGCAGTAGAATAGAGTACCAGGTAGATTCCTCAGGTTCCCAACTTCAAGCCCTGGCTCTTGGATAGCATCCACCTGGGGCCGAGGGGAACTCGCCACCTTGAAGGGAAGAACACAAGCCTTGCTGGATTTGCCGTATTCTGATTGTAGAGATCTTGGGCTTTGAGGAACAGAGGCAGTAGCCAGGCAGTGGTCACTGTGGGCCTTGGGCAAGACCCAGTGCTGTGCTGGCTTTGAGTCTGACCCAGCACAGCCCCAGTGGTGGTGGCCAGAGGGGTGCTTGTATCACACCTCCCCCATCTCCAGGAAACTGAGCACAGAGAAAAAGACTCCATTTTTTTGGGAGGAAGGTAAGAGAAAAGAACAAGAATCTCTGCCTAGTAATCCAGGGAATTCTCCCAGATCTTACCCAAGACCACCAAGGTGGTACCTCATCCAGTCTGCAAGAGCCATAGCATTACTGAGTGTGGACTGCCCACTAAAGCAGATATGACTGCAGTGACCAAAGACTTGGACCACAGCACCCAAGACCCTTCAAATACCTGGAAAGCCTTCTGAAGAAGGACGGGTACAAATAAGCCCAGACTGTGAAGACTACAATACATACCTCACTCTTCAATGCCCCGACATCAATGAACATTCACAAGCATCAAGATCATCCAGGAAAACATGACTTTACCAAATGAACTAAATAAGACACCAGAGATTAATGCCGGAGACAGAGATGTGTGACCTTTTAGACAGAGAATTCAGAAGAGCCGTGTTGAGGAAGCTCAACTAAATCCAAGATAACGCAGAGAACAAATTCACAATCCTATCAGATAAGTTTAACAAATAAGTTAACATAACTGGAAAGAGTCAAGCAGAAATTCTGGAGCTGAAAAATGCAATTGACATGTGGAAGAATGCATCAGAGACTCTTAATAGCAGAATTTGTCAAGCAGAAGAAAGAATTAGTGAGCCTGAAGACAGGCTATTTGAAAATACAGTCAGAGGAAACAAAAAAAAAGAAAAAAAAACAATGAAGCATGCTCACAAGAACTAGAAAATAGGCCCAAATGGGCAAAACTAAGTTATTGGCCTTAAAGAGGAAGCAGAGAGAGAGATTAGGGTAGAAAGTTTATTCAAATAATTAACAAAACAGAATGTCCCAAACCTAGAGGAAAATATCAATATTCAAGTACAAGAAGGTTATAGAATACCAAGCAGATTTAACAATAAGAAGGCTACATCAAGGCATCTAATAATCAAATTCCTGAAGGTCAAGGATAAAGAAAGGATCCAAAATGCAGCCAGAGAAAATAAATAATAATATACAAAGAAACTCCAATACATCTGGCTATAGACTCTCAGTGGAAGCTTCACAGGCCAGGAGAGAGTGGCATGACACATTTAAAATGCTGAAGGAGAGCCAGGCACAGTGGCTCACACCTGTAATCCCAGCTTTTTGGGAGGCTAAGGCTGGTGGAACACTCGAGGTCAGGAGTTCGAGGCTAGCCTGGCCAAGATGGTGAAACCCTGTTTCTACTAAAAATACAAAAATTAGCCAGGTGTGGTGTGCATACTTGTAATACCAGATACTTGGGAGGCTGAGGCAGGAGAGTCACTTGAACCAAGGAGGCAGAGATTACAGTGAATGAGATGGTGCCACTGCACTCCAGCCTGGGTGACAGAGTGAGACTCTGTCTCAAAAAATAAAAATAAAAATAAAGATAAAAATAAAAAAGTAAATAAAGTGCTGAAGGAAAACAAAAACAAAAACTTTTATCCTAGAATAATACATCCAGAAAAAAATATCCTTTAAACATGAAGAACAAATAAAGATTTTCCAAGACAAACAAAAGCTGAGGAATTTAATCAATACCAAACCTGTCCTACAAGACATACTACAAGGAATTCTTCAATATGAAAGGAAAGGATGATGTTAATGAGTAATAAGAAATCATCTAAAATTAGAAAACTCACTGGTAATAGTAAGTACACAGAAAAACACAGTATAACACTGTAACTGTGGTGTGTAAAAACTACTCCTATCTTGAGTAGAAAGACTGAAAGGTGAACCCATCAAAAATAATAACTACAACAACTTTTCAAGAATTAGAAAGTATAACAAGATATAAATAAAAGCAACAAAAAGTTAAAAAGTGGGGGATAAAGTTAAAGTACAGCATCTTTATTAGTTTTATCTTTGTTTATGCAATCAGTGTTAAGTTGTCATCAGTTTAAAATAATGGGTTATAAGATATAATTTATTTGCATGCCTCATGGTAACCTCAAATCAAAAAGCATACAATGAAAAAAAAAAAAAAAATAGGCCTGGAGCATTGGCTCATGCCTGTAATCCCAGCACTTTGGGAGGCTGAGACAGGTGGATCACTTGAGGTCAGAAGTTCAAGACCAGCCTGGCCAACATGGTGAAATCCCATCTCTACTGAAAATACAAAAGTTAGCCAGGCATGGTGGTAGGTGCCTGTAATCCCAGCTACTTGGGAGGCTGACGCACAAGAATTGCTTGAACCTGGGAAGCGGAGGTTGCAGTGAGCTGAGATTGTGCCACTACACTCCAGCCCGAGCAACAGAGTGAGACTCAGTCAAAAAAACAAAAACAAAACAAAACAAAAAAACAAAAACCCAATAAATTAAAACATACCACTTGAGAAAATCACCTTCACTAAAAAGTAGACAGGAAGAATGGAAATAAGGAAAAAAAAAAAAAAAGCCTACAAAACAACCAGAAAACAAGTAACAAAATGACAAGAGTAAGTCCTTACTTATCAATAATAACATCGACAGTAAATGGACTAAACTCTTTAATCAAAAGATAAAGAATGGCTGCAGAGATTAAAACAAAAACAAGACCCAAAGATGTGTTGCCTACAAGAAACACACTTCACCTATAATGACACACGTAGACTGAAAATGAAGGAATGTAAAAAGATATTCTATGCAAATGAACACCAGAAAGAGCAGAGTAGCTGCACTTACATCAGACAAAATAGAGTTCAAGACAAAACTATTCAAAGAGACAAGTTTGTTATATAATGATAAAAGGGTCGATTCAGCAAGAGGATACAATAATTATAAATATCTATGCACCCAAAACTGGAGCACTCAGATATAAGCAAATTATTACCAGACCTAAAGAGAGAAATAGGTCCCAATACAATAATAGCTGGAGACTTCAGCACTCTAGTTAAAGCATTGGACAGATCATCCAGACAGAAAAATCTACAAAAAAACATCAGGGCCGGGCGCAGTGGCTCATGCCTGTAATCCCAGCACTTTGGGAGGCCAAGGTGGGCAGATCACAAGGTCAGGAGATCGAGACCGTCCTGGCTAACACGGTGAAACCCCGTCTCTACTAAAACTACAAAAAATTAGTTGTGCATGGTGGCGGGTGCCTATAATCCCGGCTACTCAGGAGGCTGAGGCAGTAGAATAGTTTGAATCTAGGAGGCAAAGTTGCAGTGAGCTGAGATCACGCCACTGCACTCCAGCCTGGGCAACAGAACGAGACTCTGCCTCAAAAAAAACACAAAAAAACTAAAACAATTGAACTTAGGGAGATAAAGAATAGAGTGATGATTCCCAGAGGCTAGGAAGGGTAGTGAGGATAGAGGGGAGAGGGAATGGGGTGGTTAATGGGTATACAAATATAGTTACATAGAATGAATAAGGTCTAATATTTGATAATACATCAAGTTATTGTACGTTCAAAAACAGCCAAAAGAGTATAATTGGATTGCTTGTAACACAAAGAAAGGATAAATGCTTGAGGTGATGGATATCCCATTCACCCTGATGTGATTGTTGTAAATTGTGTGTCTGTATCAAAATATTTCAGGTACCCTCATAAATATATATGCCCACTATGTATCCACAAAAATAAAAAAATTAAAATTAAAAATAATTTTAAAATATTCACATATACAGAATAAAAACCTAAGTAAGACAGGGTGCAGTGGCTCAGACCCATAATTCCAGTATTTTGGGAGGCCAAGGTGGGAGAATCACTTGAGGCCATGAGTTCAAAAGCAGCCTGAGGAACATAACAAAATCCCCATCTCTAAAAAAATTTAAAAGAAAATTAGCCAGGAGTAGTGGCATGAGACTCTAATCCCAGCTACTCAGAACGCTGAGGGAGTAAGATCACTTGAGCCCAGGAGGTTGAGGCTGCAGTGAGCTATGATTACGCCACTGCACTCCAGCCTGGGCAACAGAGCAAGACCCACTCTCAAACAAAACAAAACAAAACACACAAGTAGGGATGCTTGCATATTTCCTCTTAATTTCCAAATGACAGAGGAATAGAAAGCAATGCTAAAGTAGCCAGGCATGGTGGTGTGTGCCTGTGGTCCTAGCTACTCAGGAGGATGAGGCAGGAGGATCACTTGAGCCCGGGAGGAGGAGGTTGCATGAGCCGAGATCATGCCACTGCACACCAGCCTGGGCAAAGAGTGAGGCTCTGTCTGAAATAAAGAAGGAAAGAAAAAGAAAGGAAGGAAGGAAAAAAGGGAGGAAGGAAGTGAGGAAGGGAGGGAGGGAGGGAGGGAAGAAAGAAATGCTGCCAATCAGGAGTGGGAGAGGCCAAATCAGTGAGTGATGAGAGAGTTGCTGTGGGCAGGGAAATGGGCTGTGACCTCAGGAGATTCCCAAGTAGCTAACCAGGGAAATTATAAAAAGGGGAGAGATTGTTAACGTGGCTTGAGGGAAGAAGAGAAGCCTTTGGGGCAGGGGTTTGATTGTCCACAGATCTGATAAGAGAATTGGGGAACAGGTAAGTAGTGGTCATAAAACAAGGCAGGTGATGAGAAATGCACTGTATAGACTAAGAAGGCACCTCCATCGGTCAAATTTTGTCCTTTGCTTTTTCATTGTCTCTCTGAGAAGTGTAAGGTGGTCACTGAATAGGACCAGTTGATTTCATCCTTTTACATAGTAACTTGATTAACCTTTTTTCTGTGTAATTTTTGTCAGCATTGGTGAGGGGAGGGGAGGGCAGGGGAGGGCAGGGGAGTGGGGGGAGAGAAGGGGAGGGAGGCTCAGTGGGGCTCAGTAAGGTATGTACTCTAATGCCTTGTTGCAGGAAACGTAAATTAGTACAACCTCTTTGGCAAGCAACTTGACAACGTGTCTCAAAACAGCTTAAAAATGCCCATCCTGTTGGGTGCAAACTTTGAAGCAGTATCTTATAGAAATAAATGATCAGAAATGTGACTAATGAAAGGGAGGCCATCAGTATTGTATATATGAGTAACAGAAAGTATAACATATTAAAAAGAAGACTGTAAAGAAACTCATAAAATTTTGAGCAGTTGTTATATCTAAGGAGGGGGATTATGATAAATAATTATTATTATTATTATTATTATTATTATTTTTGAGACGGAGTTTCACTCTTGTTGTCCAGGCTGGAGTGCAGTGGTGTGATCTCGGCTCACTGCAACCTCCATCTCCCAGGTTCAAGTGATTCTCCTGCCTCAGCCTCGTGAGTAGCTGGGATTACAGGCATGTGCCACCATGCCCGGCTAATTTTGTATTTTTAGTACAGACAGGGTTTCTCCATGTTGGCCAGGCTGACCTTGAACTCCTGACCTCAGGTAATCCACCTGCCTAGACCTGCCAAAGTGCTAGGATTATAGACGTGAGCCACCGTGCCCGGCCTAAGAAATTATTGACTTCATTTTATTATTATTATTATTTTTTGAGATGGAGTCTTGCTCTGTCGCCCAGGCTGGAGTGCAATGGCGCGATCTTGGCTCACTGAAACCTCTGTCTCCCAGGTTCAAGCCGTTCTCCTGCCTCAGCCTCCCAACTGGCTGGGACTACAGGCATGCACCACCATGCCCAGCTAATTTTTGGTATTTTTAGTAGAAACACGGTTTCATCATGCTGGCCAGTCTGGTGTCGAACTCTTGACCTCAAGTGATCCGCCCACTTTGGCCTCCCAAAGTGCTGGGATTACAGGCATGAGCCACCATGCCCAGCCTTCATTTTACTTTTAAGATGTTCCTGTTCTGTGAGTTATCAGAAGTAATAAAAATTTTTAAAATGTTTTTCTAAATTTCTCCAATATGTTACTTACAAGAAAAATGTATTTATTTATTTATTTGTTTGTTTGTTTAGAGACAGGGTCTTGCTCTGTCCCCAGCTAGAATGCAGTGGCACAATCATGGCTCACTGCAGCCTCAGCCTCCAAGGCTTAAGAGATCCTCCTGCCTCAGCCTCTCAAGTAGATGGGACCACAGGTGTGTGCCACTACCTCTGGCTAATTAATTTTTTTTTTTTTTTTTTGGTAGAAATAGGGTCTCCTTATGTTGCCGCAAGCTAGTCTCGAACTCCTGGGCTTGAGCAATCCTACTGTCTCGGCCTCCCAAAGTGCTGGGATTATAGGCATCAGCAACTGCCTGACTGAGAAAAATAAATTTAAAAATAAATGGATTTTTAGGGCAGTGAAATATTCTGTATGATACTGTAATAGTGGATACATGCTATTATACATTTGCCCAAACCCACAGAATGTACACCACCAAGAGTGAACTCTGGTGTAAACTGCAGACTTTGGTTGACGATGATCTATCAATGTAGGTTTATGCATTGTAACAGACGGACCCCTCTGGAAGGAGATGTTGATATAGTGGGGACTATGCATGTGTGTGGGGAGGGGCTATGTAAGAACTCTCTGTAGCTTCCTTTCAATTTTGCTGTGAGTGTAAAACTGCTCTTAAAAAATCAGATCTCGCTGGGAGCGGTGACTCATGCCTGTAATCCCAGCATTTTGAGAGGCTGAGGTGGGCACATTGTTTGAGGCCAGGAATTTGAGATCAGCCTGGCCAATACAGCCAAACTCTGTCTCTACTAAAATTACAAAAACTAGCTGGGCATGGTGGCACACAACTGTAGTCCCAGCTATTTTGAGAAGCTGAGGAAGAAGAATCGCTTGAACCCGGGAGACAGAGGTTGCAGTGCGCTGAGATTATATCACTGCACTCCAACCTGGGTGACAGAGCAAGCTCTGTCTCAAAAAAACAAAATAAAATAAAATAAATTTTATTAAAAATGCATTAAATAGGCCAGGTGTGGTGACTCATGCCCATAATCCCATCACTTTGGGAGGCTGAGGTGGGCAGATCACCTGAGGTCAGGGGTTTCAGAACAGCCTGGCCAACATGGCAAAACCCCATCTCTACTAAAAATACAAAAAATAGCCAGGTGTGGTGGTGGCACCTGTAGTCTCAGCTTCTTGGGAGGGTGAGGCAGGAGGATCCCTTGAACCTGGGAGACGGAGGTTGCAGTGAGCCAAGATCACACCACTGCACTCCAGCCTGGGCAACAGAGTGAGACTCCGTCTCAAACAAACAAACAAAAAACAGAAAAGAAGAAAAGAAAAAGTGTCCTAGTGCCCTCAGTTGTATTTATTTTGATTGATGAGAACCTGTTTAGTCTTAGAGACCCAGAAGAGAAGGTGTTTGAACCAACATTTTCTCAGGAAAGGTTCATTCATTGCCAGCTCCTCCTCTGTGTGAAGCACTGTTTTAGGCACTGGGGATGCATCTATGAACAAATCAGGAAGCCTCTCTGCCAGGATGGAGCTTATGTTCTGCGGGGGATGAGTCTCAATAGTCAATAGAGCAATGAAGAACGATGAAGCAGGGCCGTGGAGAAAGAGAGTGATGGGGAGAGGTGTGTGTGCTTCTGTAGACAGAGTGCTTGGGAAAGGACTCTTAGTGAAGAGCTATGTGAACAGAGACCCGAAGGGGGTGGGGGAGTGAGCCGTGTGGCTGTCTTGAGGAAAGGCTTTCTAAGCAGAGGGAACAGCAGACGTGAAGACCCCAATGACAAGCTTGCTGCATGTGATTGAGGCATAGAGAGGAGGCCAGTGTGACTGGAGATGAGGTTGGAGAGCTAGGGGAGGGTTGGACCATGTGCAGTTCTACAGGTCTTTTTTTTTCTTTTCTTTTTTTTAACTAAAAAACAAAAGAACAGCAAAAGTGAGAAGAGTATTGAACTTGGAGTCAGAAATCCTAGCTTTGAGTCCCTATTCCGTCACTGACTAGCTGTGTAATAATCTCAAAAAAGGCATTCTACTATTCTGAGCCTCCATTTTCCCAACTGCAAAATACCAGTGGGCAAGGGAAGACCATAAATGCTGTAACACCTGTGAAAGGTTTCACAGCCTGGAAAATGCTCTCTTTCTGTAAGGGATTGCAACCACTGTGAAAGGATGCAAAATAACCTTTCATAGTCAGTGAACCAAAGCACGAGTCAGCAGAACTCCAAACTTCAATCTCTAGGACCTTTCATCAACAGAGAGACTACCAAAGGAAAACAATAGAGCAGCCAAATGCATGATGACTCTTCGAGGCTGCCCGGTTGCCAGTCTCTCCGGTTCCTTTTCTGTGATGAAGTGTTCTGAAAGTACAGTGCTCAGTGGCGTTGTTCCCTTTTACAGATGAGAGGAGCAGCTTTGGTATCAAAGAGCAGGCACAAGAACTGGGAGGAGAAAGACGGTTAAGTGCATTCAATCATTCAGTAAGAGTGATTACTAGATTTAAATTGTGTTGGAACCTGTTTTGTTCAATTGTTTCAAAAGAACTTGATTTACCCTCAAATACGACCATTAGGAAAACAGGGTGGAAAGAACACAAACACTGGAAAAAACCACTTAGCACACCTGCTAAAGAAGCCCATGTGATATTGAGATACAGAATCATAAATATTTTAATTTTGTGAACACCATGTTTTCCCATATTTACTTTATTTGACTTTGTTTCTGGTAACTCTAACTTTGCCAGTGTCCTCACAGTCCAACTCCCCATCTTGCATTTCACTCTTCTAAGAAGAGGTCTCAGTCAGCCTGGCCAACATGGTGAAACCCCATCTCTACTAAAAATACAAAAACTAGCTGGGCATGGTGGCAGGCGCATGTAATCTCAGCTACTCGGGAGGCTGAGGCAGCAGAATCGCTTGGACCTGGGAGATGGAGGTTGCAGTGAGCAGAGATCGTGCCACTGCACTCCAGCCTAGGCAAAAGAGTGAGACTCTGTCTCAAAAAAAAAAAAAAAAAAAAAAAGTCTCAAGGTCTCAGGCTCTATTCAGGCTCTGTCTTGTTTTCCTGTCTAGCATGTCTCGTTTTTCTGAGCATTGAGGTCCTACGTTAGTCCTCTCCTTACAGGCTTGCAGGGTGTGGCACCAGACGCTGACTGCTGATCTCACATCTGAGTGCCCCCTTCCTGTCTGGCTCTCCTCAGCTGCTTGCCCAAGTGGAAAGATAGTGTGTGCGGTAATTCTAAAGTACACAGACTTAGGCCGGGCACGGTGGCTCACGCCTGTAATCCCAGCACTTTGGGAGGCCAAGGTGGGTGGATCACGAGGTCAGGAGTTCCAGACCAGCTTGACCAACATGGAGAAACCCCGCCTCTGCTAAAAGTACAAAAATTAGCTGGGCTTGGTGGCACACGCCTGTAATCGCAGCTACTCAGGAGGCTGAGACTGGAAAATCGCTTGAACTCAGGAGGCGGAGGTTGCAGTGAGTCGAGATCACACCACTGCACTCCAGCCTGGGCAACAGAGCGAGACTGTCTCAAAAAATAAAATAAAATAAAATAAAAAAGTGTACAGACTTTAGAATTAAAGAGCAAAAGATAGAACTTCTCAGATTTATAAAACAACAAATATGACAACAATAGCAATAAAATCATCTTTCCCAATTCCATCCAGTAATATGTAATCTACAAGAGAGGTATTTAAAACAAAAGGGTATGGAAAATTTGAAAATAAGGAATGAAATATCACAAGTAAGGTAAACCAGAAGAAAGCTAGGGTAGCAATTTCAATAACAGATAAAATAGAATTTAAGATGAAAAATGATCGTAAGAGACACGGGGCACTTTAAATGTTGGTTAAAAGAACTGTAGATCAAGAATCATGAACAAATATGCACCTAAGATAGCCTTGGAACACATAAAGCAATAATTCACAGAATGGTAGGCATTTAAACGTCTCCCAAAGAGACAGATAAATCAAGCAGGCTTTGGTGATGATCAAGCTGACCTGAGCTCATATCCCTTTTCCAGCACTTACTGGCTATGTAAGTGACTTCATTATGTTATTTAGGTTCTGCAAAGCTCAATATTTTCATGTGAATAACAGGAATGATAACATCAGCCTCCCATGACTGTCATAAGCTTTAAGTGAGATAATATATATATGTTATCTAGTACAATTTCTGGAAAATAGTTGATATTTAATAAATGACTTCAGTAAAAATTATCCTTCAAACCCCTCACCCAACCCCACTCAATCACCAGCTATGTCCCTATTAGGCCTCTTTGATTTTGAATATAGGCTATATCCTGTATCCCTGGCTTTTCCACCATCAAAATTCTAGGGACACAGCAGAAAGCTGAGACAGAGTCTGGAGAAACACAACATCTTTGTACAACTCAGGAGTGATACTCAACTAAAACGCACCCAGTAAGGGTGGGTGTCCCGGTTGTTTCTACCTACGTCCCTGCTGACCGATCAGTGCCTGTGCCACTTGTCACTATGTTGCCTCTCAGTTCCAATTTACATGGCCTTGTGTTAGCAGAGCCAGAGCCTGTAAACATTTCTCATCAGCTGTCATCCCAGCTACTCAGGAGGCAGAATGTTAGGTTTCATCAATGAGGCACTGGAGTGACACTGAGAGGACATAGCTGCAGAAAGATCGTTGCCTTCTAGGTTCTGGCCCTTTATTATTACTATTTAGCCTGAGAGCCCAACAACCGGTGTGGACAAAGTTTCTGCTGCACTCTCACACCTTGCTCTTCCTACTGTGACTTTTTTTTTAGATGAAATCTCACTCTGTCGCCTAGGCTGGAGTGCAGTGGTGTGATCTTGACTCACTGCAACCTCCACCTCCTGAGTTCAAGTGATTCTCCAACCTCAGCCTCCCGAGTAGCTGAGATTACAGGTTTGTGCCATCACGCCCGGCTAGTTTTTGTATTTTTAGTAGAGACAGGGTTTCACCATGTTATCCAGGCTGGTCTTGAACTCCTGATCTCAAGTGATCCACCTGCCTCGGCCTCCCAAAGTGCTGGGTTTACAGGCATGAGCCACTGTACTTGGCCACTACTGTGACTTTTAAGCACCTCTGGTCTGCTCACCCCCTCTGACAATGGAGGGCTGCTTCTAGAGACCAGCTCTAGTCTATGCTCTCTTACCAGTGTCTACCAGTGACAGGTGTGTGTGTTCTTATAGTAGTCAAACCCTCTTAAAGAGATCTAAGTCCTGAATTCCTTCTCTGTCCCCTCTTGTCAGCCTACGGGTAGAAGCTTCTTTTTATTGCACTGGCTGCTTTTGAACCCCTTAGAGGCCTCTCTTACTCCTTTTGGTAGTTAATCACCTTCTACTAGTAAACAATTTTTTATATTAAAGTTTCTCTATTCAAATAATGGGTGTGGCTTCCTTCTCCTTCCTGGAGATGGATCTGATATGTTTCTCCACTAAACTGTAACTGTTATCAATAAGTTACTGTATTGATTAACATTCCTTAATCTAACTACCTCCCTTCCCCACTAAAGAAGAACCATTGACAGTTCAGTTCGGTAGATCTTTTGTGACCAGAGAGAATAAGGAGAATAGGCAGAAATAGACAAGATCTGAGAAGTAAGAAGAAAGGGAAGGAGACTTAACAGAAGAAGCTAAGTTGATCCGTATGATAAAGAGCTAGGGGAGAGGGAGAAAGACGGAAGGATGAAGAAAAGCGTCACAGCAGAGTGTGGGAGGAAATTTAGATTTTAGAAACTCGGTGGGGCTTATGAGTTGCATTTAATATTTATGTTCTTGATGAGATATGAGTAAAGATTGAAATTTGGGTTTTATTACTTTTGGTTGCAGGAATATGCCTCCTTATCTGTGCCTCCGTGCAAAGGCTTGGCCACATAAGCGCTTGGCTCTTATTAGAGTTTGACTGGTTTCTCTTTCATGTTAGGGAAACGCCTAATTTGTCCATGCTTTTGTTTTCTGATTTCCAAGCTCTAATACTATGACTGCGGTCACCTGAAAAGATATCTAGCAGGTTCTAGGCAATGTTAAAAAGTCCTCATGTGGGCCAGGCGCGGTGGCTCACACCTGTAATCCTTGCGCTTTGGGAGGCCGAGGTGGGTGGATCACCTGAGATCAGGAGTTTGAGACCAGCCTGGCCAATATGGTGAAACCCCGTCTCTACTAAAAATACAGAAAAAATTAGCCAGGCATGGTGGCGCGTACCTTTAGTCCCAGCCACTCAGAAGGCTAAGGCAGGACAATCGCTTGAACCCGGAAAACAGAGGTTGCAGTGAGCTAAGATCATGCCAGTTCACTCCAGCCTAGGTGAAAGAGCCAAACTCCGTCTCAAACAAGCAACAACAACAAAAAAGTCCTCATGTGTCTGTTTTCAACTATCTAAAGAGGCACTCAGGTCCTACAAGTACTTTCTCATTTGGCTCTGGAAAACCCTTCGACTAAATTGATTTCAAAATATAAAAAGGCAGAGTAGGTGTTCCACTGGACATGGCATAGTATAGAGCACCAGCTTTAATCATTGTGTGTGTGTATGTGTGTTCGCAAAAAGAGACACTAGACAGATAAACCAGAAATTAATAGAAATTATTATCTATAGGGGTAGAAGGGATGAGAAGAGAGAACAAGGATGGAAGTGAGCATTATACAAATTTAAATTAAATGAAAAAGAGCAGCAGATATTGAGTCAGATAGACATGAGTTCGAATTTCAGTTCTGCAGCTAACCACCATCTGACCTTGCAAAATTACTCTTTTGGCCTCAGTTCCATTAATAAACTGCACAGGGTTGCTGGGAATATAAAATGAGATGACGCCTCCCGAAACACTTAGTCCAGTGCCTGGTAAAGAATAAGTGCCTAGTAAATGATAGCTATACTTAGTATTATCTTGGCTCAGCATGCAAGAACCATGTAAGATTCTTAAACCTCAGCCAGGCATGGTGGCTTATGCCTGTAACCTCAGCACTTTGGGAGGCCGAGGTGGGCAGATCACTTGAGCACAGGAGTTTGAGACCAACCTGGCAACATAGTGAGACCCCATCTCTAACAAAAACACAAAAAATTAGCCGGGCGTGGTGGTATGTAACTGTAATCCCAGCTACTTGGGGGGCTGAGGTGGGAGGATTGCTTGAGCCCAGGAGGTCGAGGGTGCAGTGAGCCAAGATTGGGCCACTGCACTCCAGCCTGGGTGACAAAGTGAGACCCTATCTCAAAAAAAAAAAAAAAAAAAAAAGATTCTTAAGCACGTTGTAACTACATCCTTTATGTATTTTTTGTCCCTGTTTGTTTTTCTGGAGTTTTAAATAAGAGAATCGTTAAATAATAAAGATGTATATTTGTCTTCGAGAGTAGCTAGAATGAGATCTTACTCTGTCACCATTTTGGAGTAGGAATAAGAACTCAAGGGGGCCGGGTTCGGTGGCTCATACCTGTAATCCCAGCACTTTGGGAGGCCAAGGCGGGTGGATCACTCGAGGTCAGGAGTTTGACACCAGCCTGGCCAACATGGTGAAACCCTGTCTCTACTAGAAATACAAAAATTAGCTGGGCATGGTGGCGGGTGCCTGTAGACCCAGCTACTCGGGAGGCTGAGACAGGAGAACCATTTGAACCTGGGAGGTGAAGTGTGCAATGAGTCGAGATCATGCCGCTGCACTCCAGCTTGGGCAACAGGGCAAGACTCTGTCTCAAAAAACAAATAAAAACAAACAAACAAACAGAAAAGAACTCCAGGGAACTGAGTGAGTGGGAGCAACTTTACAGAGGAAATAGAAATAGGATGAGTCCCTAGGGCTTGTTGCAAAGAAGGAAAGGGGAACCCAGGGCCTAGCCATAGAAAATGGGAACCGAGGGCCGGGCGCAGTGGCTCACGCCTGTAATCCCAGCACTTTGGGAGGTTGAGAAGGGTGGATCACCTGAGGTCAGGAGTTCAAGGCCAGCCTGGCCAACATGGTGAAACCCTGTGTCTACTAAAAATACCACAATTAGGTGGACATGGTGGTGGGCTACTGGGGAGACTGAGGCAGAAGAATTGCTCGAACCAGGAGGCAGAGGTTGCAGTGAGCCGAGATCACGCCATTGCAGTCCAGCCTGGACGACAAGAGTGAGAAAATAGAAACCTAGAAGAAGATCAAAAGGTACTTCCCTTCGTCCTCTGTGTACATCAGCAGAGGAAAGCAGGGAGAGAGAAGGGCTGTCAAACTTTCTCAGCGTGGCTCACAAATCCCAGGGTTGCCTTCCTTTTTCCAATCAGGAAGCAGCTCTCAAATTCCCTCTCTCTTTCAGTCAGTGCTTCATTGTTTTTGGAGCTGTGGACAACCTCAGTGCCAATTTTATAATCCATGCCAGACTTTTAGCCTCTACTGTCTCTTTTTAAAGGGAACCAAAGCCCCTTTTCTCCTTGATATTTCAAAGCCCAAGCGAATCCAGCTGCTTCCAAGCATTCTGCCACTTGGCTACCTGTGTGACCCTGGGCAAGTTGCCAAACCCCTGACCTGAAACATGGGTCTGTCCCTAATGGAGGGCACAGCAGCAAGACTATGGCCTGTCCTGCCAAATCTCTCTCCCAGCATCACAGGAGGCAAGTAAGACAAGTGGTTTTTCTCCTCTTCTTTTTTTTTTTAATCTGAGTTTCACTCCTATTGCCCAGGCTGGAGTACAAGGGCACGATCCCTGCTCACTGCAACCTCTGCCTCCCAGGTTCAAGTGATTCTCCTGCCTCAGCCTCCTGAGTAGCTGGGATTACAGGCACGTGCCACCATGCCCAGCTAATTTTTGTATTTTTAGTAGAGACGGGGTTTCACCATGTTGGCCAGGCAGGTCTCGAAACTCTGACCTCAGGTGATCCACCCGCCTCAGCCTCCCAAGGTGCTGGGACTACAGGCATGAGCCACTGCGCCCGGTCGACAGGTGGTTTTTCAAATGTGTTTCCCAGCATATGCTCTGTTGTGAACTTTAAAGAAAAATCTTCCATGGTGTGGGTTCTTACATCTTCTGCCTTAGTAAGATTCACAATCAAGCTGAGTGCTGGCCTCTAAAACTCCTCAGCTTTTCCTGTTACAGGTGAGGAGTGGTGCCGGTATCAGCCAGAAATCTGTCGGATGCTGGCCAGCAATGGTACAGGGGGAACGTTCTGAAAGGTTGATCACAGAGTAAGTAAGAAGGCATGAGAGACAGGCTCAGAAGCTAGTGGACACAATGCAGCCAGGATGCTGCCACCGTGGCCAACTGTGGCCACCGTCCTTGGACACTGATCTTAATGCTTGACCACTTCAGCTGCCACCATGGATTCAATATCACGATGTCTATGACTTTGCAAGGTGCAAAGTCCTGGGTGGTGGTCTCCTGGGACCTATGTGATCTCTTTGGCGGTCATGGACAAGAAGGGAAAGAATTTCTGCCTTTTTAGCTTCTGTGCTATGCATATGTTCGCGAACAAGCAGAAGATGAGGCATCACTACACTGGGTTCCCGAACTTCCGGTTAACTCTTGAGATCTTGGTGCCAGAAGAATGCTCTCACTCACAGTGGGAGATTCCTCAAAATTAAGAAGGGGGATTTAGATCCTAGGTAGCAAGGAAAAAAAAATCCCTTGACATGCCAGAAACGGACTGTGCTTCCAATCCCGGTGAGTTTTTCCAGTCAAGCCCTCTTGCTTTGCCCTCTCCAGTGTCTCTCCTGCGGGGGTAGGGCCTGGCCAAGTCCCGTCATGCTTCAGTACCTAAGCAGGTGCATTCGCTCCCTTCCTGTGCCTGGAGTCCTGCCATCCATTGCTCAACTCCAATCTCTTGTTGTTTTAACATTTGCCCTTCATCCCCAGGGCTTCTCCTGGCTACAGTTCTTGGAGTCAAGTTTCCTTTCATGAAGCTGCAGTTTGCCAGCTAAGCCAATCACAGATCTTGGGACTTGGATAGAAATGACCTTCTCCCCACCCCCATTTTCTTGACTCTTCCCTCTAAGGGTCTTCTCTCAAATCCCTTGATATGAAAAGAGTGATACATTGAAACTAACAGGCCCAGATTTGTTAACCGTGGATGTGCCCAAGTAATCTGACCTTAGGAGCCTCAGATTCCTCACCTGGGAAGAGAAAGGAAATCTTTTGACTACAAAGATTTCTTGAGCTGCTGAAGCACAGTGATCATGATTCTAACCAGAGTGTCTTTTTTTCTAAAACTCTACTTCTCAGGTTCTGGACTTCCCTGGCTCTCCTGCTCCTGATTCTGGTCTGCAGTATTTCTATGCCGTTTGTCCATTTTGACATATTAGCTAGAAAGCCACAATAGGCCGGGCGCAGTGGCTCAAGCCTGTAATCCTAGCACTTTGGGAGGCCGAGACGGGCGGATCACGAGGTCAGGAGATCGAGACCATCCTGGCTAACACAGTGAAACCCTGTCTCTACTAAAAAATACAAAAAAGCCAGCCGGGCGAGGTGGCGGGCGTCTGTAGTCCCAGCTACTCGGGTGGCTGAGGCAGGAGAATGGCGTAAACCCGGGAGGCGGAGCTTGCAGTGAGCTGAGATCCGGCCACTGCACTCCAGCCTGGGTGACAGAGCAAGACTCCGTCTCAAAAAAAAAAAAAAAAAAAAAAGAAAGAAAGCCACAATAAAAATGGAAATTTTCCATTTTTTGCTCTACCCGGAGTCCTCCCACTCGTTATCATGCATGCATTGCCTTAAATGACTCAGCATCAGGAGTCTGACTTTTCTGGGGTCACAGGAGCACAGTAGAGGGGCCGGGCTGTCAGCATTTGACCCTTACCATACTGTGTGGAAGTCAAATGTCCTTGTCATTTGCTCAGTAAAACTCAGATGATCCTGGTTACATTATATTCCTTTTTGACAATATGGACTGCAACTTTAGAATCATATCTTTGCTCCTTGGCTTTACCTTGAAGGAGGAAAAAAAGCCATACAAAGCAATCTTTATTTTATTTTATTTATTTATTTACTTTTTGAGATGGAGTCTTGCTCCATGGTCAAGGCTGGAGTGCAATGGCATGATCTCGGCTCACTGCAACCTCCGCCTCCCGGGTTCAAGTGATTCTCCTACCTCAGCTTCCTGAGTAGCTGGGACTACAGGCGCCCACCACCAAGCCCGGCTAATTTTTTGTATTTTTAGTAGAGACAGGGTTTCACCGTGTTAGCCAGGATGGTCTTGATCTCCTGACCCCGTGATCCGCCTGCCTCGGGCTCCCAAAGTGCCTAGCTATTTTTTGTATTTTTAGTAGAGACAGGGTTTTACCATGTTGGCCAGGCTGGTCTCGAACTCCTGACCTCAAGTGATCCACCCTCCTCAGCCTCCCAAAGTGCTAGGATTATAGGCGTGAGACACCACGCCCGGCCTGATATTTTGTTTATTTTATATACCAGAGGATCTTCTTGCAGGTTTTCCCACTCTGCCTTCCCTGTACTTTCTTTTCTTTCCTTTTCTTTTGTCTTCTTCTTCTTTTTTTTTGAGACGGGTCTTACTCTGCCAGCCAGGTTGGAGTGCAGTGGCACCATCTTGGCTTACTGCAACCTCTGCCCCCCAGGCTCAAGTGATCTCCCACCTCAGTCTCCTGAGTAGTTGGGACTACAGGTGCAGGCCACTAGGCCTGGCTTTTTTTTTTTTTTTTTTGTATTTTTGGTAGAGATGAGGTTTCACTGTGTTGCCCAGACTGATCTCGAACTCCTAAGCTCAGGTGATTCACCTTCCTCGGCCTCCCAAAGTGCTGGGATTATGGGTGTGAGCCACTGCCTGGCAACCCTGTACTATTTCTTTTGGGTTTTATTTTTTAAGTATGAATTTAGAGTTATCCAAGTTTTTTTTTTTTTTTTTTTTTTTTTTTTTAGAGACAGGGTCCCACTTTGTTGCCCAGGTCAGAGTACAGTGGCACAATCATGGCTTACTGCAGCCTCGACTTCCTGAGCTCAAGTGATCCTCCCACCTCAGCCTCCCGAGTGCCTGGGACTACAGGCACTCACATCCACATCTGGCTAATTTTTGTATTTTTGGTAGAGAGGGCGTCTCGCCATGTTGTTCAGGCTGGTCTCGAACTCCTGGGCTCAAGCGATCTTCTGCCTTCTAAAGTGCTGGGATTACAGGTGTGAGCCATGGTGCCAGGCCTTTTTTGGGTTTTCCTTAAAAATGATGGCAGTCATAAAAACAGCTACCATTTACTCACAACTTACTATATATCGGGCCATATGTTGGGTGCTGGATCTATGTTATTTCATGTAACCCTCGCAATAAACATAAGAGGTAGGTAAAAAAAAACTGAGGCCTGTAGAAACCAAGTGATCTTTTCCTCAGGAACCCTGTCTGTCGGGTCCTCTGATGGGCTTGGTTCACTCTTCCTAAAGGCCCCTCAGCTTCTGCGGCTTCCTCCTCTCCAGGGATAGAGAAATCTCTGCTGCCTTCTGAATTTCCTTCTTCCTATGAAGCTCCAAGTTTCCCAAAGTTAACCAAGCTTCAGTAGCCTTGCTGAAAAGGATTGCACAGACATCCTGTAGAGCCAAAGATTCTTGCCCCCATAATGTTCTGGTTCTCACAGAAGCCACAACGCTGGGAATGGCCCTGAAGGAACACAGGTTCATGAGCCCCTTTGACCATATGCATACACTGGACTCCACAAAGAATGGCTCTAATAGCATCTCTGGGCCTTCTTGCGGTTAGGAGATCAGGAGGATGACCTAGAAGAGATTTGTAAGTCTCTGACTTCATCGCTTTACCTTTGGCACAATTAAGCTTTCTTTCTTTTTTTTTTTTTTTGAGAAGGAGTCCCACACTGTCACCCAGGCTGGAGTGCAGGGGCGCCATCTGGGCCCACTGCAAGTCCTGCCTCCCGGGTTCATGCCATTATCCTGCCTCAGCCTCCTGAGTAGCTGAGACTACAGGTGCCTGCCACCACACCCAGCTAATTTTTTGTATTTTTAATAAAGATGGGGTTTCACCGTGTTAGCCAGGATGGTCTCGATCTGACCTCGTGATCTGCCCACCTCGGCCTCCCAAAGTGCTGGGATTGCAGGCGTGAGCCACCGCGCCCAGCCTTTTTATGTATTTTTTTCTGAGGAGCTGGCATGAAATTAGCAGCACAAAATGAAAGACGGAATAAAAACTGAAACGTGATCCCTGAAAGTTTATCACAGTACAAGCTGAGAAGAGAAAACTACAGGACGTTTGTCATTTAGCAGAGTCCTTCCAGCTGGGAGGGTGACAGAAACTCTGTGACTTGTCAGCCAAAGTCCTGGGGTCTTGGGAATGTTCCTAATGAGTGGTGCTTTCTACCAGCTGCAAACCAGCTGCTTAACTGACATCTGGAAATGACTAATGGAAGTTAGGGGAGGCCACAAAAGAAATCAGGCTTGGGGAAAACACGGATTATAGAAACCCTACACATTTCTAGGATTATTATATTCTAGAAATACATATAATATACATATACATATAATACATTATATGTATTTCATATGCATATGTATATGTATTTCATGTATATGTATTACATTACGTATAATCCTGGATTTTACTATTTATTTATTTATTTTTTTTGGTTTTAGTTTTTTGAGACAACATCTCGCCCTGTCACCCAGGCTAGAGTACAGTGGTGCAATCTTGGCTCACTGTAGCCTCCACCTTAGGGTTCAAGTGATTCTTGTGCCTCAGTCTTCCAAGTAGCTGGGAATACAGGCACGCACCACCACACCTGGGTAATTTTTGTATTTTTAGTAGAGATGGGGTTTTGCCATATTGGCCAGGCTGGTCTCGAACTCCTGGCCTCAAGTGATCTGCCCACCTGAGCCTCTCAAAGATCTGGGATTACAGACATGAGGACCACACCTGGTGGGTTTTACTATTTTTTGAAACAAGAGTTTCTTAAAATAATAAATCGGTTGACCCAAGATATTCTGGGTATGAGCCAGATTGCTCATCCCCTGGATTGCTCAGCATCCTGCCCCAGGGACCCAAGCGTGGGAAAGCTTTTCCCTCTGCTTATGTTCAAGGTACTCAATCCTTATCCCATGATGTGCCTGAGTTCAGGATTAGGACAGCCCAAAATATTAGGCAAGGCTAAGAACATCAGTAGGGTTCCACTTGCCTTCAACCTACCCCTGCATGCCCTCCAACCAGGAAACACAAGCATTGACTTCATCCACCCATCTCTCTCCCTTACTTTATGATAATCATGCACAGGGCCTAATTTGGAGGGAAAATTTTTTGCCTCATTCAACCAGAGTCCAGAGAGGAATTTTCTTCTCAAAGTGGAGATCGGTCTTATCTCCCCCACCTCTTGCCTTGGGGTTAGAGTCTCAGGAGATGGTCCGGGGACCCTGAGCAAGTGGTGGCATGCCTGTTGTGACCTTAGCCCACATCATATCTATTCCCTGCTCTAGGCAGTTTGCAACACACCCAGGTCCTGCTGCCCAGCACCCCCGCCTCCTTTCTAATCCTGTGTTTAGAGAAACGCTCCAGTTTGCTCCTTGTCCCACAGCCTCAGAACTTGGTTCAAGGGGAGGGAGTGAACAAGTCTTCTCAGTTGTCAAAGGTCTTTGCTATCTGAGCATTGCAACAGCAAAGGCAAATGGCCTAATCTCTTACTTAGATAGGTAGGGCCAGAGCTAAGGCAAAGAATCTTGTTTGTTGTAGAATAATAGAATGCAGAACAGGTAGATGCCTCTGAGATCATCTGACCCACAGTGCACAAATGAGGAAACTAAGACCCAGAAAGATGAAATAACTTGCCCAAGGTCATGCAGGCAGTATGAATAACACCAGTTGCCCCAACTTATTAAGTTCCTACTATGTTACCTACTATAGGGCAAAGCTTTACCTGCCTTATGTCTCCTCACCACAGCCTTGCAGGATAGGTACTATAATCTCTGATTCACAGAAAGCAAGTGGAAGCCCAGAGAAGGCAGGTGACTTGCCCAGGGGAGTCCCCTCAGCTTAACACAAAGTCAGGTTTTCTTTTCTTTGTTTGTTTGTTTTTTTGTTTTTGAGACAGAGTTTTACTCTTGTCACCCAAGCTGGAGTGCAGTGGTATGATCTTGGCTCACTGCAACCTCCACCTCCCGGGTTCAAGTGATTCTCCTGCCTCAGCCTCCCAAGTAGCTGGGATTACAGGGTCCTGCCACCACACCTGGCTAATTTTCATTTATTTATTTATTTATTTGTATTTTTACTAGAGACGGGGTTTCACCATGTTGGCCAGGCTGGTCTCGAACTCCTGACCTCAGGTGATCAGCCTGGCTGGGTCTCCCAAAGTGCTGGGATTACAGGTGTGAGCCACCGCGCCCAGCCAAAGCCAGGTTTTCAACACTCTCTCGGCCACTACTCTCTAAATTGAGACCCTGTTTTGTCGGTGAGGTTGTCAGAATGCTGGATTTTCCACATCTAAGACATGACACGACATGATTGGCAGGTTGCAAGCGCCATTTCGTAAGAGACCAGTACAGCAGGGAGAAGAAACTACCCGGCCTCTGCAGAACTAAAGAATTAAGCTCTCGGCTTGGCTTTCCATAGACCTCTCCAAAAAGGCTGTGAAATGTTGACAAACGAGTTAAAGTTGTCTCAGATGCCAGCCACTGTGCACTTACTTCCTGATTAGTGGTATCCATGGCCCTTGTCACTGAGGACACAGAAAGCAAAGAGGACGTTAGCTTTCTCACGGGGTGGTGTGAAATCAGAGGTTCCTCGTTGCCCCGGGAGGTGGGGCCAAGCTGGGTTTGTGTCTCTTCTTGCCCCATCCCTCTCCTGCTGCTTGGTGTCTTTTCCTTCCTTCATGTCCCAACCTCCCCTGCAAGGCCCTACTCCACACCAGACCTCTGCCCCAGTCCTCCTTCCCTCCGTCCCATAAACACTACCTGCCCCATGTGCCTTTCCTCTGGGGCCCTGCTGTCTGTCCTCTGGGCTGACTGATAAGCTGATCCATGTGATGTGCTCAAGGGAAACTTGCTCCATGTAGGTAACACATTTGAGATTTAAAAGGTGGAGTTGTCAAGTTTCTGAACAATCTGTCAGGGGTACATCTGGGGAGCCAGGAAGGCCTTAGAGGGGGCATACAATCACAGGCTGAGTCATTCATTTCTAGGGTTGTCACAAGCCTGATACTCTCTGCTTGCCCTCTTCCCAAACTTCCGGGGACAAGGTTTCCAGAGCTCTGTCCATGCAAAGTATATAGTAAGCGAAACTTCTATGCATCTGTTTCCTCACACAAATGCCACACTTAATGAAGGACGTGGTAATTCCCAACTGTTCCGTGGGTCACTCCCAATTATCTTTCTGTGTATCAAGAAAAATTAAAGCTGTGCTTAAAGGTATAGCAAAATAAGATTATTCTGGTAATTTTGAACCCTTATTATGGATCAGTCTCTACATATTGGTCTCTAATCTTTATCACAACCTCAAGAGGTTAATATTATCACCCATTTTATTGATAAAGAAACTGAGATTCAGTGACTGGCCCAGGTTCTCTTAAGAAGAAAGTCTGAGAAAGGTCTGTCTGACCCCATGGTCCTTGCTCTTCCTTTTGTGCAAGGATGTGTCCCTTAGCTCGAAGTGTGCCGGTAGCCCAGTCTGGAGCTGGCTTGTGCTGGTTTCTGAGAGTTGATTGTAAAATTTTCAGAAATTAGGCAAGCCAGTGGTTAAACACAGCCATTACCAAAAGTAAAACATATAAACCTTACGATGTTAGTTGTGGGTTAGTAAATACAAAAAAAAAAAAAAAGAAAGAAAAAAATATATAAACTTGGGTATGTCTTTATGAGCAGCGTGAAAACAGACTAATACAGTAAATTGGTACCAGTAGAGTGGGGCACTGCTGAAAAGATACCCGGAAATGTGGAAGCGACTTTGGAGCTCGGTCACAGGCAGAGGCTGGACAGTTTGGAGGGCTCAGAAGAAGACAGGAAAATGTGGGAAAGACTGGAACTCCTTAGAGACTTGTTGAATGGCTTTGACCAAAATGCTGATAATGATATGGACAATGAAATCCAGGCTGAGGTGGTCTCAGATGGAGATGAGGAACTTATTGGGAACTGGAGCAAAGGTGACTCTTGTGTTTTAGCAAAGAGACTGACAGCATTTTGCCCCTGCTCTAGAGATTTGTGGAAATTTGAACTTGCGAGAGATGATTTAGGGTATCTGGCAGAAGAAATTTCTAAGCAGCAAAGCATTCAATAGGTGACTTGGGTGCTGTTAAAGGTGCTGTTAAAAATTCAGTTTTTTTTTTTTTTTTGAGACGGAGTTTCACACTTGTTGCCCAGGCTGTAATGCAATGGTGCAGTCTCAGCTCACTGCAACCTCTGCCTCCCAGGTTCAAGCAATTCTCCTGCCTCAGCCTCCCAAGTAGCTGGGATTGCAGGCATGCATCACCACACCGGGCTAATTTTTTGTATTTTTAGTAGAGACAAGGTTTCAGCATGTTGGGCAGGCTGGTTTTGAACTCCTGACCTCAGGTCATCCACCCGCCTGGCCTCCCAAAGTGCTAGGATTACAGGTGTGAGCCACAATGCCTGGCTCTGGCATTCAGTTTTATAAGGGAAGCAGAGCATAAAAGTTTGGAAAATTTGCAACCTGACAATGTGATAGAGAAGAAAGTCCCATTTTCTGGGGAAGAATTCAAGCTGGCCACAGAAATTTGCCTAAGTGATGAGGAGCCAAATGTTAATCACCAAGACAATGGGGAAAATGTCTCCAGGGGATGTTAGAGACCTTTGGGTCAGCCCCTCCCATCACAGGCCCAGAGGCCTAGGGGAAAGAAAATGGTTTTGTGGGCCAGGCCAGGGTCCCCATGCTGTCTGCAGTCTAGTGACTTGGTGCCCTGCATCTCAGCCACTCCTCCAGCCATGGCTGAAAGGGACCAACGTAGAACTTGAACCCTGGCTTCAGAGAGTGCAAGCCCTAAGCCTTGGCCACTTCCATACGGTGTTGAGCCTGCAGGTGCACAGAAGTCAAGAACTGGGGTTTGGGAACCTCCACCTAGATTTCAGAGAATGTATGGAAACACCTGGATGCCCAGGCATAAGTTTGCTGCAGGGTGGGGGGCCCTCATGGAGAATCTCTGCTAAGGTAGTGTGGAAAGGAAATGTGGGGTCAGAGCCCCTACACAAAGTCCCTACTGGGGCACTGCCTAGTGAAGCCATGAGAAAAGGACCACTGTCCTCCAGACTCCAGAATGGTAGATCCACTGACAGCTTGCACCGTTGCCTGAAAGTGACGGGCACTCAACACCTGCTTGTGAAAGCAGCTGGGAGGGAGGCTGTACCTTGCAAAGCCATAGGGGTGGAGCTGCCCAAGACCATAGGAACCCACCTTTTGCATCCGTGTGACCTGGATGTGAGACATGGAAGAAAGGAGGCCATTTTGGAGCTTTGAGACTTGACTGCTCTGCTGGATTTCAGACTTGCCTGGGGCCTGTAGCCCCTTGTTTTGGCCCATTTCTCCCATTTGTAATGGCTGTATTTACCTAATGCCTGTACCCCCATTGTATCTAACAAGTAACTAATTTGCTTTCAATTTTACAGGCTTATAGGCAGAAGGGGCTTGCCTTGTCTTGAATGAGACTTTGAACTGTGGACTTTTGAGTTAAAGTTGAAATGAGTTAAGCCTTTAGGGGACTGTTGGGAAGGAGTGATTGGTTTCGAAATGTGAGGACATGAGATTTGGGTGGGGCCGGGGCAGAATGATATGGTTTGGCTGGGTCCCTACCCAAATCTCATCTTGAATTCCCATGCGTTGTGGGAGGGACCTGGTGGGAGGTAATTGAATCATGGGGGCAGGTCTTTCCCGTTCTGTTCTCATAATAGTGAATAAGTCTCATGAGATCTGATGATTTTATAAGGGGGAGTTTTCCAGCATCAGCTCGCTCTTTAACTCCCACCATCCATGTAAGACGTATCTTGTTCCTCCTTGCCTTCCACCATGATTGTGAGGCCTCCCAGCCATGTGGAACTGTCAGTCCATTAAACCTCTTTCTTTTATAAATTGCCCAGTCTCAGGTATGTCTTTATCAGCAGCTTGAAAGCGGACTAATCCACCCTCTTGCTTCTTTGACTGTGGCTTCTCAGAAACATGCATGGGCTCCTTTTTTTCTAACTGCCCTGTAATTGTTGATGCTCCTCAAAGTTCTCTTTGCATCCTGCCTCCTTTGTCATTGTGCATATTATTCCTGTCTGATCTTCATCCCATGTCCTTGGCTGCCAAATGGATGTATATCAAGTATTGGTTTCTGAAAGAATCGTAGAAAACCGCACTTCTTTTCCCCTTCCATATTCTGAATAAACTGAGAAATGAAACAAATAACTAAAATGGGTGCTAAAAACACACAAAAATCCGATGTAATTCTATATACTAGAAATAATCCAAAAATGAAATTAACAATTCCATTTACAACAGCATCAAAAAGAATAAAATACTTTGGAATAAATTTAACTAAGATATAGGAGACTTGTGCACTGACACTGGGCATGGTGGCTCACACCTATAATCTCAGCACTTTGGGAGGCCGAGGCAGGAGGATTACTTGAGCCTAGGAGTTTGCAACCACCCTGGGTAACACAGCGAGACCCTGGCTCTAAAAAAAAAAAAAAAAAAAAAAAAAAAAAAAAAAAAAAAAAAAAAAGGATAAAAGAGAAACAAGCAAAAGACTTTACACTAAAAACTGTAAAACATTGCTAAAATAAATTAAAGAACACCTAAATAGGAAAAACATCTTGTATTCATGAATTGGATCATTTAATTTTGTTAAGAGAGCAGTACTTCCCTAAGTGATCTACAGATTCAATGCAATACTCACTTAACAAAATCCCAACAGTCTTTTTTGAAGAAATGGAAAAACTGGTCCTAAAATTTATACAAAATTACAAGGGACCCTGATAGCCAAAATAATCTTGAAAAAGAAGAACAAATTTAGAGGACTCACTCTTTCCAATTTGATTTTATTTTACTTATTTATTCATTTTATTTTTATTTATTTCTTTATTTTGAAATGGAGTTTTGCTCTTGTTGCCCAGGCTGTAGTGCAATGATATAACCTTGGCTTACTGCAACTTCCGTCTCCCAGGTTCAAGTGATTCTCCTGCTTCAGCCTCCCTAGTAGCTGGGATTACAGGTGCACATCACCACACCTGGCTAATTTTTTGTATTTTTAGTAGAGACATGGTTTCACCATGTTGGTCAGGCTGGTCTCAAACTCCCGACCTCAGGTGATCCACCCACCTCAGCCTCCCAAAGTGCTGGGATTACGGGCGTGAGCTACCGTGCCTGGCCTTATTTTTATTTTTGAAGGTACATTAGCATCTTCCCAATTTTAAAACTTACTACAAAGCTATGGTAATCAACATGGTGCGGTACCAGCATAAGGGTAGACATACAGACCAATGAAATAGAATTGAGAGTCTAGAAACACACCCATACATCTGTAGTCGATTGATTTATGATAAGGGTGCCAAGACTGCTCAATAGGGAAATAATAGTCTTCAACAAATTGTGGTGGGACAATGAAATATCCAAAAGAATGAAGTTGGACCCCTATATCACACCATAAGCAAAGATTAACTCAAAATGAATCAAAGATCTAACTATAAACTATAAAATTCTTCAAATAAAACAGGGGAGCCAGGAGCAGTGGCTCACGCCTGTAATCCCAACATTTTGGAAGGCCAAGGCGGGCGGATCACCTGAGGCCAGGAGTTGGAGAACAGCCTGGCCAACATGGTGAAACTCCATCTCTACTAGAAATACAAAAATTAGCCGGGCATGGTGGTGAGTGCCTGTAATCCCAGCTACTCAGGAGGCTGAGGCGAGACAATTTCTTGAACCTGGGAGGCAGAGGTTGCAGTGAGCTGAGATCACACCACTGCACTCAAACCTGGGTGACAGAGTGAGATCCTGTCTCAAAAAAAAAAAAAAAAAAAAAAAAAAAAACCACATAGGGGAAAATCTGCGTGACCTTGGATTTGACAATGGAGTCTTAGATGTGACACTGAAAGTACAAGAAGCAAAAAAAGACTGGGTGTGGTGGCTCATGCCTGTAATCCCAGCATTTCGGGAAGCTGAGGTAGGTAGATTGCTTAAGTCCGGGAGTTCGACACCAGCCGGGGCAACATGGCATAACCCTGTCTCTACAAAAAAAACAAAAGCCAGCTGTGGTGGCATGTTCCTGTAGTCCCAGCTACTCAGGAGGCTGATGTGGGAGGATCGCCTGAGCCTAGGAGGTGGAGGTTGCAGTGAGCTGAGATTGTGCCACTGCACTCCAGCCTGGGTGACAGAGTGAGACCCTGTCTCAAAAAAACAAACAAACAAACAAAAACACCAAAAAACCACCAACCAACCAAACAAACAAAAGGAACAAAAAAAATGATAAATTGGACGGCATAAAAATTAAAAACTTTTGTGTATCAAAGGACATAATCAAGAAAATGAAGAGACAACACACAGATGGGAGAAAATATTTGCAAATCATGTATCTGACATGGGTTTAGTATCCAGACAACCCAAACCAAGTAATCAAAGAAGATAAGCAGACATTTCTCCAAAGAATACGTAGGATGGCCAGTAGGCACATAATAACATTCTCAATAGCATTAGTCATTAGGGGAATGCAAATCAAAACCACAATGAGATATTATTTCATACTCACTAGGTTGGCTAAACTTTGTTTTAATGGAAAATTACAAGTGTAGGCAAGAATATGAAGAAATTGGAACCCTTTTATACCACTGATGGGAAGGTAAAATGGTGCAGAAGCTGTGAAAAACAGTTTGATAGTTCCTTGAAAGTTAAACAGAATTACCATAGGGCCTAGCAATTGTATACTTCCATATATGTCTAAGAGAAATGAAAGCAGGTGTTCATTATTCATAATAGCTATGAATAATGTGGAAAAAAAGTCACTTTTTTTTTGAGACCGTCTGGCTCTGTCACCCAGGCTGGAGTGCAGTGGCATGATCTCAGCTCACTGCAGCCTCCTGAGCTCAAGTGATCCTCCCACATCAGCCCCCCAAGTAGCTGGGACAGCAGGTGTATGACACTTCTTCTGGCTAATTTTGGCATTGTTTATAGAGATGGGATCTCACTATGCCCAGCTGGTCTCAAACTCCTTGGCTCAAGTGATTCACCCACCTTGGCTTCCCAAAGTGCTGGGATTACAAGCATGAGCCACTGTGCCTGGCCAAATTACATATTTTTTGTAAAAAAAATTATTTTTTACAAAAAGTGGAAACAATACAAATATTCATCAACTGTGGAACTGAGAAACAAAATGTGGCATGTCCATGCAGTGGATATTATTCACACATAACAAGAAATGAAGTACTGATACCTGCAACAATATTGATGAAACTTGAAAACATGACACTAAATGAAAGACGCTAGTTGTGAATGGCCACATATTGTATGATTCTATTTACTTGAAACATCCAGAATAGGCAAGTCCATTGAGACAGAAGGCAGATTCGTGATTTCCAGGAGCTGGGAATAGAAGATATGGGGAGTGACTGCTTAATGAGTTTAGTTTTTGGTGTTTTTGTTTGTTTTTGCAGGCAGGTGATGAAAACGGTCTTGAATTATGTAGTGATGATAGTTACACAACAGTGTAAATATAATAAAAACCACTGAATTGTGTACTGTAAAATGATTAAAATGGCAAATTTTATGTCATGTTAATTTTACCTCAATTAAAAAAATAAATGGGCCAGGTGCAGTGGCTCACCCCTGTGATCCCAGCACTTTGGGAGGCCGAGGTGGGTGAATTGCTTGAGCCCAGGAGTTCTAGACCAGCCTGGGCAACATGGTGAAACCCCATCTCTACATAAAGAATAAATAATTAAAAATGGGCAATGTATCATGTTTCTTACTGATGGAGGAGATTGGAGGGGATTGGAGGACTTAGCTTATATTGGAGCAAAACAGGCCTGCTAGATGAGCCCCCAAATTAAGCAGATTTGCCCCATTCAGTCAGAACACTGGGCTTGAGAGGATTAGGAGAGGGAAAAACAGAGGGGAACACATCTATTGTTAGACTTTCCCCCAAGAAGAAGAGGGACTTGCATAACCAAGAACGCCCAGACATTCTCAGATTTTTCTATCGGATATGAAAGTCTGTCGGTCCAAGAGTGAAAAGAAAAAAGGGGCAGAAGAAGGGTCAGAAGTGTATTAATTGAACTCCTTACTCTACCTATGAAAGGAAATGTCAGAAGGGATGGCGTTTTCCTTACTATAATAGAATCAGAAATATGCACTCAATATTGAAAATGAATACAGTTTCCTTTGTTTAATATAACAGTTTACATCTTTGTTTTCCTGGATAGCCAGAATAATAGCAACACCTGGTCTTGCCATTGAAGGTACCTAGGGCTCTTTTCGTCTATAATAATCTCTTTCAGATTAAAAAGTTTCCTTCCAGTAAATATTCAATCAATTTAGTTCACCTCCCTGCCAGAGCTATTCCTCCCCTCTTGCTCCTCCTCCCCAAGATGGTGCCGTGTTTGCAGGGAGCTTAGATAGCATCGTGACAGGAGGTGAGGAGCTCTGCATCTTCAGGCTGGTCCGTGAGTCTGCTGGTTTCTGATGCAGTGAGATGATTTAATCCAGTTCCTGGGTGCTTTGGTCCTAGTGCCTTTCAATGAAGTCTATGGCCAGTGAAGCTGCACTAAGTTTTCTTAGCCCGGCATGGGGAGTTTGGCCCCATCTTTCTATCAGATTGGTGCAAAAATAATTGCGGCTTTTGCCTTTAAAAGTATGAGCTTAAAACCCTGATTCTGCCACTTACTAGCTGTGTAACTTGGGCAGCCTGCTTAAACTCTCTGTGCCTCAAGTTCCTAGTCTGTAAAATGGAGTTAAGATTATTGTCAACTCATGGAATTGTTAAGAGAATTCAATGGGTCAATTCATGTAAACTACCTAGCACAGAGTTATGGACTGTCAGCTGCATAAAACTGCACCATATCCGCCTAATTACCCAGGTGAGAAACTCAGGAGTCATTCTTCATCCACCCATTTGCCTTTAAAAATAATGGCAAAAACCGCAACTACTTTTGCACCAACATAAGAGATTACCAGGGCATTCGGTGGTGTTGGAACTAAAGACCTTTGGTGTCTGTCATATCCTCCACCAGGCCCCTGCCTTGGATATCCATGGCAACCTATGCTGTGGGTCACCCTGGTTACCCTTCCTTCCCCTCTGGTTTGGGTGTTGTGGGGAGAGGGGCAGAGAACACTTGGGAACACATCATGATAAGGCCTTGGAGATCCAGGAACCAGCAGCACATCTCAGGAGCACATCTATCCAGCCACCTGCCCTCAACACACCATTTTGCCTCTCTGGGCCATATTACATGTGAGAGGAATGTCGCACTGGCTGTAATGTTCTTTGACTCTTCTTGAACGAAGGATATTAGATGATCTCATCCTGCTCCTCTGCACCGAAACATTTAAAAAAATCCACGCTCATCCACTAGTCAAGCTTTTTTGACTCTGGACCAGAACTTTTGTCACTGACTACCTGTCCTTTCTCCTATATTTTGCCTTCTCTTCGTTTCTTCCTGTTAGATGGGCATGTCTCTTTAGTCATATCCTGGGTTCTCTGTGTGTGTGTGTGTGTGTGCGCGTGCACACACAAACATGTGTGTGATATTAAAAACATTTAACTACCAGTATGACACAGAATCCACCAATCAGAATAGATGCTGATCAATCAGCCTAGCTGTTGACTGATGCCCATATGCTGTCTACTGACCAATGGTGAGAATGTTCAATGGTCTGAGTTGACAGGACTGGCCCTTGAAAAGGGAACTGTCACAATGCAGAAACTCCTTTTCTCCTTAGATAAGACCTGACTCTCAGGACTATTGTCTCACTACGGAATGAACAGAAACTGACATGATGGTCAATGCTGAGGGCTGACAGACATCTGGCTGGCAGCCACCCTTCCCTGAATCCCACTGATGTCATGTGTGGGGAGTCTCATAGCACCATGATTTAAGGCAAATGAAAAATATATCCTTTTATATTTTCCAAAAATAATATACTGTCTTATGTTAAAATGGGTCCTACTTTAAAATTCATAGTTTTACTCCACCTCCTTATATCCGACTATCTTCTAGACTTTGCCTGGATCTTCCACAGGCATCTCAAGCTCAACATGTCTCAATATGTCCCAGTATGACTGGACTTCTCATATGCTCAACCAAATTTGCCCCTCTTCCTGTACTCCCCATTTAAGTAAATTGCAATCCAGTGGTGGGGTTTAAGAAATGAATTCTGGGGCCGGGCGCGGTGGCTCAAGCCTGTAATCCCAGCACTTTGGGAGGCCGAGACGGGCGGATCACGAGGTCAGGAGATCGAGACCATCCTGGCTAACACGGTGAAACCCCATCTCTACTAAAAAATACAAAAAACTAGCCAGGCAAGGTGGCGGGTGTCTGTAGTCCCAGCTACTCGGGAGGCGAAGGTAGGAGAATGGTGTGAACCCGGGAGGCGGAGCTTGCTGTGAGCCGAGATCCGGCCACTGCACTCCAGCCTGGGTGACAGAGCGAGACTCCGTCTCAAAAAAAAGAATTTAAAAAAAAAAAAAAAAAAAAAAAGAAATGAATTCTGGGTGGGTGCAGTGGCTCACGCGTGTAATCCTAGCACTTTGGGAGGCCAAGGTTGGTGGATCACTTGAGGTCAGGAATTCAAGACCAGCTTGGCCAATATGGCCAAACTCCATCTCTTCTAAAACTACAAAAATTAGCCAGGTATGGTGGCACGTTCCTGTAATCCCAGCTACTTGGGAGGCTGAGGCAGGAGAATTGCTTGAACCCAGGAGGTGGAGGTTGCAGTGAGCCAAGATCGTGCCACTGTACTGCAGCGTAGGCGACAGAGCAAGACTCTGTCTCAAAAAGAAAAAAAGAAAAGAAAAGAAAAGAAAAGACAAGAAAAGACAAGACAAGACAAGAAAAGACAAGAAAAGACAAGACAAGAAAAGAAAAGGATGAATTCTGTAGTCAGATTATATGAGTCTAAATCCTGATTCTGCCACTTACTAGCTGTGTAACCTTGGGTAACCTACTTAAACTCTCTGTGCCTCAGGTTCCCAGTCTATAAAATGGAGTTAAGAATATTGTCAATTCATGGAGTTGTTAAGAGGATTAAATGGATCAATTCACGTAAACTGCCTAGTGCAGTGTTATGGACTGTCAGCTCCATAAAACTGCACCATATCCGCCCAGTTACCCAGGTAAGGAACTCAGGAGTCATTCTTCATCCACCTCCCTTTGCCCTATCACTTACCAGTCATCGACTTTAACTTAGCACCTCCTGAGTCCATTTCCTGTCCCTTTGCTATCACCTTAGTCCAGCCCAGCATCATTTCTCACCTGCTTTCTGCAACAGCCGCCTAACTGGTCCCCTGCCTTCAACATTTTCCCCCTCCAGTCTAGTCTCATGACCAGAACATTCTCTCTCAAGTGCAGTTCTGATCAAGCCACTCTTCTGCTGAAAATCAATTATTTGCTGGGCACAGTGGTTCATGCCTGTAATCCCAGCACTTTGGGAGGCAGAGGCAGGCAGATCACCTGAGGTCAGGAGTTTGAGACCAGCCTGGCCAACGTGGCGAAACCTACTCTCTACTAAAAATACAAAAATTAGCCAGGCATGGTGGCACGCACCTCTAATACCAGCTACTTGGGAGGCTGAGGCAGGAGAATCATTTGAACCCAAGAGGTGGAGGTTGCAGTGAGGGAAGATCATGCCACTGCACTCTAGCCTGGGTGACAGGAGAGAAATGTTGTCTCAAAAAAAAAAAAAAAAAAAAAAATCAATCATTGACTCCTTATTGTGGTCAGGATAGAATGTTACACCTGAGTGGCCAACTGGGCACAGCGTGCACCAGCTCCCTCCCACACACACCATCCAACAACTCTCTTCAGCTTCATACCACTAGCCTCACCTCCCATTCTAGGCTTCGCTTATTTTGTGTTCTTTACAGATCCGTTGCTCCCTTTATCAAGATTCCTTCCGCCCAGTCTGAGCCTTCAGAATTCAACTTAGATGTCCCCGATCCAGGAGCAGCTCCCTGAACCCCAAGTCTGGGGTTAAGTATGGCTTCTCTGTGTTCCCCAAGCACCAGGAGTTATCTCTGCCCTAACACTTCTCCCACTAGTTTATAATGATCTTTTAACTTGTCTGTGTTCTTACTAGACCAGTACCTTCTTGAGGACAGAACTTTTAGCTCTCTCTCTTCAATGCCTAGCCCGAGTATATATCTAGTAGGTGCTCAATAAATACTTGATGAATAAGTGGGAGTTGTTGGGTGGACACTGCTAGAGGCAAGGGAGCTTTTTAAAGGAACTGCAAATATTAATAGTTCGGAATAATGGGAGAGAATGGTAAGCAGATGAAAGGAACAAAAATCAAAGTTTTCAGTAACCAGGACCAGCACTGGTCAGTCAGAGGAACATGGGCAGTAAGTGACCAAAATGGCCATACCAGTGCATAGTGGGTGATTATCAGTTCTGCACATATGCAACTGGCAGGATATAATTCTGAAGACATGCACAGAGGCCAGTTTATAAAGGGCCTTGTGTGTTTTAAGCTAAAGTGTCTGGACTTGGTACAGTCAGCAGTGGGATACCGCTAAAGATATGTGATGTGATTGACACTCAGATTTGATTTTAGGAAGATCACTGTGGCCTCAGTGTGGAAGGCAAATTAAAGAGAAGCAAGAGGCCAGGCGCAGCGGCTCATGCCTGTAATCCCAGCATTTTGGGAGGCTGAGGTGGGTGGATCACGAGGTCAGGAGTCCGAGACCAGCCTGGCCAACATAGTGAAACTCTGTCTCTACTAAAAATGCAGAAAATTAGCCGGGTGTAGTGGCACAGGCCTGTAGTCCCAGCTACTTGTGAGGCTGAGGCAGGAGAATTGCTGGAACCCGGGTGGCAGAGGTCGGAGTGAGCACTGCACTCCAGCCTGGGAGACAAAGTGTGACTGTCTCAAAAAAAAAAAAAAAAAAAAAAATTGAATTGAATTTTGAGTATCATTGTAATCTTGAGCAAGTAATTTATCCTTTTTAGGCCTTAATTTCTCCCTTGGTAAAATGGAGATCATGTTCACCATTTTGTCTTTAGACTCCATCACAAAGCCTGGCACATAAATACCTGAAAAACAAAACATTTGTTGAATGAATGGGAAGGGGAGAAGAATGTCTTCTGTAACTATCTCATAGGATTGTCATGCAGATCAAGGGAGATAGAGCTTTAGAAAGGCTTCTGCGGCCAGTGAAATGCTATTCAAGGATTAGCTGATTATCTTCGATTGGCATGTCTTTCCAGCATTTTATATCGTTTATCTTTTATTTGAGACACTAATTGTTAATATTATTCATTGAACTGTCCAGAGGGTCTAATTATTTGGCCCCTCAGCAACTCAGAAAGCTTGGGCTAACCTCCCTAGATTGGGCTGACTTTGTGGTACAGTGTCCTGGAGCAGGTGGAGAACCTCCTGACTCTTGAAGTCATTCTCTTTATTTGACTGACTATAGACTTAAATTCCAAAGTTAGGGCTTTCTTCCTTAGCTTAGTGGACAAGGGATTTGTTCAATGAAAAACACATAACTCAGGAGGCCAGGCGCAGTGGCTCATGCCTGTAATCCCCGCACTTTGGGAGGATGAGATGGGAGGATCACTTGAGCACAGGAATTTCAGACTACCCTGAGCAACAGGGTGAAACCCCATCTCTACAAAAAATACAAAAAATTAACCAGATGTGGTGGTACATGCCTGTAGTGCCAACTACTCAGGAGGCTGAGGTGGAAAGATCACCTGAGCCCAGGAAGTTGAGGCTACAGTGAGCCTGGATTGCGCCACTGCACTCCATCCTGGGTGACAGAGCAAGACCCTGTCTGGAAACAAACAAACAAACAAAGAGACAGACAAAAAACCCCACATGACTCACCTCCTTGGGAATGAATTTCTTTCTTCCCTTTGTGAGAGCAACAGTTGATAAAAGACATGCTGGAATGTAAGAGGCTTGGAGGCCACCCGGGAAAAAAAAATGTAGAAAGGTAACCCTCTAAGACCTTCAGACTTCAGAAAGTTTTGCATCCTATATTCTGCAATGTGTGTGATTTTTAAACTCTCCTTTCCACTTGCTCCAATGTCCTTTGTGAAAAAGTGACTCTATTAGGAGATCGGTGTGACTCTACATCCTTACAAAATGGGTGATCTATAATCTCTCCAATCCCAGTCGCAGCTCTAGAGTTAGATATTCCAGGCTCAGATCTACACTGTTTCACTTACTCACCGGTGACGTGGTCTCAGGAGAAGTTATTAAACCTCTTTCTGCCTCCTTGCTTTTTATCTGTAAAATGGGGTATTAATAGTAGCAAGCTCAAGTCTGAAAAGATGATGCATGCAAAACTAATCTATGCTGCAGGTTTGGCTGTTTCCCTTGGTGAGGTGGTCACTGGAAAGGGCCATGCAAAACCTTCTGGAAGGCTGGTCATGGCCTTAACTTGTCTTTAGGCTCCATCACAAAGCCTGGCACATAAATCTTGAAAAACAAAATATTTGTTGAATGAATGGGAAGGGGAGAAGAATTTCTTCTGTAACTATCTTATAGGATTGTCATGAAGATCAGGGAAGATATAGCTCTAGAAAGCTTTACTCTACGTAAGATTGAGAAAGGGTTAAATGGCTATATTTGAGTTGGATTAGAGGTGTGAGGCTGTTGAGGTCGATGGAAATAAAACTATCTCATGGTGCTACCAGTTTGGAATAAAGGTCCTGAAAAAGGAGAGGAAAAATCCCAGCAAAACCAGACTGGCATGGCCCAGTGTTATCACAATACCATGAAGCACAAATGTTTTGACCCAGCACACCCCCAACAAGGTCATCTCAGAAACATCTGGGCTTCAGTGACACCTCTTAGCTGCCTCAGAATGACTAAGGTTATTTAAATCTCATGGTTGGTTAATCATTAAGGAAGATTTTTGACAAACAAAGTAGAACAAGCCAAGAAAGAAGGGTGGCTAAAAATTAGCCTAGCAAAGGTCATATTTCTTGCATATGCAGGGTTTAGTGTTGCTTTTTTTTCCTGGTAACTCTGCAGAATGGAGTTTCATGGAAATATGATCCTGTTGGGGAAGTCAATGTGTCTCTAAAGATTTTACTTGGGACTCTCCTCCACTGTATTAGTCCATTCTCATGCTACTAATAGAGACATACCTGTGACTGGGTAATTTATAAAGGAAAGAGATTCAATGGACTCACAGCTCCACATGGCCAGGGAGGCCTCACAATCATGGTGGAAGGTGAAGGAGGAGCAAAGGCACATCTTACATGGCAGCAGGCAGGGCAGCATGTGCAGGGGAAATGCCCTTTATAAAACCATCAGATCTCGTGAGACTTACTATCATGAGAACAGCATGGAAAAACCTGCCCCTGAGATTCAATTACCTCCCACCGGGTCCCTCCTACAACACATGGGGATTATGGGAGCTACAATTCAAGATAAGACTTGGGAAGGGACACAGCCAAACCATATCATCCACCCTCGGTCATCTGGAGGACTATAGGACTCCATCACCTTTGCTGAGAAGCCTGCATTCTTGTCCTGTGGGGGGTTTATGTAGGGACAGTGGGGAAACCCACAAGCAGCTGCTGTATGACTGGAGAGGGAAGGTTGAAGGTCCCAGAGGCTGGAACCTGGACCTGCACAAGAAACAGGTGGGCAGCCCTAAAAGCTTTGATTGCTGCTACAAACTGCTGGACAAGCTCAGAGATGACAGGCATCCCCCCTGGGGCCAGGAAGGCAGCAAGAAGGGAGTTTTTCACTAGGGGCAGCTCTCGCGTTAGCAGTGTAGATAAATGCAGGGCTCCATCATTTCCTGAAAGCCCTAAGGAGGAATGATGATTGACGGTTCTGTCTACGTGATTACTGGCTCCCCCAGCTTCCTTGTCATAGGGACCAAATCTCTTCCTTTCACAGCTAATGCAGGGCCATGAACAATATTTAATGTTAAACAGTGCAAAGGTTGGATTTCTTCACACTTTCTCCTTCTCCTTTAAGGCAGCCACCCTGAACTGCTTTCGTGGACTGGATGATACCGTGTTCTTTCCTCCTGGCCCAGGCATTTCCCACTCCCTTTCCCCCCTACTCATCTGCCTAACTCCTATTCATCTTGTAGGTCTCTGGCTTGAGCCTGGGTGTGTCCCCCTTCCCATAAAACAGTCTTGTCATGCCTGGGAGTTTGCAGAAGGCAGAAGGTCAATTTTGACTTATTTCTCTGGTGAATCCTGCATAGTTGGCACTCCAGCAATGAATGTTTATGGAATAAACAGGTGAATAAAAGAATAAAAAAATTCAGTGAATGAAAGAGTTAAAAAAATAATAAAAGGATTTAAAATGGAAAGGCTTGATAGAATTAACAAAGAGGAATGCAGTCACACTAGAGTTTAAAAAGGAGATGGGAAAGGAAATAACTATCTATAAGAGTGCCAACAATGTACTAGGCTTTTTTAGATTAACTCTTCTCTTTTTTTTTTTTTTTTTTGAGATGGAGTCTCGCTTTGTCACCCAGGCTGGAGTGCGGTGGCACCATCTTGGCTCACGGCAACCCCTGCCTCTAGGTTCAAGTGATTCTCCTGCCTCAGCCTCCCGAGTAGCAGGGATTACAGGCACACACCACCATACCCAGCTAATTTTTTGTATTTTTAGTAGAGATGGGGTTTCATCATGATGGCCAAGCTGGTTTTGAACTCCTGACCTCAAGTGATCCATCAGCCTCAGCCTTCCAAAGTTCTAAGATTACAGGCATGAGCCACCGCACCCAGCCAACTAATCTCATTTTTATAATAACCTTATGAGGTCAGGATTATTATCCCTATTTTACCAGTTAAGAAACTGGTGCTCAGAGAGGAAAGGCATCTTTTTCAAAGTCTCATGACTTGCAAGTAGCAAAGCTTGGTTTCTCCCCTAGGCGTTCTGACCACAAACCCAGCCTATTTTAGTAGGCCATGGCACTTGCTCTAACAGGTAAGCATTTGGGTAATCACATTTGTCCCGCAAGTTTATTGGCATGAAGAGTTAGAAACAGGAATGCTGGGTACTAATAAGTGAAAAGAGGAGACAGGAGAAAAGGCTGTATCCAGTCCAGTAGCTTAGACCTTGGAATTGAAGTAAAACATTTCGTGGATGTCTCCTGAGTCTCTTTCTATATTTAAACCTAATCCTCCCTTTGACCTTGGGGGTTCAGAAATGGTGAATGTGTCAAGGAAAAGGTAAGATAAAGTGAGAACATCTGTGTCATCCTACTTAGTTTCGTAAAAAGCTGAAGATGGATTTTGTTTTTAGGGTCATGGTGTCAAAACGTTATTTCATCAAAACAGCCATGCCAAAATATCAATTCCTATGACTTAAAAAATCAAATCCAAGGCCTGGCATGGTGGCTCATGCCTGTAATCCCAGCACTTTGGGAGGCTGAGGTGGGCGGATCACGAGGTCAGGAGATTGAGACCATCCTGGCTAACACGGTGAAACCCCATCTCTACTAAAAATACAAAAAGTTAGCCAGGCATGGCGGCAGGTGCTTGTAGTCCCAGCTACTCGGGAGGCTGAGGTAGAAGAATGGCATGAACCTGGGAGGTGGAGCTTGCAGTGAGCTGAGATCGTGCCACTGCACTCCAATCTGGGTGACAGAGCCAGACTCCATCTCAAAAAAAAAAAAAAAAAAAATCAAATCCAAACAAAGCAAAACAAAAAACTCAAATACAAAGCCTTAGTGCCCAGAAGGCTTTATAATAAAGAAATCATATAAAAATTGAATACACAAGAAAAATCAGAAGACGTTTTCTAACTCTTCAATGAAGTGCTTTGTATATGTTGTCATGACAGACATTTTTGGAATTGAAAAAATGGGGCATTTAGAACCTGGGACAGAGTCTTGAGCGCATAGACTTTTTTTTTTTTTTTTTTTTTTTAATGACAAGTTCTCACTCTGTCAACCAGGCTGGAGTACAGTGGCATGATCTCGGCTCATTGCAACTCCTGCCCTCCTGGGTTCAACTGATTCTCCTGCCTCAGCCTCCTGAGTAGCTGGGACTACAGGTGCCACCACCATGCCCAGCTAATTTTTATATTTTTAGTAGAGATGGGGTTTCACCATGTCGAACTCCTGACCTCAAGTGATCCACCTGCCTCAGCCTCCTAAAATGCTGGGATTACAGGTGGCAGCCACTGCGCTTGGCCTTGAGTGTAGATCTGAGTCCTGTTACCAGCTGTGTGATCACATATCTATATCTGTCCTGCTTATTTCACTGAGCTCTTGTGAGCTCCACCTGAGGTTATGGAAGCCTAAGAACCCAGTGAATCACATGATCATAGTCATTATCCTCATTTGACATTCTATTGGCCTCATTTTGATTGTTAATTCTTTTTCTAAAGAGATCAATCTAGCCTGAATGTGATCCTGTAACTTGAAGAGCTTTTGTACTTATTTCCTAGAACAAGAAGATCAGTAGATCTTGTTGCCCCTAAAAATATTGCCTAATAAGCTGTCATCTTGGGATGTTCTGCCCAACATGCTGGTCTGTTCTGCCTCTAAAAAGGCCTTTATCCATTTAAGAGGAAGCAGAAGGTTAGAATTCCAAGAAATGCAGGTTGGGAGGTCGTAGTCCAGGTTCAAAGCTAAAAAGGTAAAATTCTTAATCATTGGCAAATCCAAGTGGAACTTTATTCTATTGACAATCCACCACCTTCCCTCCTGTCATCTTATTGACTTTGATGATGGATATTGCCCGAAGTTAGTGATGATCTCTAGAGAAAAGCAAAGTGTCCTGTTAACCTCACTATGCACTGTGAAAAGGAGAAACAAGAAGGTTTTGGTTTCAAATGCAATGACCAACATCAAGGTCATCCCAGCACTTTCATGAGACCATCAAAAAACTCAATGTCCATCAACTGTCTCCATTTAAAATTCTGTGTGTAAAGCCGTTGGGATTATAAATAAACTTTGGCACTGAGGGTGGTGACAGGCTTTGTCACATCCTATTCCAATGCAGATTTGAATATTATTTGAGTGTTCAATCTCCTACCTCCTGAGCCAAAATTTGAGGATACTCATAATTCACGATTCAGCTATGTAACACATTTTTTCTTTTTTTTTTAGATGGAGTTTTGCTCTTGTTGTCCAGGCTGGAGTGCAAAGGCACGATCTCGACTCACTGCAACCTCCACCTCCTGGGTTCAAGAGAATCCTCCTACCTCAGCCTCCTGCATAGCTGGGACTACAGGCACCCACCACTACGCCTGGCTAATTTTTTTTGTATTTTTAGTAGAGATGGGATTTCACCTGTTGGCCAGACAGGTCTCGAACTCCTGACCTCAGGTGATCTGTTCGCCTTGGCCTCCCAAAGCGCTGGGATTACAGGAGTGAGCCACCGCACCTGGCCAATGTAACCCATCTCCAATGGTAGTCCCAAGACAAACACATGATCATAACTTGCTGATTTCTCCAATGGAAAATATCGAATTAGCCAATCCTTTCTATGCTGTAAGGGTTTTCCTAATTATTTTAGAAAAAATAAATCAGTGTAAAGAAAACACAATTTAAAATAAGGTCTTGCAATTGCTTTAAAGAAAGCTTTATTTACTACATACATCCTAAGAATGTACTGTAAATGGAGCAAGATCTAAAATAAAAGCTTTTCAAATATAAAGCAGCTAAAGTTAACTAAACCACTAGCAATGTTTGAAAACAGAACTCTAAAACTTTTTTTTTTACATTTATATAGTTTGTTCTTAACACTAAAAAAAAAAAAGTTCACATTTCAAGTTATAAACTTATCTCAGTAGTGTACGTGAAATGGTTTTGAAACAATAGGAACAGATAAGTCCCAGATTGGAGGCTCACTGATACTTAACTAGCTATGTCACCAACGTTTGTTTTTAAGGGAGTTTGGTGGTTGCCATGTTAAGGTATCATTGTTTTTTTCTTTTCTTTTCTTTTCCTTCCTTCCTTCCTTCCTTTCTTCCTTCCTTCCTTCCTTTCTTTTCCCCTTCCTCCTCTTCCTCTTCCTCCTCCTCCTCCTCTTCTTCTTCTTCGCAAATAATTTACAGGCATACATAAAATACAGTAAGAATACTGGGTCACGGTTTCATCCAGTGAAACTCTGTGACAATCCTTCACTAGAAGGAGAGTACTTTTTTCACATAGTCAAGGGATGAGGACCTGATTCAAATTACATTTTGTTGAGTCACTCATACCAACAGATTTGAGTTTCAATGCAGCTTGCGGGGTACATCATCAGGAACATTGCACAATTACTTTATGTCATTTAAAAGAATGATGGAAAGGAATGTTAGGGGTGCTTAAAGGCCTCAGGAGGCACTCAATAATTTTATAGAATAGTTAAATAAATATTGCTTACACATAAAAACTCATCTCGTCTCAAGATGAGGGGGGAAAAGGCATTTGGGAATCTCTTAATTTAAAACAAAACAAAAGTACTTGCTAAGGGCATGATCCTCTTATGAATCCACAAGAATTCAGCCATCAACAAAAATCCCATGAGTGGAAAGATTGTATGGATCTCTAACATGACATAAAAACGCAACTGTGTACTTGCTACCTTATTGCACACCTCACTTCCTTGATTGAGCCTTTAAAAAACAATTCCAAGTTGATATATATATTTTTAAAGTAGATGACAATCTTAACATTTTACTGTATTTTACATTCACTCTGCTAAACAAAAGCCTTTAAACAGGCACAAAACACTGCAACAATACATTAACTTCCTAATAAAACAAACCTTTTTAATAACATTGAAATAAAATGGTTTCATTTTGCATTAAACTACATACCATGAACTTCTGCAACATAAAAGGACTAAAAACAAGCATTAGAAGATATTTACAAACTATCTTTAAACTTCTACAGGTCTCTCCTCCTCCTCCTGGATGTGCACAACCCAATTCAGTTCACCCATCAAGTGCACAGCAAGGGAAGAGAGATTTAATAAACAAAATGTTTCCAACACCCTTGAGGACCACGGACAGTTTTGCATGAAACATGGTAAGGCAACTAGAAGCATAACTTTCTGCTGACAAGAGTCTCTGGGGGTCTTGTCTATGATAACATACATTCTTTGTCCCTACAAACTCATACTTCAAAAATGAATAAAAGCATTAGAAATGGCATTAAAGTTTTATATTGGGCAATTAAATAGCTATGCAAAGGTGTCTAATGCAGCTCGATTAAAACCTTGTACTTACTCTGCTACTGAAAATAGCACACATAGAAGATAATACTTCCCCAACCAAAACAAAACAAAACAAAAAACATACAACGAAACAACAAACCCCAACAAAAACCCAAGAAGAAGTATAAAAGCCACCAGCTCCTCTCTCTTTCAGAGCTATTCATTAGTCCTAGGCTTGCCAAACATTGTGGAGGGACTGGGAATTTGGGGAGGAGGGGACAGGGTGAGAGATGGGGTAGTGGGGGCATGTGTAAGGTTAAGGCACATGGAGAATGAGCCCCGCTAACGGTGGCAAAGGAGAGCTTTCCAGTGTTTGGACTCAGAAGTGTGGCAAGTCTTTTCAATGTTGGCTTAAGGAGAGATTCAGTGTTTCTTTTAAAAAATAGTACCGCCATGATGATACATGGTAACACCATCAACCCTTAACGCCAGCAGAAATACAAAGATTTTACTCATTTTAAAATTGCACTTTCCAGTATAACCTTTAAAATAATGTTTTATGTAGTATTTTTAAGCACTACTGTTTGTATCTTTAAATATTGTATATATTTTTCAAAATAGTTCCCTAGCTGCTCAAGTGTGCTTTTTTAATATATAGTTGATATATTACTGAAGGTACTACAAAATAGAAATCTCTGGAGTGCAGAAGTTAAGAAAATAACCTTCATACTGAAAATATATCCTTAAAAAAAAAAAACAACAAAAACCTCTATACAAATGTAGTACAGCATACAAATTTTTAAAAGATGGTATGAAGGCACGAACCATTACAAGTCTTTTGGAAATGTATAAACGCAGGCCTGCTAAGTTGAAAATAGTCTTAAAAAACTAGTGAAAACTTCATGTATATAAAATATTTCAGAAATAAATCTGCGAACATTCTTCACTTTCAGATTGCATGTGCGAATTCAACAGGCTCCTTCTTCACAAATAGTCAAGCGTTCCTTCAGTGGTGTTCGTGTGGTTTGTCTTCGCGCTGGTCACCAGCCTCAGTATGTCTGGTAGACGTCGGGGATGGGGACCTGAATGGCAGCAGCAGGGAAGGCCTGAGGTATATAGCCTGCATATCCTCCATACACGGCGGCCGCGGCTGCCGCGTTCTTCTGTAGTGTGGCGATTGTGGCTGTGGCCGGAGCAGCAAATGGCACGTAACTGGCCCCATAGATTCCGGCAGTGGGAATTCTCTGAACATTTGGAGCCACCGTGTATACTGGAGTTATTGGGCGGCCCTGAGGAGAAGAGACAAAAAGGAGCCTTCCTGAACATGTGTATGTGCCTATCATCAATTCATTCAACGAGCCTCTCCCAGAAGTTGGGAATACAAAGACATAAAAGCAAGGGAGAGGAAGGCAGAGGGGCGGGCAAATAGCAATTATTGTAAGGAAGTGGGATAAGAGCCACTGAAGAGGTAAGGTGGAGCTGCATCCTCAAACTCAGTGATGCAACCTTGTGAAAGTGAGAGGCCTAGAAGGCCGAGGGAAAGGTGAAATACTGTTGCCCCTCAGTATCCTCACAGGGGATTGGCTCTAGGACTTCCATGGATACCAAAATCCTCAGATGCTCAAGTCCCTGAGAGAAAATGGCATATTTGCATTTAACCTATGCATATCCTCCTGTATACTACAAAAAAAAATTTTTTTTTCATAGAGACAAGGTCTCACTATGTTGCCCAGGGCTGGTCTTGAACTCCTGGCCTGAAGCAATCCTCCTGTCTCAGCATCCCAAAGTAGTGGGATTACGAGCATGAGCCACAACGTCTGGCCTCTCTCATATACTTTAAAAATAATCTCGAGATCACTTAAATACCTAATATGATGCAAATGTTATGTAAATATTTGTTATATTGTATTTTGACATTTGTATTGTTTTTTATTGTTGTATTGTTATTTTTTATTGTCTTTATTTTTTCAATAAAGAATTGAATCCAGACGCAGAACCTGTGGATAGAAGGAGGACCTTCTCTGTACGTATTCTAGAATCTTCTACTTACTATTCCACTCAATCAGTCTATGCCCCAGAGTGAGCTAGAGAAGGCAGTGGAGAATCTACCCTCCACACAGTTGATTTCACAGTAATTAAAAATCAGTATTTTTCCTTAAACATGGTCTCTAGATACATGCCAGCAGCCTCAACTCATACTTAACTGATGGGATATGATCTGTCTCAAAGACAGAGAGAGGAGCAGACTGTGTCAACTTAGAGAAACAAAATATACTGATTTCCAAAGGGACAGCTTCTTAAGCTGTGACCTTAAAAAATTGTGACCATACGTAATTTTCAGCCAGTGTGATAGTTTCCATCATCTCCCACCTAAGAGATGACACCATTAATGTATACAAATTGTTGTAGAAGCTTACAGAAAGAACCAACTAACGGGGAAGTTGGAGAAAATGTCTCCGCAGCAGGGATATTTGAGCTGGGTTTTAAAGGATAAGGAGCAGTTTCCAAATGAGGAAGAAGTGGGGAAGGACAAGCTAAGTAAAGTTGCCTGAACTGTCGACGGCCACCACTGGCTGTAGAAAAGCCCCTGCTACTTCCTTCTGTCTACTTGAAAATGCAACATAAGATGTTTTCAGAATAAACAGGAGTACGAATGGGAAGACTGTGGTTCAGTATTTCCCAAAGTGTTTGCCATCAAACTAGTTCTGTGAGATGCTTCATTGAAAAGAGATTTTGGATAAAATAAAACATTCATTTAACAAAATATTTGGTGCACCTCATGAGCCACAGAATGCCTTGTAGTAAATGCTGGTATGATCTCCCCTATATCTTAATACATCTTCAAAATAAACAATTCAGCATCTATGAAATGGTAATTAATTATTTCTTCTCAGATTTTTATAAAGGAATTAGTTCTAATTTCTGTTACAAAATTTGCAAATCAGAGTTCCAAAGTTGTGCTCAAAGGAACTTCTAGCCTAAGAGTACTTTTAAAAACTATAATCAGATAGTAATTATAATTTATAATAATTTTAATTTACAATTATAATGATAATTATAACAATTAACTCAGAGGCTGGGTGAGATGGCTCATGCCTGTAATCCCAGCACTTTGGGACGCTGAAGCCAGGAGTTTCCGCAAAAGATACAAAACTTAGGCAGGCATGGCGGTGCGTACTCCTATAGTTCTAGCTACTCAAGAGGCTGAGGCATGAGGATCACCTGAGCCTGGGAATTCAAGGTTGCAGTGAGCCAAGATCGCACCACTGCACTCCAGCCTGGGCAATGGAAGTGAGACCTTGTCTCAAACAAAACAAAACAAAACAAAACAAAAACAAAAACAAACCCCAAACTCAGAGACTACTGTCTGCCAGGCACTGTTCTAAGTGCCTTATTTGTATGACAGTATTGAATCATCACAGCCACCAGTACAGTTGGTACTATGATTATATGGAGTTGTGTGGAAGTGTTAAATGACCTGCACAAAGTGACACAGTTTTTAAGCAATGCAATGTGTGACTCTGCAGTCTGCACTTTTAGCCCTATGTTAACTTGCTTCCTAAACACTAAACAATGAGTGTCTCATCAGCGACATTTTACAACCAGGGAGAGGAGCTCCGGAACTGGGAAGACTGTGTTCACAGCAAGACAAAAGCCATCTTTTCCACATGTGTGGACGTAGGTTTAATAACCAGTGCAAAAAGGGAGAGGAAATGGCAGGGAAGGTAACATGTGGGAGAGAGCTTGCCATGTGCTACAGGCTGGCCCAATACCTGGGTTCAGGCTGCCCACTCAAACACTAAGTTTTGCACATACATGTGCACTGGCTTATGGCCTGGAATCAAGAGTAGGTCCCCAAACCCATGGCTTCTCTTTTCATTCGTGTGATGTTCCTTTTATATGGCATTCACCATACTATAAGGACAGAGCATACACAGATCAGGGACCTGATCTCCTAATCTCAATTCTACTCTTGGCTAGCAGTTCTGTCACCTTGCTGGGCCTTAATTTTCTTATCTGTAAAACAGAATATATGGGGAAGCACTTGGTTTTGCTTTCCATGGTTTCAGTTACCTGTGGTTGACTGATGTCTGAAAATATTAAGCTGAAATTTCAGAAATAAACAATTCATAAGTTTTAAATTGTGCACCCTTCTGAGTAGCTCTATGAAATCTCATGCCTTCCCTCTCTGTCCTGCCCGGGACACCAATCATCCGTTTGTCCAGGAAAGCCACACTGTCTGTGCTCCATGCCCATGTCACTTAGTAGCCATCTGGGTTATCAGACTGACCGTCAAGGAGCCCTTATTTTACTTAACATCAGCCCCAAAGTGCAAGAGTAGAGATGCTGGCATTTTGGATATGCCAATGAGGAGCACTAAAGGCCTTCCTCTAAGCGAAAAGGGGAAAGTTCTCTACTTAATGAGGAAAGAAAAAAATCCTATGCTGAGGTTGCTAAGATCTACAGTAAGAAAGAAATTTTCTATCTGTGAAACTCTGAAGAAGGAAAAAAATTTGTGCATAGTATATTATTGGTTTGGTAATATCTGTGTTTCAGGCATCCACTGGGGATTTTGGAATGTATCCCCCATGGATAAGGGGGGACCACTATACAATTGCAATAATACAGCACATCAAAGAGCAGGAATAAAGAAAAATGCAATGGTGGTAGTGGGAGAAACATTTACCCATCTTTAAAAAGTGCCCCTAGCAGGAGAATCACTTGAACCCTGGAGGCGGAAGTTGCAGTGAGCTGAGATCCCACCACTGCACTCCAGCCTGGGTGACAAAGTAAGAGTCCGTCTCAAAAAAAAAAAAAAAAAAAACACCAAAAAAAATGTGCCTCTAATTCAGGTGAAGAGTCCCTGCAGTCTTCCCTCTTGTTAAGGAGGAGCGGTTATCCTTGCTCTAATTAAATGGCTAAACAGGAACACCCCTGAGCGCCGACAACGTAGGGGAGGATGATTAAAGCTAGGGGAGGATAAGCAAAGACTGCAAATAAGAACCTTGATGGTGGCTGGGCGTGGTGGCTCATGCCTTGTAATCCCAGCACTTTGGGAGGCTGAGGAGGGCATATCATGAAGTCAGGAGATCAAGACCATCCTGGCTAACAGGTGAAACCTGTTAAAGAGCTGACACACAAAGTCCAGGGAACGATTTCACATTTTCACATTTCAAACTGTGGCTCAATGAAGTGGAAACCCCGTCTCCACTAAAAAAATACAAAAAATTAGCCAGGCATGGTGGCCACGTGCCTGTAGTCCTAGCTACTCGGGAGGCTAAGGCTGGAGAATTGCCTGAACCTGGGAAGTGGAGGTTGCAGTGAGCCGAGATCACACCACTGCACTCCAGCCTGGGCGACAGAGTTAGACATCGTCTCAAAAAAAAAAAAGAACCCCGATGGCAACAGCCAGTGCAGACTGATAGGAGACAGAAATAGTCAGAACATGATTATGGTGCCTGGAATTTGGACCTGACCAGAACTCAAAATGCACATCAAAGACAAATGTTTATGAGTTTCTTAGTAAAGAAGAATTAGAAATTATTATCAAAATTCCACTAAGTACTGCTGCTAAGTTATTGTAAATATTTACCGTCAGTCCACAAGTACTATAACTACACTTAGTTGTTATTCTACAGTGTCATTTACAACCAGTTCCTCTTTTTGTCTTTCAGAGATCCCAAGTTAAAGAACACTTAATGACAGACTGAAAGACAAATAAGCTTCAGTGAGTCTGCCCTTTCTGAATAACGCAGTCAAGACCAGCATTCAGAGTGAGCAAAAGCAAGTAAACAGCATCCTACTGTGGAGGGTCAGAGGCCTGGCTCTGTTTCAGAATCATTGAGGAGCTATGCAAAATATCAGTTCTAGGACCCCAGCCCAGTTGATTGAATTGGAATCTTCAGGGATTAGAGTCTAACAATCTCTGTTTTTAAAAAATGTAGGCCTGTAATCCCACACTTTGGGAGGTTGAGATGGGAGGATCGCTTGAGCCCAGGAGTTCAATACAAGTTTGGGCAACATAGCAAGACTTTGTCCCTACATATAAAAAAGTTAGCCGGGCATGGTGGTGTGTGTCTGTGGTCCCAACTTCTTGGGAGGCTGAGGTGGGAGGATCGCTTGAACCAGGGAGGTTGAGGTTGCAGTGAGCCATGCACTCCAGCCTGGGTGACAGAGTGAGACTCTGTCTCAAAAAAATCAAAAATCAAAAATGAAAAAAAGTGACCTGGATAATTCTTTTTCAGTTGGATAAGGGATCTTGGGCCTGAGTACTTGTGATTAGTATTTGCGATTCACTGCCTCACAGAGAACAGCTTTAACAAGATTTTCTTCTGTTAAATGGATGTCTTCCCTATGTCCTTTGAGGTGAAGATGCAAAGAAACAAGACACAGTCTTTGGTTTGGAGGAGCTTCATTTTCTTTGGAAGATAGAACACATTGGCAGCCACAGGCCAAGTAATGATGTAGTAACGAGGAGTACAGAAGAGAACATTTCTCTAGGAGGTGGATGGGGAAGATTCTATGGAAGAGATGAGAATAAAGAAACCAGGATACAGTATGAACAAAGGTGGGGAAGGAGGCCAACATGGTAAGATGAGTTTGGGAAGAGATAGGGGAACAGTGGGAGATATGGTTGGAGGAGAGGATTACGGGCATATTTTGTAAAAATTTTTTTGAGACAGGGTCTCACTCTGTTGCCCAGGTTGGAGTGCAGTGGTGCAACCACAGCTCACTGCAGCCTTGACCTCAAGGCTGGTCAAGCAGTCCTCCTGCCTCAGCCTCTCCAGTAGCTGGGACTACAGGCATATGCCACCATGCCAGGCTAATTAAAAAATACATATATTTGGAGAGACACTGTCTCAGCATGTTGCCCGGGCTGGTCCTGAACTCCTGGCCTCAAGTGATCCTCCTATCTTGACCTCCCTATGTGCTGGGATTACAGGCATGAGCCACTCTACCCAGCATAAAATTTTACATATCTATACAGATGTTCTTTCTCTCTCTCTCTTTACACACACACACACACACACACCCCCACTGGGGGTTAACATTTTTTAAAGAAATCTTCATTGAACCTCAGTGTGAAATGTGAAAATGCGAATCGTTCCCTGGACTTTGTGCGTCAGCTCTTTAACATCATGAGCTAAAAATTATCCAGTGCTATTTAAAAAACATATATGCACAATATTATGACACTGTGAAAAATTACACATCATTTTTACATATTGATTCCCACCCTTAACAATGATATTATTAGGGTAGTACAATTAATTACAATTATTTTTTTCTGTCATGATTCAAATTCAAAATGCTTTGTGTCACCCAACCGCATAGCTGTAACAGAGAGCCAGGCACACGGTAAATTCTCAGTGCTGAATACTAAATGAATACAGGATAAAGAGAGGCTTCACACACAAATAACAACGACTACAATAAGAACTCTACCTGGAAAGGCGGTGGTGTCGACACGGTGGGAATGACGGCGGCGGCGGCTGCGGCTGCAGCAGCTGCGGCAGCAGCAGCACTGGCTGGGTCTGGCTGCACAGCAATGGGGCTGATCATGTGCTCCACTGTGTGGATTTTGCCATCTTCAATCATTTTAGGTGCTGGAGCTGCTGGAAACATGGAATACTGGGCCCCAATGGCAGGGATGGCTACTGTAAGAGGAGCAAGAAGGAAAAATGGGTCAATCACTTTCAGTCGCTGAGGGGGGTCCAGCACTTGCTCTAAGATATTTTTTATTTTTATTTTTTAAAAAACTTCTTTGTTTTGAGACAGGGTCTCACTCTGTGGCCCAGGCTGAAATGCAGTGGTGCGATCAAGGCTCACTGCAGCCTCAATCTCTTGGCCTCAAGCGATCCTCCCACCTTAGTCTCCTGAGTAGCTGGAACTACAGGCACAGGCCACCTTGCCCAGCTATTTTCTGTTGTTGTAGAGACAGGGTTTCGCCACATTGCCCAGGCTGGTCTTGAACTCCTGAGCTCAATCAATCCAATTGCCTTGGCCTCCCAAAGTGCTGAGATTACAGGTGTGAGCCACTGCACCCAGCCTAAGATATTTTTTTAAAACCACGTTTAGAGGTCAGGAACCTCTCTAAGCTCACTATTGTTCTCTCAGTACAAGCCATGTACCCAGATGCCTGCTCCCCAAGAGGAAGGGATAGGCAGTGGCAGGTAACTACCCCTGCCTGTCGTGGAAGAGACCCCTAGAGTTAGGCTTCTGCACCAATATTTTCTATTTCTACAGAAAAATCACAGTTTGAATTTTATTCTTGATGTCCTACTGAGCAAGAAAGGGCCTCTGACTATGGGAAAACAGGCTTAGACAAAGAAGTGAGATCAGAGGCTTGAGGCCTACTGCCTGTGAGAGTTGGGCCCGCCTGTTCCTTCCTACTCACCTCACTCATTACCAGTCCCACTGCCTTTTTTTCACTTTCACCACTATTTAAGAAACAGGTGCTGTTGAGGGTTTCATTCTGAGAACTCAGACCTGCGTACATCCTCCCCACCCTGTATTTCAGATTTTACCATTACCAATTCAAGGAAAAACACATGGTAAAAAAAAAAATAGCACATTCCCCAATTTCTTCATGTCCACTCAAAGTAGCGAAGCTGTAGAGTGATTGGCTTTTAGTGGGACCTCCCAATTCAAAGAATTTCTGCAAATCCAAAATTATGACTTCAACGAGAGATTCAAACAGATAGCAGTTATTGAATGTCAAGGTATAGTAAGAAGAGATCAAAAGGAAAAGATACTAGCCCTGATGTGTGTGTGTTGGGAGGCGGTGGGGGGTGTATGTGTGTGTTTGTATGTGTTGAAAGGATAAGCAAAAATATGAAATGTGTACACAAAGAATCTTTCTATTTCTGGTTTTCTCCAACTGTAGGTACATTTATTCTAATAAGGATAGACTCAATCAAAGGTAAAGAGACAAATGATTATAAGCTAAACAATGGTATGGCCATTCGATAAAATATACCTAAAACCTGAATCAAATATTTTACCTGCCTTTCCAACCATATCTTCCACTGGTCTTGCGCCCAGATACTTCACCACCACCCTGGTGCCTCTCCTAAAATACAATGTTTTCATTTTCTGGATGATCAGAAATAGACACCAATGACAACGGATGGGGCCCAGAGAGGGTTTGAGTTTAAGATACAAGGGGTTGTATGAAGTAAATGAATTGTTCTGGCTATCAGCCCACAGGAATTTCTACCTCAGCCTCCAGGACGCAACTTTACATGACTAAAGATTATTTAACAGTTCTTTTCTCTCGTTAAACCTTAAGCTACTGTAACTCGCCAACAGGAGTCCCCTTCCCAACAAGTAGAAGCGACAACTCCCATATCCAGGCTCTATTTTATGAAGTTACAGAGCTGTAGGATCAGTTTTACTTTGCCCACAGTGCCAATTACATTTAAAAGGCAATCTAGTCTAAGGAGTCACTTAATTGCAGAAATTGCAGAATTTTTACACAGGCAAAAAAAAAAAAAAAAAAAAAATCATTACTAGATTCATCAAAAGAAAGTTCAACTAGCAAAATACTTTTTAACCCTATGAGGCCAATGCGTACCTATGTCCCAAATGCACAGATTCCTTGACTCTATTTTAGCTAGGGAAAGAAGTGTACAATCTCAACCAGAAGAAAACCAGAGTAGCTGGGCTCTGAACAGTTCTTCAACCTCCTCCTGCTGAAGCCAGGGAGGGCGTCTGGAGGAGGGTCACGCCAATCACCCACGGACTGAGTTTTCCATGTGTTTGGATGCTTCTGCAGGGTGCTGCGTGAGTTCGTGCTAGACTCACACAATGGAGTTAATGTTCTTGGCAGGTTTGGATCAGAAGACCAGCCTCATGTTAGATGGCCATGGGCACTAACAACATTGATAAACAGGTTTGTGGGGCCTGGAGGTGAAAGCAAAGTTCAAGGTCCCTGGCTTGAAATTATTGAGCATCCCTACTCCCAATCTACTGATCCAGCTAGAGGAGGAAATGAGTGCTGGAAATTAGAAACCAGGGAATTAGCTGCAAAAACTTTCACCAAAGGCCAGGTGCGGTGGTTCATGCCTATAATCCCAGCACTTTGGGAGGCTGAGGGGGGCGGCTCACTTGAGATCAGGAGTTCGAGAGTAGCCTGGGCAACATGGTGAAACCCCCACGTCTACTAAATATACAAAAAGTAGCCGGCATGGTGGTGCACGCCTGCAGTTCCAGCTACTGGGGAGGCTAAGGCAGGAGAATCGCTTAACCTGGGAGGTGGAGGTTGCAGTGAGCCAAGATCACTGTACTCTAGCCTGGGTGACAGAGCAAGACTCCATCTCAAACAACAACAACAACAAAACTTTGACCACTGCCTTGTCCCCAAGCATTCTTATTTGCTCAGACCATGACAAGGGACAAAAGGTGCTGCTGACTTCTGAAGGGGAATTTTCTGCCCTTCCCAACAACTCTCAGAATGGACCAATAAGCTCTACCCTCCAACATCAGATGTTTGGGGCAGAAATAAGCCTGTGTAAGGAAAAGATAGGTTTTACCTGACAGAAGATACAGAGAGCCTCATGTTCTTCCTTTCTTCCCCCCACAACTCTCCCTACTTAGCCACAGACTGAGAAAAAGCCTAACAATCGGTGACAACCCTTTGAAAATCTTACTGCACGGCCAGGCGCAGTGGCTCACGTCTGTAATCCCAGCACTTTGGGAGGCCGAGAGAGGTCAGGAGATCGAGACCATCCTGGCTAACACAGTGAAACCCCATGTCTACTTAAAAATAATAATATATAACAAATTAGCCGGGCGTGGTGGCGGGCACCTGTAGTCCCAGCTACTCTGGAGGCTGAGGCAGGATAATGGTGTGCACCCGGGAGGCAGAGCTTGCAGTGAGCCGAGATCACGCCACTGCACTCCAGCCTGGGTGACAGAGCGAGACTCTGTCTCAAAAAAAAAAAAAAAAAAAAAAAAGGAAAAAAGAAAACCTTACTTCAGGCAAGTTTGATTTGACCACGGTCAAAGCTACACCATCCCCTGAAGTTCTAGATAAGAAGGTCCAGGGGGCCACTTTCCTTTTGCCTTGTCTCTAGCTGCCTGGGAGAAGAGGAACCCCTGTGCAGATGTGAGAGCCCGAGAAAGGCTTGGATTCACTTCTAACAGAAGGGCTGGGGTTTATGCTGAATGGGTGCATTCTCAGTCTGGTTTATACTGACCTGTACCAGGTTTAATGGCAACTGGGTTGACGGTAGGGATTTCCAAATTCGGCACAAGTTCATATCCTTTTTCTTGCTGCTTTCCTTTCCCTTCATGATATCGGCTATATATACCACGGCCAGCAGAATATCCCCCGAGGTAGGAACCCCGGGGCCCCGGGGCTCTGTTGCCAGCTGCACCTCGCCCTCGGCCTCTTATGCTGCCTGCTTGTAATAACAACACAAAAGATGATGAGCAACCAACAGTGATGGTGCTGGAGGCAGACCTCAGCCCTCAGTTCTCAGCATTTAACTGCTCCAGTCTAAGTTGCAGGTGGCTACACCTTTGCTCTTTAATAGGCTGGTAAAGATGCTTCCAACATTCTATTTCAGCCTAGATTTGCATCCTAAGCATGTCTGCTTAGTACAAGAGGCAAACTTGCAGGGTGAGTTTCTAGGATTGTATCTGCAATTTCAGTAAAGAAAAACATTCATAGAATACCCACTCCCCCCCAAAAAAATTGGGGCCAGGTGCGGTGTCTTATGCCTGTAATCCCAGCACTTTGGGAGGCTAAGGCTAGAGGATGGCTTGAGCCCAGGGGTTCAAGACCAGCCTGGGCAACATGGTGAGACCCTGTTTCCAAATATATATATATATACACAATTAAATAATTTTTTTTTAAAGTTAGATTTGGAAGGGGATTTGCTAGTCCACCTTCCTCATTTCATGCTTGAGAAAACAGGCCAGGGGAGACTAAAGTGACTAAAGTCACAGACTTTACCCAGAACCTATGTATCTTATTTTCCAGGTAATGCTGCGTTTCATTATATCCTAACCAATGATAACAAAAAACAAAATTAAAAATCATTGACTCCACCAACATCTTAAGATTTAATATCACAAGCAGGTTTTAACCTAAGCACCAAGACATTGGTGGACGAGCCCCTAACCCGGTGGACCCCGGCAAGGCAGAATGCCAGTATTTGCACACCCATGTGATTTTACCGCTCACCCCAGAACGACCTGTATTTCTATCAATGCTGCAGAAGTGACGGCCTTCGGTGCCAGCAAAGAACTAGACCCAGAATGCAAACCCAAAAGGAGGGTAGGAGGGCCTTCAGCACCTACCAGCTCAGCAAATGCCAGCCACGATATCCCTGGTGTCCCCTGCCTAGGAGGAAAAGTTCTTGAGGGCCCCACCCAGGAGAAGAGCCCCCACTAACCTTTCACGAAATAGTCCCTGTTGGGCCCGATGAGCGCGTTGTAGGGGTAGCCGTAGTAGGCCAGTGTGTAGGGGTCGCAGGAGTACACATAGCTGGGCTGCTGTGCCGCCTCGGCCGCACCGCCACCCCTGGCTGCCTTCTGGTAGCGCGAGTACTGCTCCTTGTCCACGGGCTTGGCCAGCGTGACCTCCAGGCACGAGCCCTCCAGCTCAGTGCCGTTGAGGTTGTTCATGGCGTGCACGGCATCCTCGCGGCTGGTGAAGTGCACGAAGGCGTAGTCGCGGATCTTCTTGACGCGCTCCACGCAGCCAGGGTTGAACTGGCCGAAGCTCTTCTTGATGGTGTCCTCTGTGGTCTCGATCATGAGGTTGCGCACGTAGAGGATCTTCACGGTCTCCATCACGTCCTCGTCCACGTCGATCTCGGGCTCGGCCCAGTCCACGGCGATCTGGTGGCCCCACAGCTGGATGCGGCCGGGCATGAGCTTGCGGCGAGCCATGGCAGCCGCGCGGTGGCTCTCGTACTCCACGAAGGCGAAGCCACGGTTCTTCATCTTGTCGGCCGCGCTGGCGTAGACGATCACGTCCAGCACGCCCTCGGTGACCTTGGCGATCTCCTCCAGGATCTCCTCGCGCTTCTTCATCTTGGGGATCCCGCCGATGAAGAGGCGGCAGTTGTCTACGCTGCAGCACACGCCTAGCAGGCGACCCGGGCGGATCTCGTAGTTGTTGAGCTCGCGCACTGCGCGCTTGGCCTCGTGCTTGTGGCAGTACATGACGAAGGCGTAGCCGCGGTTCTTGCCGTCGAAGTCCATCATGAGGCGCAGCTCGTAGATGCGGCCCACGGCCTCGAACACAGGCACCAGTTCGTCCTCGTACACGTCGCGTGGGATCTTGCCCACGAAGACCTCGCAGCCGCGCTGCGGATGCGGGCCCTCCCAGCCGGGCGGTGGGCCGCCGTACTTGCGCTGCCCGTTCTCCTGCACCATGCTGTAGCCCGTGCGCTCCATCAGCGCCAGCAGTGCCGCCTCGTTGGGCGCGCCCGCCACGCCCTCGGGCACCTTGGCCGAGGACCCGGCGGCCGAGTCACTGCTCATGGCTGCGGTGGAATCCTCTGCGGTCATAATGTCAAAGGCATCCACAGCTGGCGGAAACCTGGGGAAGCACAAAGGAGCGTGAGTGGGGAACCGCTGGATCTTGCCTCCTTTGGGTTGTGTTTCACAGCCTCGCAAGTACGCATTAATAGGCCACGGGGAAGGTGAGGTGGTTTAAATGAGAAATAGGATGGAGGCGTTCTGGAAATGCAGCAGCCTTACACTTCTACACTTGTCTAAAATAGTCAAGTTGTCTTGCAGCAAGAACCAGAAGTGAGTTAGGAAAAAAAAAAAAAAAAAAATCAGAATGAGCAAGTACTTCCATTTCATCAGTACCCCGACAGCTTTGAAGTTGTGCGAAACTGCTATCATTGTTGGTAAAAACCTCACGTTCTTTTGCTTCATTCCTGCACTGTTAACTCCGCCTGATTTCCTTGTTATATGGAATTTGACAAACTCCACGTATTTCTTTGGTGAACAAACCTATTTTTCTTTTCTTTTTAAAGGGAGTCTTTTTCTTTGTAGGAATGGAAATACAGTGAAGATTTTAAATTATTAAAGAAAACTTTTAGAAGGTGTCACTGTATAGAGAGAGCTGTGTATTAAAGCTGTTTACAAGGAAGAAATGAAATGCCCATATTGCCACAGACTTGGTCTAGGAACTGTAATAAGAGCTAATCTGATTTTGATGGTGGCATTCAGGTAAAATTCTTGGTGTGAAGCATTCAAAGATTTGGAATCAGTCCTAGAAAAGCTAGACTGACTTCAAGCTGGAGGCCTGGGAAGCAGCATCTACCTGGGAAACCACACTACTGTTTTTGGAGAACTGTCACCTGCATTCTCTTAATCTTCCTAACCTCTGTATATGGTATGTGGTATTATCTTCAGTCCCAATTTGGTCATGGGGAAATAGGCTGACAGAGGTTGAGTAAATTGCCCCATTTCACACAGCAAGTGTCAGCTCATAGGGTAGACTTGATTCCAAGTTTTCTGGCTCCAGATTCCCTGTTTTTTCTTCCAAACCCATACTGGGCAATAGAATTTTCTATGATGCTAGAAAAGCTGTCACTTGCCACATGTGGCTACTGAGCACTTGGAATGGAGCTAGTGTGACTGAGGAGCTGGATTTTAAATTTAATTAAACACCCACATATCACAGTGCAGGTCTGAACTGTGCCACCTTCGCTTATATGGCCGAGGGCTCTGTGGAAATGATTCTAAATTATGCAATAAGATTATCATGAAGAGCTGCAGACTATACTTTTGTAATGAAAGGCTCCAATTTGCCTTTAAAAAATGAAATCTATTTCATTTTTTGGACTATAAAAGCATTCAGTTGAATTTTATAGAAAGTTAAGTACATAAGAAATTATTCCTAATTTTCCAACCCAATAATAGCACAATGAAACTTTTCCATCTGTTTTCCAGATGTTTTCTTGAGGAAGTGGGAGGGGGAAGCCTGGCTTCTTCCTAATTTACATGGTACTACTTTATGTTATAAGCATTCCTCCATATTCTTAAAAATCTTTGTAAAAACATCATCTTTAATGGCTGTATAAGGTTTCATCAATTAATTAGAACCCAGAGTATCATTCATTTTTTTAAAATTTAGAACTAGGAGATGTATACAAGAATATTAAGGGAAATTTCAAGGATAATAAAAATGAATTTGATCATTGAAGGAAAAAACAAAACTATAATGAAACAAAATAAATCTAAGCTATTTATTTGCCAGATGGCCAAAATAGTCCTTCTGTGGTTAATTTGCTCTAGTATCAAGTGGCAGTATGGTTTAGCAGGTAAGTATGTGGCTTCTGGAGTCAGACTGCATATGTTTGTGTGTGAATCTCAGTTCTAATACTTGCTAGTGTTAGCTGCTCCATGCCTCACCTCAGTTTCCCTACCTATAAAATAGGAATGATAATAATAGTGTTAACCTCATTAAGTTTAGAGGAGTGAGTTAATACATACACAGCATTCTGAATGGTGCCTAGAACATTATAAATGCTCAAGAAATGTCAGTTATTATTTTTCATCCAAACTTTTGAGTAAAATCTTAGACCAATTCTTTCAATTTTAGAGTAATTCTTAAGATAAACATTTTCAGTTCTTTAAAAATATCTGTTACATGTGGCTTCTATTCTTATTATTTTTTTCCTCTTCAAGTGCTTGGAAGCTGGTTTGACATCTCCAGTTATCATGAAATTTTTTTGTAGTATACTTGGAAAACGATACATTAGTTTCTGTAGTTTCAAGTTGAAAAAGTTTTTTTTTTCTTTTTTTAAAAATAGAGATGGAGGGCCAGGCGCAGTGGCTTGTGCCTGTAATTCCAGCTCTTAGGGAGGCAGAGGTGGGAGGATTACTTGAGCCCAGGAGTTCGAAACCTGCCTGGGAAATATAGAAAGACCTTGTTCTTCACAAAAAAAGGAACCAAAAAAAAAAAAAAAGAAAAAAGAAAAAAGAAAAAAGATCCCAATTAAAATAGAGATGGAGTCTCACTATGTTACCCCAGCTAGTCTCGAACTCCTGGGTTCAAGCAATCCTCCTGCCTCGGCCTCCCAAAGTGCTAGGATTACAGGCATGAGCCACTGCACCCAACCAAGAAATTTCAACATTAAATTTGAACATGAAGACCTTTCCCTTCTTCCAAATGGAAGATAAGGATATATTTTTAAGAAGACTATTTGTATAAACACCCATGTAGTTACAATCTGTGACTTGGGCAGGAAATGCCAGCTATGTATATAAATACATAGGACACAATTCAAGCTCTTACCTGTTGTGCTGTATACAACATTAACTGACTAAAGTCCAAGGGAATAGAACTTATCTCTCTGCTGAGATAGGTGGAGTTGCCTTCCTGTCACCCCAACTGCACTTTGAAACTACTATTCTACCCACAAAAACAGTCTTCCAGTAGTCAGGCTATGGAGTCATTGCCAATCCTAACCCCAATAATACAAAAAAAAAATCCTGTTTGCTTTCAGTCTGAAATCTGCTGGTGTCAGTAACACAATTATCTCTACATATTTTAAAATAGTGATAGCTTATTTCTTACATCAATGAGCCAAGAAAAGCCTTTTTTTTTTTTTTTTTTTTTTTTGAGACGGAGTCTCACTCTATCGCCCAGGCTGGAGTACAGTGGCCGGATCTCAGCTCACTGCAAGCTGCTCCACCTCCCGGGTTCACGCCATTCTCCTGCCTCAGCCTCCCGAGTAGCTGGGACTACAGGCGCCAGCCACCTCGCCCGGCTAGTTTTTTGTATTTTTTTTTAGTAGAGACAGGGTTTCACCGTTTTAGCCAGGATGATCTCGATCTCCTGACCTCATGATCCGCCCGTCTCGGCCTCCCAAAGTGCTGGGATTACAGGTTTGAGCTACCGCCCCCGGCCTAGAAAAGCCTTTTTTTCCTGTGCTTTCATCTTCTGTAGTAAACAAACCATGTTAGCGATCCTGTTTTTATTTTTACTTTGGCCACCAGGAAGTTCACGATTGATTTCTTTTCACTCCAATTTTAGTAACTGTAGGGGACATTACAACACACTTTCTTGTTCATCTAATTTGGGTTATAGTTTCATTTTTTAGTTTTCTTCTATTTTTTCAGTTTTCCCAGAGACATGAATTGAGCTGTTTGTATTATTTATCTTATTGTTCACATATTCTTATAAACCATGTTGTAATTTTGGAGGAAAAGAATCAATGCATACATACGTGCATATATATCTAATTAGAGCCAGACATTGATTAATGTAATATCCAAATTTGCTATGTCTATTACACCAACTACTAGTATTGCATACAAACAAGTAAGAACCACAGTGACATACTACTTCACACTCATTAGGATAGTTATTATAAAAACAACAAAAACTAGGAAATAAGCATTGGCAAGGACGTGGAGAAACTGAAACCCTCATGCAATGCTGGTAGGAATATAAAATGGTACACCTGCTGTAAAAAATAGTATGATGGTCCCTCAAAAAATTAAACATAGAATTACCATTTGATCCAGCAATGCCACTTCTAGGTATATACCCAAAACACTCAAATAGATACTCGTATAATGGCAACATTATTTATAGTTGCCAAAAGATGGAAGCAACCCAAATGTTGATCAATGGATTATGATAAACAGAATGTGGTATACGTGTACAATGCAGTATTATTAAGCCTTTTTTCTTTTTCTTTTTTTTTGGACAGAGTGTCACTCTGTCACCCAGGCTGGCATGCAGTGGTACAATCTCCACTCACTGCAACCTCCACCTCTCAGGTTCAAACAATTCTTCCACCTCAGCCTCCCAAGTAACTGGGACTACAGGTGCACACCACCATGCCCGGCTAATTTTTGTATTTTTAGTACAGATGGGGTTTCACCATGTTGGCCAGGCTGGTCTTGAACTCCTGACCTCAGGTGCTCCGCCCACCTCGGCCTCCCAAAGTGCTGGGATTACAGGTGTGAGCCACTGTGCTTGGCTTATTCAGCCTTGAATAAAATTCTGATATGTGCTACAATATGGAAGAACCCTGAAGACATTATGCTAACAGTGAAATAAGCCAGACACAAAAGGATAAATATTATATGACTCCACTTATATAAGGTACCTAGAGTAGTCAAATTCATAGACAGAAAGTAGACTAGTGGTTACCATGGGCTGGAGAAAGGGAGGAGTGGGGAATTAGTGCTTCATGGGTGTGGGTGTTTTAATTAGGGATAATAAAGGTCTGGAGTTGGATGGTGGTGATGGCAGCACAACAGTGTGAATATACTTCATGCCACTGAACCATACACTTAAAAATGGTAAAATGTTATGTATAATATACTACAGTAAAAACAAAATCCTTAAAAAAAGCGAGAAGGTTCAGAGATGCAAAAAAGACAAAAATTAGAGTCGATAAAATCAGGATTTCATTAGAGGCCATTAAAAAATGGTACACGGGGCTGGCCGCGGTGCCTTACGCCTATAATCCCAGCACTGTGGGAGGCTGAGGCAGGCAGATCACCTGAGGTCAGGAGTTCGAGACCAGGCTTACCAACATGGAGAAACTCCATCTCTAATAAAAATACAAAATTAGCTGGGCGTGGTGGCACATGCCTGTAATCTCAGCTACTCGGGAGGCTGAGGCAGGAGAATCCCTTGAACCTGGGAGGTGGAGGTTGTGGTGAGCAGAGATGGCACCATTGCACTCCAGCCTGGGCAACAAGAGTGAAACTCCATCTCAAAAAAAAAAAAAAAAAGGTACCCTAACTCAGGTTAACACATTCAAGAAAATCTTATGGCCTACAAGTTTTATTCTCCTTATTATTATGTTTAATATACCATATTAAATACATTATATGGTGTGCTGCTCTACTCAATGAATTCAGATGCCAAACGCTTAGGATAAATGAGGCTGGGCGCAGTGGCTCACGCCTGTAATTCCAGCACTTTGGGTGGCCGAGGCAGGCAGATTGCTTAAGCTTAGGAGCACGAGACCAGCCTGGGCAACATGGCAGAACCCTATCTCTACAAAAAGTACAAAAATTAGCCGGGCATGCTGGTGTGTGCCTGTAGTCCCAGCTATTGGGGAGGCTAAGGTGGGAGGATCACCTGAGCTCAGGAAGCTGAGGCTGCAGTGAGCCGTGACTGCGCCACTGCACTCTAGCCTAGGCAACAGAGTGAGATCCTGTCTCAAAAACAACAACAATAACAACAATAACAAAACAAATAACAATTACAAACAATAACAAAAAGGAAAAGATTTTCAAGCTACTTTGAAAAAGACAACTATACAGTTAATATGACCCATCTCTCAAAAATGCTTAACTTACTATATTTATATGTGCTTTAGATCAGCATTGGCAAGCTATGGTTGTGGGCCAAATATGGTCTGCTGTTTGTTTTTATAAGCAAAATTGTATTGGAACACAGCCCTATCCTTTGAAAAAAAAAAAAAGAAAAGATAATGTATGGCTGCTTTTATATTACAATGGCAAAGTGAAATAGTTGAGACCCAGAGAGTATGGCCCATAAAGCCTAAGGTATTTACTCTCCACCTTCGTTGACCCCTGGGCTAGGAGATGTGGGACAGCACATCCTTGAGGCTAAGTCACATAGATTCTGCTGGCTACGTATAATAGTTTTCCTATGCTGAATGATAACTTAATTTCAGGACCAATTTTTAAATTCTAACTTTTTTCTTTTTTTTAAATGGAGTCTCGCTCTGTCGCCCAGGCTGGAGTGCTATGGCGCGATCTCAGCTCACTGCAATCTCCACCTCCAGGATTCAAGTGATTCATCTGCCTCAGCCTCCTGAGTAGCTGGTATTACAGGTGTGCACCACCACACCCGGCTACTTTTTGTATTTTTAGTAGAGACGGGGTTTCCCCATGTTTGCCAGGTTGGTCTCAAACTCTTGACCTCAAGTGATTTTCCTGCCTCCTGAAGTGCTGGGATTATAGGCGTGAGTCACTGTGCCTGGCCTTAAATTCTAACATATTTTAAAGACAGTGTTGTTTAGCTGACATTTTCCCCTCTTCCAAGGTGTTTTCCATTTAACTCCAATGGCCACATTTATGAGACATGGAAGAAGAAAATATCTGATGAAGGTTGTTGGCTCAGTTCCTGACACTTACATATTAATGATAATTTCTTAGAATTCCAAAAGAGATACAAGAGGGTTTGTTTTCATTCATTCATTCATTCACTCAGCAAATACTTACTGACCACCTGCTATGTGCCAGATACTGTGCTAGCTATGGTGGACCTCGTCCTTGTGGAGCTGACTTCTGAGTTAACTGAACTCAGTTAACTGAATTACGCTTCGAATGCCAAATAGTTGAGAATTAAGGTTATTTGTCCTCATGGTTACTGACCAGAGCCTGCTTCAAAAGGTCATACACCTCAACATTGTTAACATTCGTTTCTGATAAGGGCATAGTTTCCCAAGTTAAAGCCCACATACCATCAGAACTTTGCTTTTAAATATATCAGGGGTGTCTGGGGACTAGTGTGAAATACCGTATCCTGAATGTTGAGATTCTTGCTTGGGGCAGAAGTGTGGACAGAATGAATAATAAGTATACGTCAGAAGTAGAAACTTATCTGTGAGCAAATCAAAATATCTAGATAAGTAACACGGAGTCCCCCAATTTCATCCATTCGCCATGTGACAGTTTTAAAAGGACCGGGCATTCTGGTTTAGGTTTCATAGCATGTTGAATAAATGCAAGTCTCTAGAGTCAGAGAGTCTGAAGTCCAAATCTTAGTTCCTCTACTTCTAGCTGTGAACCTTGAGAAAAGTCATTTAACAGCATTAAATCTATATTCTCCTCTCTAAAATGATGACTGTATTAACTAGTGTTTACTGAATGCCTATTATGTGACAGGCAGAGTACTACGCTTGTTGTGCATATTAACTCATTCCAATCCTCACAATGTCTATATGGGATATTACTAGGGTCTCCACTCTACAGATAGGGAAGCTGAAGCACGGAGAGGCTAAGTAGATTCTCAGTTAATGAGCATCAGAGCTGGTATGTGAACCCTGGGAGTCTGATTTTCATCATAGGGCTGTAATGAGGATAAAATAAAATGATTGGTGTAAATTTCTTAGTGCAGAACCTAGCACGAAGTGATCGAGGAATGTTAGCACAAGAAAACTGAACTTAAGGCTGGGTGTGGTGACTCATACCTTTAATCCTAACACTTTGGGATGCTGAGGCAGGAGAATTGCTTGAGCTCAGGAGCTTGAGACTAGCCTGTGCAACATAGTGAGACCCCCATCTCTACAAAAATTTAAAAAATTAGCTGGGTGTGGTGGCGTAACACTTGTGGTCCCAGCTATTCGGGAGGCTGAGGTGGGAGGATCACTTGAGCCTGGGAGGTCAAGGCTGTAGTGAGCTATGATTACGCCACTGTACTCCAGCCTAGGTGACGAGCAAGACCCTGTCTCAAAAAAAAAAAAAAAAAAAAGAAAAGAAAAAAAATGAAAAAAGACAATCAAACTTAAAAAAAAAAAAAAAAAAAAAAAAAAAAAACTGGAGGTAAGAATCTTGCCGCTATGTAGGATTCTGTGTTTACAGGAAAACAGGCAAGAGGTTATCCCAGCCAACTTTAAACCAGTCAGTAGAGAAGCCTAGCCTGTGAGTTCTGGTGGAGACTGGTGTATCAGTCTCCCAGATTCCTTTCATAGCAGGTAAGCTGTCTGGAGTGTGATTCTCCACTGGTGATGTGGCTTATGCATCCATGTGTAAGCCTGTTTCTCACCTAATCCTTGGCGAAAGCACTTTACAGAAGCTCTCCCAGAAAGAACATGAAGAGACTTGCCACATTGGATGCAAAAGGTCCAACCATCTATGTAAATGCCAAATCCCCTGAGGTAGGACCCTCCCAGCACACAGCTATTCTTCCCAATACTAAAAAAGCATGAGTCTTCACTGAAGGCTGCTAGCATTAAATAAACATGGCAATATATTTGAAATAAATCATTTACTCATAGTTTCGTATATAAAACAAGCAGAAAAAATATACTTTCAAATCATGCTATTATTATTCTGAACTAGGGATTTTCGTTATGTCTTAGGGAGAGTTTGAACTTGTTGGGCTGAAATAAAATTTCAAGGCAAACAGGTAAAGCAGACATCATCAAGGATTTGAATTCTCTTTTTAGAATTGGTTCAGAGTAACTTTCATTAGGATTTTAACTTTGAACTGGGACATTTTGGAGGGCAAAGGATACCAGTGTACTACTGGGAAATATTTTCAATGTTTACATACCAGTCTTTACCTAGGATCAAAAACACGCATGAGTTTACCCTAGAATTAATAAGACTGCTGGTCGGGAGCGGTGGCTCAGGCCTGTAATCCCAGCACTTTGGAAGCCTGAGGCGGGTGGATCACAAGGTCAGGAGTTCAAGACCAACCTGGCCAAGATGGTAAAACCCTATCTCTACTAAAAATACAAAACAATTAGCCGGGCATGGTGGTGGGTGCCTGTAATCTCAGCTACTCAGGAAGCTGAGGCAGAGAATTGCTTGAACCCAGGAGGCAGAGGTTGCAGTGAGTCGAGATTGCACCACTACACTTCAGCCTGGGCGACAGAGTGAGACTCCATGTCAAAATAAATAAGACTACCAGTTAACTTTGGTTCACAGCTCTTGGAGTGTGAGTGTGTGTGTGTGTGTGTGTGTGTGTTTGAGATGAGTATGCAATTTGGAATTCTTGGGAGACCTTTATTTGCTGACCAGCTGACAAATTGCAATTTGAAGCTATATACAGTGGGGTACAGTGTCTTCCAATCACTACCTGGAATTTAATTCAGTGGAGGGTTTTAAAATGTGTTGATCCAAGAGGTAAATCTATCTCTGTGGTTAGATTTCTATTTTGATGTTCCTTATTCATACCATAAAATTTTGTCCTAATAATCACTTCTGAAGCATGACCTAACACACACAATGCACATAAGAGCAAAGGCTTTGGAGTCAGAGATCTAAGTTCAAGTCATGACTGCACCACTTACTAGCTGTGTCTCCTTAGGCAAATCACCTTAGTTCCATTTCCACATCTCTAAGATGGTTCTAGTAATAGCACCAGGACTAAGTGACAGTTGGCAATGTGTGGCACACAATTTGTTTAAAAAGGTTGGCAATTATTATTACTTTAAAGAATGTCACTTGAAAGTCATAGCTTGTGTTTGAGAGGTGTCTGTCACAAAAGTTCAGAATAACCTCATGGTTTACAGAAAAATTATTTGATTATTTGGTAAAGGAAGATGTTGCCCCAAACTCAGGGTGAGGGAGGGGATGGGGTAGGAAATCAGAGAGAAAAACAGTTTCTGCAGAAAGTTTCCAAGATTTGGCCTTACCCTGAGCATTTATCTTACTGCCTTGGTCCAAGTTACCACCACCCAGTAGAATAAACATTGGAGAGGACACACCCACTCCTGGGCAGGTCCCTGGCACCAGGATGTTTCTATTACCTCAGAGTTTGAAAGTGGAAAAGGAGTTCCACTCAAAATGGAGGCAGAACACGGAATTTACCTGGGAGGCCAAACAATAAGCCGATCGAAACACAGGCTCTTTTTTTTCTATTAACAGTCAGGGACCTCTTGCTATTGAAAAGCATGGCCCTTGGGGCACATAAACATCTCTCCTTGACTCTCCTTTCTTTAGGTAAGATCCTGAGAGGTTGAAGATACAACGGAATAATGACATTCTGGGCCATGCCTTCTGCCCACCCCTCGCTCATCTGAGAAAGAGTTCATTCATAATGGGTCTTAATTGTGTTGATAATTGTACAGATTTTGTTATTTCAAAGCACATCATTCAATGAATGCTTGTGTATGATAAACAGATGCAAAGCCAAGAGGCTCAATTTTCCCAGGCGTTTCTATCAACACACACCTGAGAATGCAGCCTTTTGCTGTGGGTTCTCAGGGAGGCCTGCTGTGTACTACAAGAGGGCTGAAGCCACCCTCCTGAAAGGGGTGGAGTGGGGAGATTTTCTGCAGGGGTTTGGTAACACACAAATACCAGTTAGGAATCTATTATCTTGTTCTCTTTATTTATTTATTTATTTAGACGGAATCTCTTTCTGTCACCCAGGCTGGAGGGCAGTGGCGCGATCTCAGCTCACACTGCAGCCTCCACCTCCTGGGTTTGAGTGATTCTCCTGCCTCAGTCTCCAGAGTAGTTAGGACTACAGGCATGCACCACCATGCCCAGCTAAGGTTAGTGCTTTTTTTAGTAGAGACAAGGTTTCACCATGTTGACCAGCCTGGTCTTGAACTGGCCTCAAATGATCCACCTGCCTTGGCCTCCTAAAGTGCTGGGATTACAGGTGTGAGCCACTGCACCCGGCCTTGTTCCCTTTAAATAAGCATTACTTATACTTTGTCTCAAAAGGTTGATGGGGTAACCTTTTGAGGTTGATGAAACAAACCAAAATGGAACCCACAAATTCAGCACACATATGCCTCTTGGGCCAACGTTTTTCCAATGCATGAACAAACAGTAGGAGGGACTTCTAGTTTCACTCCTTACCTTGGCTCCTTTGACCTAAGCCTTTGAGGGATCTAGCAAGGAGCAGAAAGGTCGACTGACAGATACCAGAAAGGAAAAGGAAGGAGAAGCCACAGTGGCTTCTATCATTTAACACTAGCTTGAATTCATATAGTATTTTGCAATTTATAAAATTCTTTCAGGCTGGGCAAGCTGGCTCACGCCTGTAATTCCAGCACTTTGGGAGGCTGAGGCGGGCAGATCTCCTGAGTTCAGGAGTTCGAGACCAGCCTGGCCAACATGGTGAAACTCTGTCTCTACTGAAAAAAAAAAAGTACAAAACTTAGCCAGGCGTGGTGGTGTGCACCTGTAGTCCCAGTTACTTGGGAGGCTGAGGCAGAAGAATTGCTTGAACCCGGGAGGCGGAGGTTGCAGTGAGCCGAGATCACACCATTGCACTCCAGCCTGGGTGACACATGAGACTCTGTCCCCCCCGCCTCCAAAAAAAAATTTATTTCACATATATTATCTAGTTTTATAAAATCCCAGAATTTGAGCTGCACAGGGAATACAGGTGTTCTCTAACCCAGGGTTTCTGAACCTCAGCCCTATTGATATTTGTGATAATTCTATGTTATGGGGGGCTGCCTTGTGCATTTTAAGATGTTTCATAACATCCCTGTCCTCCACCCACTAGACACAAAAGCGCCCCCACCTCCACAATGTTGTGACAACCAGAAATGTCTCCAGACATTGCAAATTTGGGGGCAGGGGGTACAAACAAAATTGCTTTCTGTTGAGAATTACTGGTGGAGTCTATCTTGGAGTTGTGTAATACGATTATATACTGGCACACATGGTAGGTACTTTTTAAATAGAGAATAAGTTGTTATTTTCTACAGCCCTCCCTCAACATGGGCCTGGTGTCTTGATCTGGCTCTTATGAATAGTCAAGGCTGGCCGGGCACAGTGGCTCACACCTATAATCCCAGCATTTTGTGAGGTTGAAGTGGGAGGATCGCTTGAGCCCAGGAGTTCGAGAGCAGCCTGGGCAACATGGCAAGACCCAGTTGCTACTAAAAAAAAAAAAAAAAAAGTCAAGGCTATCAAGACTGAGAAATGTGCAACATTTTTCAGGGATTTGAGGTAAGTGTCTCTGTGATACCATAATACTTATTTAATTTGGTTGAAACACTATCAATTTAATTTTCAAACAAAACAACAACTACCATAAAGGCTTGTAAGACTGGTTCTGTTGTCTAATTGACTTGTCATCACAGCAAACTGACAGGCCTGGGTCATACAAACATCACTGCTGAAATCAGTCTAAAGTATCCAACTGTCTCATTTAAATTCAGACCCCGCTGCTACATGGACACATGAGAACTGCTGACAATCTGGTTTTTAAGACTTGAGCTATTTTCAAATGTCGTTACTGGTTTCTTCAACAATACAATAACCCTCACTTAAAATTTACACTTTTTTTTTTAAAGACACACTATGAACAATCACTGAAAATGGACTTCTGGGATACAGTCAATTCACTGGTACTAAAGTCAACATCTGTACAGGTCTATAGGCAAAAGGCAATGATGTGGTAGAATAAATGATTAAACAATATTTGCATGTGAATTGATCCATTCACTTGCTCATTCAAACACTAATTGAGCACTGGCTGCATGCGAGGCTGTGCTAGATGCTTGGAGATACAGTGGTGGCCACTGAGTTCACAGTTTAGCAAGGGTAGATGAAGAAGGAAGGGGAGGTCAGGAACAGTAGCTCATGCCTGTAATCCCAGCACTTTGGGAGGCCAAGGCAGGCAGATTGCCTGAGGTCAGGAGTTCGAGACCAGCCTGGGCAACATGGCAAAACCTGTCTCTACTAAAAATAAAAAATTAACCAGGTGTGGTGGCATGTGCCTGTAATCTCAGCTACTTGGGAAGCAGAGGCAGGAGAATTGCTTGAACCCGGGAGGTAGAGCCTGCAGTGAGCTGAGATCATGCCACTGCACTCCAGTCTGGGCAACAGAGCGAGACTCCATCAAAAAAAAGAAGAAGAAAGGGGAGGAGACAGAGCAGAGGGAACATTATGAGCAAAGGTGGGCATTTGCAATAATGCTGGAATAGTCTCGAATAGCTGAAATGTAGGAGGTGGATATGGGGCATAAGATGAGGCTCAAAAAGAAAAGAAAACCAGATTGTGAAGGGTCTAAGTCTCTCGCTTTCTGTGGTAGACAGTGGACAGACACAAAGCTTTAGCCATGACTAGGAAGTTCAGGCTGAGTCCTCAGTGAAAGAACGAGTAGCTCTTGCACCAGGCATTTCATTCAGAGGAATAGAAAAGATTTTATAAATTTGTTTATGAACTATTCTGCTAAGCAAGCGGGAGGCCTCAGTAGTGTTTATAAGGGGACAAGAGACCAAAAACTCAGGAATTAAAAGCACGAGATAAACCTGAAGTTCTGTATCTTGTCAACCTTAGTCTAGTGTCCGCCAGGTCAAATCCACTGTCTATTATAAACATCTGCCTTTTCATAATACATACCACTACTGCAGTTTTTTTTTTTTCTTTTAGCCTTTTTTCTACAACTAGAATATAAACTCTGAGAGAGCAGAATTTATGTCTCTTCTTGGTTATCATAAACTCCTCAAAGCTTGGCACTTAAAAGACAACAAATATTTGTCAAATAATTAAATGGACTGTGATTTCCTTCTTTCTTTCTTTATTTTATTTTTTTGAGACGGAGTCTCACTCTGTTGCCCAGACTGGAGTGCAGTGGCTCAATCTCGGCTCACTGCAAACTCTGCTTCGCAGGTTCAAGGGATTCTCCTGCCTCAGCTTTCCGAGTAGCTGGGACTACAGGAGCGCACCACTGCGCCCAGCTAATTTTTGTATTTTTAGAGACAGGATTTCACCATGTTGGCCAGACTGGTCTTGAGCTCCTGACCTTGTGATCTGCCTGCCTCAGCCTCCCAAAGTGCTGGGATTACAGGCTTGAGCCATTGCACCCAGTCGATTTCCTTCTTAATAGCATTATCAATAGTGATAAATATTTAAAGATTACTTATTTTTGTACAAGGCATCATGCTAGAGACAATGGCAGTGGGGTGGGAGGGAACATAAAAAACCATGTAAGATTGTTCAGCCCTAGGTGGTCACAAACCTTCCTTCAACAAACATTGATTGAGTGTCAAAATGAAGACAGTGGCTTAGTAAAGTACACAAGCAAGGATGGACGGTGGGCCAAAACACACTTCAGGGAATGAGCCAGCTATCACAGGTAGCCGAGGATTGAAAATCTGCACATTTCTTGTTTAATTATATTTAGAGACAGATGGAAATTATGCAGCAGTAGAAGTTCTACTTATCCTCTTACACTTAGAACTAATTATGTTATCATATGCCATATTACTGCCAATGTAATATACAATGATGTTAAAGAATTGATTAAGATGATGAAGATGAACTCCATTTTGTTGAACATCTTTATGAGTGAGACCTTCTGCTGACTGCCAGCAGTTAGCACCAAGAGAGAATTTCAGAGGAGGATACTGTCCCACCCCATGTCTAGTATTTCTGGAAAAGTGGCTGGAGAGTGTATTTCACTTATGTGCTAAGAACAGAGCAGCGCTAAAAGAGAATAGCCAGCTTAAATGCAATCCTCCCCACAGGGAAGGAGATGAATTAGAAATAATCTCTCTTGTTCTGTGCTCTCAGAGGTCAAATTTTTTTTTTTTTTTAAAAAGAATCTCTCCAAGAGTTTCCTTAATGTATGGTTTTAGAACTCCCAAGTTAATGATAATGAACAACTTTTTTGAACACGTATGTGTAATTTGATTTCTCATGACATTTCTATGAGTGGAAATTTTAAATGTGGGCTCTAGAGTACGGGGTAGACGCCTGCTGGAGACCTGCACATTTGACCCCCTGGCTGTTTTCATAAAGTTTTATTGGCACATAACCACGGCCATTTGTTTACATATAGTCTATGGCTGCATTTATGGGGACAATGGCAGAGTTGAGTTAAGTAGCAGCACAGGTGATAGGGCCTATGAAACCTAAACTGTTTACTGTCTGGACCTTTACTGCAAACATTTGCCTACCTGCTGTAAAGTCAGATTTCCTGGGTTTGAGCCCCAGTTCTTCAGCTGTGTAGCTGGGTGACACATTGGTAAACTATTTAAAATCCTGATTCCTCATTATCCTCACCTGCAAAATGAGAATAGTGATAATTATCACTATCTCAAAAGCATTACTGTGAGGAATAAATCAGGTAGCCAAAGGCTTAGAATGAAGCTAAGTAACGGTGTGATCAGTGTTAGTGATTACTGCCCCCTTTTTATTTTTTTATTATTTACTTATTTTTATTCATTTATTTATTTTTTGAGACAGAGTCTCACTCTGTCGCCCAGACTGGAGTGCACACTGGACGACAGAGTCAGCTCACTGCAATCTCTGCCTCCTGGGTTCAAGTGAATCCTGCCTCAGCCTCTCAAGTAGCTGGGACTATAGATGAGTGCCACCAAGCCCAGGTAATTTTTTTGTGTCTTTAGTACAGACAGGCTTTTGCCATGTTGGCCAGGCTGGTCTTGACCTCCTGACCTCAGGTGATCTGCCCACCTCAGCCTCCCAAAGTGCTCCTGGCCATACTGCCCCATTTTAAAGATCAGGAGATTGAGGGTGTCAGCGTGACCCAGCTTACAGAATTGAAATGTAGGTCAATCTGATGACAAAGTCAAAGCTCTTTCTACCATGATACTCATTCTTTGCTACTTACTTACTCATAGCAGGTTTAGCAATAGCCAGTGTTAACAGGGTAAGACCACGATAGGTGAGAAATGGACATTGGCTGATAGAGTGGAAGGAATTTCCAGTACAGACACATGGTAAAGTTGTTGGGAAATCATTACTTTCTACCATCCCCATTGCTTCCCCTCTTCACCCTCCCCACCAAAGCTTCTAAGCTTTTAAAGAGTTTTGCAAACTGTCCCATAGCCTATTTCTGGCTCTTTGAAAAGGAGTTAACATGTTCAAACAATGTTTTTAGACTTAAAAACCTATGGAATTAAATTCTTAAATAGAAATGTTGAAGGACTAGAATTCACATAATCGCAACGTGTAAGTGAGACCATGGGACTGTGGTTAGGCAGTTCCACGCCCAGGCTCTGGAGCCAGGCTGCCTCGCTTCCTATCTTGACTGTACCACTTGAAAAACAAATGCCATCACACAAGTCACTTTCTCTCCTTCAGCCTCAGCTTCATTATCTATAAAATGGTGATCATATTATCATTAACAGTGTTGGGAGGATTAAAAGCACCTGGCTGGCTGGGTGTGGTGGCTCAAGCCTATAATCCCACACTTTGGGAGGCTGAGGTGGGAAGCTCGCTTGAGCTCAGGAGTTCCAGACCAGTCTGGGCAACATAGTGAGACTCTGTCTCTACAAAAAATACAAAAATTAGCCAGGTGTGGTGGTTCCAGCTACTCAGGAGGCTGAGGTGGGAGGATCACTTGAGCCTAGGAGGTCCAGGCTGCAATGAGCTGTGATCGCATCACTGCACCCCAGTCTGAGCAACAGAGGGTAACCCTGCCTCGTAACAGACTAACAAAAAAGAAAAAAGTACCTGGCTACAGTAAATGCTCAAGGCCCTTTGTTATTATTTCAGCTGGTCAAGAGTAAATGTTTTTCAAGGATCTTCTTTTTGTAGACAACTGTATAGTCACAGTGTTTCGCAAATTATCTGCCTGGCAAGATACTTTTTAAAATTAAAATGTAAAGAACCTGAGGGGATTCACTCCCAAATGTTTATGGACAAACTGAAAGGGCATTTACACAGATATTACCTTCTACATTTACTTGAGAAAGTGTTTTAAGACACTGTACATGTGAAATGTGTAGTTATAATGGCTTACTACTATGTTCTCTTTTATATTTGTTCAATTATGTAAGTATTATGTTCTTTTTATCACTACTTAGTATTCCTGCATGGGAGCTTTGTGCCTACCCACTCAATGTAGTAGGCCCTAAATATTGTCTGTTAACTAATTATGGTGTCATATGCCATGTTAAAATTAAAATATTACAATTACTGAAGCAGGTTTAAGAGAGAACCCTGGGCATAATATTCTTAGAAAAACTTTATGTGCCAGAAGTTGAATATATGAACTGGTAGTTTGATACATGATTACTTTTTAATTATAAAAGTCATCTTTAATTGCAAAAAATTCATAATAGTGTTTTTTTAGATAAGAAATTTCCTGTGTTAAGAATATGATTCAAGTTACTGAGAATTTATATATTTCCTGTACATACTATTCTTATATATCTATATCTACCAACAATACTATACAAAAGTATTAGTCCCATTTTCTTTTTTTTCTTTTCTTTTTTTTTTTGTTTTGAGACAAGGGCTCTGTCACCCAGGCTGGGGTGCAGTGGCATGGTCACAGCTCACTGCAGCCTCAACTTCTCAGGCTCAAGCAGTCCTCCTACCTTGACCTCTCAGGCTCAAGGGATCCTCCCACCTCAGCCTCTCTAGTTGCTGAGACTGCAGGTCCTCACCACCACGCCTGGCTAATTTTTTATTTTTTTGTAGAGATGAGGTCTCACCACGTTGCCCAAGCTGTTCTCAAACTCCTGGGCTCAAGCAATCCTCCTGCCTCGGCCTCCCAAAGTGCTGGGATTAAAGGCGTGAGCCAATACGCCTGGCCAGCCTCATTTTCTTGATGGAGAAACTGAGAAGGAGGTGATCCTGTGCTTCCTTCAAAATCACAATTAGATAAGGCAAATTTGTGATTGTAATTTTATAAAGATGCCTTATCTTTGAGGTGATACTTTATAGTTTGACTTATTTTTGGCAGTAGAGTTGTTTTATATACAAAACCAAACCAAATCCAGAGAGTCCAAATATAAAAGACAGAATTTTTTGAAAATTTTAAAATTTGTGGGGGCCGGGCATGGTAGCTCACGCCTGTAATCTCAGCACTTTTGGAGGCCGAGTGGGGCGGATCACCTGAGATCAGGAGTTCAAGACCAGCCTGGCCAACATGGTGAACTCCCATCTCTACTAAAAAATACAAAAATTAGCCAGGCATGGTGGCCCAGCACCTATGATCCCAGCTACTCGTGAGGCTGAGGCAGGGAGAATCGTTTGAACCCAGGAGGCGGAGGTTGTGGTGAGCTGAGATAGTGCCATTGCACTCCAGCCTGGGTGACAGAGTGAGACTCTGTCTCAAAAAAAAAAAAAAAAAAAAAAAAGACATTTTAAGGTTGTTACTCAGGGTGGAATGTAGTGACACAATCTTGGCTCACTGCAACCTCCGCCTCCCAGGTTCAAGTGATTTTCATGCCTCAGCCTGGGATTACAGGTGCACACCACCACACCCAGCTAATTTTTTTCTGTATTTTTAGTAGAGACAGGGTTTCACCATGCTGGCCAGGCTGGTCTTGAACTCCTAACCTCAAGTGATCCGCTGGCCTTGGCCTCCCAAAGTGCTGGGATTACAGGCATGAGTCACTGGGCCCAGCCAAGGGTATTTAGTTTTCATTCGTTAAATTTCTTAAATTTTACTATTACATTGGGGATTAAGTTAAAAATTTTTTTCTTAAATTTATGCCCAAACAGATTTAGAAAGTGAACTTTTTGCTGGGTGTGGTATCCTAGCACTTTGGGAGGCTGAGGAGTTTGAGACCAACCTGGGCAACATAGTGAGACCCCCACCTCTATTAAAGCAAATAAAATTAAATAAACAAAATAAAATAAAATGAAAGTGAACGTTCCCAAACATAAACTTACAGTCATTATAATGGTGTGTGAACGCTAGTCTTTTCCTCCTAATTTCAAACGATATTAGTAGTTTGCCAGTAGTAGTTATATAGCAACAGTATGGTCTGTTATTACTGTCTTATATTGTACATGAACACATGTACAATATGCACCTTCTGGTGGTATGTCAAATAGTAGTATACAAAAATAACACAGGTTTTTTGTAAAACAAATGACAGATTGCCTGTCCTGAAACAAAGGCTCTGAAACAGACTGACATAGTCAAACATTAGCTTTAGTTTTAGGTGTGACCTTCTGCTTTTATTTGGTTAACATTAGTCATTTCAGTTGCAACTAGGAAACAATATCTGCTATCACAGAAAAAAACAGATCCTGGTTATGCTGATGTCATGTTCATTGACCAGCTATCTCAAGGCAATAATTATAGTAGAATAGTATTCGCCCAGAAATACCCTCAACATTGAAAAAGTCATGAGTTAAAACACTTTCTTCTATAAATGTTTAAGTTGAATGTGGGGTATTTTGGAAGCTAAAAATATTTTCAAAATCAACTATATTTATGGCAATATGACCACAGTAGGCTGTTTATGAGAAAACATAAAAAAGGAAGTGAGCTTTCTGGTGAGGGATAACTTAAAGACAAAATGCATTAAATATAACTTTAATCCAGAAAATACATGTTCTTTTTATTCATTGCATTGTTTCAATGTTGTTCCACCTTTCTAACTCTGGTGATATTTGGGATTTTTTTCCCCTTTTCTTTTCTTTCTTTTTTGGGTACATAGTGAAAAACAAAAAAAGATAGCTTAAAAAACAGGTCCTTCTGCAAACATATGGCTAAGGTTAAACTCTAATACCCAATGGCTTATTTACTTTAAAAATTTGGAAAAGTAAGCACCATGAGTTCATTGATATGAGTGGGAACCTGCGTCATCCTGTGGTATTTGAGAATATTGTGGGCTCTTTTATCAATTTTGTTTGTTTCTAAGTCTTTTCAAAGAACTCTATTAGAAATGAGACCATCTGAGACAGGTCCTTTAACACAGAAAAGTGTTATTATGAACTGATTTTAGATATTAAAGGCTCTTTCCACTTCCTTATGCATTGTTTGAAATGTCTTAGAAAAGTTAAAACAAAGTGTTTATACCTTATTTTATTAGCTTTAATGGAAACATTTCAAAGGCAGCGGTGCTTATTTTATCCCCAGTGCCTGGCACTGAATGAATGTTTGAATAAAAGAATGAACGGATAGAAGAATGAATGAATGTGCACTGTCTTTTGTAAGAAACATGGTAGGACAAAGCTACAAAAAGTTTTCCTTTTATATGTAACATCCACCAAATTGCTTTGGACATTTTTTTCATATATCTATTTACATAAGTTTTGTGGTACAGCTGTGCATAGTGGTGCATGCCTGAAATCCCAACTACTGGGGAGGTGGGAGGATTGCTTGAGCCTAGGAGTTCAAGGCTGCATTGAGCTATGATTGTGCCCCTGCACTACAGCCTGGGCAACAGAGCAAGACCCTGTCTCTAAAAAAAAAACGAATAATAAAAATAATTTAAATTTTTTTTTGTGGTTTACCTGTATATAGAATTGGGTACAAATAGTCATAACCAGGTACTATGTGGTGGTATTTCTGCATGCCCAAAAGGAGGCCATCAAGAACAAACAGGCCAGCTTTGGTATAGGAGCTGGCCGGCCTTCCTTCCTTCCTTCCTTCCTTCCTCCCTCCTTCCCTCCCTTCCTCCCTCCTTCATTCGAGACAGAGTTTCACTCTTGTTGCTAAGGCTGGTGTGCAATAGTGTAATGGCGTGATCTTGGCTCACCGAAGCCCCCGCCTCCTGGGTTCAAGCAATTCTCCTGCCTCAGCCTCCTGAGTAGCGGGGATTACAGGCATGCGCCACCACGCCCAGTTAATTTTGTATTTTTAGTGAAGACAGGGTTTCTCTATGTTCGTCAGGCTGGTCTCAAACTCCTGACCTCAGGTGATCTGCCCGCCTCGGCCTCCCAAAGTGCTGGGATTACAGGCCTGAGCCACCAAGCCCAGCCAGGAGCTGGCATTTCTAACACATGCCCAGGCATCAGGAATGTCACATGGAAAAGCCACACCAACCCCTAATGGACTATATTGAATGCCAATGTTAATATCCCTAGAGCCGTCTTGGTAAAGCAGGTACTGGCCAGGGAGCTATAAAATTTCCATCACTGTTATTTATTTATTTATTTTTTTGGCCTTAGCTGATATGCTTAGCTTCTGCTATACTGTCTCAGGAATTTGGTAGAGATTTTATGCCACAAGGAAATAGGCACATAAATGGGGCCTGCCCATGAAGGCAGTTTTTACTCACTCTTTTATTTGAAGGTATTTTGAGAGGCTGCTTATTACAGTGCTTGAGCTCAAGCTCATGCATGCCAGAGCTCAACTGCTTGAGTTCAATCCCATTTATTAACTGTGTGACTTCAGGTGGGTGACTTACTCTCCCAAGCTTCAGTTCTCTCAACTGGAAAATGGGTGTGGTGGCTCACGCCTGTAATCCCAGCTACTTGGGAGGCTGAGGCAGGAGAATTGCTTGAACCTGGAAGGTGAAGGTTGCAGTGAGCTGAGATTGTGCCACTGCACTCCAGAGAGGCTGAGGTGGGTGGGTCACCTGAGGTCAGGAGTCCAAGACTAGCCTGGCCCACATGGCAAAACCCCATCTCTACTAAAAATACAAAAGTTAGTCAGGCATGGTGGCAGGCACCTGTAGTCCCAGCTACTTGGGAGGCTGAGGCAGGAGAATCTCTTGAACCCCGGGGGCAGGGGTTGCAGTGAGCCAAGATCGTACCACTGCACTCCAACCTGAGTGACAGAGTAAGACTCTGTCTCAAAAAAAAAAAAAAGATACTTATTAAAAGAAGAAGGAAGAGGGAGGGAAGGAGAACCAGTTTTCCCAGTCTCTATAATTAAACTAGGCAGTTAGAGTCAGTTGGAAATTCTTACAAATTTACATAGAAAGCACAACTATATTAATTCAAGAAACTCAAGAAACATGCACTTAAATGAAGAATGGAAATGAACAGAAAATACAATACATATCTAGAATTTTATTGAACCTAAAGTATTTAAAATGAGAAATTCAGGTGTCAGGAAATTTATGATTTCCCAGGTCTACTAAACTCCTGGAACGATTGTTGGCATTTAATTGCTATTCATGTCTCGCGTACTCTGTACTTTCACTGAGTGCACTTGGAATTAATATTTCAATTAAAAAACTAATACATCAGTAAAAACACCCTGATTTGACCTAATCATTTATTCCCAGGCTCACAGGGAAACACTGGATATTCTTCGAGTTCATAAAGTGTGAAATGACTTTAATGCTTCAAGGGAAATATAGTATACCAGTCTTGCAAATTGTTTTTTCCGAAAGCATGGCCCATCTTATCCCGTCCTGCATCAGAAAATTTAATTGGCTTAGTTATTTCCTCTTTCCCAAATCCCTTTTTATGGCAAAGAGAAAATGAGGACCTACAGCAGCCCACGCTGCTGAGGACCTAAACCAGTCCCTGTGAAAACCAAAACAGGGATGAGTTGGATTCCAGTTTGTTTCTCGTAGGTTTTGAAGTCAGAGTTTTAAAAGATTTAACAGGCTGGGCGCAGCGGCTCATGCCTGTAATCCCAGCACTTTGGGAGGCCAAGATGGGTGGATCACCTGAGGTCAGGAGTTCGAGACCAGCATGGCCAACATGGAGAAACCCCGTGTCTACTAAAAAAAAAAAATACAAAAGTTAGTCAGGCATGGTGGCAGGCACCTGTTATCCCAACTATTCGGGAGGCTGAGGCAAGAGAATCACTTGAACCCGGGAGGTGGAGGTTGCAGTGAGCCGAGATCATGCCATTGCACTCCAGCCTGGGCGACAAGAGCAAAACTCCATCTCAAAAAAAAAAAAAGATTTAACATTAATTTATTTGGAATTTGGACAGCCAACTGCCAATGTCAAGCATTCCAATGATGAGAGCCTAATAGAGAATCTCGTTCATGTGGGGAGACCCCTGAGACCCTGAGTTGCATTAGCATGGCACTACTGTCATCTCTAAGCCCGTCAGAGAGCAGCCAGTCCAGTGCAGACATTTGAAGCTAGGCAAGGCAGCTTACACAGCCTGGGGATTCTTCGTACTTTTCAGTCTTCTCCAAGGGAAGTCCAGACAGACTTCACATTTTGTTAAGTGCAGCTAGGTTCTGTCCACAATGAAACAGAGCTAGGACAACTGTTTTGGAAACATAGTTAGCACATAATTGTAGCTAATTTAGATTTTCTCTGAAGCAGCATGAAAAGAAATTTATTTTTGTATAAAAGATGTTTTTATCTTCTATAGCCCACAGTTCCCAACAACAGTGTCCTCTCTCCTTCCCTCTGCTGCAAATATACGTACCTACATAACACCTACATGCACGTTTTTTTCTAGCCTAAGCCACTATCTACTCCTGCTGTTCTCTTTTTGGGGATTTCTTCAAGCATATTTACAACAAAACACTTGCTGAGCCCAACTGCCACCTCACTGCTGTATCCTAGTTACATGAGCCATCAGTTCCCCAAACGTTTTCTTTCACCTGTCTGTTGGGAAACCACCTAAGCCTATAAGAGGAAGAAAAATCACTCAGAACAAATGTTGGCTTGAATATTTGTGTCATTTTCTTAACTGCCTGACACAGGCTTTCACCGAGATTTGGTGGGAATCAAAAGTACATCTTTTAAAAAATCCTGGCCCTTACTTTACATTATATACAAAAATAAACTCAAATAGATCAAAGACCTAAATGTAAGAGCTAAAATTATAACACTTAGAAGAAAATACAGGGGCAAAGTTTCATGATATTGGATTTGGCAATGATTTTTTGGACAACCCCAAAAGCACAGCAACAAAAGAAAAAAATAGATAAAGTAAACTTCATCAAAATTAATAACTTTTGTGCACCAAAGGACAGTCAAGAGAGTGAAAAGGCAACCCACAGTGTAGGAGAAAATATGTGCAAATCACGTCTGATGAGGAACTGATATTCGGAACATATAAAGAACTACAACTGAATAACAAAAAGCAAACAAGCTAATTTAAAAATGGTCAAAAAAGTTGAATAGATATTTTTCCAAAGAAGATATACATTATATATCTGCAAAGATATACATTATACATCTGCATTATACATCTGCAAAGACCCTTGAAAAAATAAAGAAAGCAGACACACAGATGCCTCATAAGGACATGAGAAGATGCTCCACATCATTCATCATTAGGGAAGTGCAAATCAAAGCCACCACGATATACCGCTTCACACTCACTGTGATGGCAATTATCAAAAAACAAAACCACAAGTGTTGCTGAGAATGTGGAGAAACTGGAACCCTTGTGTGTTGCTGGTGGGAATGTACAATGGTGCAGTTCCTGTGAGAAAAAGTGTGGTGGTGCTTCAAAAATATAATCATAATAAACAGAAGTACCACATGAACCAGCAGCTTCTCCTGATGCACAGAGCAAGAAATGAACATAAGTGGTAATAATAAATACTCCGTGAATAAATGTAGGCCTCACATATCTTTTTCCCGTAGAGAGATGTGAGAGATTGAGGTTGATAAGTAATAACAGATCTGGGACACTGTCTTCTACTTTAGAGACCTGATATTGGCTAGAGGTGGGGTAGGTAAAGGGGAGGGAATAGGCTTTTATTAGGTTGGTGCAAAAGTGATTGCAGTTTTTATAGTTACATTTAATGGCAAAAACTGCAATTACTTTTGCACCAACCTAAGTATTTTTTGAGTCTCTATAAAAGTATTTCTGGTTTTAAATCTTAAATTGGTATTACACAGTTTTTACATATGCCCTGTGAAATGCACATTGTCATATATGATGCGTGGAGATAGTTGGGAAGGTGGATAAAATGTTTCTGAAACAGTTAGACAATATCAAAAGCTTTACAGTGTTCATTAAGTAGTCAATTCTCTTTAGTCCAGTGATTCCATTTATAGACATGTATAATCAAATACCCAAGAAAAGATTTACATTCGAATATGTTTACTGCAGTGCTATTCATAACACAATGCAATGAACATAATAGTTTATATTTACATGTAATAAACACAAATATTCAATGGTATAAAAATGGTCAATAAATTGTGGCATAGCCACAGCTTAGAGTACCTGTTTAATATTCTCAGCTATTTTAACTTTGCTAAATAATATTTAAAGATATGTGGTAGTCCCCCCTCATCTGAGGGGGACCTGCTCCAAGACCCCCAGTGGATCCCTGAAACCTCTGATAGTACTGAACCCTATATAAACTGTTTTTTCCTATACATATTTACATATATAATACACACCTATGATTAAGTTTAATTTATAAATTAGGCACAGTAAGAGATTAACAACAACAATAATAAAATATAACAATTATAGCAATACTCTAATAATAAAGTTATGTGAGTGTGGTCTCTCTCTCTCTCTCTCTCTCAAAATATCATACTGTATGCCTCTATTTTTGGAAAACAGTTGACCACAGGTAACTGAAACCAAGAAAAGTAAAACTGCAGATGGGGGCTGACTACTATATGTGAAAATTAAACAAACAAAATCAGAGTAAATATACCATGTTAATTCTGGTTATATTTGGATTGTGTGATTATAGGTAGATTTTGTTACATTTTTCTATAATTTCCAGATTTCCTTCCATTAGTATACTTTTATAAGAAGAAAAAAATTACAATTAAAAATATTTAGCTCTCTGAGTCCCTGAATTCAATGGACTAAATCCAAAACCCAGCCTAGGGGACATGAAGACAAGGTACCTATTTTCTCTCACAGAGATTGCTGGGCACATCAGTGTAGCCAGCAGCCCCTCCCTGACACACTGGTATCTACTGCCTCCACCTTCTGGAGCTGTGTGAGGGCTGGGATCCAAGGTCAGGGTGAGGCTAGTCTTTCTCTTACTTTCCCTTCCTAGCACACAGGGGATTATCGCCCATAGAATAATCTCACTCACTAGATCCACAGAAAGATCTCGGCTCAGCAGGGCATGAAGGCTCATGCCTGTAATTCTAGCACATGGGAGGCCGAGGTGGGCGGATTGGCTGAGCTCAGGAGTGCAAGACCATCCTGGGCAACACAGTGAAACCCCGTCTGTACTAAAAATACAAAAAAAATTACCTGGGCATGAAAATTAGCCGGGTGTGGTGGCACGCACCTATAATCCCAGCTACTCAGGAGGCTGAGGCAGGAGAACTGCTTGAACCCGGGAGGCGAAGGTTGCAGTGAGCCGAGATCGTGACACTGCACTCTAGCCTGGGCGACAGAGTGAGACTCCGTCTCTTTAAAAAAAAAAAAGAAAAAAGAAAAAAAAAGATCTTGGCTAACAGCAACCTCTGCCTACTGGGCTCAGTCCTACTTGGAGATGATTAAATGGTTGTCAAAGTGCTTTTACATATGTTGTCTTTCGTTGGACTGTCATGAATTGGGATGACAGTTATTTTTACCTTATATGACAGGTGAGGAAACAGAAACTTAGAGAAAGTATGAGGATTGATCAAAAAACACAAGATATTATCACACAAATCCTAGTCTAGTTTGTACCAAAGAACCCTTCCTCATGTCACACAATCAAAATACAGTCTGACTGAAACATAGTTGACTGCTGGGTGCTGTGGCTCATGTCTGTAATCCCAGCACTTTGGGAGGCCGAGGCAGGTGAATCTCTTGAGGCCAGCACTTTGAGAACCAGCCTGGCCAACATGGTAAAACTCTGTCTCTAATAAAAATATAAAAATTAGCCAGGTGTGGTGGTACGCACCTGTAATCCCAGCTACTCAGGAGGCTAAGTCACGAGAATTGATTGAACCTAGGAGGTGGAGGCTGCAGTGAGCTGAGATCACGCCAATGCACTCCAGCCTGGGTAACAGAGTGAGACTGTCTCAAAAAAAAAAAAAAGAAAGAAAGAAAGAAAGAAAGAAATACAGTTGATCTCTTTTTTGGGAGGTTAAGAGGCAGATTTATAAGCAACACATAGTGATATCTTGTCTCTTAAGTCACAAAGATGTAAAGCGCACGAAGACATAAAGGTTGATATTGTGGGTTGCAGATGACTTATCATGTTCTGTATTCCACTAACGTTGCCACATGAACACAAACAGTTACACATTGTCCAAGCAGCAGGTATCTTGGTTGATAGGAATGAAAACTTATGTTCTTGCTGAAGTGGAAAGGAAAAGGACCAGAGGAAGTACACTCACCAAAACCACGAATGTGATTTGTCTGGTCCTTTATAAGATGCAGAACGAGAGTATACAGGCGAATTCAGGCAGCTTCCTTGGGATTTCTCTGTTCAATTTTTGGCGTGCCCTTTAAGGCAAATCCTAAGGGTTAAAAAAGAAATGGTTAGAAATATTTTCTATTTCAATATAATTTTCATATGTGCATTAGAAATTGGGGGGACAGATCCTCTTGTAGTTCCAAAGCATAATGGTTAGAAATTGTGGGGCTATTTTCTTCAAAAAATGAAATACCATTACTCTAATTATCATGTTCTCTACAAACCAAGAAGTGCAACTGCTTATCTGATTCTTAAAGAAACAAGGAATAGTAATAATAAGAAAATGACCAATTTCCTCCATTTGTGTTTTTCTCTCTGCCTTCTTCAGAGTGTGCATGACTTCAAGAGGCACATAATGTTTAAGAAGGAATACAGATGTAGCCTATACTTCACGCTTATAGACTCACAAGAAGAAGAGGTAGTATCCTTTAGAGAAATGATCATATCTAGCTCATGGACCTCCCAGCCAATTTGGGGGCTTATGCTTCACATCACTAATAGATCTTCAAACTATTCCTGCAGGGTCCAGAGAGGGTTCCCAAAACCACTGAAGCAGGTACTCCACTTACCCACTACCAATCAGAGTTGGTATGAAAGAGACTTACTATTCTGCCCTAAAATGTAGACTTCAGACTCCTTTTTTTTTTTGAGATGGAGTTTTGCTCTGTCGCCCAGGCTGGTGTGCAGTTGCATAGTCTCAGCTCATTGCAAACTCCACCTCCCGGGTTCAAGTGATTCTCCTGCCTCAGCTGCCTGAGTAGCTGAGATTACAGGTGCCCACCACCACGTCTGGCTAATTTTTGTATTTTTTAGTAGAGCTGGGGTTTCATCATGTTGGCCAAGCTGGTCTCAAACTCCTGACCTCAAGTGATCCACCCGCCTCAGTCTCCCAAAGTGCTGGGATTACAGGCGTGAGTCACTGTGCCCAGCAGAGTCAAGATTCTTTTGAGGATGTTCTTTGCATGGAGAGGCCCATGAGAAATATGATTTGGTGTTTTGGGATAATCTTTAATAAGTAATGATGCAGGAACTATTCAAATGAAAAGAATTTAAAGTTCAAGATAAAGATATTTCAGTTGAGGAATTAAAATATATCTTAAGCATAAAACTTTTATTTTTATTTCAATGTGTGGAAATAAAATCTGCCTGATTTTCCAAACTACAGAGAGCTCCCATCCAGCCACCTGAAGCTCCGAATAACTTATACAAGATTCAATATGGCACGGTGGTTTCAACACCAGACTGGGAACCAGAAGGCTAGTTTTAACGCTACCTCTGTCATGCCCGGTTCATTTCACCTGTCTAAGCCAAAGTTTACTCTTGTGGAAAAAAAAATCATAAAGGAGGCCAGGCATGGTGGCTCACGCCTGTAATCCCAGCACTTTGGGATGTCAAGGTGGGTGGATCACTTGAGGTCAAGAGTTCAAGACCAGCCTGGCCAACATGGTGAAACCCTGTCACTACTAAAAATTCAAAAAATTAGCTGGGCACAATGGTGTGTGCCTGTAAACCCAGCTACTCAAGAGGCTGAGACAGGAGAATCACTGGAACCCAGGATGCAGAGGCTGCAGTGAGCTGAGATTGTGCCACTGCACTCCAGCCTGGGCGATAGAGCAAGACTCTGTCTCAAAAAAGTTAAATAACTAAAAATAAAAATAAAAAAATAATAAAGGAGTTGGATTATTAATAGTTCTCAACATTAAAAAAAACCATTGTGTTTGTTTTTTCTTTGTGTTTTAGTTGTAGCACACTTTTTTCCACCAAAAATCTAACCAGATGCAGAAACAACATCAATAAAACAGAAGCTGGTTGAAGTATGGGTAGGGGATGTTGTCAGGAGATGCCCCCAGTTCCATCATTCATTGTGTCCCTGTGGAGATACCGTAAGACCTTTAGGACTCCATAGAGCACAGTTGGAAACCTTCTGGATTAAATGGCCTTTAATATCACTTATAGCTCAAAATTATTCTGCCATAACTATCTTTATATTGGAATGACTGGGTGCTCAGTGAGATCCATAACCTTATGGGAACACAGCAATAATACTTCACCATGATCTAGTTTTAATCTTGTTAACAATGACCTCCTGAAAGAAAAAAGCCACACCCTCAAATAAATTATAGAGCAATAGCTGTTAAACGATTTATGTTTCAATACACATAATCTTTACCCAACTGTGTGAAAAGATAATTCCTGAAATGCTGCATCCTGGATAATACCTAGTAATCAAGATCATAGCGGTTGATAAAAACTATGAAAACGAATGTACAAAGTACGAGAAAGTGTGTCTTGAAATTAACTGTACACCGTCTGGACAATAAAATAAAATTTAGACTCCTCCATCTCTCATCTACTAGCTAAGTAAATCCAGATAAGTATATTCAACTTTCCTGAGCCTCAGCTTCCATATCTATAAAGCAGAAATCATTCCTGGCAGGACCGCTGTGGAGAACAGAGAAAATATTTATGAAGCACCATTCCTGGCATATATTATTTGTGCAGAATTTTGAGTTTTCACTCTTTCTATAATGGTAAAATGTCTCCTTTAAAATGTAATATCAAGGTAACAAATATGTAAACTCTATGAATTGAAAGCAGATTATTAATATATAAGTGAACACAGGATTCACGTAGTTTTATGCTACATCATAAAAAGGGAAAGAAGGATCACAGATGTGCCTTTCATGGCTATTCAAGTAACACAGGACATTTCCCCAAAATAAAACACTTAGGGTCAATGTTTGTTTCCAGAAAAATCTGACTTTCCAGAATAACTCCAAACACAATCCATTTCATTATCTTTTTTCTTTTCTTTTCTTTTCTTTTTGAGATGGCGTCTCACTCCGTCACCCAGGCTGGAGTGCAGTAGCGTGATCTAAGCTCACTGCAACCTCTGCCTCGTGGGTTCAAGCGATTCTCTTGCCTCAGCCTCCCGAGTAGCTGGGACTACAGGTGTATGTCACCATGCCTGGCTAATTTTGGGAGGCCAAGGCCAGCAGATCGAATGAAATGGATTGTGTTTGGAGTTATTCTGGAAAGTCAGACTTTTCTGAAAACAAACACTGACCCTCAGTGTTTTATTTTGGGGAAATGTCCTGTGTTACTTGAACAGCCACAAAAGGCACATCTGTGATCCTCCTTTCCCTTTTTATGATGTAGCACAAAACTATGTGAGACATTTTGTATTTTTAGTAGAGATGGGGTTTTGCCATGTTGGCCAGGTTGGTCTTGAACTCTTAACCTCAAGTGATCTGCTGGCCTCTGCCTCCCAAAGTGCTGGGGTTACAGGTGTGAACCACCGTGTGTGGCCAGAATGTTTGTCATAAAAATCTTCAAGCAAAACCTATATGTTATGTTTGTCCTGTGGCTTCACATTCCTCCTGACACAATATTGGATACTCCAGAGAACCCAGTTTGAGAAGGTTAGTTCTAGTCCAAACCTTTGATTTTACTATGAAGGAAACTGTCTTACCAAAGGTCACACAGTAGGTAGGAAACATAGTAATAAGATTTGCGGGGCAGTTCCTGGAGAAATGAGGTGGTCTCCAGACATTAACGGTGTTAATTCATTTTAGCTTCCCCCGCCCCCGAGCCTGGTACTATGAAATTGCACAGACATCGCTTACCCCATCATGGAGTCTTTATAAAAACCAAATGGGGAAGTTTGTAGATTCCAGTAGGAGGAAGAGGAAGAGCTATACTGACAGAACAACTGGTTTGTTTTAATGTTTCTGAGCATGTGAATCTTATAGCTGCTCATGACTCGTCTTCAACACAGGGGAGGACTTGAGGGCAAATATTTATTGGATGCTCCTGGCATCATCTTAGTTTGCCTACCTTGATGTTTTTGCCCTCTCTTCTTTTTGTGTCTTGCCGTGTCATATGTAGTTTTGAAAGCTGTTTCAAGTCCATTTTTGGAATGACACATAGCATACATAAAACACTTGAAATTAATACATTTATTTTTTCGAAAAAGATGCTCCCGTCTAATATCAAGTCATGTCCTGTTCTACTTCTCTGAGTCATAAAGCTAGGCTAAAAATAACTTTCTTACCACAACCCTCCACCAAGGAATGAGAATTCCATTTCTCAAAAACAGATCCTTTATTTTTTTAAGAGGCAGAGTCTCGCTGTGTTGCCTAGGCTGGAGTGCAGTGGTGTGATCTCAGTTCACTGCAACCTCTGCCTCCTGGGTTCAAGTGATTCTCCTGCCTCAGCCTCCCAAGTAGCTGGGATTACAGGTGCGCATCACACCACACCCAGCTAATTTTTGTATTTTTAGTAGAGGCGGGGTTTCAGCATGTTGGCCAGGCCGGTTCTGAACTCCTGACCTCAAGTGATCCGCCTGCCTTGGCCTCCCAAAGTGCTGGGATTATAGGCATGAGCCACCACACCCGGCCAGAACCTTTCTTAAGATAAACCAATTGCCCTCACCCAAGGATGCTAGTACATAGGGTCCTAATGCTGCCAGGAGACCACCAGGTTGAGGGTCAAATAACTGAGTTCTAGTTGTCGCTTTGCCACCTGCACAGTTTGACCATGGCATGCTACATAACTTTCTGAGCCTCAGGTTGTCACCTGTATATTGAAAGATCACCATTATAAGGATTACACAAGACACGACATTTGAAAGCATCTCATAAACTAACCATTAGCTCCTGCCTGGACTTCTACAGTAGACTCCCAGCTGGCTTCTCCCTATCCACTCAGGCCTGCTACAATCAATCTAGGTCTCCTTGCAGGTAAAGGCACCATTTAAAAAATATACAATGTGGCCAGGCATGGTGGCTCACGCCTGTAATCCCAGCACTTTGGGAGGCCGAGGTGGGCAGATCACCTGAAGAGTTCGAGAACAGTCTGGTCAACACGGCAAAACCCTCTCCCTACTAAAAATACAGGCCGGGCGCGGTGGCTCAAGCCTGTAATCCTAGCACTTTGGGAGGCCGAGACGGGCGGATCACGAGGTCAGGAGATCGAGACCATCCTGGCTAACACGGTGAAACCCTGTCTCTACTAAAAATACAAAAAACTAGCCGGGCGAGGTGGCGGGCGCCTGTAGTCCCAGCTACTCCGGAGGCTGAGGCAGGAGAATGGCATAAACCCGGGAGGCGGAGCTTGCAGTGAGCTGAGATCCGGCCACTGCAGTCCAGCCGGGGCTACAGAGCAAGACTCCGTCTCAAAAAAAAAAAAAAAAAAACAAAATTAGCCGGGTGTGGCGGCACACGCCTGTAATCCTAGCTACTCAGGAGGCTGTGACAGAATTGCTTGAATCCGGGAGGCGGAGGCTGCAGTAAGCTGAGATCATGCCAGGCACTCTAGCCTGGGTGACAAAAGGAAAACTTCGTCTCAAAAAAAAAAAAAAAAAAAAGGGGTTTTATCACCCTTCTGCTTAAATCCCTATACTCTCCTCCCATTGCCCTTAGACTAAGTTTGTATCCTTTGTAAGGTCTGTAAGGCCTATAAAGAGACTCCAGGTCCTCCTCCAGCCTCATCTTGTGTTACTTTCCCCGTTACATATGCTGTTCCAATATTTCAGCCCTCACCAATTCCCCTGTCTAGCCAGCTTGCACTCATCCCAAACTTCATTCCTTCTACAAAACTATTCCTGCTGCCCCCCATGATATGCTCCCCCAACATCATATAATCCTTCATATAGCACTAGGTTGAACCGTATAAAATCGCTATTTTGTAGGACAAAAATGGTAGACTGTTGGCAATTTTCTTTGCTTTAGCATTATAGTAATTGCTGTAATGCTAGTCATCTTGAGTCAGTTTTAAACTCTACCAGGGAAGAATCTAGATCTGACTCATAACTAGAATCCTAGAGTTCCACACCCAATCCAAAGCAATAGTAGGCACTTAATTGTTTAATTAGTCTGATATATTGTTACTACCTTTTTAATGCCAAGCATATAATTTTTATATTGTCATTAATAGTTAAAAATCACGTTTTTTGCCAGGTGCAGTCGCTCATGCCTGTAATTTCAGCACTTTGGGAGGCGAAGGTGAGTGCATCACCTGAGGTCAAGAGTTTGAGACCAGCCTGACGAACATGGTGAAACCCTGTCTCTACTAAATACAAAAAATTACCCAGGCATGATGGCGCATGCCTGTAATCCCAGCTAAGGCAGGAGAATTGCTTAAACCTGGGAGGCATAGGTTGCAGTAAGATGAGATCACGCCATTGCACTCTAGCCTGGGCAACAAGAGTGATGCTCCATCTCAAAAAAAAAAAAAAAAAAAATCATGTTTTTCTTCAAATGCTATTGATACATTCCATAGGACTAAAATGAAAACAGTGGAATGAAAAAAGAATCAATTTAATATTTTCATTTCTGGCATTTCTGGAAAGCATGAATTCTAGTAAGTGTAATATATATATATATAAAAAAACAAGGATAGAATTTAGCCCACTGGTAAGGTATCATTTATGGATTTTTTTTTTTTTAACTCAAATGTTTTTCACTGCTTGGCAGAATAAAGGAGCTCTCGAAGGAAACCAGATAATTTGGATTTACCTCCTTGTACAGCTTTTGCCATGTGACAGCAAATCAGCTAAAGAAAAAAGATAGCATCTAAAAGAGTGCTAGACTTGAAATGGAGGAATTTTATAAGCTTCCCCATGACATTCAAAAGAAATGCATCCTGGAACATTCCCAAATCACCTTATCCTATGCCCCATCCAACTATGTCCCTCATGAAATGAACAGAGCCAAGACCCAGTCTGAACCAAATTGAGATGGTATATGTGGTAGGCTAGGTGAACTCACAACCTAAGTAACATAATCATATTAATGATAGTAATTACCATCAACATTCATTGAATGTTTATCATGCACTAGGTACAGCACTAAGCACTCCACATACATCATCTTATTTAATCATTGCTACAACCTCATGAAGCAAGATCTATGATTCTACTCATTCTGGAGATGCCAGAACTGAGGTCCAATGAGGCTGCCCATGTGTTAAGGTCCCTTAGTTGGAAGTGAAGAAGCTGGAGTTCAAACCCCAGGCCTGCCTTCTATGGAAGAATCCAATTGCTGCTGCACTCCAGTTTGGAAGAGTAGAACGCTGAAATTTGTGCTATAACAAAAATGACAAATGATTCTATATGCATTCTATTACAGCTTCAGTGTCAACATGAGGGGGTAAAACTGAATGGCAAGTTCATGAATTGTTAAGGCCCACCAGATAGGAATTTTTTCAAGGACCCCAATATTCCAGCTTTAAACAGTAAATTATATTCTCAGCCTCGGTTAGAAATACAGATAGGAGTTCAACTTTTTGGGTGACGAATAGAGAATATCAGATAGGCATAAATATCATGGGCTCAGAAATACCTGGTATTCTGACTTGTTTCCTAGCTTCTTAAAAAACTACCACATTTGAGAAAGTTTTTGAGAACTCAGAGACCCCGTGAAATGAGTAAACAAAACTGCAATTTCACTTTTTACTGCTTAGTTAGTAATCTCTAATCAGACAGTTCTTTCTTGCTAACACCTAACAAAATTATCTACCTCCTTCAAATAGCAAAGAAAATGAACATACTACCATTCTTACAGTGGAAATATAATTTTACAAACAAACACAAATTACTGAATCTTTACATATGATTCATAGATGGTGGTGATGAGATTATCACGCCCCTCCCCACTCCGTCTTTGTGCACTGACATTTGACCCTTTTTATCATATGCACCTTGTACCAGTGAAACCTAAGGCACCAGCTAGTTACTCATTAAACTCGGGTGCCGAGGGCTGACTTGTACAAATTAGGCTGTTAACTGCCCAGGCTGGCCTCTGTGCAGAAGTGGAGAAAGCAATCATCATAGCTGTGAAATTCTGTCATATCGGCAGAATTGAACTACAAATTGCAGCAATTCGTACCTGACCTCTGATCTGTGAAGCTGGTCTAAACCTTTGAACCTTAGCTTGGAATTGAGAAGCAGCATTGACTTATACAGGGGAAGGTGGCTAGCAAGTGTTCTCCACTGTGAATAGTTAACACTGTGACTGTCGGTCGCCCCCCACACCCACCTCCCCTAGAGAGTCAACCAGAGTAAAAGACATAAATAATGAGGATCTTGAGAGTGGCAGGCGTCTTACAAAAAGGCATTTGGAACAAATCTAATACAAGTATACAGTTTCAGGATGCAAGTCTTTTTAAATGAGTATGTCAAAATAGGAAAACGGAATCTGCAATAACTGAAATTCTTGGACATTTAATACTTTGTGATATGTACATTAAAAAATTCTCTTTACAAATTAGACCAAAGTAGAGTTTAAAACGAAACACTTAAATACATTTTTAATCAAATGGTGCCATCTCTCATTTGTCACATTTTAAAATAAACGTATTACCTAATCTCTGTTATAAAATACAGACCCGTATTAAGCCATCTTTGGAAAAAAGCAATCAGGAAAAACCAGTTACACTTTTCTTTGAACCCAAACTTATCTTTTGACACTAAATATCAGATGTAGGCTAATAAATAAGTATAAGAATATGCATTTCTCACATATACATTTTGTTGCAACATTGATTCATCATAATGAGGAGGGAGAAGGGTTCATTAAGAGAGAGGAGCATTTTTCTTTAAAGGATTAGCTTCTACTTCAAATGCTATTCAAATTGCTCCAGTGACAGACAGAGAGAAGTGATTAAAGATTCTACTTCTCTGGTCATTTGAGATATTAACAAATTTTGAATAGCATATAAAATATAACTAAACTATTGCTTATAATGAAAGTGAAACTAATGTTACTGCTTAAAGCATATAACCTACACCTAAATAATTCCATTTCATAAATTTAACTATTGGTTTGAAAACAATGATAAGAGTCTTCTTATACAAGAACTTTTCTCTGAGAGGAAATTTCCTCATTGTCAACCTTTATATGCTAATTATCATAAAGTTAATTCCATTAACTTTTCCTTATTTTAATTTTCACATCTTAAAATTACAATTTCCTTCTCTAAACACTGACTCTGAAATGGCTTTAAAAAACAAATATGGGTGACATTGCTGATAAATTCCTGCTTCTTACCCCATGGTTTAAATAACAGGAAACTATAAAACAACAACAATACTGTGAAGATCTAGATTTTTCAAGCATATAAAGTGAAAAGCTGTTAGATGAACTGATTTTTAAAAAAATGTTTTTAACTTAAGAATTTTGGTTTTACTGCCGGTAAGGCAGACTGTGCAGCAGTTGAAATTCTTACCAACTTCCAATTTTTTTTTTTTTTTGGTCTTCAATTAAAAAATGAACAATATGGATCATTTGTTTATCTGGCCTGATCTAAATTGCTTTAACCAAACACAATTATTTCTTCTTCTCTTCAGTTAAAACAAATAAGGTTTCCCCTACCTTTCCAATCTTGATCTGGCTGCGACAGGCTAACTGTAACGAAAGCTTTGCTCAAGCAACCTTCGCTCCCAATACCAGGAGCTGTGTAACTCTGTTATACATGGCACAGGGCTCCTCATTGGTCAACGAAATGAGCTTTGACCACTTAATGCCTTGGGAGTCACGTGCTAAGGGCACCTGGAATGAGCTTGAGTGGGTGGTACAGAAAGAAGGGAGGTGTTAAAACTGCCACATACAAAATGCTCAACAGCAACCTGAAACGGAATGGAAACCCTACTGCAACTGATGGATTTAGGGAAGGCTCAAGAAGACAAAAACTTTGCCAGTTCATAGAGGAGGGACGTTTAACAGAAATATTTTATTCAAACCCAAATAATGACCATAAGGAAACAAATGATTTTTCAAAATCCACCATCCTAGAACCAGATAGATGCCCATTACGTTTGTACAGCTACATGCAGAGATAAAAAACAACAATGCCTACCTCATCTAGGCTGTTGGGATTATATAAATAAATATATGTAAAGTGCTTAGAAAAGCTCCTGGCATATAGAAAATACTCAAAAAGTGTTACTAGGATTTCTTAGAAATGTTATATTTTTAGCAAGTGTTGCTTTTTCCCCTTCTCATTATCTCTGGGGTAGGTACTCTGTGTCTAAAAGACTATCAACAATCATGTTTATGATGATCAGTCTGGCAGAAAAAAAAATAGGAAAAAATTACACATGAACCAAACCCTCACCTTATTTTAGTTTATCAGTCTGGAGCTAGAAATTGATTAAGAAGTGGAGACAAGTAGAAGAGGCATAGAATGAAAGAGAAGCAGGCAGTACAGCAGGATTTATGATAATAAAACCATCTGTACATAACAACGGATCAGGAGGACCTGAAGCACTTAGGCTGAGTAAACACACTCCTTTTCAAGCAGTTATGGGGTGGAACCTCATCGAAAGTCTCTCTGGAGGCTAAGTTTGTCAGTTCAGGCAATTGGAAGCTTAGAGGAAAAGGGAGCTGAAGCTGCCCTAGAGGAGGTCCTGAAAGCAATGTGACTTCTGTGTCCTCTGCATCGGGATTAAAGTGAGCTCTGCAGCACATTAAGAGAGGAAGGAGAAACTAACTGCTCCTAAAACAAAAATTTCAAAAAAAATATGGTCCCCAGTTTTCCCTGAGTCATCACTGTATCATTGTTAACCTTATTCAATTAAACCTTAGTAATCTGAAGGAGCCAGAGTTGGAAGTAAAAAGGCCAGAATGGGCCGGGTGTGGTAGCTCGTGCCTGTCATCCCAGCACTTTGGGAGGCAGAGGCGGGTGGATCACTTGAGGTTAGGAGTTCGAGATCAGCCTGGCCAACATGGTGAAACCCTCTCTCCACGAAACACACAAAAATTACGCGGGTGTGGTGGCGGGCTCCTGTAATCCCAGCTACTCGGAAGGCTGAGGCACGAGAATCGCTTGAACCCAGGAGGCAGAGGTTGCAGTGAGCCAAGCTGGCGCCATCTCAAAAAACAAAAGTTTTTTGAGATACAGTGAGACTCCATCTCAAAAAACAAACAAACAAACAAACAAAAAACGGCCAGAATGACAAGAACATTTTCAATCTATTCATCTACCCATATATTTTTTTAAAAAGACAGTTTTATTACTCCTATATAAAATAATAGCTATTGACAGTGACTATAAATTATCAACAAGTTAACATAGGGTCAAAATCCAAAACAAGTCTAAGATTATAACTATGTTAAATATTATATAAAACTAGATCGCTATGATCTGGCTGAAGGAACCCTGAAGCAATCCTTAGTTACTAAGGCAGTGTTTTCAAAAACTGATTTTAGACAAATTTAAATTCATCTTGACTACAAATGGGACACAGAAAATCTGTTTTTCTATAACAGTAATTGAGTATATTATATAAGAAAACGTTCTGGCATGTTTTAAGCATTAGAAAGAGAGTATTTTGAAATTTAGGTTTGGTGTGAGTGTGTGCACGTGTGTTTCTATACTAAATGTTACCAAAAAATAACTTAGACAAAAACATAGGAAATAAACCATCTCAGGATGATGAATTTTAAGACTAAGGGAGTAAGGAGAAGGCAATTTTTCACTGAATACCTGAAAACAACAATTACAATTATAGGCTGCCCTAAACAAAAAATGAGCAAATTTTTCCTGCCTCGGCTTTGAACAAAGTTAATTTAAAAAATATGTGCACATATACACACTAGTTTTAACAAGCGCAAAAAATATAGAAAAGTACACAGAAAAAGCAAGTCACCCCTTCTACTGGTAGTAAAAGTGGCTCCTAGTACACAGGCCTCTGTATAGGCTAATGTGCATCATAGTAGAAAAGTCATGCTACATGAGCCATGTTAACTTCTTGTGTTTCCTTTTAAGATGGAGTTTTACTCTTATTTCCCAGGTTGGAGGGCAATGGCGCTATCTTGGCTCACTGCAACCTCCGCCTCCTGGGTTAAAGTGATTCTCCTGCCTTGGCCTCCTGAGTAGCTGGGATTACAGGCATGCACCACCATGCCTGGATAATTTTGTATTTTTAGTAGAGACAGGGTTTCATCATGTTGGTCAGGCTGGTCTCGAACTCCCAACCTCAGGTGATCCGCCTGCCTCAGCCTCCCAAAGTGCTGGGATTACAGGCATGAGCCACCGTTCTCGGCCACATTAACTTCTGTATAGTTCTGGCTTGCAACAAGCTTAAATCATCCCTGGAGGAGTGATCCTTTGTCTTTCACAAAGCATCTTTGATTTAGAGTAGAATGAGAGCAGTTCTGAGGTCTGAGGCTGTGGAGAAAAGAAAAAAAAAGTATAGACGCAAAATAGAAGCCTGGGACGAGATAAGCTCTGAGGTAGATTTGGAAAAACGAGTAAGAAACAGGACTCAGGTCCAGGAGAGGAGGAAATGGAGCACAGTAAGACATGATTATGTGGTCTATTTTAGACAGGATCTATTAAGGCCATTGTGGCATCCTGGTAAGAGAGTCATTATTATTTTTATTACTTTATTATTATTAGAGACAGGTCTTGCTGTGTTACCCAGGCTGGTCTCGAACTGCTAGGCTCAAGTTATCTAGCCACCATGCCCAGCCTACTTTTTAGTTTAATTTATCTAAAAGCTAAACTATAGCCAATGCAAAGATTATGTGAGTGTGTGTTTGCTTTTGTATATAATAGTAGCATATCATTTTCCACAAGTATATTTGACACTATTTAGAATTTCAAGCCTTTGCTGAAATTGTTTATTGTTTTAACACATGACTAAAGCATAAAAGAAATTGCACATATGTGTGTGCATAGACATTCAGATAGTAGCTTTTACCTGAAAAGGTGTCAAACACTGATAATGAAATCACATAACTGTATTAGTGGTATCAGCAATAATAGCTCGCTAAGAAGCTAATTAACTGGTATTGAAAAACAGATGAAGTATAAAGCAGTATCCACAAGCCTATATGATTAAAGCACCATAGTATTTTCTTTCTGTTAATTTGTCTGTTATCCTATTATAGCATCAACAGTCACAGAGAAGGAAGAATTAAACAATGGACATTGTCATATGTGATATTGTCCTTATCTGGACATTAGGAAAGATCTGTGGGTTGTCCTTTTAAAATTTTAAATGGTAGGCTGGATAATAATCCCAGCACTTTTGGAGGCCAAGATAGGAGGATTGCTTGAGACCAGGAGTGCAGGGCCAGCCTGGGCAACATAGTGAGACCCCATCTATACAAATAATAAAAAAATTAGCAGGGCATGGTGACATATGCCTGTGGTCCCAGCTACTCGGGAAAATTGTTTGTTTGAGCCTGGGAGGTTGAGGCTGCAGTGAGCCATGACTGCCTTACTGCATTCCAGCCTGGATGACAGAGTGAGATCCTGTCTCAAAAATAAATAAATAAATAAATAAATAAATAAAAATAAAATGGTACCTTTTCAATCAGTGTCCTTGGTTTATTTACTTATTTTTGTTTCTAGCTATGAAAATAAGTTTATTTACTTATTTTTGTTTCTAACTATGTTGCTCAGGCTGGTCTAGAACTCCTGGGCTCAAGTGATCCTCCTTCCTCAGCCTCCCAAGTAGCTGGGACTACAGTATGCACCATTGTGCCCAGAGGTACAACTGTTTTAAAGATTAAAATTATAAAGGTAACTAACATTTGTATATTTCATCCCTTCAAAGTGCCTGACACGGGTCTAGGTACTGGGGCTACAGGAGTGAGCAAAACAGACAAAATCTACCCTCATGAACACCATAGTCTCACAGGGGAGTCAGGCATTAAATGAATGCATCAGTAAAATATATAGTATGCTAGATTGTGAAAGAACTAAGGAGGAAAAAACATCAGGGTAGGAGAATAGAAATGTGTGTGTTGGGTGGCGGGGGGGAGGTTATGTCTGCATAATCTCTGAATTATAAGGGAAACTGTATTTACCATTTATTAGCTATAAAAATTAAGCATGCTAATCCATTCGATTTTTCATGGGATATGCTACTAATATAAACTCATTTAAATCACATGTCTTAGCCAGGTGTGGTGGTGCACACCTGTGGTCCCAGCTACTCAGGAGGCTGAGGTAGGGGGATCGCTTGAGCTCAGGAGGTCAAGGTTGCAGTAAGCGGTGATTGCACCACTGCACTCCAGCCTCGGCAACAGAGTGAGAACTGCCATCTTAAAAAAAAAAAAAAAAAAATTATATATCAAGTACTTCTTGCTTACATGCTAGTGGCTATTCAATGTGAAAAGAGGCAAGGCAGGCCGGGTGCGGTGGCTTACACCAGTAATCCCAGCACTTTGGGAGGCCGAGGCGGGCGGATCACCTGAGGTCATGAGTTCAAGACCAGCCTGGCCAACATGGTAAAACCCTGTCTCTACTATAAATTTAAAAATTAGCTGGGCATGATGGCAGGCATCTGTAATCCCAGCTACTCAGGAGGCTGAGGCAAGAGAATCACTTGAACCTGGGAGGCAGAGGTTGCAGTAAGCCAAGATCGTGCCATTGCACTCCAGCCTGGGCAACAAGAGTGAAACTCCGTCTCAAAAAAAAAAAAAAAAAAAAAAAAAGGAAAAGAAGAAAGAAAGAAAGAAAGAAAATAGGCAAGGCAGCTGCCATCTCAAATAAAGTGGTAGGATCCTGGTACAGGAACTACAGAAAAAAATCCAAGAGAAAACATAATGCTTTTGGATAATGATTTTGAAGCAAACCTGATTTCCCATGTCTTTCTCGAGTTTGCAGGAACTTCAGATAGTTTAAAATGGCTAGGCTGTGGGCTGCTCTGGGATCTCCACTCACCCTCACTCCGTCTTATTCCCATTCCCTCTACCCTCTTTAAATCACAGTCTTTGGGCCCACCCTGAGTGCTCACCTACTGGACCAAATCCCTATCCCTTAGAAAGGTTCGCTGATGGGGCGAGACTGACTCAAAGAGGAAGAAGGAAGGGATGAGAGTGGGTGGGGATCAACCTTTTCAGGATAATATAAATTTAAATTTATCACCAAAGCACAATCAGTGTGTGTTGCCTACTTTCTTGTGTAATGGGCAGTCATAAAGCCCACAGACTTCAAGCACCCATGTGTGCTACATCCAACACTGACAAGAGTACATGTGGGAGGCAGCCACTTCAATTCATCACTTCCATCTGTAATAAAATAACTGTAGCTAACTCCTATATACAGCCCCTTTCCTTCACCAGGTACTCTTTTAAGCATTTCACATATATTAACACATGCAATCTCCATACATGGTTGAGGCAGGTACTAGTATCATCTCCTTTTTTTTTTGAGACGGAGTCTCACTCTTACTGCCCAGGCTGGAGTGCAGTTCCATAATCTCGGCTCACTGCTACCTCCACCTCCCGGGTTCAAGTGATTCTCCTGCCTCAGCCTCCTGAGTAGCTGGGATTACAGGTGTCCGCCACCATGCCTGGCTAATTTTTGTATTTTCAGTAGACACAGGGTTTCATCACATTGGTTAGGCTGGTCTCGAACTCCCGACCTCAGGTGATCCACCCGCCTCGGCCTCCCAAAGTGTTAGGATTATAGCCGTGAGCCACGGCACCCAGTCTCATCTCCATTTTATAGATGAGAAAACAAGAAATAAAGTAATTGTTCCAAGACCAACAGTCAGCAAATAATGAAGTGAGGATCCAAACCTAGGCATTCTGGCTCTTAGACATCATACGTTACTGCCGTGAGCTAAGTAGATAATCTTCTTTCTTTCCTCCTAATTAGCTACCTCTCTATCTACCTACCATGTTTCACCTTGCTGCTCTGTCAGCCTGCCAGGGACAGGAATTTCTGTACTAAACCAGAGAAACTTTGGGACTTTGAGATGACATCTTTGGAGCTAAGTAGGAAACCCTTTAATGTTCGATGAATGAAAGCATAACTTAAGAAAGCCACAAAATTTAATTTGAATCTAAAGAGAATTCTCTTCACATTTTCTCTCTAAGCCCTTCCTCTATCTGAGGCAGCACTCTCCATTAATTCTTTGAAACTGCTAGATTTCATGGCCATCCCTTTCTGTCTGTCCCTCTAACATAGCAAAATGTAGCATCTGATAAGCTAAGTAATGATCAGTATTTACCTCATAGATTCTGTGGTAGTTTTAACAGACTTCTTCATCTTAAAAAGAGAAAGTTCAGAATAAACATTGAATGCTGGTAGAGAGAAGACACCTATCAGCAAGTCACAAATCATGTGTAACATTGTAGCCTTTTGTTCCACTCGCTAGAGAAAAGCCAGCTACATTGTCATAATGTGAAAAGTAGCTATTTTTCCTCCTGAGCCAGGAGGAGCAAGGCAGTCAGGTGAACAAGGGCTCAGGAAGTGTGTGGTTTTGCCAAGTATTCTGTGAGTTTTACTCTTTAATAATCAAATGATATCTTAATAATTTCCTCAAAATTGCCACAAAAATCCCCTAAGTTCTGGATTTATCAAGTACTATGCGCTTCCATTCCAATTGGTGTTTAAGGAGCACTTTCTATAACATCCTGAGATGTACTCAAGCCCTGGGGAAGTGCAGCCAAAGACCTCAGGCTCCAGAGTAGCTGGGACTACAGGTGAATGCCACCATTCCTTGTTAATTTTTGTATTATATTATTATTTGTTTTTGTTGTTGTTGTTGTGTTTTGTTTTTGAGACGTACTCAAGCCCTGGGGAAGTTCAGTCAAAGCCAGATCATTATGTGGTTTCCTTTTTTTTTTGAGATGGATTCTCGCTCTGTTGCCCAGGTTGGAGTGCAGTAGCACGATCTCGGCTCACTGCAACCTCTGCCTCCCAGGTTCAAGCAATTTTCCTGCTTCAGCCTCTGCAGTAACTGGGATTACAGGTGTGCGCCACTATGCCCAGCTAATTTTTATATTTTTGGTAGAGACGGGATTTTGCCATATTGGCCAGGCTGGTCTTAAACTCCTAACCTCAAGTGATCCGCCCGCCCTGGTCTCCCAAAGTGCTAGGATTACAGGTGTGAGCCTCTGCGTCCGGACTTTTTGTATTTTTAGTAGAGATGGAGTTTTGCCATGTTGGCCATGCTGGTCTCGAACTTCTGACGTCAGGCGATCCACCGGTCTCGGCCTCCCAAAGTGCTTGTGATTACAGGCATGAGCCACTGTGCCAGGCCATGATGTGGTTTCTATTAAATTACAGGCGTGAGCCACCGCATCCGGCCATGATGTGATTTCTATTAACTGGGAGCTAATAATCCTCTTGGAGAGACCATTAAATGTCTGATAATTACAACATACAGAATACACAGTGAAATGGAACAGCATGTGCTATCCAGACAATGGGAGCCACCACAGTCAGGTGAAGAGCATTGCTAGGATAGATCAGAGTCCATGGGGAAAGCTTCCTCGAGGAGGTATAACTAGCTTGCATTCCTTTTTTAATCTTATTTTTTAATTTTTTGAGACAGAGTCTCACTGTGTCACCCAAGCTGGAGTGCAGTGGTGCGATCTCTGCTCACTACAACCTCCGCCTTCCCAGTTCAAGCAATTCTCCCATCTCAGCCTCCCAAGTAGCTGGGACTACACGTGCACGCCACCACACCCGGCTAATTTTTGTATTTTTAGTAGAGGCGGGGTTTCACCATGTTGGCCAGGCTGGTCTTGAACTCCTGACCTCAGGTGATCCACCTGCCTCAGCCTTCCAAAGTGCTGGGATTACAGGTGTAAGCACCTGGCCTAGCATGCATTCTTATTTACAATTGCATCAAGCTGCAAACAGAGGCAATCACAAAGCCCTACACTTCAAAATATATATTCTCTGTAATTGTTTACTTTGTGATTTAAAAAGTAAAACACCTCTTTCCAGAAGAATGTTCCTTATTTCAAGAATTGAGCATTCCTAAAAGTGGAATAAACTTTAGACATATTTTATGATCAGCCAGGAAATGGAATCTTATCAGGGGCTTGAAAAGCTGGCAAGTTACTAAATGAGTTACATGGAGTCTGAAAAGCTTTGAAAAATTTTCTTCTTAAGACCTTGGGGTTCTTAAGCCTAATTACCTATTTGACATATTCTTTTACCACTTTGAAAAGGGAGCTCTTATTTTTTGAAAAATAAAAGTAGATATGTCAAAGAAATTTGAAAGCAATATGGAAGTAATTGAAATTATTCAAAAAAAATCAAACACTAAAACTTCAGCTGTGATGGATCTATAAAAACTGGTTACACTATTAATGATTACAGGTGAAATCAGAAACACAAGAACCTCTTTAAAAGGTCAACTGCAAGGCTGATCAGTTTAGATGGGATGCTAAAATTAGCGAGGAGTATAAGCTCAGGAAAAAGAACAACATAAAATGCTAGTGAAGCAAATCATTTAGACACAATGAGCCTGATTTTCATGAGCAAATGGTAACTTGGCAAGGCATTCAATTTTGAGTTGGTTGTAAGAGTCACTCAATTGTTCAACAATGGCTATTGATCCTACTATGTGTGGCTTTGTTCTAGACTCTAAAGATTGGATGGTGACAGGCAGAGGAGTCCCTGAAGAACAGAACAACAAGAAAGGGGTGGGGCAGTGGAAGCAGAGGGAGCGAGACAGGCAGGGGTCAGATGCGAGCGTTATAACACCCAGGCGAGGACTTCAGGTTCTCCTTGGTTGATTGGAGGATTCTGAGCAGAGAAGTGATGTGATCAGCTTTTCTGTTTTTTTAAGATCACTGGTGTGCAGCCGGGTGCAGTGGCTCAGGTCTGTAATCCCAGCTACTCGGGAGGCTGAGACAGGAGAATTGCTTGAACCTGGGAGGCAGAGGTTGCAGTGAGCTGAGATCGTGCCACTGCACTCCAGCGTGGGCGACACAGCAAGACTCCGTCTCAAAAGAACAAAAATACAATACAATACAATATCACTTTTTAATCAACCAACAAAATTAGCTAAAATACTTAATAAGTAGTGATTAAGTGTCACACTTCAGTAAGACAAGTATGAAAGCATCAAAACCCTTCTAAAAATGAAATTGCATAGTGTATTCGAAGAGCTTGGAAATGTTTCTTTTTACTTAGCAATGATGTTATTATAAATCTATCCTTAAGAAATAAGAAAAAAATCATGTTTACCTCAAAATTCTTTATAATACATTGAGAAACAATCCTTATAGGAATGGTTAAATAAATGGTGACACACCAGCCACTAAAAATTACATTTATGAAGAATTTAATGTCATGAGTAAAGGTTCACAATATATGAGCTTAAGAAAAAAGAGAGTAGAGAAACTTTATGTACGGTGCAATTTCTACTGATACTATAGTAATCAAATGAAGAAAAATATAACAAAATATTGACAGTGGTTGTCTCTGGATAGTAAGAATATGAATATGGGTGATTAAAATACATATATAATACATGTATGTTAAATATCTGTAACATATATGACTTTGATCAGCAAAACTTTAATGACTTGATAAAATGAACCTATTTGTTCTGTCCCTCATTCTCTCCATTTCGATCCATCGTTACATTCTGCCAATTCTTTTCTTTCCCTTTCTTCCTGATTTAGTTCAGCACTAACCATGCACAACCTCCCACGCCCACCGGTTGGGTTTCCTACCTGACATCTTTCCCCGCTAACCATCCTGAAAGCAGTAGGAAGAACCATTTTCCTTAAGTATGGTTGGGATCATGTTACTCCCATGAAGAGAATTTGAGGTGATCCTTGGTCATCCATAACACTGCAGGCTTTTGATCATGAGCTGCAAATCTCTGGTTAACTTATGATTACAAATCACTGCATAATTTCTCTTTGTTCCCTTCAACCTCACAGATACACACCCACACACAAAATCTCCAAGGCTACCTTCCTTCCTTCTCTATCTACCAGATTCTTATTTTCCTTTGTAACTCTCCTCTTGAATGACCTTCTCCCAAAAGGACTTTTTTAAATCCAGGTATCTATCTTTTTCAACACAACTTTACTCACTGCCACACCACTTTAGCATTTCTTCTTTTCTAGATATTCGGCAATTGTGTATTTGTCATTTGGGATCAAACCCGATTCCTGTTTCATCACAACATTGCCTAAACAGCAATGCTTCTGACTCTACATTTGAAAATTAAAGCTTATATACAAAGTTTAAGACTGTCTCTTGTTTTTTTTGTTGTTGTTGTTTTCTTTTTATTTTTTGTTGTTTTTGTTAAGACTGTCTCTTGTAAAAAATGTTTGTTTGCACAGTTGTCGTATGTTTGCATGACAAGCTGATTATGGTTCCTTACAAAGTATACCCAAGGTATTTGCTCTCAACCTTTTCTCTCCACCCTGTGCACACACACAGAAATTCACTAACATGGGTGCTCAGTAATTGTTATTGACAAGAATTCCAAACAGTTGGTCAAATGACTTTTTACTTATAACATAGAGCCATAAGTCACAATAAGATAATTTAACTTATGAAGAATCATTATGAAATAAAGACTTAAAGCTCAATCTTGTTACCTGTTTGGTGAACAACTCTGGAAAGTCAGGATAAAGGAAAGCCAAGTTGACAGCTGCTGTATCTAAGCAGTTAAGAATATGCAGATGGGACCCTCTTTTGTTCTCCTACCACGTTTGTTTCAGGATTCCAATTTGAAATCTGTATGTGCCCCTTGACACCTCAATGCTTTGTCAGGCACCTCGTTTCTCTGACTTTAGTTTTATAGACAAAGAAACCAAATAAATAGTGATGGAGCAGCTTATCACAGTATGTTTTTAGAAACGCCAATGCTAAAATTACCAGTCCCCAAGTTCCAGGTGAAATTACTATAAGAATTAAATGAGAACTACTTTGATCTGACGCGTTAATGAAAACGATAGTGTCAGTCACGATTCTGAATAAGTACTCAAATAAACAATTTTAAAAATTGGGACAAAACACTACTATGAGAATGCACTGTTGTAGAGAGAAAATAGGCCAGGCAGGGTGGCTCGCTCATGTAATCCTAGCATTTTGGGAGGTCGAGGTGGGCGGATTGCGTGAGTCCAGGGGTTTGAGACCAGCCTGGGCAACATGGTAAAAGCCCATCTGTAAAAACAAAAAAAAGAAAAAAATACAAACATTAGCTAGGCATGGTGGCGTGCACCTGTAGTCCCAGCTACTTGGAGGTCTGAGGTGGGAGAACTGCCTGAGCCCAGAAGGTCCAACTGTAGTGAGCCATGTTTGGGCCACTTCATTCTAGCCTGGACAACAGAGCAAGACCCTGTCTCCAAAAAAAAAAAAGAGCTTGGTGTGGAGAGTTTAGAAACTAAATACAGTAGCTAAGGAAGAAACTGATTATTTATCTGAATTTCAAATTGAACTCAACATTGGTCCCAATCACTCTTTTCCTTTTTCCAAGAACTAAGCATTAAATGGAATTTTAAAACATTTATTAAAACAAAATCAAAGACAAACTACAATTAGGAGTGTGTCATTAAAGAGTCAATTTCCTTAATATGCCAGAGTGCTTCCATATCAACAAGAAAAATACAACACAATACATATGAGCAAAGATATGAGCAGGCAATTTGCAGAAAAACAAAATTCTATGATGAATAAACATGAAAATAGTTCAACTTTATTCAAATCAAACTTTGTCTGATTAAAATAGATAGAAATCAAAACAGTGAGTCCTACTATATCAGCAAAAATGTTTACATTTGGGCTGGGTGCAGTGGCTCATGCCTGTAATCCCAGCACTTTGGGAGGCTGAGGCGGGTGGATCACTTGAGATCAGGAGTTCAAGACCAGCCTGGCCAACATGGTGAAACCCAGTCTCTACTACAAAATTAGCTGGTGTGGTGGCATGCACCTGTAATCCCCACTATTCAGGAGGCTGAGATACGAGAATCACTTGAACCCGGGAGGCAGAGGCTGCAGCGAGCAGAGGCTGCAGTGAGCCGAGATTGTACAACTGCACTCCACCCTAGGTGACAAAGCGAGACTGTCTCAAAAGAAAGAAAAAAAAAAAAAAAAAGCGGGGGGGGGGGAAAGGAGGTGGGGGGAGAACTTGAGATGCTATAAAATGAAAATTAGAACTTTTCAGTGAGTACCATTTTCATAATTTATGGTACTTCCACCCTGAGCATGTCTCAAATTTGTTTAGGAAAATATTTTCTTCTCATACCATCATTTGTTCTCATATCATCATTATAATATGGGTGGATGATCAAATAAACAAGGCCTGCAAATGGTCTGAGAAAAGAGCTCATTTGGAAATAACATTCTGGGCTTTGCAACCACAGTGAGAAGTGTATCTCAGCACCTGGTAGCAAATGCAGGTGAGGTCCACCCTGGTAGTACATACAGGTGACGTCATAGATGGTTGGCAAAGAGGTACAAACTAATGGAAACACAACAACAAGCTCTGTAGCTACTTTACATGGAGTTGACTAAGCAAAGGCCCATCTGACCTAACAACAACAAGATGAGAATAGTTACTCTTTATTCAACAGTTGTTACCACCAGTTCTGGGTGCTTCACATATGCTATTTCATTTAATCCTCCCAACAACCCTATAAGGTACTAATTATCTTTCTATTTTGTAGATGTGGAAACTGAGGCTTACAAAGATTAAATAAGTGTTTAAAGTCTCACAACTATTAGGTGGCAGATGCAGAATTCACATCCAGGTTCGCAAACCCCAGAGCCCAAGTTTTTGCCCCAGAATCACAATGCTATCTGGACTGCACCATAATGAAAGAGCTGTGTGTCAGTTTTACTCTGTATTCAGTTGCCCTGTTAACTCTGTCCCCAAAGCAGAAAGTTTGCATGCCCTGACTGTTTCAGTGTTGGTCATTCATACTCACAAACTGTCCTGTAAAATGGAGCTTGGGAGAAAGGAGGTAACAGTTAAAATATAGTAAACAATCTAAGCTTTCAGTTTAAGAAACCAGAAAAAAGGCCGGGCGCGGTGGCTCAAGCCTGTAATCCCAGCACTTTGGGAGGCCGAGACGGGCGGATCACGAGGTCAGGAGATCGAGACCATCCTGGCGAACACGGTGAAACCCCGTCTCTACTAAAAAAAATACAAAAACTAGCTGGGCGGGGTGGCGGGCGCCTGTAGTCCCAGCTACTCGGGAGGCTGAGGCAGGAGAATGGCGTGAACCCGGGAGGTGGAGATTGCAGTGAGCTGAGATTGCGCCACTGCACTCCAGCCTGGGCAACAGAGCGAGACTCCGTCTCAAAAAAAAAAAAAAAAAAAGAAACCAGAAAAAAGAAGAGCAAAATGAATCTGAAACAGATTAAGGAAGGAAATAAAAATGATTTAGGTGGGAATAAAGCAAATACAGACTATAAAAACAAAATAAAGTTAATAAAACCAAAAGTTGATTCTTTGAAAAGAGCAACAACATTGACAAACCACTAGCTAGAATGACAAAGCAATGAAAAGACTCAACTTACTAAACTCAGGGATAAGAGAAGGGACATCACTACTGACCTTCTAGAAATAAAAAGGATAGCAAAGAAATACTATGAACAATTATATGCCAGCAAATTAGAACACCTACATGTAGAAGAGAAATTCCTAGAAAGATGCAAAGGGCCAAAATAGACTCAAGAAGAAATAGAATATCTGAATAGACGTATAAGTAAATACACTGAATTTGTAACACAAACATTTTCCACAAAGAAAAGCCCAAGAACAGATGGCTTCTCTGGAGGATTCTATCAAGTGTTTTAAAGTCTAATTACCACCAATCCTTCACAAATTCTTCCAAAAAATAGAAGGGACTAGAACACTTCCCAATGAGGCCAGTATTATAGGCATACAAAATACAAAGATATAAGAAAATGACAAATCAACACATCTTATGCATTTGGATTTTTTAATAATACACAACTAAATACTAACAAACTGAATTCAGCAACATGACCAAGTCTGATTTATCCCAGAAATGCCAAGATAGTTTGACAGATGAAAATCAATCAATGCAATACACCATATCAACAAAAGACAAAAACTATACACAATAATCTGAATAGATCCCAGAAAAGCATTTGATACAACGCACCAACCTTTCATAACTAAAACACTCAACATATTAAAGCAGAAGGGAACTTCTTCAATCTGATAAATAACATCTACAAAAAACCCGTGACTAATACACTTAATGTGGAAAAGACTGAATGCTCTTCCCATAAGAACAGCAATGAGGATGTGAACTCTCATAACTTCTATATGCAACGCTGTACTTGTTTCTAGCCAGGACAATTAGGAGAAAAAAAAGAAAAAAAAAAAAAAAAGAAAGGGGATCCATATGGGAAAGGGAGAAATAAAACTATATTCATAGATGACATAGTCAATTATATGCAAAAACCTAAGGAATCAATTAAAAAATTATTAGAACTCATAATCAAGTTCAACGAGGTTGCGGGACATAAAAGCAATATAGAAAAATCAATGATAAATTTCTATCCACGAGCAATGAACAAACTAAAATATAAAATTAACAAAGCAATTTCATCTACAATAGCATCAAAAATAATACAAGTGTTAAAACTACAAAACATTGTTCAAAGAAATCAAAGATCTAGGCCATCTATTAAAAATATAAAAATTAGCTGGGCGTGGTGGCACCTGGCCAAGACACAAGAATCACTTGAACCCAGGAGGCGGAAGTTGCAGTGAGGCAAGATCGTGCCACTGCACTCTAGCCTGACAAGTGAGACTCTGTCTCACAAAAAAAAAAAAAAAAAAAGAAAAGAAAAAAAAATCTACATAAATGGAAAGACACTGCTTGTTCATGAATAGAAGACTTAACACTGCTAAAACGACAATACTCCTCCATCTGATCTACAGAGTCAACACAATATTCCCATCAAAATTTCAGCTAGTTTTTCGGAAAAAAATTGACAAATGGATCCTAAAATTCATACAGAATTTCAAGGGGCCCAGAATAGCCAAAACAAACTTGAAAAAGAAGAACAAAGCTCAAGGATTCACCCTTCCAGGTTTCAAAATTTACTACAAAGCTAGAGTAAACAAGACAGCGTATACAGGATGTGGAAATCTTAGGGAAAACCATAAGGTGCGGGGAGGGTGGGCAGCATGGTACTGGCATAAGGATGACCATAGGACAATGGACTCAAAATGAGAGTTCAGGGGGAGAAAATCCAAAACATACATGTGTGGTCAATCGATTCTGGACAAGGGTGCCAAGACTATTTGATGGGAATAGTCTTTTGAAGAAATTATGCTTTAATAACTAGATATCCACAATGCAAAAGAATAAAGTTGGACCCCTCATTCATATCATATACAAAAATTAAATCATTATAGATCAACCACCTAATAAGAGCTAAAATGGTAAAACTCTTAGAAGAAAACATGGGTATAAATCTTCATGACCTTAGTTCAGGTAGGCAGCAGCCTTTTAGATATGACACGTTTCAAATATGATAAACACAAGCAGTAAAAGAAAAAATAATGAAATTGGCCTTTGTCAAAATGGAAAGCTTTGTTTCTCAAACAACACAAGAAAGGAAAGACAACTTACAAAATGAGAGAAAATAATTGCAGATTGTATATTTGATGATAGTCTTGTATCTAGAATGTATAAAGAACTCCTACAACTCATTAATGAAGAAGACAAATAACCCAACTTAAAGATAAGTAAAGAGTCTGAACAGACATTTCTCTAAAGCTACACACACTCTTTGGTCTCAGCTGCAGAAGCCAAATGACGAAGGGAACATCAGCGTCTGGAAAGCATCGCAATAAGATGCACACGATGTGCCACCGCTGTGGCTCTAAAGCCTACCACCTTCAGAAGTCAACCTGTGGCAAATGTGGCTACATTGCCAAGTGCAAGAGAAAGTATAACTGAAGTATCAAGGCTAAAAGTTGGAACGCCACCAGGACTGGTCATATGGGGCACCTAAAAATTGCATACTGCAGATTCAGGTGTGGATTCTGTAAAAGGACAACACATAAACCCAAGAAGGCAGCTACTGCAACATCCAGCTTATCTTAAGAATTTCAGTGATTAGTCAGGCAATAAAGGTTCTGATTTAAAACCTGAACCTTAGAAAAAGGCTAAGCATGGTGGCTCACGCCTGTAATCCCAGCACTTTGGGAGGCAGAGATGGGCAGATCACTTGAGCTCAGGAGTTCGAGACCAGCCTGGGCAACATGGCGAAACCTCATCTCTATGAAAAATACAAAAACATAGCCAGGTCTGGGGGTATGCGCCTGTAGTCCCAGCTACTTCGGAGACTGAGGTGGAAGAATCACTTCAGCCCTGGAGGATGAGGCTGCAGTGAGCCATGACTGTGCCACTGCACTCCAGCCTGGGTGACAGAGCGAGACCCTGCATCCCAAAAAAAAAAAGGAAGGAAAAGAAAAAAAAAAATGAAGTCACACTTTGTGAGCGTGGGAGAAGTATGGCAGACACTGCCACTTATTACCCTCCACTTCAGAAGGGCACATTTCAAAGGCTCCCGTGACACCTCTCCTGTTCCGATCATTGTTTCCAAGGAATAAAGCTCAGGCATGCAGCTGTGGATGCCAGGATATCCATGTTCCATGTTCTCCCCTAATTTCACTTCAGACTAGAACCTTATCACTAAAAACCTCACCATGCAGAATTATCTTACAGAGAAGTTTCCTTACGACACAATTTTTATGTCCCAGTGGCTGCCTGGCTTTGTGTCCCAGCTCTTTGTTCTCATAGTGAATAGCTTTCCAAGAAAATGTTTTCCTGGTCCCTGTTCACTCAGTACTCCCTCCGTGACCTGTCCCTGACGGGGTGTGTGTGTGTGTGTGTGTATGTGTGTGTGCACATGAGTGTGAAGTGTGATGAGGATGGGAATCAGGGGGCTGGAGCATCGCTTAACTGAGCAATGCATAATTAGCCTCCCTTCCCAGCCTCAGCAGGCAGCAACTCCCCTGCATCTTCTCCCCTTCCGCTTCCCCTCCTCCATCACCCTCATTATCTCAATGATGTTTTCCAATATTCCCAAGCGACCAAGCTAAACAAAGCAAACATTAGGCAAAGGAGACAGAAAGAAAACAGGCTTTGGAATGTGGCACAGAGAAGCTCAAAAACTAGCCCTGTCACTTTCCACTTAGGAACTCCAGGCAAGCCTACGGTGTCAAATTTGTCAAACGAAGATCACACAATACCCAGTTTTAAGAAATATTTATAGGGTTCCCCCTATGAGCTGGATGCTGAGGTTACAACCTGAATGACATATAGACTGTCACTGAAAAACCCATAGTGTAGTAGGAGATATAGAAATGCAAACAAATTCCAATGCAGTGTGATAAAGGCCATGACAGGTGGTATTAAGGAGGTGGGAGGGATTCTCTTCATGGTTGCGAAGGAGGAAGAAGGCATTCTGGGGTGGATGTAAGACTTCAGTAAGACAATGTATCCACAGAACACTTGGCAAATGGTAAGTGCTCAAAGAATGTGAAGTTCTTTCTTCACAAAGAGCCCTAGGAAGGCAGAAAATAAAATTTGCATGTTTTGGCCTGGCGCAGTGGCTCACACCTATAATCTCAGCACTTTGGGAGGCTGAGGCAGGCAGATCACCTGAGGTCAGGAGTTTGAGACCAGCCTGGTCAACATGGTGAAACCCTGTCTCTACTAAACATACAAAAATTAGCCAGGCATGGTGGTGGGCACATGTAATCCCAGCTACTTGGGAGGCTGAGGCAGGAGAATTGCTTGAACCTGGGAGGCGGAGGTTGCAGTGGCTAGGATCACGCCATTGCACTCCAGCCTGGGTGACAGAGTGAGGCTCTGTCTGGGGGAAAAAAAAAAAATTAGCCAGGCATGGTGGTGCACGCCTGTCATCCCAGCTACTCCGGAGGTTGAGGCACGAGAGTTGCTTGAACCCAGGAGGCAGAGATTGCAGTGAGCCATGACCGCACTACTGCACTCCAGCCTGGGCAAAAGAGTGAGACCCTGTCTCAAAAAGAAAGGATATTAATTATAATAAATTTATTGTATAACAAACTAATGTTGATGTCTTAGGGTTAATATTGTGTATTTCAACCCATAATTCTAACTTTGCCAAAGAACAATGGTCAGAAATCCTTGATTCTTCCTTCAATAGACACATATTTATTGACCCCCTTCTATGTGATACCAGGTAATAGAGACACAAAATTGAACTTACAACAAGTTTATAGATGACTCGGAAAGACAAAACAAGTTCTCAATAATACACGGCAGAACGGCATGTTGCATTTATCCACCCTCCCCACCCCACCCAGTCATTGCTTCAGAAGTTTTCTTGTTCTTGAAATAAAGCAGTGAGATAATGTTAACATGATTCCCTTCTGATCAGACTTTTCCTGTATTTCTATGCTAATTTCTAGAACTAGATATTTAGAAATGACTTCCCCTTGGTGAAAACAAGAAATGATAAAGTTTTTCTGTAGAGACAAGTCAAATACTTAGCGTCCTCAGCGCAATATCTTGCTAAAGCTACCATTTACCAAGTGGCTTAGCTGTACAGAAATAATCCGGAGAGTCAGTAATCTGTGGGAGCGCAAGGAACAAGGTGTTCCTTGTTCCAGCTTTGGGGGCAACTGAGTCTGTGGGGTAGGATGTGGAGATTCCTACACCAGAGATCAATAAAAGCACCACATTGAGGAGAATGCTCTCAGGTGTAGCCCGTATCTGCTTTCTCCTGTGTACTCACTTTCCCAAGTCTCCCAATAACAGAACCCTCCAAGCCCCAGAAGCTAGGGACAGGTCCAGGTGTGGTACCATGAGGGTGAATCAGAGTCCTTTGGGGGAATTTCTCATCCTGCAGATGGGACTGCTCTAGGTTTTCCTTAGGAATAGTAGAAAATAAAACCAACACAGAGAACATACAGAGAAAAACAGTCCTGATGACCAAAGCATGTCATGCTGCGTGCTTTGGAATTTCCGGTTAGGTAAATATATATGTATAAACATAAACTGATGCATTCATTTGTCGATTGATTCCTTAAGCTACTTTTAAAATTTTCTTTATTTTTAGAGATAGGAGTCTTACTATGTTGCCTAGGCTAGTCTCGAATTCCCCAGCTCAAGCGAACCTCCTGCCTCAGTCTCTGGAGTAGCTGGGACTACAGGCACGTCCCACCACGCCCAGCCCTTAAACTAGTTTGGATTAGTTTTCTATTACTTGCAGCCAAAAGGTCTGAATTAACGAAGGACCTCACTCTGGCTCTTCCTTGGTATATATTACCATGGGGATGGGATGACCAAGGTCCCACAGAAATCTCATCTGATCCACTCTTCCTATCTATTTTTCCAGGTCTCATGAAAAATTGTCATTTTCCCTCCTCAATTTGTTCCCTAAAACTTTACTCAGCCAGACAGGGTGGCTTACGTCTGTAATCCCCTTGGGAGCCTGAGGCAGGTGGATCGCTTGAGGCCAGGAGTTGGAGAACAGCCTAGCCAACATGGTGAAACCCCATCTCTATTAAAAATACAAAAATTAGCCAGGTGTGGTGGCAGGTGCCTGTGGTCCCAGCTACTTGGGAGGCTGAGGCAGGAGAATCGCTTGAACCCAGAAGGCAGAGGTTGCAGCGAGCCAAGATCACAATACTGCACTCCAGCCTGGGTGACAAGAGTGAAATTCCATCTCAAAAAAGAGATGACTTTAAAAAGTTTATGACTTGCTCCCTGTACTGAAAAGGACATTTAATAATTTCTACAGAGTTTTTGGGATAACAGAAGAGTGGTGCTAATCTAACATTTCTTTGAAGAGGCGTGCTAGCATTCAGACTGAAAATTGACAAAGCACATTGCAATCAAAGAGGGCTCCTGGAGGTTCCTTATTTATAACTTGTGAAAAGTGGTCACATAGCGCGCGCGCTCTCTCTCTCCCCCTTTCCTCTGTAGTAAAAGCTAACAGAAAATCCTCAAATTTATGGAGAGAACCTTTTTCACTGATTATAGCTGATTGTCGCTTACGTGCTGCCCTGAAAAGCCCTCTTGCCTGTCGATCCCTTGTCTGTGCCTAATGTGCGGACAGTGTTAATTGAGATGGCTCAAAGGACTAAGAAACAATTGATCATCCCCATCTTTCTATTCCCTTTTATTTTATCTGCCTTCTCCTGCTTCCCTCTGAGAAAAAAGTCAGAGAGAGCAGACAAGAGTAAAGAATAAAACCCACAAGGAGGCAACTTTTACAGGAAAGTGTGGAAAATTCGTAAGACTTTTTGACTAGGGTTAAACCAGATCAGCGCCTGTGTTGTGTGGGTTACACAGCGGCTCACTCACAAATCAAGGCAAGGCTACCAGCAGGAGTGATGGCTTCCAAACCGTCACTTGGTCTAAACTATTCTGTAGCTTGGCTAGAGAACTTAAACACACACACACACACACACACACACACACACACAAACCTAGAATCTTTGTAGGGTCCTGGGCTGCAACAGTTTTTAAAAGCACCCTCTAACACCACCTCAGCCAGGTGAGTCTAATGTGTAGCCAAGGCTGCAAAAAAAGAAAAAAAAAAAATCACTTGTCTATGCAGACATTCATATACTCTTTATCCAACCATTGCAATTGTTCAGCCAATTTTGGCTATCACCAAAATGGCTACCAACCAAAATGGCTACCTAGGCTACTCTGTTTCCTCTCTACCAGCAGATAACTACAGCGATCACTGTTCAAAGTTTACTGTGTGTCAAGCTGTACGAAGCACGTTACATACATAATCTCTAATCTTTACAGCCACCCTGGACTGGAAAGTAGTACCATTCCTGCTTTTAGCACAAGAAACAGAAAAATGTCCAGGCACAGTGGCTCACGTCTGTAATCCCAGCACTTTGGGAGGCCAAGGTGGGAAGATCACCTGAGGTCAGGAGTTCGAGACCAGCCTGACCAACACGGTGAAACCCCATCTCTACTAAAAGTACAAAAATTAGCCGGGCGTGGTGGCACATGCCCTATAATCCCAGCTACTCAGGAGGCTGAGACAGGAGAATCACTTGAACCCAGGAGGCGGAGGTTGCAGTGAGCCAAGATCACGCCACTGCACTCCAGCCTGGGCAATAAGAGCAAAACTCATTTCAAAAGAAAAGAAAAGAGAAGAGAAGAGAAGAGAAGAGAAGAGAAGAGAAGAGAAGAGAAGAGAAGAGAAGAGAAGAGAAGAGAAGAGAGAAAAGAAAAGGATAAATGGAGCTGTTAAAGAATTTGTCCAAGACAAGGTACAGCAATTAAATGACACAGCAAGATCTGAATCCCAGCTGGCCTGAACTCCCAAGTTCGACCCCTCTCCACTATAAAGATGTTCCCTCACTTCGGTGTGTCTTTACTTCTGGCTTTACTTTTTTCCTGCTTTTGACAAAATCCAAAGTACTTTCAGTTCATATCCTTCTAATATCCTGCCATGTGTACAAATACATGACTATTTAAATTAACTAGCAAAGGGTCGGTCATGGTGGCTCACATCTGTAATCCCAGCACTTTGAGAGGCCAAGGTGGAGGATCGCTTGAGCCCAGAAGTTTGAGACCAGCCTGGCCAACACAGTGCAACCCCCTTCTCTACAAAAAATTAAAAATTAGTTGGGTGCGGTAGTGTGTGGTCTGTAGTCCCAGCTGCTCATGAGGCTGAGGCTGGAGGATGGCTTGAGCCTAGGAAGTCAAGGCTGCACTGCAGCCCGGGCAACAAGATGAGACCCTGTCTCTAATAAATAAAATTTTAAAAATTTTTAAATAAATAAAAATAAAAGCTAGCAAAAACCAGTAAAATACTTATGAATTCAAAGTAAGCCTCTCTGGACAGGCACAGGGGCTCTTGACTGTGGTCCCAGTACTTTAGGAGGCTGAGGCAGGAGGATAGCTTGAGCCTAGGAGTTCAAGACCAGCCTGGGCAACATAGGGAGACCCTGTCTCTATAGAATATTTAAAAAAAAAAAAAATTAGTTAGGTGTGGTGGCACATGACTACAGTTCCAGCTACTTGGAAGGCTGAGGCAGGAGGATCACTTGAGCCTGGGAGCCTGGCAGGTCAAGGTTTCATTGGGCCATGATCACACCACTGTCCTCCAGCCTGGACAACAGAGCAAGACTCTATCTCAAAAACAAAACCAAAACCAAAGTAAGCCTCCTTTATTTTGCAAATAAAATGTAAGTGCTTGTTTAAAAGCAGAGACAAATGTTGAAAGCTGTTAGCAGACCAACTTCAAAATTCTAATGTCCATATGTAAAATGATCATACTTCACCGAACAAGCTGGTTCTCCTTAGTTTGATGAATATACAATTGGTTTGGGCCATATAACCAGAGGTGAGTCTTCCAGTAATGCACACCCCAGAATACCGGTTACATAATATTGATGCTTCTTTAAATTCCCTTTCCTGAAGATACTTATATTACTGGTAAATTTAGGAATTCCTCTTAGGAATTCTTGGAAAGCAAATTATAGTACAGCATTCTATTAAAAATTGCTAAGTATTGGCCAGGTGTGGTGGCTGATGCCTATAATCCCTGCACTTTGGGAGGCTGAGGCGGAGGGATCACCTGAGGTCAGGAGGTTGAGACCAGCCTGGCCAACATGGGGAAACCTGTCTCTACTAATAATACAAAAATTAGCCTGGCATGGTGGTGCTTGCCTGTAGTCCCAGCTATTCAGGAGGCTAAGGCACTAGAATTGCTTGAAACTAGAAGGCAGAGGTTGCAGTGAGCCAATATTGTGTCATTGCACTCCAGCCTGGGCAACAGAGAGAGACTCCATCTCAAATTAAAAAAAAAAAAATTGTTAAGTATGACAATTGATGTCCTAGCTTTTGATTGCAAGAAGGTATAGGGCATTTATACATAGTGCCTAAAAATACAAGTTTTCACTTCTAACACAATGTATATACGTGACTGTGATTTGGTGCCTTTACAAACTGGAGGTGTTACAGCCTAACCAACATGGAGAAACCCCGTCTCTACTAAAAATGCAAAATTAGACCAAAAATGCAAAATTAGCCGGGCATGGTGGCACATGCCTGTAATTCCAGCTATTCAGGAGGCTGAAGCAGGAGAATGGCTTGAACCTGGGAGGCAGAGGTTGCGGTGAGCCAAGATTGCACCACTGCACTCCAGCCTGGGCAACAAGAGCGAAACTCCGTCTCAAAAATAAATAAATAAATAAAAGAAGACTTAGCTGAATGGAAAGAGGAGTGATAGATGGCACAGTGTAGCAAAACCTTAATAGCTAAGAAATCTATGTGATGGGTATATTGGAATTTGTATTTTATTCCCTCTAAAATTCAATATGTTTGCAATTTTTAAAAAACAAAACCAGTTAGTACATACTTACATGAAGACTGCAAAACACAGAGGGCTAGTCAAAGTTCTCTTAAGGTTTTGAAATAACATTCTGTGATTGATGTAATAGCACCCCTATTTCATTAAAAGTAGGTTAGGATATAGATTTTCTTTTGTAAAATTAAAGTAAATCTAATTTCAATTATTAGAATTTTGTTTGTTTGTTTGTTTGTTTGTTTGTTTATTTATTTTGAGACGGAGTCTCACTCTGTCGCCCAGGCTGGAGTGCAGTGGCACGATCTTGGCTCACTGCAACCTCTGCCTCCCAGGTTCAAGTGATTCTCCTGCCTCAGCCTCCCGAGCAGCTGGGATTACAGACACACGCCACCACGTCCAGCTAATTTTTGTATTTTTAGTAGAGACAAGGTTTCACCATGTTAGCCAGGCTTGTCTTGAACTCCTGACCTCATGATCCGGCGGCCGCTTCGGCCTCCCAAAGTGCTGGGATTACAGGCATGAGGCACTGTAATTAGAATTACAGCCTGTTATTAGAATTTTAAAAAGTAAGTTCTATGACTCCTTGGAATAAATTAGATAAACACAGGTCACAACTGCAGGTCTTAGAACCATTAGGTTAATCATGTTATAGAGTATTCACTCACTCATTCATTCGCTCATTCATTCAATAAATGTGTGCTTAACATCTCTCTTTTGCAAGATCCATAATAATATAATTATAACCCTCTATAAACTTTTTTTAGCATAAAGATAACATAAATCCCTAAAACACCTTTGTATTTAAAATTCTAACATATCCCGTTGTGACATTAAAAAATAGGCTGGGCACGGTGGCTCACACCTGTAATCCCAGCACTGTGGGAAGCCGAGGTGGGTGGATCACCTGAGGCCAGGAGTTCGAGACCAGCCTCGCCAACAGACTGAAACCCCGTTCTACTAAAAATACAAAATTAGCCGGGCATGGTGGTGTGTGCCTGTAATCCCAGCTACTTAGGAGGCTGAGGCAGCAGAATCATTTGAACCCTGGAGGTGGAGGTTGCAGTGAGCTGAGATCGTGGCACTGCACTCCAGCCTGGGCAACAAGGGTTAGACTTCGTCTCAAAGAGGGCTGGACTCAGTGGCTCATGCCTGTAATCCCAGCACTTCCGGAGGCCGAGGTGGGCAAAATGCTTGAATCCAGGAGTTCGAGAAAAGCCTGGGCAGCAAGGTGAAACCCCGTCTCTACAAAAAGTACAAACATTAGCTGGGCGTGGTGGTGTGTGCCCATAGTCCCAGCTATTCAGGAGGCTGAGGCAGGAGGATCACCTGAGCCCAGCAGGTCGACGCTGCAGTGAGCCATGATTGTGCCTGGGTGATAAAGCAAGACCCTATCTCCAAATAAGTTTCATCTACTTGACCCTAAACAACTTGCCTTAATTTTGTATTTAATGAATTGGTCATAGGTACAGCCTTGTGGGAATAACAACATAGCACATAAACTTCTGAATTTTACCAAATGAATGAGAAGGTAGTTTATCAAATAAATGAATTAGAAGTCATTTATCAAAATGATTTAGCACGTGTTCTTATGCTTTCTCAATACATTTAAAACCTGATTGACTTACCAGATGTTCCTTTAACCCAATTTTTTCAGTAACATTTAAAACCTGATTGACTTACCAGATGTTCCTTTAACCACAATTTTTTCAGTAACAAATCTATCACAGAAAACACTGACCATGGTCGTGACATTCTTTGGTTTTCTATCACGTCTCTTACTCAGGTTTCACTTGTTTCTGAATTTCAAGTTCTAAGTTTTGAAAAAATATCTGCAAGTCAATATTTAAACTGGCCACTGGCAATGCTTATGTTCTTCATTAAGTTCCTCAATGTTAAAAAAATAACAGCAATATAAAACAAGTGATCCCAGGTGACTTAAGTTTTAACTCAGAGTCCAAATGCCGCATGAAGATCCGCTGATGGCTTCATTTATCGTGATGAGTGAATAAAACGTAGGAAAACAGTCGTGGTTTTAATTTAAGCATAATCTAAACTTCAACTTGATCCTTGCAATTTAGCATCATATCGTACGTAGAAATATGAAGACAAAGGTTGTAATAAAATTTGGATGATAAAAAAAAGTTGGATGACAAAGAAGATATGGAAAGCAGAAAGAGGATTGGTATCCAAAACCCATTTAGGTTCGGCTGCTCATAGTTATAACCTCAGAGGGTGGAGAGATACACGGCCCATACTTCACATAGTCAGATGCTGAAAACAAGTATGTAGGCCAGTGCCGTCCAACAGAGCTTTCTGTAATGATGGAAACACTCTGCATCTGCACCGTCTAATACAATAGCCACTGATACGCACATGCCCCGAAGCCTTGGCATTGCATGCAGCTATGGGCTACCATATTGGACAACACAGGTCTGCGTTCATAGCGCAGCTCCTGGACAGAAGAACTAGAGATTTGGGGCATAGTTCGATCAGTAAGTCTTAGAAATGCTGCACCCACTCTGTGGATGAGCTAATCTAACTAATGCCTTTTCCATTGCAATGGTGAGTAGAAGCTTCCAATATGCTTTAATACACTATTAGAAATGTGTGATCAACTTTTCTCAAGAGTCAACAGATACTCAGATGAGAGTGAAATAAAGCTCAGAAACTCAAGTGACCTATTTTCAGTCTTTTAGTTCTTGTCCAGAGGCAGAATTCCCTTCCTGACGCTGACATCAATTACCCATTCAACACCACCACAAGCCCCACAGTGAGGCCCTCGAATACACATATCTTCTTCCACCCATCTCCCGCTTGGCCTGCCTGAAGGTTTCCATCCATGGAGACCTGAACACTAACATGGTCTAGAACCTCCATACGGGCCAGTCAGCTCAACAGAACGAATTTACAGAGGCCAAGCTTGAGCATTTTGTAACTGTTTCTGACATAGGTCTAAAGCAGGTTGGACTGCCTGGCTTCTTGGATGACAAGGGTGGGTAAGTCACATTGGACAGATCAACTGTTGTATTGTTTTCATGTTGACACATTTCCCACAGCAAATTTGTTTGATGTGTCCTTATTATTCTGTTCAAAAAATGGAGCCCAGAACGTCAGTTGGTGAATACAGCCTGGTCTGAATTGAAGGGAAGTCAAGCATGAAGGAGGAAGTGGACTGAACTCCCTGAATGCTGTTGAGAAATGTTTTCCCAGCTAAGACAGAGCTTTTCCCATCTCTCTGGTAGGGAGGGGTGAGAGGAGGTGAGGAAGAGAGGCCAATGAGTGTGCTTGTGAATCAGTAAGACTTCAATGACACAGAACTTGAGAACAGTTGAATTTGCTGGGCACAGTGGCTCAGGCCTATAATCCCAGCATTTTGGGAGGCTGAGGCAGGACGATTGCTTGAGCCCAGGAGTTCAAGACCAGGCTGGGCAACATGGGGAAACCCCATCTTTACCAAAACATTTAAAAGTCAGCCAGAGTCAGCCGGGCATGGTGACAGGCACCTGTAGCTCCAGCTATTCAGGAGGTTGAGGCAGGAAGATCACTTGAGCCTAGGAGGTTGAGGCTGCAGTGAGGAGTAATCGCACTGCTGTACTCCAGCCTGGGTTGAGAGAGCAAAGCCCTGTCTGAAGAAAAGAGGGCTGGGTGTGGTGGCTCATGCCTACAATCCCAGCACTTTGGGAGGCCAAGGCAGGATGATTGCTTGAGGCTAGGAGTTCAAGACCATCCTTGTCAACATAGTATAACATTGTACAACTCTGTCTGTACAAAAAAAAAAAAAAGAATGGAAAAAGAAAATAGTTGAATTTGTTAAGCCTGGACAGACAGAGGACGGTGCTACAGCACAGGCTCAGAACCAGTAACTAAAGTCTGACATTTCTATCTTCCCTCCTCCCTCACTTCCTATCGTTGAAACAAGCACTACAAAGACATGAAATCAGAACCTAAAACTGAGAAGAAAGAAAAACTGTCACAGGAGTATGATGAGTCTGCATTAGGCAAAGGACTCTCCTGACAGGTGGCCTCAAGGTGGAAGGAGGCTGGGTAGATGCTTTTGGAGGTGCTGATGGCCATTAGTAGGTGGTGGGCATTGGGAAGAGAAGGTGTACTTCACACCATAGATGAGGGGATTATTCATGAAAGGTGATTTGCAGGTTTGCCTCTAAGGGAGGGCAAGAGAGAAAGAGGAAGAGTGGGTACCAGCAATGCCAGTCCTGGATGTTCTGAAAAGATTCAGAGGATTCAGGTTTGAGAAGTGCTACTAGCAGTGTCCATTGGAAGGTCAAAAAGGTGAAGGTGAAGGGCAGCAGAGAGAGTAACTGTGGTTACCCCTTGCTGCTGCCCCTCACCTTGGACAGTGTTTACTGTCATTGTCTTATAGATTTGCCAGCAGAAGGCTTTTAATTATTTCAGTTATTTTTAGAAATAATATGTATTATATGCTGCTTCTCATTATATAAGAAACTCATGGAAAGGATGGAAGAGCCTCAAGAGGGGGGAGAGAAAGAATATAGTAAATATATTACACACAGACATATACACACACACATACACACATACATACACACACACACAGAGGTATGGCCAGAGATTTCATATTAAAGACCATAGGGAAGCAAAAGAGGACATGAAAATAAGCACAATTAAAAATGAAATTAGGCTGAGCACGGTGGCTCACACCTGTAATTCCAGCACTTTGGGAGGCCGAGGTGGGAGGATTGCTTGAATTCAGGAGTTCAAGGCCAGCCTGGGCAACATAGTGAGACCCCCCACCTTGGGGAAAAAAAAAACAGTGAAAAAAAAATTTTTTTAATGAAATGGTATACCCTCTCATTATGGGTGGGAATTAGAGTGCTCAGATTCTTCAGAGATGGTTTGCTATTTTGCATTCTGTCTTTGGAATAGAATTCCATTAGTGGGGATACTGCAAATGCTTAAATGAGTTAAGCATTTTTAAGGTTCTTGACACACATTGACATGCTGTTTTCTGAATAAGGCATACTTATTTGTGTGGCCATCAGGCATGTATGAATAAGCTGGGGTCTTTCATGGAAGGGAAATGGTACCTCTCTGTTGTTTCCTTTTTTTTTTTTTTGAGATGGAGTCTTGCTGTGTCACCCAGTCTACAGTGCAGTGGTGTGATCTCAGCTCACTGAAACCTCCACCTCCCAGTTTCAAGCAATTCTCCTGCCTCAGCCTCCCCAAACCACCACACCTGACTAATCTTTTTGTATTTTTAGTACAGACAGGGTTTCACCATGCTGGCCAGGCTGGTCTCGAACTCCTGACCTCAAGTGATCCACCCGCCTCGGCTTCCTGAAGTGCTAGGATTACAGGCTTGAGCCACCGCACCTGACCCTCACTGTTGTTTTAATTTGCAGGTTATTTGTGAGGTTGTAAACCAGTATTTTTCTTTTGTGAATTAGACTGTTTATTTCTACTCCCCTCCCCACCTCAGCTTCTATGATAAGACCTTGTTAATAGAAATTAAATTAAAAGAATATTGGATTACTTATTTGTGTTGAAAGTCCCACCCACCAAAAATTATCACCATTTAATTTGTCCACATTCTATTCACATTCCTTATTTTGGTCATGGTTTTTTCTATGGCCTAGATATAAGTCATTTGTGAGATATCTGCCAATGGCAGATTCTTTACCAAGAAGTACTCGCGGAGGACCAAGGACTGCCAACCTCTGAAGACAAAAAATTGTTGTTTGTATTTTGTTTCTCAGAATAAGTACAAGATTCCTTAATTTTCCTTTACGCAAAGATAAAGATTTTTATCTTTAAAAGTTGCTGGGCTATCAGTTAGGCATGGTGCTGCATGCCTGTAGTCCCAGCTGCTCAGGAGGCTAAGGTAAGAGAATTGCTTGAGGCCAGGAATTTGAGGCCACAGTGGCTGTAATTGCACCACTGCACTCCAGACTGGGTGACAAAGCAAGATCTTGTGTCTAGAAAGAAAAAAAAAAAGAAAGAAAGGCCAGGCACGGTGGCTCACGTCTATAATCCCAGCACTTTGGGAGTCTGAGACGGGCGGGTGATCACTTGAGGCCAGGAGTTCAAGACCAGCCTGGCCAACATGGTAAAACCCTGTCTCTACTGAAAACACACAAATTAGCCAGGCATGGTGATATGTGCCCATGTTCCCAGCTACTCGGGAGGCTGAGGCAGGGGAATCGCTTGAACCTGGGAGGCAGAAATTGCAGTGAGCCGAGATCGTGCCATTGCACTCCAGCCTGGGCAACAGAGTAAGACTTCATCTAAAAAAAAAAAAAAAAAAAAAAAGTGTAACAAAAAAAGATGCTGGACTAAAATTTATAAGCCAGCATTCCCTGGTATTTAATTTTTCTATATCCAAATCAAAGTTATTTCCCAGAATTTAAAAAAATATATATTTTTGGCTGGATGTGGTGGCTCATGCCTGTAATCCCAGCACTTTGGGAGGCCGAGGTGGGTGGATCACGGAGGTCAGGAGTTCGAGACTAGCCTGGCCAACATAATGAAACCCTGTCTCTACTAAAAATGCAAAAAAAAAAAAAATTAGCTGGTTATTGTGGTGTGCACCTGTAGTCCCCAGCTACTCAGGAGGCTGAGACAGGAGAATCACTTGAACCCAGGAAGCGGACGTTGCAGTGAGCGAGATCACACTACCAGAGCCTGGGCGACAGAGCAAGACTGTCTCAAAAAAACAAAAAGCTTACTTGTCATTTTATGTAGCAAAAAAAGCCCTTATCATATGACAAGTCAATCTTCATTGGGAGTTGGGTGGGCAGTGAGCTGTAATCTTCTTATACAATCTTTCTCTGACCTATCGATTATCAAACAACAGCAGTGATGGTACAGACAAATTGCTCTAATACTCTTATTAAAAAATGGGCCGGGCGCGGTGGCTCAAGCCTGTAATCCCAGCACTTTGGGAGGCCGAGATGGGTGGATCGCGAGGTCAGGAGATCGAGACCATCCTGGCTAACACGGTGAAACCCCATCTCTACTAAAAATACAAAAAAAAAATTAGCCGGGCGTGGTGGCAGGCGCCTGTAGTCCCAGCTACTCGGGAGGCTGAGGCAGGAGAATGGCGTGAACCCAGGAGGCGGAGCTTGCAGTGAGCCGAGATAGTGCCACTGCACTCCAGCCTGGGCGACAGAGCAAGACTCCGCCTCAAAAAAAAAAAAAAAAAAAAAAAAAAAAAAAAAAAAAAAAAAAAATGAAAGAGTAGGTATTTCTTATGGCTTTACAGTAAGAAGCCATTTTATTGGAAGAGCAGAATAAAAGTCTTTGTTTTGTTTCTACTCCAAGTCCAGGTTTAAATTTGTGATTGACAGGGTCGGTGCTTACTTAAACAATGGCTAATTTAAATGTTTCACAATCCTCAAGGGAAAAGAATGCCACCTGGGACAATGATCAATGTCTTGAATTCACTATTAAGTAAGAGTCCAGTTCCGTTTATGTATGCAAACTTCCCTCCATGGAATCCTGTTCAAAGGGAAGTCAAACTGAGATCTACTGGACACCCATGAAGTGCCAGATACTTTCATACACTGCATATTATCTCAATTAACCCCAACAATAACCACCCACGTTTGGAATCTTTGTGGAAAAGGTAAAAGTTCTATACTGAGAAAGCCACTGCACTGGGAAGGGCAGAGGGCTCCATCGCTGACTGGCTCTTTCATTCTGTTACGCAGGACAAGATGAGCATGAGGTCAACCTTATGGCAACGGCTTTTGTACTCAGCTGGTTTCCAAGTTACCTTCTGGCTGACTCAGTGTCTCTGAGACCATCCTGAGTGCCAGGGACATTTGTACCTATCTTGGGTGCTAGAAACCAGTTGATTCTGCTTCTTATGCTACCTAAATACTTTGCTCTTTATTGGAGGAAGAGAATGATTCAGATGGAGCCAAACAAGCAGTGCCTTGAATGCCTCTCTCTCCAATTTTCCTTCAAAAAAATCTCGGCCAGGTGTGGTGGCTCATGCCTATAATGCCAGCACTTTGGGAGACTGCGGCAGGCGAATCACTTGAGGTCAAAAGTTTGAAACCAGCCTGGCCGACATGGCGAAACCCCATCTCTACCAAAAACACAGATTCTGCTCTATTGCCGAGGCTGGAGTGCAGTGGTGCGATCTTGGCTCACTGCAATCTACATCACCTGGGTTCAAGCAATTCTCCTGCCTCAGCCTCCTGAGTAGCTGGGGATCAAAGGCATACACCATCACATCCAGCAAACTTTTGTATTTTTAGTAAAGACACGGTTTCACCAGGTTGGTCAGACTGGTCTCGAACTCCTAACCTCAGGTGATCCATCAGCCTTGGCCTCCCAAGGTGTTGGGATTACAGGCATAAGCCACCACACCTGGCCTTAAGCACTACCATAAACTCCACTTTAAAACACATGATAACTGACTCCCAGGAAACTTCTCAGTAATTCTGACTTGAAATTCACCTAACTTTCTTATGATGATTAAATATTTCCTTATGTATACACACTAAAACCTGATCTTAAAAAAAAAAAAAAAGAAATTCAAAAATTGCTAAATAAATGTTTTTGAATATATTAATACCATGTGTGTCTGAAAATAACAATTACTCATAAGCAAAAATTTAAAATTCCAGAGCTAGGGCTGGGTACAGTGGCTCACACCTGTAATCCTAACACTTTGGGAGGCTGAGGCGGGTGAATCATGAAGTCAGGAGTTCAAGACCAGCCTGGCCAAGACAGTGAAACCCCGTCTCTACTAAAAATAAAAAAATTAGCCGCGCATGGTGGTATGCACCTGTAATCCCAGCTACTCAGGAGGCTGAGGCAAGGAATTGCTTGAACCTGGGAGGCGGAGGTTGCAGTGAGCCGAGATTGAGGCACTGCACTCCAGCCTGGGTGACAGAGCGAGACTCCATCTCGAAAAAAAAAAAAAAAAAAAAAGTCCAGAGCAAGTCTTATTTTTAAAACAAAACAAATTTGAAGGGAAAAAGAGACAAAATGACCTAAGAAAAAAAAGTCAGGTGGCTGACCAGCTCTCCAACAGAAGATAGAAAAGTCTGCAAATTAGCCAGGCATGGTGGCGCATGTCTGTAATCCCAGCTGCTTGGGAGGCTGAGGCAGGAGAATAGCTTGAACCCAGGAGGCGGAGGTTGCAGTAAGCCGAGATCGCCCCATTGCACCCTGGGCAACAAAAGCGAAATCCCATCTCAAAAAGAAAAGAAAAGTCTGCAGTATGTAAAAGCTGAGCCTCAGGAATCGGAGGTGGCGGAGCCTCCACAGTGTTCTGGCATTGTCTTTGCCAGGACGGGACTGCCCTCTGGTGTAACTAACAATTTTCATGTTTTGTTCAGCCTCATTGTAAAGTCATAAAACTTTTCTCATGCTTAGTTTCCTCATGTACAAAACAGCAGCAGTCACCTTCTAGGGTAATTATTGCAGCTAAACAAACAGCCAACGTAGAGCACTTAGCAAATACACTCCCAGAAACAGACTTCTTTCCTTCCACCCTTTCAGGTCATAATATTTCCATCCCACCTTAAGAGATCACTTCCCTTCAAAGAGCTGGCACAGATAGGGAATGATTTTCAGCTCATATAGTCATATTTTTAATTCCCGAAAATTCTCTGCATTGTGGTCTGTTCTTACAAAGGAAGACTACGCAGCAACCACAGGATAAATTATAACCACATGAAACTATGGATGAGCATCACTGATAAAGGCTGAGTGAGAGGCCAGATACAAAAGAGTACATACTGTCTATCCATCTTAATGAAGTAAGAATAGCCAAAGGTGATACAAGTCAGAATGGTGGTTACCTTGGGATGAGGGGATAATGGGAGGAGAGGTACGAGGATACTGAGATGATGAAAATATTCTGTGCCTTAATCTGGGTGGTGGTTCCACAGGTACATATATATGTAAAAATTCATTAAGCTGTATACTTAACAGTTGTACAGTTTACTGCCTTTATGTTATACACTTCAATGAATATTTAAAATAACATGTTTTCAGCCAGGCGTAGTGGCCCACGCCTGTAACCCCAGAACTTTGGGAGGCCAAGGTGGGCGGATCACCTGAGGTCAGGAGTTTGAGACCAGCCTGGCCAACATGGTGAAACCCCGTCTCTACTAAAAATGCAAAAACTAGCCAGGCGTGGTGGTGCATGCCTGTCGTCCCAGCTACTTGGGAGGCTGAGGCAGGAGAATTCCTTGAACCTGGGAAGCTGAGGTTGTAGTAAGCCGAGATCGTGCCACTGCACTCCAGCCTGGGCAACAGAGTGAGCCTCCATCTCAAAATAAATAAATAAATAAATAATATTTTTCCCAAGTGATTATTTGATTTAATATTTTCTCTGAATGATAAATTAATTGGTGCTTCATAATTGTAGACATCACTTGTGTAGGATATTTTCCAAATATTATTTTCCAAATAAATACATTTAAGCAAACACACTATTACTTTCTTGGGTAAAAATATTTCTAAAATGATTTGTACTCCTCACTATCATTTCAAACAGAGGCTACAAAGCACATTCTTCTTGGTGAACCAAGGTTATCCACAGAAATTTACATGGTCGGTAACTTGCAGTGGCTCACACCTATAATACCGACAGTTTGGGCGGCCTAGGTGGGAGAATTACTTGAGCCCAGGAATTTGAGACCAGTCTGGGCAACACAGTGAGACCCTGTCTCTATAAAATTTTTAAAAAGTAAAGAAACTGGCCAAGTGCAGTGGCTCACGCCTGTAATCCCAGCACTTTGGGAGGCTGAGTGGGGGTGGATCACTTGAGGTCAGGAGTTCAAGACCAGGTTGACCAACATGGTAAAACCCTGTCTCTACTAAAATACAAAATCAGCCAGGCATGATGGCACACGGGAGGCTACTTGGGAGGCTGAGGAAGGAGAATTGCTTGAACCTGGGAGGCAGAGGCTGCAATTAGCCAAGATTGCACCATTGAACTCCAGCCTGGGCAACAAGAGTAAAACTCCATCTCAAAAAAAAAAAAAAAAAGTAAAGAAACGTACATGGTAGAGCTGAGATGGGGCAATAGGTTTGGGGTCCATTGCTTCTGGATTGGATGGCAGCAGTTTTACCCCTTTGTTATAGGCCCTATTTCTCACCGTTGTGTGCCTGCCTCTAATCATCCCTGTCCTTCTCATTTGTTTCCTCTCATTAATTTATTCATATATCTGGTACATAATTTTGAACACGTGGTATATGCTAAGCACTGGGGATACAGTAGCAAGTTAGACACTCACAATCCATGACCTAAGGGAACTTAATATTTTAGCAAAAGAGGCAAGCATAAACAAATACAATGTGTGTTTTGAGGGCAAAATTAGAGGACCTCCTTTAGGGGACCTGGGAAGGTCACCTTGAAGAGGTGACATTCAAGAACTGAGAGGTGAGACCCTATCCCAGAGTGAGCCATTAGTAAGTACTGACTGAATGAATGAATCCACGTGTGCATGCTTGCTTAACGGTCATTAGCCAAGTAGAAAGAAGAAAAGAAAGAGTCGTGATATATTATGCACTGAGAAACCAGAAATGTTATTGAAAGATGTCTAAACTAACAGTCAATAGGGGGACGGGCGTGATAGCTCACGCCTGTAATTGCAACACTTTGGGAGGCTGAGACGGGTGGATCATCTGAGGTCAGGGGTTTGAAATCAGACTGGCCAACATGGTGAAACCCTGTCTCTACTAAAAAATACAAAGAGTCAATAGGCACTGAGTGAGGTCCTGATAGAATTGATGGCATTAATTTTGGCTGCTGTGGGGACTGTGTTATTGCCTTACTTAAGATCTTGAGCTGCTAGACAACTGAAGGATTTTTCATTATCACTGGGCTAATCCATACACATTCAGTTTTTATTTCATCCCGCAAAAAGCAAAACCAGCCATATATGGCCCAAGTTTCTATGAAGGTTCCTCCAGGTTGCCCACGTAGTTCTGACTCCGAGCTCCTACGCATGTGACTTTTCTGGCACAGCCACCAGAATCACCTTGAAAGGTTGTCACCTACCCATTTCTTAACAAAGCCATACAGCTCTGTTCAGAGAAGACAGCAGGCCTGCTTCTTAGGCATTATGGCATGTTGCGAAATGCGTTTTCATTTGGGACCTATTATTGTCCCCAGAAATTTCAGCCTCATGACATTTTACAAATCAAGAAGAACTTGTAGTCTAAAGGACAGAAGGGGCAGGTAACAAACAAGAACTCTTGTAAAGACGTTACTCAATTATATGCCTAATACAGCCAACCTGACACAGAAGCATTATTATCACATCACATTTAATAGCAGCAGAGTTTAAAATGCCAGAAACGTGGGCCAAGTTATTCAGGACTGAATGTGATGCACGACTAGATCTGTCAATAAACTATCATGAAACCATAAGAACCCCTAACAGAAGGAGCCAGCGTAGCCTTTGTTGATCTTAGTTTCTTACAATTCCTCATGGAAATACTAAATCGGCCAGGCGCAGTGGCTCATGCCTGTAATCTCAGTACTTTAGGAGGCCAAGGTGGGCAGATCACTTGAGGTCAGGAGTTTGAGACCAGCCTAGCCAAATGGTGAAACCTCATCTCTACTAACAATACAAAAATTAGCCAGGTGTGGTGGCAGGTGCCTATAGCTCCAGTTACTCGAGAGGTTGAGGCAGAAGAATCGCCTGAACCTGGGAGGCAGAGGCTGCAGTAAGCCGAGATCGAGCCACTGCACTCCAGCCTGGGTGACAGAGTAAGACTCTGTCTCAAAAAAAAAAAGAAAGAAAAGAAAAAAGAAAAACTAAACTAAAAGATTGTACCAAATATGGATTTTCCTAATGAAATAAAGGGAAACAAGGAATGACAAGTGTCTAGAAATGGTTTGGTTTTAGATTTTTTTCCCCAGAGTCTTTCTTTCCTTTGATAAAATTTCAGACTCAACATAGGCTCAATCTTGAAAGTGTGGTATTGCCAGGCGTGGTGGCTCCCGCCTATAATCCCAACACTTTGGGAGGCCAAGACAGGTGGATCACCTGAGGTCAGGAGTTCAAGACCAGTCTGGCCAACATGGTGAAACCCCTTCTCTACTAAAAATACAAAAAAGTAGCCGGGCATGGTGGTGGGCACCTGTAATCCCAGCTACTTGGGAGGCTGAAGCAGGAGAATCTCTTGAACCTGGGAGGTGGAGGTTGTGTGAGCCGAGATTGCGCCACTGCACTCCAGCCTGGGGGATAGAACAAAACTCCATCTCCAAAAAAAAAAAAAAAGGGGCCAGGTAGGGTGGCTCACGCCTGTAATCCCAGCACTTTGGGAGGCCGAGGTGGGTGGATCACATGAGGTCAGGAGTTCAAGACCACCTTGGCCAAAATGGGGAAACCCTGTCTCTACAAAAATACAAAAATTAGCTGGAGATGATGGTGCGTGCCAGTAATCCCAGCTACTCAGGAGGCTGAGGTGGGAGAATCACTTGAACCCCGAAGGCAGAGATTGCAGTGAACCAAGATCGCGCCACTGCACTCCAGCCTGGGCGACAGACTCAGACTCCATCTCATAAAAAAGAAAAAGAAAAGAAAAGAAAGAAAAGAAAAGTAAAGAAAAGAAAGAAAAGAAAAGAAAGTGTGGTATTCATGCATATATTCTTTCACTGGTCAGGGTTTCTATTTTGGATTCACATGGTATGGCTCTCTTTCCGTACTTGATAGACTCAAGCAATCTAAGTGCACCTATGTAACAGGCAATTAGACACAGTAAGTATCGAAATCTTAAGAGAGACATAAGAAAACATTAATCCACTTGTCAAAAGTTACATAAACTTGCAGTGGTCAGAGTAGTGAAACTACTAAATTTTCTGCTAAACTCAATTTTCCGATATGCATATAAAAAGACATTAAACCTGCCATGCCTCCAGGGAACTCAAGGTCTTTAACCTCTACAGTTGTTAGATTTCTTCCTATTTGCCTGAATATACAAAGCCACAAGGAAGTTTGTTCTATGGAGGAAATATCTTCCAATTTTGAAACAATCATTTCTTCCAGCCGTTTTTAATGACTGGCTACTTCTCAGAAGAAAAAAACCCTTACCTTCTTACTGTAAGCGTCACTGGGCAAAGACATACCCAAATCAGGTTCTTTCATAATTGGTGAGCTCTTCAACTTCGTACTGTCCTCGCACAGGCCAAAGATCCCACACCCTTTTTATATTGCCTATATTATACTGCGACACCTTTCCCCAGGAACCGGCAATTACACAAATCTGTTGGAACTATTCTTTTTCCTAGATTTTCCTAAGGACTGTTTGAGTTTTAACTATTAATAACACAGTTACTGGTATCTGTGTGTGGCATATCATTATTACAATTGATCATACATAAACATTTGATTAAGGCTGTAGCTTTATTATATTTTCTACCCACTCAAAAAAGCTAGATTATAAAGACTTAGTATTCTCAAGAAGTATTTATTCATTGGTTTCTCCTAAACCATGACCAGTACAGAAAAAGTCAGTCTCAAACTGGTCTGTTTTAAAAACACACATTTGAGGATAAGAGGCCATTTTAAACTGATTTTTTTTTTTTTCTTTCTTTTTTGGAGATGGAGTTTTGCTCTTGTCACCCAGGCTGGAATGCAGTGGCATGATCTTGGCTTACTGCAACCTCTGCCTCCCGGGTTCAAGTGATTCTCCTGTCTCAGCCTCCCGAGTAGCTGGGACTACAGGCGCACACTACCATGCCCGGCTAATTTTTGTATTTTTGGTAGAGACAGGGTTTCACCTTGTTAGCCAGGCTGGTCTCGAACCCCTGACCTCAAGTGATCTGCCCACCTCGGCCTCCCAAAGTGCTGAGGTTACAGGCGTGAGCCACCGCACCCGGCCTAACCTGACCTTTAATTTGCTGTTACCTTGTCTAAATTTAACAGAATTGGGGGTGGGGTGGGGGGAGAAAGTTTAAAAGTATTTTCATGAAACCAGAACCACCACTTAGCAAAACCTTTAAACGGAATGAATTCCTGAGCTCACAGAGGTGCAAATCGTAAGGTTACACATTGCCTCCTAGAAACAGCACCTGGTTCTGAACTCTTTGCTAAAGCAAATGCTTTGCTAAAGGATTCTGATTCAGCCCACTGTAAAATCTCAAGCACAGGTAGATTTTCCACTTACTCTCCATTACACACACGTCCCTCTAGCAAAACCAAAAACAGCATTTGATGAAAGCTAAAGATTACAATTATCCAGGGACTCTGAGCCACTGAAAAATAGAGTTTGCAAAGAAATCCCTTTGCCCCCATCTTCCCCTCACCATCCCGCCCCTTCCGAAGAAAGGAACTGAAATCATATGCAATTTGAAATTTTTAATATGAATATACTAAAGTAGGCAGCACGTACCTGCTAAGCACCTGGCGCTCTCTTTCCCTGCTTGCTCTCTCCTCCCACACTCTGGCAACGGAATGCCCTTCAAAACCATGGCTCAGTGCTTTTGGTAAATGTTTTACGAGACACTAAACAGGCTTGTGTCCCACCCTCAGAGCAAACACCATTGAGGGAACACAATATAATGGTCGAAAAGATATCATGTAATGTACAATAATGAAAATGAACAAGCAGGCTCTATTTCCACACTTCCCCTTAAGGGGGAAAAAATGTCAAACTTTCAGGTGGTGGGGGCGGAGTTGCAGGAAGGGCTCATAGAAATAAACCTTGACACTGGAAGCGTTACAGCAATTTTTTTTTAAGGTGGCATTATGATAAGCTCATTGTTCTAATCCCCAAACAAGTCTTGGCTTGCCGAGCTAAAAAACTGTCAAAGGCAAGAGTTAATAAAAGGTGGAGTTCACTGGCGAATATGTAGACGCAGTAGCATCTCCACATTGACCACATATTCCTATTTATCCGAGAAAATGCAACTCAAGAAAGTGCTCATAAACCATCCTCCACAATAACCAAAGATACTTCCCATTTTCCATATCCTTCAAGTTATTCACAGTTAAGACCCAACTCTGCTCCAAACCAGAAGTTTTGCATTCCATTCAAGTTAACAATTACAACTGGAGGATAACAGAAACTTGCTGGCACCAAACTATTAGAATGTCAGGTGCCTCCTGGTACTACCAGGGTTAATGAGATAAAGAGAGGGTGCCCAGGGATCATCTGTCTGCCTGGTTTTACAGAAACTACCTAGGGAGATTGCTAGAGTCTTGGGCCCATGCGAGCAGCACACACTCACCTGCTGTTGGAGGACTGAGTGGGACAGTCTAACACATGAGAAAGTAGAATTACTTAGCTACAGTCAAGCCCACTAGATAAAAGGAGACCAAGACCGTCTAGAGAAGAAGCCAGAATTGGCTTTGGTTGCAGAATCACACCCACAGACAGGATAGGCAAATAAGATAACCCATTCTCTGTCCCCACCCACTCCTCCAATCCCCCAGAGAGTGCTCAGAATTTTGTATTTCCTACCTTTAAAATGTCTGCTGGGATGGAAACAAAACAAAGCAAAACAAAACTGAACCTAGAATTGAGATCATGTGTTTTCTACACTCCAGCTGTGTGACCTTGAGGGAGTAACTTAACCTCCCTGAGCCCGTCTCCTCATCTATAAAGTACAAATGTCTAGAACCACAGAAGTTATTTCCAAGAACTGACAGCTCTCCAGCTCCAGGAGCCTAGAAAATGGCACAGAGAAGTCCTTCACAGTTTTAAAATGTCAGAAGGGTTGTTGTCATTTTTTGGTCTCCTACCTTATGTGGATGGGTTCCATCTTATTTTCAATGTCCTCATGTTGCAGAAGCTTCCGGTTAGTCCTGGGACTAAAGGGCAATTGACCTGGCTTCTCCTGGGTCTGACTGACTAATCTGTTAGGGTGGGTACCATAAATGACCGTTTTATCTGCCTGCCCGGGGCGGGGCGACAGGGCCTCCCCGCCCTCCAGCCTGCCTGTCAGCTCCTTTTGCTTTCACAACATTTCTCATCTTGCCCTCTACCACAGTGAACTGACCCGCCTCAGAATGCCTCATTTGGGCCTCCCTTTTTCTCTTTTTTCCCTCTCCTCCTCTCTCCTTTCTTGCTTTGCTTTCCTGAGAAGAACATAATGGGTGTTGGGGGAGGGCGATGATTCTCTTTCTCTTTTTTCTTTTTTGAGATGGATTCTCGCTCTGTCACCCAGACTGGAGTGCAGTGGCACTATCTCGGCTCACTGAAACCTCCGCCTCCCAAGTTCAGGTGATTCTCCTGCCTCAGCCTCCCAAGTAGCTGGGATTACAGGCACCTGACACCATGCCTGGCTAATTTTTGTATTTTTAGTAGAGACAGGGTTTCACCATGTTGGCCAGGCTGGTCTCGAACTCCTGACTTCAGGTGATCCACCTGCCTTGGCCTCCCAAAGTGCTGGGATTACGGGCATGAGCCACTGCGCCCGGCCCTCATCATTCTATTTCTCCTTCTACTATTTTATGTGACATATCACACAACCCAGTGCCTGGGTTAGACAGGTATTATTATTCTCGAGATTCAGAGATACAGACAGATTCAACAACAGCCCAAGGTCACTGAGCCATTGCTAACAGGCCAGGGGCTGAGGTGGCCTTTCCCGACAGCCCAGGATTTCCCTCAAGCCACTGACCTCCAAAAGCACCTCCTCTCAGAGCAGTAAGGCCCCACCTGGTCTAACCTGCTCTCCCCACCACCTGTGGCATAGTTTCCTCTACCATCCCTCTCATCTTCCTTCAGCCCTCGGCGCAGGTCAGTCCCTTATTCTAATTTTGGGGTTTATTTCACTTGACCTCTTGTCCCTTGAGTGCTCTTCTTTACACAAACCCAAGAGGAGTAAATCCCCTGCATGCTGGGGGGTTATTACTCCCATCACAGAAGTCTTTCCCATGAGCACCCCTCTTGGGTCACCTGTCTCATTCACTCTGCATTAGGGCACTTGTGTGTCCTCAGGTGCCCCTCCCTCCCTCCCTCCCTCCCTCCTTCCTTCCTTCATTTTTCTTTCTTTTTTTTCACAGAGTCTTGCCCTGTTGCCCAGGCTGGAGTGCAGTGGCGCAATCCTCTATCTCCCAGTTCTCCTGCCTCAGCCTCCTGAGTAGCTGGGATTATAGGCATGCACCACCACACCTGGCTAATTTCTTTGTAGTTTTAGTAGAGATGGGGTTTCACTATGTTGGTCAGGCTAGTCTTGAACTCCTGATCTCAAATGATCCACCTGCTTCGGCCTCCCAAAGTGCTGGGATTACAGGCGTGAGCCACTGTGCCCGACCCTCAACTGCTTTCTAGATCACCAGAGCACTCACCTCTGCACTCCCTGGCATGGAGTCCAATGCCTTACTGTTCAGAAATATACTTAAATTTTGATGAAAAAAGTTTGAAGACACAAAATCAGAATCCCAAACAGTGTTTCAAAGGCATACAGTCAGCCCTCAGTATGCTTGGGTTCCGCATTCCTGAAGTCAACCTACCACAGAACAAATATTTTGAATATTTGAAGAATATTCAAAAATCTCGTGTACCCCATAAATATATATACTACTATATGCCCACAAAAAATTAAAAATTTAAAAATGTAAAAAGGATGGCTGTGTCTGTACTAAACACATACAGACTTCTTTTTCTTGTCATTATTCCCTAAACAATACAGCATAACAACTACTTACATAGCATTTCCATTGGATTAGGTATTCTAAGTCATCTAGAGATGACCCAAAGTATATGGGAAGACATGTGTAGGTCATATGCAAATACTGCACCATTTTATATAGGGGACTTGAGCATCCAAAATCTGGGGGCCTGCAATCAATCCCACATGGATACAGAAGGATCACTATATAAACAAATTTGGGGTTTTAAGGTAGTTGCTTTGCTTTTATTTTTTATTTTTATTTTTTGTATTTCAATGAGGATAAGAAAATGGGATTATGAAGTCCAGATAGCAAATAAGCCAGCCATCAAATCACACCACAAAACAAGCATTGTTTCTTTTCTTTTTTTTGAGACGAAATCTCACTCTGTCACTCATGTTGGAGTGCAGTGGTGCCATCGCAGCTCACTGTAATCTCCACCTCCCGGGTTCCAGTGATTCTCCTGCCTCAGCCTCCTGAGTTGCTGGGACTCCTGGCGCACACCACCACACCCAGCTAATTTTGCTATTTTTTTAGAGACAGGGTTTCACCTTGTTGGTCAGGCTGGTCTCAAACTCCTGAGCTCAAGTGATCCGCTTGCCTCGGCCTCCCAAAGTGCTGGGATTACAGACGTGAGCCACCGTGCCTGGCTGCAAACATTGCTTCTCAAGTGCCTACAATAATCAGTTATTTGATATATGACACCTCATTTAATTAAATAGACAGATGAGAGGACAGACTCAGAGAGGCTGCCCAAGGATACACAGCTAATAATAACAGATCTGAGAATCCAAGCAGGCCCCATGGAGTCCTTGCTCTTTGCCTGAGTCACACACTCATGCACGTGCACACTGTAGCCTACTCGCCCTAAGAGCCTGTCTACTGCCCAATCAGGGGTGTCCAATCTTTTGGCTTCCCTGGGTCACACTGGAAGAAGAATTATCTTCGGCCACACATAAAATACACTGATACTAATGACAGCTGATGAGCTTAAAAAAAAAAAAAAAAAAATCCCAAAGGAAGCTTATGAATTTGTGTTTGGCCACATTCAAAGCCATCCTGGACATGCCACAGGTTGGACAAGCTTGGTCTAAATCAAGATCCAGCCCAGGAGTGGTGGCTCACACCTGTAGTCCCAGCACTCTGGGAGGCCCAGGCAGGAGGATCACTTGAGCCCAGAGTTTAGGACCAGCCTAGGCAACATAGTGAGACCCTCGTTTCTATAAAAAAATATATAAAATGATCCAGGCACAGTGGCATGTGCCTGTGGTCCCAGCTACTTGGGAGGCTGAGGTGGGAGGATTGCTTGGGCCAGGAGTTGTAGTTGAGGCTACAGTGAGCCAAGATCACACCACTGTAACAGAGTGCCCTGGGTAACAGAGTGACATCTTGTCTTTAAAAAAAAAAAAAAAAAAAATCACTTACATGTATTTTCTGCCAATCTCTGACCCGAACCAGTTCAACCCTCTTTTTCTCCTTCAATTCTTTTTTTTTTTTTTTTCCCGAGATGGAGTTTCACTCTTGTTGCCCAGGCTGGAGTGCAATGGAATGATCTTGGCTCACTGCAATCTCCACCTCCCGGGTTCAAGCGATTCTCCTGCCTCAGCCTCCCGAGTAGCTGGGATTATAGGTGTGCGCCACCACACCCAGCTAATTTTGTATTTTTAGTAGAGATGGGGTTTCTGCATGTTGGTCAGGTTGCTCTCGAACTCGCAACCTCAGGTGATCTGCCCACCTTGGCCTCCCAAAGTGCTGGGATTACAGGCATGAGCCACCACACCTGGCATCCTTCAAGCCTTTACCTTGGCCTCCTCACCCTCCTGTCCCACTTCCCTCCACCCTACCCTATCCTCCCTTTTCTTTTCTTCTTTTTTTTTTTTTTTTGAGACAGAGTCTCGCTCTTGTTGCCCAGGCTGGAGTGCAGTGGCTCGATCTCCACTTACTGCAACCTCCATCTCCCAGGTTCAAGCAATTCTCCTGCCTAAGCCTCCTGAGTAGATGGGACTACAAGCACATGCCACCATGCCCAGCTAATTTTTGTATTTTTAGTAGAGACGGGGTTTCACTACGCTGGCCAGGATGGTCTCGATCTCTTGACCTCGTGATCCACCCACCTTGGCCTCCCAGTGCTGGGATTACAGGCATAAACCACCATGCCCAGCCCACCCTAACTTCTTATCCCTAATTAAGATAATCTCTACTGTTCACTTTGAAATCTACTGATAACTGTATTTACTATTGAAGTCCTCCTTTGACCATAAAATCCAGCCAAAAAAAATATGGATTCCCCTACTTTGGGTAAGCCTTTTATGTTCTTTTTTTTTTTTTCTGTGATCACAAATTTGTTATTTGACTTTAAACCTTGTAGGCTGTATTAGAATTCCCTGTGTTCTATACAGCACTTGGCATGTAAGTCTCATGCTGCTCAGAGACTAAATTATGTGTCCCTGAGAAAGGACTGTGCCTTCTGTGCAATAGAAATGTTTTATAATAGCATTTCCCACCTCCAGCCATGCGATTCTAAGTGGAGTTTTTTCTCTATTGTTTGTGGTATGCCAGCATGCAGGTATACCCCTAGAATTTTCAACTGCAGAGCTGCAATAGGGCAGAATAATGCGTCTCTGGTGAGTGCTGCTCTATTGCCCCAGGCCGATTCCAAAGCATCTTTCAGCTGTAGGGGCCCATTTCTAGCCTGAATATCTTTGAGGCTAGTATATATTTGGCCTGCAGAATAGTTTCAGCTTCTGAAAGGGGTTTTGAGCTCCTTTGGACACTAGGAAATAGTAGAGGAGAAAGAGGTAGGGATTTAATCTGGAGCTTCTAAATCTTCCAGAATCTTCCAAGGGTTTGGGAATGCCCATGAATCATATTCAAACCCCTTTAGAGGGCTTCAAAGAGTAGTGTGAATGTGACCTCAGAAACTGCTCATCACCTAGCCAACCTCTGCAGACGCCTAAGAAAGTGCCCAGGGGCTCTGGGTGTTTTCCCAAACTGCCCAAGGAAGGAGGCGCCGCAATAGGAGAGGGAGATCAATCTATACTGTCTGGTACTGTCTATCATGGGGATATCAGCCACTAGACTAGCAGTTCTCAAAGTGAGGTCCCTGGAACACTGAGAGGCTCCAAGGTTCTTAATAATACTAACATATTTCCCTTTTTCACAGCATTGACACTGCACTAGTGAAAAAAAGGCAATGGTGGCTAAAACTTCTAGCAGTGTAAGAGGCAGTGCTACCTAACTTTACTAGTAATTGTGGCATTTTTTTTTTTTTTTTTTACCACCAGGCATTTGAAGTTGTTCTACCTTTAAAAAAAAAAAAGGCCAATTTTCCTTAAGAATGTATCTGATAAGATGATATTAATTTTATTTTTCTTTTAAAAATTTTTTAAATTTTTTAATTTTAAAAATTTTAATTTAATTTAATTTTTAATTAATTAATTAATTTTTTTTTTTAAAGACACAATTTCCTTCTTGTCACCCAGGCTGGAGTGCAGTGGCACAATCTTGGCTCACTGCAACCTCCACCTCCTGGGTTCAAGGATTCACCTCAGCCTCCCAAGTAGCTGGGATTACAAGCACCTGCCACCACACCCAGCTAATTTTTGTATTTTTAGTAGAGATGGGGTTTCACCACGCTGGCCAGGCTGGTCTTGAACTCCTGACCTCAGGTGATCCACCCACCTCGGCCTCCCAAAGTGTTGGGATTACAGGCATGGGCCACCACGTCCAGCCTATTTATTTTATTAAGTCTCAATTCAAGTAGACGTTTTAAAAATATTCTGTGTGATGAAATGAAAAGTATGATAAAGCACTTGTACTATATACCGAATTACAATTGCTGTCTCAAGGAAAAATCACTTGTGAGAGTCACAGCCTAAACTACTTGATAAAACAAACTATGATTATTTAGACTTGAATATTTGGCAGACATTTTCTAGAAAATGAATGAAGTGACCCTGGCACTTCAAAGAACACAACAGACAGTATTGATTTCCAATGATCAAATTCAAGCTTTCAAGCAAAAGTTAAAATCTGGGGAAACCCGGCTGACTCTGGGCGCACTGCCTATGAGTTAGCCCTGTTGCGCAAGGAGAAGAAAAATAATTTTTAAAAAGACAAAAAAAGTAAGAAAAATATTTGGGGGAAACCTGCGTCTACCACCATGAGCTTGACTGCTTGTCAGTTATTAAAGGCTTTTCTCATGAGATCAACTATGACATTAACAAATGTGGAGTTTTAAAAATACATACTGAAATGTTTCAATATCTGGAAGATCTTCACAACTCAGTGAACCAATATTTTCCAAATAACCAACCATGATGTTACAGAATCATGCATGGGTAAGCAGTCCATTCAAAGTTCAAGATGGGCCAACCAATTTTAACGTAACAGAGCATGAAAAGTTCCTTGTTACAGCTTCAGATTCTGCATGCAACTAACCTTTAAGAAGCTACCTCTTGGCTGGGCGCAGTAGCTCACGCCCGTAATCCCAGCACTTTGGGAGGCCAAGGCTGGCAGATCACCTGAGGTCAGGAGTTTGAGGCCGGCCTGTCCAACATGGTGAAGCCCTGTTTCTACTAAAAAAAAAACAAAAATTAGCCCGGCGTGGTGGTGGGCGCCTGTAATCCCAGATACTCGGGAGGCTGAGGCAGGAGCATCTCTTGAACCTGGGAGGTGGAAGGTGCAGTGAACTCCACTGCACTCCAGCCTGGGCAACAGAGCAATACTCCATCTCAAACAAAACAAAACAAAAACTACCTCTTGTAGAGTTTGGGTTTAGTATCAAAGAAGAATGTTCACAATAATCCAAAAAGTCTACTATAATATTCCTCCCTTTTCATATTACACATCGTTGTGAGGTTGAATTTTCTTTCCCTAAAGAACGTCAATGAAAATGACATACCTCAATAGATTGAAGCAGAAACAAAATGAGCATACAGCTGACTTCTATCAAGCCAATCATTACAGAGATTTGAAAAAAATATAAACAATATGATCTTCTCTTTATCTACTTTTTTTGGAAATATAATTATTTTTCATGAAAACATTTACATAAAAAATTAGCTTACTATTATTCTTAATTTTCTTAATTTTAATTTCTAATGCAGTAAATATCAATAGATAGGACCCAAATAAAAGCACTTTGCATTTCTCAAAAATCTTTTTTTTTTCTTTTTTCTTTTTTTTTAAGACAGAGTCTCACTTACCCAGGCTGGGGTGCAGCGGTATGATCTCAGCTCACTGCAACCTCCACCTCCCAGGTTCAAGCGATTCTGATGCCTCAGCCTCCCAAGTAGCTGTGATTATAGGCATGCGCCACCATGCCTGTCTAATTTTTGATATTTTTGGTAGAGACAGGGTTTCACCATGTTGGCCAGGCTGGTCTTGAACTCCTGACCTCAAGTGACCCACCCACCTCAGCCTCCCAAAGTGCTGGGATAATAGGAGTGAGCCACCACGCCTGGCGAATAATGTTTAAGAATATAAAAACAGGGTTGGGCACAGTGGCTCATGCCTGTAATCCCAGCCCTCCTGGCTTGGGCTCAGGAGTTCAAGATCAACCAGGGTGGGCCAGTCATGGTGGCTCACACCTGAGGTCAGCCTGAGGTCAGGAGTTGGAGACCAGCCCGGCCAACATGGCAAAACCCTGTTTCTACCAAAAATACAAAAATTAGCTGGGCGTGGTGGCAGGCACCTGTAATCCCAGCTACTCGGGAGGCTGAGGCAGAGCTGCTTGAACCCAGGAGGCAGAGGGTGCAGTGAGCCAAGATCACGCCATTGCCCTCCAGCCTGGGCACCAAGAGCAAAACTCCGTCTCAAAAAAAAAAAAAAAAAAAAAAAAAACCAGCCAGGGTGAGGTGGTGAAACCTTGTCTCTACAAAAAATACCAAAAATTAGCCAGGCATAGTGGCATGCACCTGTGGTCCCAGCTACTTTGGAGGCTAAGGCGGGAGGATTACCTGAGCCTGGGAGGTTGAAGCAGTAGTGAGCGGTAATCGCGCCACTGCACTCCAGCTCCAGCTTGGGTGACAGAGTGAGCTCTGTCTCAAAAAAAAAAAAAAGAAAAGGAAAGGAAAGGAAAACAGGGTTGTCAGATTTAGCAAATAAAACTCCAGGGTACCCAGTTAAATTCAAATTTCAGATAAGAAATGAATATTTTCATACATGTTCCATACAATGTTTGGGAAATAACTTGTACTAAAAAATTATTTACTGCTTATCTGAAGTTATATAGCTAATTGAGTGCCCTGTATTTTATCTGTCTGTGAAGATGGTCCAGTCCCCAAAATCTGAGAAACACCGCACTGGGCTATGTCCCTCCAACATGTGCTAAAACACTAATATGAACATTTATTAAGCACCTGCTGTGTACTAGACATGGTGCTAAATTCTTGACATATACAACCTCCTCCCAAATCTTATGTGCCAAGTACTCTCATGATCCCTATTTTCTCATACAAATGAGGAAACGGAAACCCAAAGAAGTCAAGTGAAGCTAATTATTGGTGGAAAGCAAGACTGGAACCCACCACTCAGACTCCAGAATCTCAGCTTGTACCTATCAGGCTTACACTGAACTCTGAATAAATGAGATTTCTAAAGATGGTTGGCTTTTCTGCATTTTTTCATCTCACATTTTAGTACATCCATTGCTGTTGCTCATCTTCTCTCTGTTTCACAGCTGTGTGTTCTGCTATCACAGCAACTGTGAAAACCAAGGCTGGAAGTGCCGTGTGTGTCAAGGAATTCTATCCAGAACTGGCATCAGCATTCGGACTCAGAACAGGCTTTTCTCATGGATGCTTTCCTGGGCATGACAACAGCATAGTTCTGGGCTGGGAATTCTAGAATGTAGCAATGGTGCACAGACACTGCTCAGGTCACTGCGGCCTTGACCTCCTGGGCTCAAGCAATCCTCCTGCTTCAGCCTCCTGAGTAGCTAGGACTACAGGCGCACGCCACCACGCTCGGCTAATGCTCATTACTGTGAATGAAAAGCCACTGGGAGCCTGGTACTGCGCTAGAATCTTCTTTGAGAATAAGTTGGGAATTTCTCCAAAGGAATCTGTCCCAATCAAAACAAATGCAAACATTGTTGTAAGCAAGCCAAGGTCCTGTTTTTCACATGATCCTGATCCAGGCCACTGGATATATTTAATCAACTCAGGCTTGATAGTAAACAAAATAGGGAAAGTAAAAATGTTTTATGATCCAGTATGGGGGTAAGGCTATGAATTTCACTGTGTTACACGATCTGCAAATACAAAAATGAATCTGCTTGCACCCAACTAGGGGACCTCCCCTAGTTACCACTTGCTATAATGAAATGTAGAAAGTGATAAACATGGCCAGGCACGATGGCTCAGGTGTGTAATCCCAGCACTTTGGGAGGCCAAGATGGGCAGATTGCTTGAGGCCAGGAGTTTGAAACCAGCCTGGCCAACACAGCGAAACCCTGTCTCTACTAAAAATACAAAAATTAGCTACTTTATTTAGTATAAAATATGACTATGAGCACACCTGTAGTCCCAGCTACTTGGGAGGCTGAGGCATGAGAATCGCTTGAACCCAGGAGGAGGGGTTGCAGATCACAGAGTGAGACTATCTCAAACAAACAAAGTGATAAACATAAAAAAAGAGATGCTAGTCTTTCATATTGGCCAGATTTCTTTAACAAAAAGATTCACCTTTCAAACTATTTTTGTTTTGTAAATCTGGATTTTTATTAAGGTGAGGCACACTGGATTATTCTAAAGGCAGTTGTGTCTACAGAAACCAGGGACAAAAGAACTTTGAAAATAGCCTAGAGGAAAGAATGAGACAAGGAGAGGAGGAAAAAAAAAGGATAAATAGGGGGAAAAATGCCACAACTGGAGCTTTTTGGTAACTAAGAAGAGGTGCATTTTAAAAGTCAAGGCTTGGTAAAAACCTAGGGAATAGGCTTACGTAGAAAAGAGATTTGGAAAGCTCCAGGGCCCTTGGACACCTGGCAGTGAGCATCAGAAAGAGTTCTTAAGAAAAACCAGTGAACTTTGTGTTTGCCCTGGGGCTGCCTGGCAATGCTGCTATCAGAATTCAGATACCAGCCCAGCCCTGCTCTAGGCCCTGAAGTTTGGCTTTTGCCTCTCCATTTCAGTACCTTTAGCTGCCCATCCAATCTAGATCCCAGAGTGCTAAACGGAGAAGCAGCAAGAAGGAAAAGAAAAAGAAGGAGAAACTGAAATGCAAGCATGGGCCTTAGATGACGATTCTCACAGCTCTTCCCTTTCATGGGGCCTTCAGAATTCATTCTTGTGAAAGCTGTAAGTCAAGGAGGACACAGCCAGAAACCGTGACTCATCAAATTTCCAAAGCCAAGACCAGAACACACAGATTGTGGATCCAAGGACTCGCTTTCTGCCTTCAGAACACGGGGTCCTGCCTACTTTGTAGTGTTTCAATACAAAACTGATCAAGTCGAGGGTCCCCGTCTACTCCCCGCCAGCCTGGCTGCCCTTCCCTGTCTTCAGAGTTCTTTCTAAACCATAGAGAAGATGGAATTTAATTCCATGGTGTTTGAGTCACGGGACCTTATAACACGATTTGCCTTAAAAACGATTTGCCTTAAAAAGTGGTTGGGTCTGTACAGGAAAGTCACTGAGTGCAGGGGATGGCAAACTTTTCTGTCATGAGCTAGGTAAATACTATAGGTTTTGCAAGCCATGTGGTTTCTGTTACATATTATTCTTTGTTTCGTTTTGTTTTTTGTTTTTGGGGTTTTTGTTTTTTGTTTCTGAGACAGGATCTCCCTCTGTCACCCAGGCTGGAGTGCAGCGGTGCAGCTCACTGCAGCCTCAACCACCCTGGCTCCAGGGATCCTCCTGCCTTGGCCTTCTGAGTAGACAACAGGTGTGCTTCACTACACTTGGCTAATTCTTTTATTTTATGTAGAGACAGGGTCTCACTGTGCTGCCCAGTCTGTTTTTTTTTTTTTTTTTTTTTTTTTTTTTTTTTGCAATCCTTTAAAAATGTAAAAACCATTAGAGAGAGGGCCATACATAAACAGACAATAGACCACAGTTTACTGATGCCTGACTTAGAACAATGGAAAAGGGTTGGCAGCATTGACTGGTGACTGCTGCATGCAGTGAGACTAAAGATAGTGTAAAACCTCAGTGAGGTTTGACAAAGGCAATTAACTCTCCACCTGACTTGCCCAAGTCAGCTACAGCTGTGGCAGAGAATTTAATCCTGAAATCCTAGGCTTATATCTTTGGAAAATTAGATAAATGAAGTTGTTGGTTTTTTTTTTTTTTTTTTTTTTTTTTTGAGACAGTCTCTCTCTCTCTTGCCCAGGCAGCCAGGCTGGAGTGTAGTGGCATGATCTTGGCTCACTGCAACCTCCACCTCCTGGGTTCAAGAAATCCTCCCACCTCGGCCTCCCAAGTAGTTGGGACTACAGGCGTATGCCACCACGCCTGGCAAATTTTTTTTTTTTTTTTTTTTTTTTTGAGATGGAATCTAGCTCTGTTGCTCAGGCGGGAGGGAGTACAGTGGTGTGATCTCAGCTCACTGCAACCGCCACTTCCCAGATTCAAGCGATCCTCCTGTCTCAGCCTGCCACGTATCTGAGATCACACCTGGCTTTTTTTTTTTTTTGTATTTTTTAGTACAGACAGGGTTTCACCATGTTGGCCAGGCTGGTCTCGAACTCCTGACCTCAACTGATACGCCTACCTCAGCCTCCCGGGACAAATGAAGTTTAAAATAAGCTAGAATATTTTTTAACCTGCTACTTTTCATTGTGTGTGTGTGTGTATGTTTGGGGGAAGGGGGTACATTTTTATTTAAAAGTGAATACTCCATATGTACCACAAAATCCCAAACCTGGAAGAATCTTCCAATATAGTCCAGTTTACAACCATCTACCCTTGAGGAAACTGTGACCTGCTTCAGTTAAATGAGATATTCTAAGTCACATGCTAGTTGGCAGAAGAGAAGGGGCCAGAAACTTGGTTTCCTATTTCAAAATTCATACACTTTAATGGTGCACTGCCAACTAAGTACTAAAAAATCAACTCAACAAATACAAAGTATTTCTTATATATCCAGCACTGGTTAGGTGCATAAGGTTACAAAATAAACGTAAGCGAAGATTACTGCCGGGCATGGCAGCTCACGTCTGTAATCCCAGCACTTTGGGAGGCCGAGGCGGGCGGATCACAAGGTCAAGAGATCAAGACCATCCTGGCCAACATGGTGAAACCCCATCTCTACTAAAAATACAAAAATTAGCTGGGTATGGTGGCACATCTGTAGTCCCAGCTACTTGGGAGGCTGAGGCAGGAGAATCCCTTGAGGCCAGGAGGCTGAGGTTGCAATGAGCTGAGATCACGCCACTGTACTCTAGCCTGGCAACAGAGTGAGACTCTGTCTCAAAAAAAAATAATAATAATTAAAACAACCCTTTTGGTCTCTCACTGAGAAAACAAGGCACACACACTAAGCAAATATATTCTTCCTTGCATTGTCATATAACTACATATCTAAAACGGAAGCCACTGTAATCCCAGCGCTTTGGGAGATCTGAGGTCAGGAGTTCGAAACCAGCCTGGCCAATATGGTGAAAATCCGTCTCTACTAAATATACAAACCCTAGCCGGGCATGGTGGCACGTACCTTTAATCCCAGCTACTCGGGAGGCTAAGGCAGAAAAATTGCTTGAACTTGGGAGGTGGAGGTTGCAGTGAGTCAAGATGCTGCCACTGCACTCCAGCCTGGGGGACAGAGTGAGATCCTGTTTCAAAAAGAAAAAAAAACAAAAACAAAACCAAAAATTAGCTGGATGTGGTGGCGCACGCTTGTGGCCACAGCTACTCAGGAGGCTGAGTCAGGAGAATTGCTTGAAACAGGGAGGCGGAGGTTGCAATGAGCCAAGATCACGCCGCTGCACTCTAGCCTGGGTGACACAGGGAGACTCTGTCTCAAAAATAATAAAGAAATAAATAATAAAACAGGGCCATCTCCTATAACTCTGTAATAGTGGAAAGGTTCTGTATCTTTGCTGCTATCAGGATAGTGGCCAGTAGCCATATATGGCTATTAAGCACTTAAAATGTACCACTGGCTACTGGCTACCATATTAAAAATTTTTAATTTTACAGATGTTCCTTGACTTACAATGGGCTACTTCCCATTAACTCCATCATAAGTAAAAAATATCATAAGTCAAAAATGTGGCCAGGCAAGGTGGCTCACGCCTGTAATCCCAACACTCTGGGAGGCCAAAGTGGGCAGATCACCTGAGGTCAGGAGTTCGAGACCAGCTGGGCCAACCATGGCCAACATGGTGAAACCCTGTCTCTACTAAAAATAAAACTTAGCTGGGCATGGTGGCACATGCCTGTAATCCCAGCTACTCAGAAGGCTGAGGCAGGAGAATACTTGAACCTGGGAGGCAGAGGTTCAGTGAGCCAAGATTGCGCCACTGTACTCCAGCCTGGGTGACAGAGGGAGATTCCATCACACACACAAAAAAAAGCATCTAAGGCTGGGCATGGTGGCTTACACCTATAATCCCAGCATTTTGGGAGGCTGAGGTGGGCAGATCACCTGAAGAGTCCCAGACCAGTCTGGCCAACATGGCAAAACCCTCTCTCTACTAAAAATACAAAAATTAGCCAGGTATGGTGGCACACACCTGTAATCCCAGCTACTTGGGAGGTTGAGACAGGAGAATTGCTTGAACCCAGAAGGTAGAGGTTGCAGTGAGCTGAGATCGCGCTACTGCACTCCAGCCTGGGCAATAAAGCAAGACTCCATCTAAAAAATAAATAAAGTAAAAGTAAATAAATAAACTTCATGATGGATTTTAAGGATATTATATTCCTTTTTTTTTTTTTTTTTTTTTTTTTTTGAGATGGAGTCTCACTGTCTCAGCCTCCCGAGGAGCTGGGATTACAGGCGTATGCCACCACACCTGGCTAATTTTTGCATTTTTAGTAGAGATGGGGTTTCACCATGTTGGCAAGGCTAGTCTGAAACTCCCAACCTCAGGTGATTCGCCCACCTCAGCCTCCCAAAGTGCTGGGATTACAGATGTGAGCCACCATGCCTGGCCGATCATGAAGTTTAAACATTCTAGGTGGAGAATCTTCTGTATTTAATTTTAATTAATTTAAATTATTATTTTTCTTCTTTTTTTTGAGATGGAGTCTTGCTCTTTCGCACAGGCTGGAATGCAGTGGCTTGATCTCGGCTCACTGCAACCTCTGCCTCCCGGTTTCAAGCAATTCTCCTGTCTCACCCTCCTGAGTAGCTGGGACTACAGGTGCATGCCACCACGCCCAGCTAAGTTTTGTATTTTTAGTAGAGAAGGGGTTTCACCATACTGGCCAGGCTGGTCTCGAACTCCTTACCTTGTGATCCACCTGTCTCGGCCTCCCAAAGTGCTGGGATTACAGGCATGAGCCATCCTGCCTGGTCCTATTTTTCTTCTTTTTAATCTAAATTTAAATAGCCATGTGTGGCCAGGGACTTCCGTACTGGACATCACAGGTCTAAAATTATTATTATAAATCTGGATGAAAAATATGTCACATTCATTCTGTCACTTTTCCTTCTTGTGCCTATGGCAAAAACCACTATAGTCACAGGACTCCTTTTCCTCTGAACACGGGCAGGCTTTCAGAATTCTCCATGTAAGGCCAGGCACGGTGGCTCACACCTGCCACCCTAGCATCTTGGGAGGCCAAAGTGGGAGGATCCTTGGAGCCCAGGAGTTGGAGACCAGCCTGGGCAACATAGTGAGACCTCTCTCCATAAAAAGCAAACAAAATTAACTGGGCATGGTGGTGCATGCCTGTAGTCCCAGCTACATAGGAAACTGAGGCAGGAGGACTGTTTAAGCACTGGATGTAGAGGCTACGGTGAACCATGATCGCAGCAGTGCGCTCCAGCCTGGGTGACAGGGTAAGACTCTGGAATAAATAAATAAAAGAGAATTCTCTATGCAACCATTTTCAATGGCATGGACTTGGTTTACATAAAATGAAACCTGTTTGCCATTCCTGACGCAGATAAAAAACGGTGACAAAGGTGACCTGGAGAAGGAAGGAGTTGAGCTGAGCTTCAGATGAGATCGGGAGTGATCGGGGTGGTCTGGCCGTAGGCTAGCTGAGCTTCAAAGGATAACATCTGGAGAGGTAAAGGGGAAAGGACAAAGAGCGTGGGGTTCTCTGTGTAGAGGAGAGTAGCCGCGAAGGAGCTGAATGGAGCTCCCCTGGTCCTAGGACAAGGAGGATGCTGGCCTGCCAAGCGGAGAGGGTTGGGTTGGGTGTGGTTGGAGATAAGGGGATAGGCGGAAGGGTGGGTCTGGGTTATGACTTTGAAATTCCAGGACACCCGGAGGGTTTAAGCAGGAGCCTGGAGAACACATTTTAGAAAGGCAACTCTGATAGCTAGGCACAGATGGGTCGTATAATGGACATGTGCTCAGATACCAGGGTAAAGTCTATGCCAGTGATGATGTGTGTTTTTCCTTTAGGAAAGTAAAACTTGTTTATTATGTAAAATGTATAAATTTCAGAAAAGCAGATATTAAAAAAATTAAAATCAGATGTCTACCAACCACAGATGACATTTTGATGTGGTTTCTCACAGTTTTTTTTTCCTCCTTCCCTGGCTAGTGCAGTAATTTAGGAATTAAAATTAGGACTTGACCTAGGAAGGTGGTAGTGCGAATGAAGAGGAAAGGCCGTGAAAGACATTGTTAAGTGAGGCAGAGGGTGAGGAGAAAAGATAACTAGTTTCCAAAGACAGGAGTTCTAGACCTGGGTATTCTGTGGGGCCTGAACTCCCAGCGTTGGTTTTGCCATACATAAATCTCTCTTTTTTTTAATCTTTTTTTTTTTTTTTTGAGATGGAGTCTTGCTCTGTCACCCAGACTGGAGTGCACTGGCGCAGTCTCGGCTCACTGCAACCTCCACCTCTCGGGTTTATGCCATTCTCCTGCCTCAGCCTCTTAAGTAGCTGGGACTACAGGCGCCCGCCACCTCGCCCGGCTAATTTTTTGTATTTTTAGTAGAGGTGGGGTTTCACCGTGTTAGCCAGGATGGTCTCGATCTCCTGACCTCGTGATCCACCTGTCTCGGCCTCCCAAAGTGCTGGGATTACAGGCGTGAGCCACCGCGCCCGGCAGTTTATTTTTATTTTTATTTTTTTGAGACGGAGTCTTGCTCTGTCACCAGGCTGGAGTGCAGGGGAGTGATCTCGGCTCATTACAACTTCCACCTCCCCAGTTCAAGTGATTCCCCTGCCCCAGCCTCCCAAGTAGGTGGGACTACAGGCGTGTGCCACCACACCCAGCTAATTTTTTGTATTTTAGTAGAGACGGGGTTTCACCATGTTGGCCAGGATGGTCTTGATCTCCTGATCTCATGATCCACCCGCCTCGGCCTCCCAAAGTGCTGGGATTACAGGTGTGAGCCACCATTCCCGGCCATTTTTTTTTTTTTTTTTTTAATTTTTTTTTCCTTTTAAAAAATATATATATATATACACACATATATACACATTTTTTTTTTTAGACACTTGGCCCATATGTCAATGTCTTTACCACTTCTTATCTTATTTGAGTCTAATTAAAGGTCAGATGAGACTTTTGAGATCCCCTTCCACTAACGTACAAATATGTCTGTGTATATTTAAAGTGAACATCACATATAAATAGAAGTAGTTGTCATAACACCACACAAGATCCCTTGATCTTTAGGCTATACCAGTAGCTTATAGCCTCTTGCAATCTGCAAGATTTTAGGGGTAGAGTAATTAAGCTTTCTATTCTGAGCAGAGTTATAAGGAGAATCTGTAGTTGTAGTTTACAGGAGAGGGAACGAACGGGGCAGTGTAAACAGAGAATTCATTTTCAGACAGGACTCCACCAAGCAGTAATAGCTTCTTCCTAGGAGCCAAAAGGATTTCCAAGCCCATTACATCTTTGAAGACCATAAAAAAAACAATAAAAACAACTGCTAGGGAATACAGACTATGCTCTCTGAGGCCAGATGCAGTGGCTCACACCTGCAATCCCAGCACTCTGGGAGGCCAAGGTGGGCGGTTCACCTGAGGTCAGGAGTTCAAGACCAACCTGGCCAACATGGTGAAACCCCATCTCTGCTGAAAATACAAAAATTAGCTGGGTGTGGTGGTGCACGCCTGTAATCCCAGCTACTTGGGAGGCTGAGGCAGGAGAATCACTTGAACCTGGGAGACAGAGGTTGCAGTGAGCTGAGACCGCACCACTGCACTCCAGCCTGGGCAACAGAGCAAGACTCTGTCTCAAAAAGAAAATGTTTTCAGGTAGGAAAGAGCAATACAAAGACATTCACCAGGACAATAAGCAAAAGTTTATACCAGAGACTAGCTATATGTTTTTTAAAAATACTGATTCCTGGGCTCCCCTTCAGACCGATTAAATCAGTGTCTCAGTAAGTGCTGCCTGTGAATTGATTTGTCTTATTTTGTTTTATTTTTTGAGACAGGATCTCAGTTTGTCACCCAGGCTAGAGTGCAGTGGCAAAAACATAGCTCACTATAGCCTTGACCTCCTGGGCTGAGGTGATCCTTGCACCCTAGACCCTTGCCATTCCCTTTCCCTAGTAGCTGGGACTACAGGTATGTGCCACCATGCCTAGCAAATTTTTTTTTTTTTTTTTTGAGATGGAGTTTCACTATCGTTGCCCAGGTTGGAGTGCAATGGCACGATCTAGACTCACCACAACCTCTGCCTTCCAGGTTAAAGTGATTCTCCTGCCTCAGCATCCCGAGTGGCTGGGATTACAGGCATGCGCCACCACACCTGGCTAATTTTGTATTTTTAGTAGAGACGGGGTTTCTCCGTGTTGGTCAGGTTGCTCTCAAACTCCCAACCTCGGGTGATCCACCTGCCTTGACCTCCCAAAGTGCTGGGATTACAGGCATGAGCCACCGTGCCTGGCGCCTGGCTAATTTTTTTTTTTTTTAGAGATGGGGTCTCACTATGTTGCCCAGGCTGGTCTTGAACTCTTGGGCTCAAGTGATTCTCCCACCTCAGCCACCCACAGTGCTGGGATTACAGGTCTGAGCCACCACGCCTAGCCTGGTAATTTTTAAAAATTCACCAAATGATTGAAACTTGAAACACAAGAAGATGCCCCAGAGAAAAAACAGTTCATGGGACAGCAGAGCAGCTGGAATCCGCACTGTGTCCTTAGTCACCCAGGTTAAGGGTTACAGCAAGTTCCTTAGTGATGGGGAAACTTGAGGCCCAAAATATGAACCCACCAATACATTGATTGTATAATTGCATATCACACTCCATATAGCTAAAATTTCAGGGTGTAGGTTCCATGATTTTCAATACATCCTTTGGTCATTTTCACTGAACTATGAGTTGGCAAACTCCTGGGGACCTGGTCAGAATGTGGATGGACATACCTTTTCCTGAGAATCCCTCGGCCCTCTAAGGAGCTGGTAGTTAAAAAATGCAAACTCGCGTCAGACTGACGTAGGTATGTGAGCCAGCTCTGCCATGCATGAACTGTATGACCTTGTGTGAGTTCCCTGTTGTCTTTTAAGTCTGTTTTCTTATTGGCAAAATAGGAATCCTAGCCCCTTCTTTAGAGATTATGGAAGAGATCAAATGAGGCTATACAAGTAAAACTGATAACACAAGTAAAAGACTTCCTTATGGCTGGCATATAGTGAACCCTCAGTAAATGCAAATCATCATTATAATTTTCTTCACGACCTCTAGAGTTCCTTATAACTTCAATATTTTAAGATTCCAAGAAACACTCTGTACACAGGTACAGATGAACAAAAATCAGTGGGTACCGATATGCCTAGATTGAAAGACCCGGTTTGTGTTCAGCACCTTTTCACACCAGCCTGGTATGTTATTTCTTTTTTTTTCTTTCCTTTTTTTTTTTTTTTTCTTTTTTTAGATCAAGTCTTGTTCTGTCACCCAGGCTGGAGTGCAGTGGGGAGATCTAGGCTCACTGCAGCCTCCACCTCCTGGGGCAATCGATTCTCCTGCCTCAGTCTACCGAGTAGCTGGGATTACTGGAGCCTGCCACCAACCCCGGTTACTTTTTGTATTTTAAGTAGAGACGGGGTTTTACCATGTTGGCCAGGTTGGTCTTGAACTCCTGACCTCATGATCCGCCCACCTTGACCTCTCAAAGTGCTGGGATTACAGGCATGAGCCACCATGCCTGGGCCTGTAATTTTTTTTCCCCCTTCATAGAGACGGGGTTTCACCATGTTGGCCAGGCTGGTCTTGAACTCCTGACCTCAGGTGATCCACCCGCCTTGGCCTCCCAGAGTGCTGGGATTACAGGCGTGAGCCACGGCACCCAACCTTTGGTATCGTATTTCAATGCCCACTTCATTCTTTGCTTGAGGTGTCCCTTGTATTTTGCTGACCTTGCTCTTAGTTTCAAAAGGACCTCATTTATTTTGCAGACACAGAAAATTTGTCATTCTTTATGAAAGCAGTGTGACTGTTCTCATACTGTTACTTCTTGGCAGGCAATACCTGCACAGAAACCAGTGAGCATGGCTGAAGTGAATGTCAGATATTCTATTACTGTCTGCACCTGGCGCAGCAACCGCTGACACACCTGGGCAACCCGTTTTACCCAACGTGCAGCCCAGCCCAGGATGAGGCCCCACCTCGGCAAAACTTTGATGCGTGTCTAATGACTGGCTTGAAGACCTTGTTCTTGGAAACTACAGGGCTGATATTTAAGTGTCACCCATGAAATTTGCCTCAAGGTTCAACACTGACATTAGCTACCAATTTCGGCTTCACAACCTTGGAGTATTCTCTTTGCTTTCTAGAGCATTAAATACCATCCTACAAAGCATAAAGCCATTATTGTCCTGTTATTCTGCCAAAAGACACATACACTTTATTGATGCCCACAATTTGCTTTTTCTTCCTCTATGGTAGGTACAGACCTCTTCCATTTAGGTAGACATACCTCCTTTAGTAGGCAATTGTCTGCTCGTCTGCCATGTTATTGGTTGAGTCATGGTTCATATCCACCTCTCTGCCTTTGCAGTTTTTGGTGTTTTTTGTTGACAGAGTCTCGCTCTGTCGTTCAGGTTAGAGAGCAGTAGCACGATCTCGACTCACTATAACTTCCACTTCCCAGGTTCAAGCAATTCTCCTGCCTCAGCCTCCTGAGTAGCTGGGATTACAGACACCTGCCACCACGCCAGGCTAAGTTTTTGTGTTTTTAGTAGAGATGAGGGGTTTCACCATGTTGGCCAGGCTGGTCTCAAACTCCTGATCTCAAGTGATCTGTGCCCAGCCTGTGTTTTCAGTTTTGAAAATAGGTTATCTTGTTTGGCAAATAGCAGGACATCAAAGGGCACACAGGCAAAGTAACTAACCACGAGATCTATGAAACTTTTGCCCACATGAATGAACTAATTTTATTTTATGTCATTTATTTGTTTTTGAGACAGAGTCTCACTCTGTTGCCCAGGTTGGAGTACAGTGGCATAATCATGGCTCACTGCAGCCTTGACCTCATAGGCTCAAGCAATCCTCCTACCTCAGCCTCACAAGTAGCTGGGGCTACAGGGATGCACCACCATGCCCAGCTATTTTTTTTTTTTTTAAAAGACAATCTCTCTCTGTCTCCAAGACTGGAGTGTGATGCCTCCATCTCAGCTCACTGCAGCCTCAACTGAGACTCAGAGTCAGATGATCCTCACACCTCAGCCTCCTGAGTAGCTGGGACTACAAGTGCAAGCCACTACATCTGGCTAATTTTTGTAGAGATAGGGTTTCACCATTGCCCAGGCTGGTCTTGAACTCCTGGGTTCAAGTAATCTGCCTGCCTCAGCCTCCCAGAGTGCTGGGATTCCAGGCGTGAGCCACCATACCTGGCCTAATTTTTAAAATTTTTGTAGAGACAGGATCTCACTGTGTTGCCCAGACTGATGAACTGATTTTAAAAGGGCAAATCATTAAGTTTGGAATTAGCCTTAAACTCACTGCTCTTACACTTTACCAAAAACCATTTTTCCAAATATCTGTTTGGGTCCAGAAAGCAGATCCCAACACCATCTTAGCTTTTACAGGAAGGCTTTGTGAAGTTACTGGTTGTCTGTATCCACAATGGGCTAAATGTAAATTCAGCCCAATTACTCTGACAAGTCTTTTTTTTCCTTCTGTTTTTTTAGATGGGGTGTCACTGTTTTGCCCAGACTGGAGTACAATGGCACAATCATAAATCATAGCTCACTGCAGCCTCAAATTCCTGGACTCAAGTGGTTCTCATGCCTCAGCCTCCCAAGTAGCTAGGACTACAGGCATGGGCCACCATGCCCAGCTACATTAAGTCTTGGAAAGTTCTTCAGTCTGCATCATAGCAGTAATTACACATTTATGTTTATAAACTGCAAAGGACTTCAGGGTTACTTTTGCATAAGTTTTCAATACCAGCAGGCTCCATACCTAAATCAACACTGATGTTGAATTTGATCAGCGATCAGGCAGAAGAAAAGAAAAGGGAGAGGTCCAGACAAGAGGGTAGTGAATATACTCCCTGGCAAATCTGGATACAGATGAGAAAAGGGATCCAGTAACTTCCACTGCATTTTCAAAAATACCATTACATATGTGAGGTGTGATGCTCCTTGATCTAATTAATTCACTCTTGTTTTATTGGTATTGTTTCTTTTTTTTTGAGACAGAGTCTTACCCTATCGCCAGACTGGAGTGCAGTGGCACAATCTCAGTTCACTGCAACCTCCGCCTCCCAGGTTCAAGCGATTCTTCTATCCCAGCCTCCCAAGTAGCTGGGACTAGAGGCACACGCCACCACGGCCAGCTAATTTTTGTATTTTTAGTAGAAATGGGGTTTCACTACATTGGCCAGGATGGTCTCGATCTCTTGACCTCAAGATCTGCTCGCCTTGGCTTCCCAAAGTGCTGGGATTACAGGCGTAAGCCATGGTGCCCAGCTATTTTTTTTTTTTTTTTTTTTGAGACGGAGTCTTGCTCTGTCATCCAGGCTGGAGTGCAGTGGCACAGTCTTGGTTCACTGCAACCTCTGCCTCCTGGGTTCAAGCGATTCTCCTGCCTCAGCCAAAGTAGCTGAGATTACAGGGGTGCACCACAACACCCAGCTAATTTTTTTGTATTTTTAAAAGAGACAGAGTTTCACCATGTTGGCCAGGCTGATTTCAAACTCCTGACCTCAAAAGATCTGCCTGCCTTGGCCTCCCAAAATGCTGAGATTACAAGTGTGAGCCACTGTGCCCAGCCATGTTTCTTATTAACTAAATATTTAAATGCTCATTCTTAAACTGTGCTGGGGCCAGGATAGTGTCTGATTTATCTTTGTATCCCTCACAAACTTGTCCCAATATCTTTTATATGATGGTCCTATGTAGGTTTAATTTAAATCAAATTAAATTATAGGCCACTTTCCCCTTCTTTGTAGTAAAAAGCTACGTTGTACAAAATAAACAGTACCACATAACTTGTAATGGGAAAAAAATCTCTTCCATTTTCAAGTGAAGAAGCAGAAAACTCATTTTTAGAAGCTACCTTTAGGGATTGCCTTGAGCAGCCTGGGGTCATTTTGTGACAGTTCCCTACCAGTGGTTGGCCAAGGAAAAGACAACGTATTTTAACTCAGTTGTTTGACCTCTGGGTGTATTTGCTCTTTAGTAAGCATCCCTCATATGGACCACATGAGTTTTACCTGAAGTCTTAATTGGGTTAGAGTCTGCCTTCTTGAAACAAAATGATGAGGAGGCCATTTTCCAAAAGGTACATCTTCTAGGCCAGGCATGGTGGCTTGCACCTGTAATCCCAGCACTTTGGGAAGCCAAGGCAGGTGGATCACCTGAGGTCAGGAGATCAAGACCAGCCTGGCCAACATGATGAAACATGTCTCTACTAAAACTACAAAAATTAACCAGGCATAGTGGCCAGTGCCTATAATCCCAGCTACTCAGGAGGCTGAGGCAGGAGAACCACTTGAACTTGAGAGGCAGAGGTTACAGTCAACCAAGATTGTGCCACTGCACTCCAGCGTGGGCGACAGAGCGAGACTCCATCTCAAAAAAAAAAGATATATCTTCTAGTGATTATTAGGTTATTAGGACAGGGATTTTAGGAAAATCTGTTTCTAACAGATCTGTGGTTTCACTAAATGAGCTACAATTCCAAAATATGAAGAGCCATTTACCAAAGAAACAATTTCAGCAGGCCACGTTTTCCTCCTTTTCAAATGCAACTTGTATTTTCAACTTGTAGGTTAAATAATATCTACCTCTTAATTCATTAACTTCATTGGAATGAAAATCTAGGCTATGATTAGTAGGAAAGGGTAAGGACTCCAAATGTTTTACTATTTTTATTTTACTTAAAGTTCCCATCAGGAGCCCTGTGGTATTTCCTCCCCTAACCTTTCCTATCATCTAACTTCAGTTGCCATGTTGATCAAGGAAACTATACTTGCTGTGGCTTGAGAAAAATCAAGGCCCCAATCTAAACACTTCACATTATATGTCTCAAAACATCACTATGTACCTCGTGAATATGTAATTATTACTTGTCAATGAAATAAATAAAATTAAAAAAAGAAATTAACCAAAAGAGAATATAAGAAGGATGTTGAAATTCTTTGTTAAAAATAAACAGGCTGG